>NC_137148.1:30884254-31484254 GCF_951394435.1 Stenella coeruleoalba
TCTGCTTTTTAGTATAAACTTCTCTTTCTGGGTCAGGTGGGTTTGGAGATGATTTTAAATCTGCCACATCCCTTCCTCCCCATCATCTTCTAAAACAGACCTTTGCCATAATTAGGTGGTATAAAGAAATGAGCACTGGAGTTGGGAAAACCCTCCACTGCTGAGCCCAGCTCCTCTGTGTACAAGTTATGTGACCTTGGGAAAGTTACCCAGCCTCCTACAAGCCTCAGTTTCTTCTTCTTGTGAAATGGGGGTGAGATAACTAATTTGTAGTTTTGCTGTGAGGATTCAACTACTTTAAATAACATAAAGTTGCAGATACCTAATAGTTCCTTTCCTACCATGTCCTAAAATATAAATTTATTTCTCTCATTGATTTCCTCCTCTTCTCCTTATTTGCTTCCATGATTTCACTTAAAGTAAGCAAAACAAAACCACAGAAATAAATTATTTGGAATTTTTTGTGGCCTTTTTACTTTTGTAGAGGGGTAATTCCAAAATTCCTGTTTTGGAATCTTGACACTGCCTTTTGTACACAAAGTGCTTTCTTCTTCTCTGCCCCCCACCCCCTCTTTTTTCTCTGGTCTTCACAGAGAAGAAAGATCTCTGTATTGAGCACATGAAAGTCTTGTAACTCCTTGTCATCTTGCTTATGATCTCCATCGCCAGTTACTGTCTCTTTGTGGCTGCTGCTAGAGCTGAGCACTTTTGGGGCAGACTGTGGTTCCTCTGCACTGCCAGATTATCTAAAATGACAGTAGATTTTGGTTTAAAAGGCTAAACTGGGACTTCCCTGGTGACGCAGTGGTTAAGAATCTGCCTGCCAATGCAGGGAATGTGGGTTTGAGCCCTGGTTCGGGAAGATCCCACATGCCGCAGAGCAACTAAGCCCGTGCGCCACAACTCCTGAGCCTACGCTTTAGAACCCGTGAACCACAACTCCTGAGCCCGCGTGCCACAACTACTGAACCCCATGCGCCTAGAGCCCATGCTCCGCAACAAGAGAAGCCACCGCAGTGAGAAGCCCGCGCGCCTCAACGAAGAGTAGCCCCCGCTCACCGCAACTAGGGAAAGCCCGTGTGCAGCAGCAAAGACCAAACACAACCAAAAATAAAAAATAAATAAATTTTAAAAGACTAAACTTAATTTTTATGGTAACATGGGGGTCAGCTTAGGCAGCTAGGGGAAGCCAGTGGTGGTCCCACGTGCTTCGGTAAGATGAAGTAGATTAGTATAAGAATAAAACCCTTTATCGATTTAATTAAGTAAATCAGTATATTAAAATATGCAGACTAACTTCAGAATCTAGTTCTTTGCAGTACAGTGGCCTTCTGCTTTCTCTTTGGTCCATGCAGATCTCCTGTCATGACAGTTTCCTCTGCTCCTTTAATTCAGATGTGCTCTCTACCCTTCATTTGCTGTGTCACTCAGCAAATGTGTACGTCTGAATGTGGCAAGCCCCCAGCTACAGAAGTACCTCTTCAAGAACAGAGGATGGAAGATGTCTTTGGTGGATGGTTGACTGAGTGAATGCATTCCTTCTAAGTAGTTATAGCTCATCTGTCTTCTGATAGCTCCTTGGGCTTCTAGCAGGCACGTGTCCCATTGTTGTTAAGTAAAACCCAGTATGTGTGTTTGACAAGTTAGCAGTGTGGCAGCTCTACTTGCTCCCCAGCCTCGCTGCCGTCTCAGGGGTTGTTTGGTTTGGCAGATGGCCAGCTCTCTGCTATAATATGCATTTCCTTCACAGGACAAAGTGTGGAGCCGCATTAGCTGCAAAGTTTACGAAGGTTAGCTAAACATACACAATAAATATTAATAAACAAAAAAAGCCCACCCACCTTTGACTTTGAATTCTGTTTCTTCATTCCATGTTTTGGAATCCTTGTAATATTTGATTAATAGCCAGTCTTAGGGTAATTGAGCCTTAAGTATCTTTTACTTAAGTCAGACTGCTCCCAGAGTCTTCATTGGCTGCTTCGGTGACTCACTGCCACAGTGGATGGAGCTCTGGAATGACTGTTTAGTTCAAGGGGTCTCATTTGCCTTCTCCTTGCTTCCATGTAAAAAGCCATGTGTGTGTCTAAGGGCTTTAGAGGGTAAAAGCTGTGAACAGGAATAGAGGTGCAGTGCCCCGAGCTTGGACTCCCTGGAAAGCCATCAGACATTGGTCTGTTGGCCTGGGCCGTTGCCTCTCTCTAACATTTACACCCTCAGCATAGAGGGAGAGAGTAACAGTAACCTGCTGCCCCTGGAAACTGCCTGTTTGGCTGGGTGTCTTGGAATTTACCAGGCCTACACTGTGGATCTTTTCCAATTCTGCACCCTGCTCACTTGAAAACATATTTGAGAACCAGTAATCTTAGACTGCTTAGCCAGATCTCTAGAGAACCAAGGAAGAGAAATAACTTTAATGCTATGTCCTTAAAGTTGTCCTGGGGCGATTTGTGGGTGCTGAGATTTCTGACGTTCCTTGCAAGCCCCTCTCACTCTCCTCCCTTGCTCTCTGGTCCTTGCACATCCCTCTTTTTAGGCCCACATTGTGAGGGAGCTAACCCTACTCTGTTTGTGGGGTACTTGAGTATAATAATGATCTGGAGAAATCAAATTATCCCTCCTAGGGAGTAGTGAGTTTAAGTTGAAAATTGTCTCTACCTCCACCTAGCAAAGCAATCCATTTAGGCTTGGGTGAACTGTAACTTTAAATTCATCTCTGCAGCAAACATTTATTGAGTTCCAGACACTAATCTAGGCACTTGGGATTCTTGGCTATGTAAAACAGACGAAGATCGGCCTGTGTGGAACAGATATCCTAGTAGGGGAGGCAGACAATAAGCATAATTAACAGTAAACTATATAGTACTTTAAAATGGGATACATGCTGTAAAAACAAGGCAAGTAAGGGGAGTTGTGTGATGTTTTAAATAGGGTGGTCTGGGTAGTTATGACACTTAAGCCAAGACTTGAAGGAGATGAGCATTGGCTTGGATGAACTTATTCTAGGTAAGATATGAAGTTATGTTTGTGACTCTTTTCGTGTTTCCACATACCTGGCCTTGACCATCTGGAAATTCCCAGTGGTCTAGGCGTACTTCTCAAATTAGTCTCAGTGGCTGGCAGAGAACCTGGTAGTCAGGTTGTGCTTTGCAGACCATGAACTACTGATATACTTAATTCCATCTTACCAACCAGGCACAGTTTTATTAGGAGAAAATGTGACTTTTTATACACATGCATTCTAAAGTAAGTTTCATGAGCATATGCACAAAGCAACAACCACCCCACACCCTAAAAGCCAAACTTTGATTTACTATTTTCATCTCTTACTAAAAATATGATTTACTATTTTCAGGCTTTTCTGTTAATATTCCCTCAGCGTTATAAATGTTTTATCATCTTTTAGCACTTGCTAGTAGACATTGGCTAGCAGGCCCCACAGGTTTAAGAAAAATTGCGGAAAGAAAACTTAAAACTGTGAAAACCTGCCCTTTGAACTTAGTTTTCCCCCAACGACAGGGGAAACACAACCACTCTGATTTGGTTTTCTCAGTAGAACATCTCAACGCTCTTCAGTGGTGCAGAGCTTAAGAACCACTCTTCTCGAATATCGTCAGGCATGAATTAGAAGTTCTGCAGACTCTTTTACATTTCCTTCTTAGTTTCTCAGGAATCTCAGAGTAGGAATTGCAGCCATTTAACTATATGCATTTTTTTTTTTGGCCAGTCAGGTGGGAGCCAGAGTTTCTATCAAAAGGGGTTGCAGGGATTCCCAGATATTCTGTCTTAAGAAAAGAGCTGGATGACTGGGGAGAAGAAACCAAAGAAATCCATCCCGAGTTAGATTATTTGGGAGACAGAAATTCCATGATTTGCATTTTAGTATTAGAACAGAAAATGGCAATATCTAATTGTACCCTTTTTCCCTTAGTCCTTGTACATTGCCAGGCACGTGAGAGGTTCCTGATAATCATTGAATTAATGTTTCCACTCATTTCTTGCTCTATCAGAGTGAGATCTGCAGAACCCAGCACATGCTGTTTCTGCCTACCAGCCTTAGCTTCATTTTTTCCCCCTTAATTCTATCCCTGCCATCTCTTCCACCTCTGCCCTCTTACTTCAGCAAAAATTAAAAACAGGCTGTACTTCTCACTAAGAACTCGTGGTTCTTTCTGACCCCAGAGTACCACTTATTTTCCTTACTAGTGATGAACTCACAGGCTCATAACTTCCAGTGAACCTTCTCCTAAATAGCTTTTCATTCAGGTTAATATCAAGGCTTTATATTCCATATCTCTGTTTTACTTCTGCTACTGACCTGCTGGTTTATCTCATAGATAGGGAGATATTAGTCAATGTTTGCAAATGTGTGTTGTTCCTGAAAAAGCTTTATGAGATTTCGATCTTTGTAAACTAAAAACAGTAACCACCTGGTCTCAATATGCTGTCCAGAGGGGCATATTTATTGTGTGTATAAAAGCATGAAACACTGAGATCTAAATCTGCTTCAGTGGTAAAATGAACTGAGTTATGTGGGTTCAGCATTCTAAGATGCCAGCCTCATATGGCAGCAGAGCTGGGAAAGCCCAACTTTGTGGTTTCAAGGCTGTCAGGGAAGGAGAGGAGGGATGTCAGGAAGGGAGCATCTTTTTTATTTTTATAGAGTATCACACAGATAACAAGTGATAGAACAGAACTCAACCTCAGGAACACAACCCTATGGTTTAGAAGAAAATGCCCTAGAAGTTACAGGTAGTCATCAGGGTGATTTTCAGTTACGTAAACAAGCCATCAAAGTACCAGCAGATTTTTTTTCCATTTTTATGTACCCTCTTTAGTTGACTACCATGCCTTTCCTTTACAGAGTGTTGTCCGCTGCCTGTGGCATCCAAAGCTGAACCAGATCATGGTGGGGACCGGAAACGGATTGGCTAAAGTCTATTATGACCCCAACAAGAGTCAGAGGTATTTCATAAGTATTGCCTGTTTTAGATGGATGACAGCAACTGGGGGAGGGTTTTCTTTTTCCACCCCCACTTTTATTTATTTCCCTCTTTGATGGGGATCCACCCTTTTAGAAAATGCAGCTGGCACAGAGTAAAGCCTCAAACTCCTAGTATTGTGCTTTAAAGAGGATTTGGATATCTCCCTTGATCCATACAGAATTCAAAGTGAAAGTTTCCTGGGGATTTGCAGTTCTTTAGCTGAAATGTTGAGTGCAAGGGGAGAAAAAGGCCTGCCCACTTTGCATACCACCCTGGACAGTGGCATTAGCAGTGATGCATGTAAGGGATTAACAGAGCAGGGAACTAACCACTTATAGGAAATGGAAACTAGTCCGTTCTGTTCCCTTTCTGTTTGGGCTTTTATCAGGTGCCGGTTTGGATGTTTGGCAGGGTTGTTCTCTGCCAGCAGAGGAGGACAGCACAGCTACTTTCCGCTTCAATCCCATGTCTGTCCCCAAATGCCAAATTTAAGCATACCAGTGTGCTTCAAGGATCCGAAAACTTCACTAGAGGCTCAGTTAGTCTCTCAGTTATTTCTCTTTTCCTTGGGCACAAAGGTAAACATGTATCACCAACCCCCAAAAAGATGGTTTTGTTTCTCTTTGTTAAGCTATAGTGAGTGATTAGCTCTTTCTTTAGAGTCAGCCTTGGCCAGCTAGTACTAAAATGCACATGCTGTATTTACTGGGGTCCCCCGTAAACCTGTTTTGAGCTCCCACGTTCTTTCAGGGGAAGGGAAACCCATCCTCTATTAGTGAATATGTATTGACTATGATTTGGCTCGGAATAGAAGCAGACAGAATTTTCTGGAGTTGGAACCTTTGCCCTATAAAATAAAGTTATATATTGTGGTCTTTAAGAACAAATAGGATTTTGTTTGTTTTTTAATAAAGAAATTGAAATGCTAATGTAATTAGGATGAGAGGAGGGAGTCTGTTTTACTTGAGAAAATAATGAACCCCATTTGATAGCACCCTTTAGAAGATTCCTATCTTTGGAATCTTTACTTTAAGAAATTTGCTTATTTGTTTTTGTTTCTCCTGAAACGGATGCTCATTATTGCTAAGGAGAAGTGAAATGTTCTAAGCACACTTTTGGTTAATCCCACACATTCTTGGACTGTAGCCCCTTGGCAACACTGCCAAGCTGACTCAGTTCCAGATCACTTGTACTCTTGTATTTGAATTGTAGACAAATGCCACTTGGGCTGTAGACTACCTAGGTTGCTTTCATCTGAGACATAAACTAAAATTTGAACCCTATGACCTTTAGGGTGAAAAGGTTGATTAATGTTATTAATATCTCTTTAAGATCTTAATTTTAGGTTATTTCTATAGATTTTTTAAACTGGCCCTTTGTTTTCCAGTTACCTTTCGAACCCTTTCACAGAGTAGTAACCACTGACTCAGACTTGCTTTCCCATACATTTAATCTCTTATCACCAAGGGCTCCATCTGTTGCCAGTCCTTAGAAAGTCAAGGACTTGGTGAGGTGGTGTGTACAGAGCATGTTCCTGAAAGTATCTAATGCTTTTGACGTAGACTTTGTTTCTGAGACCAAATAAAGAAAATCGTTTGCTTTTACCCCTCTCAGGGGAGCGAAATTATGTGTGGTTAAAACACAGCGGAAGGCGAAACAAGCGGAGACTCTAACCCAGGACTACATCATCACCCGTAAGTTGTTAGCATGGTTTCTCCATCATGCGTCTGTCTTCTGTTCTAGTGTGCTGTTGATCTCATGGCTTTAGAGACAGAAAAAGCCCTCCGAGTTCAGGCATATGTTACGAAATACCCCTTTCATGTGTTCAGGACTGGGGGTCATATAGTAGCTAACCCCTTTAGCTTCTGTGCCCCGTCACGGAGACAGGGTTACTTCATGTAACTTTCAACCCAAAAGGGAAATTCTGTGACCATGTGATAGACTGATCCAGAGACCTTTAGATATAAAATGAACTACCTGGGGTATGATCAGAAATCTTACCAGGACAGAGCAGCTTCTCTCGGGTTTGTCACACAGCCTTGTTAATCTGGCAGGTTTTTGTTTCCCAGAGTCACAGTCTCAGACCTGTCACAGGTTGCGGCTAGGCAGGAGATCTTGGATGCAGTAGCAGTTGTCATTAGCAGATGCCCCTGTGGACTGTATCGGTGGCTCAGTCTAAAGACCAGGGGGTGCTGCACTGCTGGGTTTTCTCCCTGGTGGTTGGTCTCATCTAAGACCATGTCCCTTGGAGCTGATGATCAGTAAAGAGATCCGGTGACATTTTTTGCAAGAGTAGAAGTGTTAAAGTCGGTGTCATAACCAGTCTAACTCATGTGATTACATGCAGCCTACTTCAATTCCTGCATTCGTTTGAAGTGAAAAGCTATTTTTCCCCCTCCTAAAAATACTGTTGTGTCGTGTTGCCCGACAGAGTGACGGGCGGCTGTGTTTCAGCTCCCCTGACTCAAGGTAGGCATATTTTACTAGTGAGTGATATGGCCCTGGCCCAGGCTGGAAGTACGGGTAGAGGATAGGAGGGGTACTGGAAGTGTTTTTTAGGTGTTAACAGACATTTCTTTCATTCATATCATAAATTTCCTTTAAACCCCTATTATTCCTTTAACTCTCCCCCAGTGTTCTCTTTTAAAGGGGTTTTAATTTGCACATAAACGTTCAAAGAAATTATCCTCGTACTTTTTTTGGTCAAAAAAAGATATTTGATTCTATCCCCAATAGTCTTCTCCCTCTCCACCAGAATATCACAGTTTCCCTTTTTAATACATATTTTCTTTTACATTCTGACATTGAGCAACAGCAATTGGACAAATATTACTTTGATTTTTATTCCTTTGTCGACCATATTGAAAAGGATGAAGTCCCCATCAAGTCACCACATCAGGAGATTCAGGCACCTCCTTGCATTCAAGGCAACGTTTATCCCAGTTTCAGTGGGATAAGTGTTCCTCCCTTCCGGTTTCTCAGTGCTGTCAACTCCTCCTGAGAGGTGGTCACATTTCAGAAATGTGTGAAGTGATTCCAGTGTTTATGAGGCATCTGAGGAAACTTCAGGGCTGACAGGCAAGCTGTTGGCATTATTTGCATTTGGGTCCTATAAGAAAAAACAAGGGGCAGTCCCATTAAGTGTTTCTTTTCAGAACCACAGAAATTAAGTTTAACTGCTGCCCATGGTCTGGGAGATGGGGAGCCTCACCCAATGTTTCTGTGACGGTATTTGACGGCATTTCCTGAGCGCCATTAGTTGCCAGGAGAGGTGAACAGTGAGCCTGGTCTCAAACGAAATTGGCTAATTGGTTGCAATAAGACTGTCTTTTATTATTAGATGAAGGCTGTCATTATGACTTCCATTTCATCGTCATTTACTCATGCGTTAGCTGTGTTTTTGGATGGAAGGGTTATTATCATAATGAAATTTTTCAAATGTGACTTCTCGTAGCTCATGCCTTGCCTATGTTCCGCGAGCCCCGCCAGCGGAGTACAAGGAAACAGCTGGAGAAGGACAGACTGGATCCCCTGAAGTCTCACAAACCCGAACCTCCTGTAGCAGGCCCAGGTGACTGTGATCTAACTAGTGACTTGCAAAGGGGGTTGCGGGGCAGGGTGGGGTAATAGATACAGAATTTGGAAGATCTTTTGGGCCTAGATGCCTGTCTTCAGAGATTTTAATAAATAGGGGTTTTCAAACGTCTTCTTTTAGCATTGGAAGTTCTTGTGTAAAGATCTGATGCAGAAACCCAGTGCATAAACTGATAAAAATGGAGCTGCTGTGCTGAAGTAGAGAGGAAGCCCGGAGCCCTTTCTGCTTGGTCTCCAACTAGAGCCCTTTAGGTGACCTCGGTTGAACTCTGGGGCTCCTTGGGACCCAGTGTTAAAACCACTGCTCTCAATATTGACTTAATATGGAACACTGGGTACTTTGACCAGAATTTAGGCTGGATTAGGTTTCACACAAGGCAGAAGGTGAACATCATTTAATTCTGTGTTGATAAAATGGAGCTGCCCATTTCCCTAGAAGATGAATAAAAATCCTTAGAGTGAGTTTCTAAGAAAGTAGGTACCAGTAGAAAGTAAGGCAGCATTGGCTATCACATAGCACGTACCTTTGCTAGAATCCCGTTTTCTGTTATCACCTGCATAGTTTCCATTTGTCCTATGTTCACATGCTTAAAGCTTATGACTTGTTCATTCATGTGAACCTGAGTTCTGGACCTGTATCTGTTTGGCCTGACCCTTTAGCATTGAAAATATTTCATATACCACTCTCAGTTTTTTTCCCATTTTCTCTGCCACCATCCTAATCAAAGTTCCTAAATAATATTCTTGCCTGGATTATTGAAAAGCCCTTCTAACTAGGCACCTTCTCAAGTCTCTCTCCTCACCACCCTACCTTCGTTCATCTCACACACAGCTTTTATTCCCAATTCCTGTAGCTTTCGTATTGCTGCTGCCCTCACATCTTCATAAGCTTTACACTGTCCAGTTGCATTTCCAGAGATTGAGTTCTCTTCAGTCTGAATCTAACGCACTTTTTTTTTTTTTTTTTTTTTTTTGCGGTACGCGGGCCTCTCACTGTTGTGGCCTCTCCCGTTGTGGAGCACAGGCTCCGGACGCGCAGGCCCAGCAGCCATGGCTCACGGGCCCAGCTGCTCCGCGGCACGTGGGATCTTCCCGGACCGGGTCACGAACCCGTGTTCCCTGCATCTGCAGGCGGACTCTCAACCACTCGGCCACTGGGGAAGCCCCTAACGTACTTTCGAACTTTACACCTCACCTCTCTCCTACTCTGATCTTCTCACATGACTGTTGGTTCATTCCTGCCCCCAAATGCCCAGTGAACTTGCCTCTTTCTGTACTTTTGTATTTAAACCATTCTGCTCATTGAAAATAACCTTCTCTGTCTTCTGAGTTCTCCCACATTGGGTTTATCTCTTCCTACAGACCCCCTCCCCCCACCAGATCAGCCTGAAGAGCTTTCTGCTTCCTCTCCTTCCACTTAGTTACTGGCCATGCGGATTCTTTGGCAGTTATTTCCTGCCTTATAAAATTAATCTTTTAGTGCTACTTGACTTTTCATGTGGTCATGTGGTGTGGATTTTGTTTTTCCTTTTTTTTTTTAATCTTCCTAAAAAGTCATACATCTTCTGAGTACTGGGAACCAGGCTGGCAGTTGGGGATCCAGTGGGGAACACATTCCTGCCCATGTGGAGCTTCCTGTCTAGAGCAATTACAGTACAGTAAAATAATGTGAATCAGTCTGTTCATCTTGTTTTCTCTCCTACAAGGTACTTGGCAGATGGCAAGCCCTAAGATATGTTTGTTTAAATCTAAAATAGCACCTAATGATCATTGGTTATTTTTATTAGTTGAATTTCATGTGTTCGTGCCTGAGGAATTTTTTAAGGCATACACATGGCGAACTATTTGTATTTCTTCCTACATTGGTGTCATTGTGTAAAGTGAGCAACTAAGGCATTTAAAACTGTTATGGGGAAGTTGAGGTTTGGTGATGCCCTACTTTGGTTTTGATGATCATACATGAAAGCTGAAAGGACGGTACTCAGGTACTCCTGAGATTTGTGTGCTTCAAACCAAAGTCTGGTAGAAGCCTCAGAGTGCTCAAAACCTTGGTTCTGTAGGAAATGACAAAAATCAGGTAAACCTGAATCCCTGACCCTAGGCTGTCATCCATTTAACCGTCCGCCTTGGAAGCCAGCAGTGAGGGATTCTCAACCTGGTCAGATAAGCCCAGTGTACAAAAGGTATATGCTCACTCCATTCCGGATTTGGTTTTTTCCCTTTGGAACAGGTCGTGGTGGCCGGGTTGGAACCCACGGGGGCACCCTGTCGTCGTACATTGTGAAGAACATTGCTTTGGACAAAACCGATGACAGCAATCCCCGGGAAGCCATCTTGCGGCATGCCAAAGCAGCCGAGGACAACCCGTATTGGGTTTCTCCAGCCTACTCCAAGTAAGGAAGCAGCCGTTTAACATAGAAAATGTATTATGTTTAATGAATTGGGAAGAACGTAACAATGGCTGCTTTGAGGTTCTAGTTTCTCCATATCTTTTTTATTCCTAAGCATGAAAAATGGCCAGGTACTCATGGTCCTGAAACCTAGGCATTTGTTTGTATCTGAGGACTCTAAGCAGTAAATGTTTAAACCAGGCCGGTTCCATTAGATCTATAGCCTAGCATAAACCCATTATGTGAAACCCATTCTACCTGTGATAAAAAAAAAAAAAAAGAAAGAAAATCACTGCCTGTCTGCATTATCTTAGTTAGGGAGGGTTAAAAGCAAATGAAAGGAAACAGTTTGTAGAATCTATTATTGAGGATTAACTTTTATTTGTAGAGCTGTGTTTGTAAGTAACACTTAAACATAGGCAGAGTAGAGCCTGCCTGCTCAGATTCCCTCAAATAACTTCGCATGTGTGAACATGTAGTTGTTCTTAAAGCCACTAAACCAGCACATTTATACTAAAGAACAGTAATATTGTAGAATTTGGGGGTTTTAAGTTTTTATTGTAAACTGATGTTAGACTCACAGAAAAATCGTAAAAGCAATGCAGAGAGTTCATGTATACTCTTCACCCAACTTCCCCTGATGTTAACACCTTCCATGGCCATAGTACAATTAATTGGCAACACCATGAAATTAACATGGGTACAGTACTGTTAACTGAGCTACAGACCTTATGTGATTTCCCCAGTTTTTCCACTAATATCCCTTCTCTCTTCTACAGTCCTATCTAGGATCCCACGTTGCATTTAGCTGTTACTTTTCCTTTGTCTCCTCCAGTCATAACAGTTTCTCAGTCTTTCTCATCTTTCATGACCTTGATGCTTTCAATGAACACTGGTTTGTTATTTTGTACACTTTCTCTCAGTTTGTGTTTGATATTTTCTCATGATTGGAATAAAACTGTGCATTTTTGACAAAAGTAACACAGGAGTGATGTTATATCCTTCTCAGTGCATCACATCAGGGGCTTCGTGTCCCTCAGTCTGATGACTGGTGATGATAACTTTGATCACTTGGTTAAGGTGATGTCTGCCAAGTTTCTCCACTGTCAAGTTACTATCATTCCATTTTGAGTTAGTAACTTGCTTGGGAGTAATATTTTAAGACTAGGCAAATCCTGTCTCTCAGACTTTCACTCCCTCGTTTTATCATGCATGGATAAATTTGCCTACAGCAGTTACTGCTGTGGTGTTTCCCTAGTGGTGTTTTCTATTTCCCTCTTTTTTTCCTACATTTATTACTTGGACTTCTACTAAAAGGAAGAATTGCTCCTCTCACATTTCTTTATTTTTCAAGTTTTTAAATATAAGTGTGGACTTTAAAATACTTTATTCTATGGGTTAAAATCCAATATTATCATTATTTAGTTTGTCGCTCACATTGTTCCAGTTTTGGCCAATAGAATGTCCTTCAGAATGGCTCCTTTATTCTTTCAACAAGGTGTGTTTTTTTTGGTTTGTTAGTTTGTTTTTTAGCACATCCTTATTTTCTGGCACCACAAAATGTTCCAGGCGCATCTTTGTTTTTGTTTTTGTTTTGCCACAGTCCTAGAATCAACCACTTCTCCAAGGAGCCCTGGCTCCTTTTTGTTGGAGAATGATGTTTAGAAACCAAGAGGTTGGTGCTAGATGTGCTCATTGCTACTAAAATGTCATTGCTTCTAGGTCCTGTCAGCCAGCAAACCTCAGAAATATATGTTTGTATACTAACCTACACATATACACACATTATTATTTCTCTATGTATCTATCTGTATGTATATTTTAAATAGTGCGAGTTTAAACTGATGCCCCTGATTTCAATCCTGTACCACAGGGTTCATTTAACCTTTTCCCTTTGCATATTTGTAACTTCTTTCTCCAATAGTGAGAAACCCAGCTCATATTATCTACAGTGTATTTACTTATTTGTTCAATTCTAGTCTACACCTAAAATCGTTTTAGAATTGCTAACCGCCACCCGCCCATGAGAAACACTTTTCCTAACTAAATTACAGCATTTGTGTACAGTTCTTCTTGTCTTTTTTATCCTTACAGTGTCTAGTCAAGTTACTTAGCTCTTTTCTTCTCCACTCCCATCACTGTGGTTATGTTATTCATTTGAAAATGAAGTTAGGCTTATTTTTAGTGTTTATATTCCTTTATATTTTTAGGGTGTGGGTAGGGTATATGAACTGTTACTGTGGTGCTAGGGGTCAGAACTTTAAAAGAGATATACTCAGGGAAGTGTCACTCCCTCTTCGTCCCTGCTCCCCCATTCCAATACCCTTGCTTCTTTCATTCCTTTTCCCACTCACCCCTATAGGTAACCACTCTGTTTTATCTTCTTTTGCACAAATGTGCAGATCTGTATTTTCTTATATTCCCCTTCTTTCTTACATGAAGGTTAGCATGGTATAAATAGTCTTTTGAGTTTTGTTTGTTTTCGCTTAGCAGTATGCCCTGGAAATCACTCTCCACCAGTTCATAGAGCTCATTCTCATTCTTTTACACAGCTGTATAGTGCTCCGCTGCATGGATGTACCATGGTTTATTCCACCATTCTCCTACATATGGGTATTTAGATTGCACCCAGTATTTTGCAATTACTAACACAGTAAATAAATTTGTGTATGTGTATTTTTGTATCGTTGGAAGCACATTCAGCTTTTCTCTTGATGTTTTTATGTATTGCTAAAGTTTTCTCTTCAATTATGAGAAAGCTGGACTCTGATTACTTTTCAAAACATTTATATGCTAGAAGGAAACCAACTTTATAAACCAGCTCAGCTTACTTGTTATACTGATATTGATCCTCTATCTGCTGATCATTATGAGCTACTTTGCCTAAAAGTAAAACACACTGTCCTAGCTTGGGTTCCTTAAAAGCAGACCCTGAGATAAAGACTCTCACACAGATGATTTAAGCCAAGAAAGTGCACAATATTAAATAAAGTTCCAGGGAGGGTCACTTTGGCTTAGTCCCACAAGGTGATCCTGGAGACCCTGGTCAGAGCACACAGAAACTGGAGTATTTCACTCCAACATCTGTTGGTCCTTGGTGATGGCTAGAGATGGGACCAGGGGAGACATTTCAGGCAGTTCCAGCTATCCTGGGCTTTAGCAACCTGCCGGCAGCCCTCTGACAGAGAGAGGTCGGTGCTGCTGCTGCGAGTGAAAGCACCCTGCAGAAAAATGCTAAAGGGATTTGAGGGCCCCTGATGGGGAGCACCGCATCCTTTGCTATATGTGTTGTAGCAGAACAGACTTTATTTACTGTGTAACGTCAGTGGTGGATGTTTGCAACATGTATTAATAACCAGACAGTACAGATGGAACATCTCTGAACAAGTAGTTGGATAATATTACAACAGCTAAGAGGGTCATATCAAGGCTGGCCAGCTAAACAGTTTGCATGTAGCCTTCATTTGTATAGACTCTGTGTGTATATAAGCTAATATATGTCAACACATCCTTGGCACTCAGATACGCTTACGGATTATGCCTCTGACACTTCTGTTTTTAATGGAGTAGTTATTTTCTATTATTACTAGGGATCTTTTTATACTTCAGAAAACTTGTTTATAAGCATACCAAAAATTAGCTGAGGAAAGAAGAGTAAACAGAGCTATGGTTTAAAATTTGCCAAACATAATATGTATCATTTTGATAGCAAACTGCTCCAAATAGACGTGTGTACGTTTGTACACAAAGTAAATCATTGAGGTGTCTCCACAAATATTGAAATAATACTGTTTGCTGATTAATGATTGATATTAGCAATATGTAATTCATAGAAAGGTGTCAGAATTACCACTGAAGAAAATGAGACACTGAGAAGATAACTTTTAGAACCTACTGGATTGCAAGTTATTGCTAGAACCCAAACCAGGAACCTGGCCTTAGAACTTCCAGGTTATTGTTCTAACTTCCAACAACTAATTATCTTGATAACAAGATTTTCATGTCTGAGATTTTAAGTAATACGTGCACACAGTTTTTAAAAAAGCCAGCAATGTAAAGCATAGACAATGGAAATTTGAAAGCCTCCCTTTCACTTTAACCCCCAGTTCCTTTGTTCTACCACTTCGAGATACCCACTGCCGACAGGTTCTTGTATTTCCTGCCAGAGAGAGTCCATGTATAAATGAGCAGACATGTGTGTAGAAACATTTATTGTTTAAAAACAGGTATATAACATGTTTTACAAGCTGGTCTTTGTTTTTGATTGTTGGTTGGTTTTTTGCTTTATGTATTACTTGGGAGATTGGACTAGACCCGTTCATACATATCTAGCTCATGCTGTATACTTTCTTGATATTTTCCATCGTGTGATATATTATGCTTTTCTAAAACAGTGCAGTATTGAAGGGCGTTTGCATTGCTTTCAGTCTGTTGTTATTATAAACAATACTGAAATTAATATCTTTGGACTCCTTGACCACATATGCAAAACTTCAAGAAATAGAATTGCCAAATCAAAAGATATTTGCATTTTAAATTTGTATACATAGTGCCCAGATTTCTTCCAAAGAGACTTTTTAACCAACTTATTCAATGTATCAGAGCTTCCTTCCCCTCATCCTTCTATCTTTGTCAGTCTGATAGGTGAAACCTTGTATTCCATCGTAGTTTACACTTTCATTAAAAATTTTCTAGGCATCTTTTCATATGTTAAAAGCCTCTTTTTCCTGTGAACTTTCTATTTATGTCTTTTGCCCTTTTGTCTATTGATTGATTGGTTCTCTTACTAATTTTTAAGAGTTCTTTATATTAAGGAGCTTAACCCTTTGTATGTCACGTATTGCAAATATTCCTACTAGTCAGTCATTTTTTAAAAAATAAATGTATTTATTTATTTTTGGCTGCATTGGGTCTTCGTTGCTGAGCACAGGCTTTCTCTAGTTGCAGCGAGCGGGGGCTACTCTTCATTGCAGTGTGCAGGCTTCTCATTGTGGTGGCTTCTCTTGTTGCAGAGCATGGGCTCTAGGTGCACGGGCTTCAGTAGTTGTGGCATGTGGGCTCAGTAGCCATGGCTCACAGGCTCTAGAGTGCAGGCTCAGTAGTTGTGGCGCACGGGCTTAGTTGCTCCGTGGCCTGTCGGATCTTCCCGGACCAGGGCTCGAACCCATGTCCCCTGCACTGGCAGGTGGATTCTCAACCACTGCACCACCAGGGAAGTCCCGTCAGTCATTTTTATTTCTACTGTGTTTATGCCATTTTTCCCCCATGTGAAAAAAATTTATTTTAATGTGGTCAGATTTAGAGGGGTTTGCAGGCATAAAATTATATCATATGCAAATAATTATAAATTCACCTCCTCTTTTCCAATTTTTATACCTGCTATTTCTTTATCTTATCTAATCGTACTGACTGGTACTGCCAGAACAATATTAAATAATAACAGTGATAGTGCACATCCTTTTCTCACTTTGAACTTGAACAGGATTCGGTTAAAACATATGTAATTGCCCTTTCTGTAGAAGAAATAAAAGTCAAATATCGGTAATTTCATATTGTTCAATTTAATGGTGTTTCTCCGTAAAGCATGGCAGCTTTTGAAAACACACACATACAAGATGTTAAAGAAGAATTCATCTCTTTTCATTTTATTTATTCATTCAACAAAGATTTATTGAACACCTACAGTGTGTCAGGTACTAAGTTGTGGTTTGTGGAGCTTATATTCTAGTGGACAGAGAGAGACAATAAGTAAATCTATAAGTGTTAGGTGGTAGCAAGTGCAGTGAAGAAAAATAAAATAGGGATAAGGGGACATAGAGTAATCAGGGAGAAAGAGGGGTGCTATTTTTAGATATGGTGATCAGGATAGAACCTCTGCTAAAGTGATCTTTGACTTGAATGAAATGAGGGAATGAGCTGTGCAGATATCCAAGGGAAGAGCATCCTATACGAAGAAAACACTGTACAAAAATGAGAGGCATGTTCATCTGAAATAGATGCTGAATTTTATTGAATTCCTTTGTTGTGTCTCTGTGTATTTCTGCTTTATTTTTGTTTTGTTTTGTTTTTTGGGGGTTTGTTTTGGTTTGTTTTGTTTTTGGCTGCACCTCGTGGCTTGGCTTGCGGGATCTTAGTTCCCTGACCAAGGGACCAAGGATCGAACCCATGTCCCCTGCAGTGGAAGCTCGGAGTCCTAACCACTGGACTGCCAGGGAATTCCCTCTGTATTTCTACTTTGATCAATGAATATGATTATATTACAAAATTCTAGTATTGAATCATCCTCACTTCTTTGGTATGACCCTCACATGCTTATGGTTTGTTCTTTGTCAGGTGTTAGGCTGCCTTCATAAAAATTTTGTATGCTTTCCTTTTCTGTATGTACTCTCAAACTGTTTTGAATACCATTAAATCTACTTTGTAAAAATTTGATAGAATTTACCCATAAAACTGTCGAAGCCTGGTGCTTTTGTGGAGGGGAGGGTGAGTAGTAATTCCTTAATTTTTCTCTTTCTTTTCCATCCCCTTATGGTAAGTAGACTATCTGGATATTCTGACTCTTCTGAGTCTGCTTGGTAATTAATATCTTCTTGGAAAAAAATTCATCCAGATTTTCAGCCTTCTTTAACTAGAATTAATTGAAGCAGAAATTGGTTTTGTTCATTGGTTTCTGTTACCTGATGACATTTTCCTGCATTGTAGGTGGCTTAGTGATATCTACAATTGAATAATATGCTAGTTTAATAGTAGCTCTGCAAAATGGGTAGAACAGGTATTGTCATATCCTTACCTTACATGTGAGGAGACTGAAACTTAGAGACTTGCAATTCACAGTGATTGCAATTAGAATTAGACTTCATTTCTCTTGATCCCTAATTTAATGAGCTTTTCAGAGGACTGTGATCTCTCTTAATATACACCTTTCTACTGCTGCATTTTGCTCCCATCTCTTTCCTTCCACTCAGTTTTGTCACCTTACATTTACTGCATACTAAGTTCATGGCACTGTCTGTGGCATGTGATTTGTTAGCCAGAATTGCAGTGCAGTTTCTCCTGTGTTCACCTGCTACAGTATACTGTTTACTGCCAAGTGGCAGTGTTTGAAGGGAAGCTAATATTCAAAAGGATCTTTTCATAAAGGTCACTGTAATCGAGAATGTGTGTCTGGTTGTTTTTCTTCCCTGCAGTTGACTTGTGTCAGTGATGAAATGAAGATTTACTGTATCTTGCTTTATCACAGGAAAGCACAACTAGGTATTACACAAATCTGCCTGCTTGCACATGACACTCACCTTTATTCTCCAGTGATGAGAACAAAGAGTCTTTTAACACTTTACCTTTATTGTTGAGTATTTAAGTTTCATTCCTGGCACTCACAATGTAACAACCATGAAAGTTTTAAAACACAGCAGGATCACAGAGGACTCTTGTTTAGCTATACATGGGAAGATTCAATTACAGTTTCTTGTCAAAAGATGTTGCTGGAGGGAGGGGAAAGGAGCCGGCTGGGGAGTGGGCAGGGTAAAGATCCAGAATGCTATTAGCTTACACATCAACAGGGATAGTTGTGTGTGGGAACCTGAACCCTGGCCAGTAGCCAGACAGCCTGACAGTTCTGTCAGCCATGGTCACTTTCCTTGCCAGATAAGCTGCCATTATTGCTGGTTCAGTCAATTTAATTTTCAGTGTGCATGTCTTGTCTGATACGGGATACGTGGATATGTGTGTATATGCATTAAAATATCATTCCCATCTATAAAGGATACGTTTAAGTCATGTTGAGTTGCTAGGCAATATTTAAAGAGATCACTCTTTGAGTGAGTAAAGATTTATATATTATTTGTGCCAGGAAGAGACATAAACCCACAGAGAAAAATAGTACTTTTTTTTGTGAGTTATGGTTACATGACTGATATCACTGACCACCGTATTCCTATGTAAGGGCCAGTGTTTCTCAAAGTGATTTTGTGGACTGTTTGTGTCAGAGTTGAGAGTAAGAGTGGGAAAGTTAAAAATTCAGATTTCTAGACTTCACCCCAGGCTCATTTAGACTGAGAGATTGGGGCTGGGAATCTGCATCTTAAGAAGTTCTCCAGGTGATTATTTTGCACACTAAAGTCTGGTAATAATAAAAAAAAGTAATTATTTAAAATAAAGTACAAGTGATTAGCCCTTCTGAAAATTCAAATATATGGAATAGATTATTTTGATTATAGAGATTCATACTGAAGATAGTTCATTTACATAGAAGAGTATTTCCCCCAGGGTTTTTAAAAAAACAGCAAGCTGCTATGTTGTATTTAAGATGCAAATTATTTTATCAAATATATGCCACATATAACTTTTGAAAATATGAAGTGAGGAACACCTGATAGCCAAAAGCAAGGTATATGGTAATAATGACACTTTTATATGGTAATGTAAAAACTTTATATATTATTCATTTAATCCTCACAACAGTCCTATGAGGTAAGTGGTATTATTGCTCCAATTTTACGTATGAGGAAATTGAGGCTTATAACTTGACCAAAGCCATACAGATAGCAAGAGGCAGACTTGGGACTTGAACACAGGTGGTCTGGCTTCAAAGTCAAGCTTCTGCTTTTGACTACTACAGTGTACTGCTTCTCATCACAATGCAACTGATAATAGTTATTGGGAAAGTTGAATAATAGTGAAGCCGAAAAGACTATTGTATGGCATAGTGGAAGAATGCTAGACTAAGAATCGGAAGTCCTGGGGTTTAATTCCTGCTCTGAGACTCACTTACCTTCACTGAGACTATTTCGCCATCTATGAAGTAAGAGAGTAGAGTTACGCTAATGCCCAGCTTTCATATGTGTTTTTGAGTAGAAGTTGTGGCACACCGTTATATGTTTCATAAATGTGAGCTTACAGAGGGCATTTTGACGTTACCTGGGCTGCCTCAGGCCTGTGTGCTCTTCAAAGATCTAATCATTCTAACTTGTTTACCCACTTACTGATAAAGTAGCTAATGGTGATTTTAGAGGGTTCCTTTTGTTTTTCCCTCTTTTTCTTTTTTTTCCCCCCAGTTTCCACAGGTTTCATGTATGTCCCTTTCTCCACCCTCACCCAGTCTTTGAACTCTCACACAAGCATAATGAGTTAGTATGTCCTACTTAATGAGTCTGAGATGTTTTTTAGCTATTTTTAGCTATTTTCCAAAATATTATGTGTTCACTTCCTGAAGAAGATAGAACATTCTTTATCTAGAAATATCTTGTTGCCGCTCATCTTCTTATGCATCCCTAATATTTTTTATGTATAACTGAATCACTTTGCTGTACGCCTGAAACTAACACAACATTGTTAATCAACTATGCTCCAATATAAAATAAAAATTAAAAATAAGTAAATAAATAAACAAATAAAAATTATCTTTGATTAGCTCTTCACCAGAAAGAAGGGACCATTTCAAGTGGAATCTTTTGGTCAAGCCTTTATTTAATCTTAATAATTCTGCAATTGTGACGACTGGGTCAGAGTTCATCTGGGCCGTATTCATTCTAACAGGGTTAACAAGTGTGTCAGATTGTCAAGTCATGGCTATAATTGACTTTGGCTTTGAGGTTTTCCTTCATAATAAACAATGGGCTCTGAGCCAAAAAAGCTTGTGGTTGATAGTCACATACTGATGATTAAGTAAGTATTACAAGTGATTTCCCCTCGTACTCATTCTGTTACCCTGGAGCTCACTTTATGCTTTTTGAATGAATCATATCAAGAGAATATCCATAACTAAAAAGAATTTGACCTGTGGACTTCCCATTGCAGCCAAAGACATTTTGAGACTTCTCTCTGGCCTGAGCATTCAAGGAGTGTAGAAAGCCTAGGTTAGAGCTTAGTCAGAAGAGAAAGGACAGCCTTTGAATCTTTGAAAGGACACTTTGAATCTCTTACACAAACATTGTATCCAAAAAATGCTCTTCGAAAAGATTACAGAGGGAATTTTTATTCATTACTGACTGTTCTATGCAAAATTCCTCTGGATGGAAACGTTGAAGGTGGGACTCCGTTTCTGTTGGGCTTCTGTCACTTTTCTGTAACACACAGTTGCTGGAAAAGACTCCCTTTGTACAAATAACTTCGAGAATTCAGTTTAAAAAATGTTCCAAGGGGGAAATTAATCAGCACAAAGTATCAACTATTCAGAATGTATAGATTTGAGAAAGACATTTGCTTAAGCTTTTATATGTACTTCATGAAATATTAACTATTAGCAAATGCAGAGTTTACTGAAGCTAAAACAAAAAACCCATCAGCCCTCCTCTGATTAGTTTATTTAATGGTTAGCAGTAAATAACTATGTTGCTATCTAATCTGCTCTCCTTTTCTTGGTAACTCTAGTAAACAAGATGACATATATAGTCAAGTGAAAAATGTTTACTATTTGCCAAGTGAGTTAATCAAACTGGAAAATACAAGTTTCACATCAGCCTTCTGTAAGTTTAAGTTTTCAGTTAACACTTAGAAAAATGGGTGAATGTAGACAGTAAATCAATGAAATAAATAGTCTGGATAAAGCTGATTTCAATAAGGTGGATACTTTAATGGTTCTCAGCGAGGCTTACCTTATCCCCATTAACCTGTTGAGCACACACAGTGCTTTGGCTTAATGGAATGTTCCTCTTACCTTCTTTTTCTTCAGGTCAGTCCCTTTGTAGGCTTTCGTTTTGGGCAACTGAGGTAAGTCTGCCATGAGGTTGTACATTTGAGTTGACAACTTCCTGTCTCTTGAGAAAGGAGGTAATAGAATTACGCAGGAACTGCTTAAATAGGAGGAGACAGGGAATGGCTGGTAATGGAAATGCTTTCTTGAAGCAGTAGAATATATTTTTTGCACATTATTTATTTAGATGTGTATTTCTTGAGTTACTGCCATGTCTTCAGTGCCCATTTGGTTTGGTTTGTTCTACTTTTCCTCATGGAAGCACCCAAAAGAGTCTATGTTAAGATCAGTGTATAAATTCCATTTCTTCAAGCAGCCCAGAAAGGAATACATTTTATGTCGCCAGTGACAAGGTTAGAAGGGGCTTAGAGGGTTTTGTTGTTTATTTGTTGGTTTTCTATTGGTTTTAAAAGTAGGAATTTCTGGACCAGCTTTTAAGTGCTCTCAAAACATTTTATCTTTTTGTATGTGTCATTTTGCTCTTGCTTGACATTGTTGATTTATTTTTATAGTAGTTTTCTATGTCAAGGGCAAATTAGGCCACCCCCAAGGAAGAAATCTCCTGGTTCTGTTCCTAACTCTGCTGGAAGTTGCCTAATCATCTCTGTTCTTCATTGTCTTGAAAAGTGGTGACTAAAGAAGTCTGTTTTAAATGCCCTAAATAATCCTGAACTGATTTTATTTTTTATTTTTTTGGTCTTCCTCATATATGGATTTCCAAAAAATCTCAAAAGAAAAACTGCTGGAAATAAATTTAAAGATAAAAATTGCTGACAAGAAAGAATAGCTACAAATTTTAAAGCTGTAATTCTCTCACTTTGCTTCTATAAAACACTGGCATTCCCTAGACTAGACAGAGATATTCATTGTGCTAAAGTCAGATAATATTTTTTTGAAGAACCTGGTCTTTATTCAGCAGACAACATACAGCTGTTAGGGAAGGTGCTGAACTATGCTGTAAGAATGTTGGTTTTGGGGGCAGGATGGATTGGAATGAGGGAAACTTCCTTCCGTGGGCCACGTCTCCCTTCACCTCCCCATGCCATACTCCTGAGAATGAAAGACTGCTCCTTAAAGGGTGGCCCTGTGAGACTGAAACCTCAGGCTTCATTCCGTCACCAAGCCTTTAGTAGCATCATACAGGGCCAGCTTCTCTAGATGTGAAAAATATTTTCCTGCAGTTGGAGGAAGCTCATCATGTGTAAAAGTTTATGTTAAGAAGACAGATTCTTACTCCACAGTCTGGTCTCAGCGCCCTGCTTTCAGAGCCTTTCTTTTCCAAGCAAGGGGAGGGATGGAACTGCCAGCAGACGCTACTCACAGTGTGCTCCACCAGCCAGTGCTGACAAGATAAGCTTAGAAAATTTTATAGCAATTTGATATATTTATCGAATCTAATAAAAATTTTGGATCTGTATTTTGTAGTCTTTTAATTTTTCTAGAAATATTTATCTGCAAGTGGTGGGAAATTAGAAAACACAGTCTGGCCTTGCACCACAGACGGTTTGAGAAGCACTGCGTTAGGCATGGCCCCAAGTTGGAGGCTAAGGCCCTTTCCAAGGTGCCCCCTTTTTTGTCCCAGGAAGGGGGTTCATTCTTCCTTATTCCCAAGTTCAGGAGCCTACTCTTGTCTTTTTAATTTTGGTAAAATACACATAACATAAAGTTTACCATCTTAACCATTATTAAGTGTACATTTCGGTGGTGTTAAATACATTCACGTTGTTGTGCAATTTCCAGAACTCTTTTCATCTTGCAAAACTGAAATTCTGTACCCACTAAATAACCACTCTTCACTTTAATCTGTTGATTTCGTCTTTTGATGTACAGTTTTTAATTTTGATGCAGTCCAGTTTACCTATTTTTGTTGTTGCCTGTGCTTTTGGTGTCATGTCAAAAAAATCATGGCCAAATCCAATGTCATAAAACTTTCCTCTATGTTTTCTTCTAAGAGTTTTATAGTTTTTTCTCTTAGGTTTGGGTCTTTGATCGATGCTGATTTAATTTTTGTATATAGTGTAAGGTAAGGGTCCAGTTTCATCGCATATGGATATACAATTTCCCCAACATTATTTGTTGAAAGGAGCCTAGATCTTACACTCAGTTATTATCTACCTGGGCAGCGAAATGAAAGGAAAAGTGGTATGCAAGCATTGCTGGGAAAATTTGGACACTGATTTATGCCTTGATTTTGGCAGTTTGGGGAAGGGGAGCATGGCTGTTGAATGCTAAGTGGAACATGAAAGCTAAGTGTCATGATTTGATGTTGTGTATACATAATATGGCTATTTTGCTGACAACATTTTTATTAGTTCAAAAGTGGAATTTAAAATAAATTCATGTAGTTTCACAAAGGAGACCATTCAACCTTCCAAACAAGTTGCTATCCCTTAAGTTAAAATACCTGGAGAGGAAAAGGAAACTGTCGTGGTCTGGTAATTGAAAGTGACAGTCGAAGTGACCCTGGTATGAACATTTTCTCAGTGAATTTTGCTGAGTTCAGTGCTCAGGGCGAGGGAGGTTACCTCCTTTGAAAACCTAATCTCTTTCTTTTCCTTTTGCCTTGGCTTCTAGGAAATTTAGTGCTAAGTTTTATGCTCAGTTACATACCTTTTTGTTCTTTTGTTCTTGACCTTTGACTCATTTTTTTGTTTTGACTTTCTTTATAAGTTAGTTACAATAAAGTACAAAATGCACCCATTTCAGGTCTTGACAAATGTATACACCTGTGTAATCACCACTTCAATCAAGATTATAGAATGTCTCCGTTCCCCCAAAATGTTCTCCCATGCCTCTTTGCCGTCATTACTCCCTTTCTGCCCCTTGTTAAATAGTTCCATTGATTCTGTGCCCTTCAATGTTAGCCACCAACCTACTAAAAATACTTCTGGAAGTAGGTGGATTATTTTAAAAAGTGACTACATAAATGAAATAGCCTTTTCAAGCTCTAGGTTTTCTTCCCATGACCTGTCATTCAGTTTCCTTTTTTATATCCAAAAAAAGCAGCACTGCAACTTCTTAAGTACTTAAGTCTCATTGCAGCTAACATTGATGAGCTATGAAGTATTGCCAGGTATCTTTAGAAGATCATGTTATTTTTATTCCCTTAGAAATTAAGTAGCTAATTCTAAGGACTGTTTTTTTTAAACTTCCACCACATTTTATTACAAAATAGGTAGAAGAACATTATCTCAGAATAAAGGACAGTCATTTAACTTAAACACATTTTAACTCACGGTAAAATTCACAGTATTGCCTTTGGGGTTTTTGTTTTTGCAGTTTTTGGAATGTATGGTTACAAACATCCTTATTACACACAGCACCGTGGATGATGCTGAACGGAAGAAACCAGGCACAAAATAGTGAACACTCTAGGCATCATACAGAGACAGGACAAACACAGGTGGGGCTGATCTATGTGGCCCGAAGTCAGGATATGGTTACGCTGGGTCTGGGGTTAGTAACTGGAAGGGAGTATGAGGGGCTTCGGAGGTGCTCGTCATACTCTGTTTCTTCATCTGGGTGTTGGTTTCATGACATGTCCAGTTTGTGAAGATCCAGAAAACAGTACATTTATGAAATATGCACTTTTCTATTTGTATTATACTTGAATTAATGTTAAAACACACACTTCATCATTGTCTACCCTGGGGCTTTAGTCCTTTGGGACCCACTAATCAGGTTCAACCTCCACATTTGGTAGAGGAGGAAACTAAACCCCTGAGAGGGGAAACACCTGTTGCAGGTGACAGAGCAAGTCAGTGGCCAAACTGGGAATGAATCCCCCACCTGAGGCTTAGCTCAAGGACTACTTACAGCTTCAGGCTTCCAAAGGATTTTTTAAACCAGACAAATTTGTTCCTGTACAGGTTTGTCTATACCCAAGGGCTCGACATCTTTGCCAGAAGACGAAATATGTCATGAGCACCAGTTGCCTTGTTGTAGCATCTTAGAAAGCCAGTGGCCTGCTTTCTAGTAATTCAGCAACTCATGACCTATGAAAATCTGCAGCTGGTTTTGGAAATGTTAGGGCTATGACTTGTTTATAGATGTCATAACAGTGTCTTGAAGTGACAACAAGAAATATAACCAACTGGATTGTGTATGGGGACAGCTTGGGCTCTCTAGGCAGGTAACTGGAGAGACAGGAATTGTGACTGACTTATGCATGAGGAATTCTAGTACATGCTTGCATCAGAACAACATCAGCGTGGAATGTGGATGGTTTATACTTCTTCCCCAGGATAATAAAGGAAGAGCAAGAAGTCATGTAAGGGTTTTTTTATTTTCCTTCCAGTTTTATTGAGATATAATTGACATACAGCACTGTATAAGTTTAAGGTGTACAGCATAATTATTTGACTTACATGGATCATGAAATGATGACCGCAATAAGTTTAATTAATGAACATCCATCATCTCATACAGACACAAAATTAAACAGAAAGTTTTTTCCCTTGTGATGAAAGCACTTAGGATTTACTCTTAACAACTTTCATCTATAGCATAAAGCAGGGTTAATTATATTTATCATGTCGTACATTACCTCCCTAGTACTTATTTGTCTCCTAACTGGTAGTTGTTACCTTTTGACTGCCTTCCTCCAATTCCCCCTCCCTCAATCCCTGCCGCTGATAACCACAAATCTGATCTCTTTTTCTATGAAATTGTTTGTTTGTTTGTTTTGAAATACAGTTGACCTAAAACACTATGTTAGTTCCTGGTACACAACATAGAGATTTGATATTTCTATACATTTCACAGTGAGCATCATGATAAGTCTAGTTACTATCTATCATCATACAAAGATATTACATAATTATCAACCCTATTCCCCACTCCATACATTTCACACCAGTGTCTCATTTATTTTATAACTGTAACTTTGTACCTCTTTATCTCCCTCACCTATTTCTCTCCTCCCTATACCTCCCCTCCGGCAACCACCTGTTTAGTAATATAAGGTTTTAACCCTGTTTCACTTGCCAAATAAAAGGAATTATTGACATTATTTTTACCATTCTGCAATTACCTTACTATTATGAATTGAACTCTAAATGATGATGTAAGCTAAAGTATTTCATCTTCAGATATCATGCTTTAATGTTTCCTCATAATGCAGTAGAGCTGCTTTTAAAAGGAAATCAGCAGTAGCATGACTGAAAGGGGCATAAATTATGACCATTTGATATTTTCTTGCAATTATTTTCTGTGTGAGCGATGTAAAAAGGAGTGTCACTGAACCAGGTATGTTTACAAAACACAGCAGGTCCTAATGCAAAGATTGCGTGATGCACCGTGTGCCAGTACTACAGCAGTGATACGCAGTGATATGTCCTAAAGTGCTTGTCATTTCCGTGCACTGATCTGGGTGTTCGGTGGAAGGAATGTTCATTTGTTTTGTTTTTCATTTTTGCTGCCAGGCTCAAATTACTATATATGTTATCTATTATTTTAAACTCATTAAATAAGAAAACTGTTGACTCAGATTCTCCTGTTTGTGTGCACCATAATCACGTGTACTTGGACTGCTGTACTTAAGTCTAGGAACAGCCCAGGGAGTTATAAATAAAGACTGTGTAGATTCTTGCTTGGTGACTATAGTTTGGCTCCCCCGAGCAGTACTGGTTAAACTGAGGGTGGTTAATGGATGTATGAGTTTCCACTGACTTTGATAACATTTTCATTTTATTGAAGGAAAGGACAACATACATAGTCTGCCACAGAAGGAAGAACCTTTAAAAGAATCTGAACATAATTAAATTTCCATTATCCTTTTCTTTGCCAGAAGTTTAATGCATATCTACTAATTGAGATATAATTGATTCCCCAAATGTGCTTCCACTTGTTGAAAGTAGCGAAGTCTAATGCACACTTGCTGAGTAAATTTTTCCTCTCCTCTTTAACTTTCTTTTAGGACTCAGCCCAAAACCATGTTTGCCCAAGTTGAATCTGATGATGAGGAAGCAAAGAATGAGCCGGAATGGAAAAAACGTAAAATTTGAGGAATCTCATGTGAGAGCTGTTTGCATGAGGGGGAGGGATATTGAACAGGTTTGGGGGTTTTTTTTAATGAAATAAAAAGACATTTTTATGATCAGGTTTTTGTCCTTTGTATTATTGAACCATTCAAAAGATTGGTAGCTACTCTTCAGTAAAATTGTGCTTACATTTTCTTACCTACAACTATTAAACCGTATTATAAGTAAATAAGAAACGGATTCTTAGCTTATTACCAAGTACTTTAGGTATTTGGAAACTTTATTCAACAGTGACTGGTCTTGTACAGATTGTTATAACCTTGGGGGAGGGGAAGGTACATTGAGATGTACGTCTGTCTTGAGCAATTCTAGGAGCACAACATGGAAATGGACATCAAAACGTTTAATATCTCTGTATAATTTCACAGCAGTTGTTTACATGACTAAATATGTAAAATTGGAGTTCAAACTAAAAGTATTGCCATACTAGGAAAGAATGTGTATCTGATTATCTTTCAACATCAGAAAGCAGTGATTAGGACTTAGGAAGCAGGCTTTGAAGTCAGACCGATGTGGGTTCAAATCCAGGCTCTGCTCTTTACTGTGTGGGTCACCTTGGGAGAGTTATTAAGCGTCTCTCTTCTAGACTCAGGTGATAATAGTGTAACCTTGATAGGTTTGTCAAAAGAATAAGACGTCCTTGTAAAGCGTTTAGTATAGCACCTGACACGCAGTAAATATACGCTAAATATTTGCTCTTTTAAAATAGAGCTAATGATATTGACTTTGCCTGATTTTTATCAGTATTAATTTTAAAAAGTATAGAAATGCTTTGTAAATGTAAAAGCTGTATAAGTAGAAGACATTAAAAATCATTCTGAATGGTCTTTGTGCTTTTGACTAGAAAACTAAAACAAAAGTTGGCAGTTTGTCCAAAGTAATAATGAGTCAATAGAATAAAATCCTATTTCATTCTCAAGCATGAAAAGGGCCACTTGTGTTGTGAGTAACAGTAAGAAAATCATCTTCGTGCTAAATTTGCCTTTTTCTCCCCTGACTTCACATCGACCTGGGGTAGTTTTTGCGTGTCAAATCATCTCCGCTAGACAGCTCAGGTTTTTTAATACTCTTGCCTTCTGCCCTCCTGCTCTCATCTGTCCCAGTGAATTAAATAGGTATGAAAGTGAATGTTGGCCCAAAATGTGTATCAGAAAGCTCCTGGTTCTACAAGCCTCACATACTACACTCCCTGACACCCTTCCCCCGAAATCTTTTTTAACAACCCCCTGAACTCACACAGATTTTTTTGCATCTACAGTTCTGAGGTGGCAGTGGGCATTCTTCATAGATAAATCCTAAAAACCTTCATTCTTGTAAGCTATTTTCTGTCCTTTTCTTCTCCCATCCCCATCTTCATCCCATTCCCCTTCCCTTGTCACCTAGCTTAATAGGTAAGAAGAGGAAGAACTAACGTTTGCTGAGTGCCTACTATCTGATGACTACTCTTTTAAGCTCTTTACCTGCATTAGCTCATTTAATCCTCACAAAAAAACTCATGAATAGGTAAAATTGCTAAACCCACTTTATAGACGAGACAGAAGTAGTCCAGGATATCAAATAATCTGTCCGAGATTACATTTATGGAATACAGTATGAAGATACCCAAGACCCCTAGACGTCAGTAGTTAAAAAGGTACTGCCCCAAATTTCCTATTCTTGTTGAAATACACTTCATCCAAAATCAATTACAGACTAATATTTTGTTCCAGCTGCTCAGGATTTGTAAATTGATTGCTTCTTGGATAAAATTAAAGCATTTCATGTTTTTTCCCGTCTTAACATAAACATTGCACCATATGGAAGTATTCGTCGTGCACAGCCCAGAGTTGCAGTGGAGGGCTGGAGGGAGGAACAAAAACTTGATCAGAGTGGTCTTGGCAGAGTCTGCTATGAGGTAAGGGAAGGGAAAGGCACATTTAGCACGAAGATGGTTTTTCTCATTGTTACCCACAGCACAAGTGGCCCTTTTCATGCTTGAGATTATCTATCTCACTCGGGAGAGTTTTGTAAAAAAAATGATTTTTTTCCACACGAGATTATCAAAATACACATAAGAATTTCCAGTCTCGATTTTGGTGACCAAGGACCTGAGAGCTGGGACTGGACAAAGAGTGGGTGCTCATTTCATCTGTTGTTTCAGTGCCAGGATGTTGACCCCCCACCCCCCACCCAGGCCTCAATTCTCTGACCCCATATAACCTTGTATTCCTGGTCCCGGTCAACTCCATTTCTGTTTGCTCGAATAAGGAACTCGAAGGTCATAATAATGACCCCTCCCTCACCCCCACTCCCACCTCATTTAATCACTTGCCAGTTTCTATCCGTGCTGTCTTCTGAATCTCTGGTATTTGACCTCCATGTCTTTCCCTACTGCCCCGACTAGAACTGAGACCCCCTTTTATCCCTCACCAGGACCTCAGGAGCCTCACTTCCAACTCATCTCTCTGTTTTGCATTTGGTCCTCATCTAATCCATCTATTTTTTTTTTTTTTAACTCTGCCCATCAGAATTAGCTTTCTAAAACCAAACGCCCTCGTTTCGTTCCTCTGCTTAGAGCCTTCCAGAGGCTCCATGTTCTATCTCTAACCCATGTGTGCGGCCCTGAGGGCATCGACATCCAGGATTCGGACATCCAGGATTTGGACATCCAGGATTCGGCCTCTCGTGGTCTGTCTTCCTTTAACTCCGGCTGATCATACACATGCTTCTGAGATCCACCGGCACTGACCACGGAGGTACCATGCTCTTTGGCACCTGAATGCCTTTGCACATGTCCCTTTGTTGTCTGCCTGTTTGTTTTTGAACATGGGAACCACTTCACCTTCTCTGACCAGTCTTCCATTACCCATCCAGGCCTACAATTATTTGCTCCCTCCTCTGCCCCCATAGTTGCTTATGTATCTCTCCACTACAGCCTTCTTTTATGTTGCATCGTAAATGTGTACGTGTGTGTGGCTCGTGGGCCTGAGTGTGTCTGTTTCCCCCACTGGGAAGTAGATTGTAAGAACTAAAATACATTGGGTTCTGTGAATATTTAATGAGTTTGTTTCGAAAAATGAGAGGAGCCATATTTTATTCACATTCGTATTTCTTGATCCTAGCCCTGTGAAAGGGCTTAAAAAGGTGCTCATTAAATATTTAGCAGAGGGAAAGGAGAGAAAAGGATGGGGAGAGAATGAGGTGTGAGAAGTGCTTCTGCCTTGCAGATGGGAAGGAGTAATTTTTTTTTTAACATCTTTATTGGAGTATAATTGCTTTACAGTATTGTGTTAGTTTCTGCTGTATAACAAAGTGAATCAGCTATACATATACATATATCCCCATATCTCTTCTCTCTTGAGTCTCTCTCCCTTGCACCCTCCCTACCCCACCCCTCTAGGTGGTCACAAAGCACTGAGCTGATCTCCCTGTGCTATGCGGCTACTTCCCACTAGCCATCTATTTCACATTTGGTAGTATATATAATTCCATGCCACTCTCTCACTTTGTCCCAGCTTCCCCCTCCTCCCCGTGTCCTCAAGTTCATTCTCTACATCTGTGTCTTTATTCCTGTCCTGCCCCTAGGTTCTTCAGAACCTTTTTTTTATAGATTCCATATATATGTGTTAGCATACGGTACTTGTTTTTCTCTTTCTGACTCACTTCACTCTGTATGACAGACTCTAGGTCCATCCACCTCACTACAAATAACTCAATTTCGTTTCTTTTTATGGCTGAGTAATATTCCATTGTATACATGCACCACATCTTCTTTATCCATTCATCTGTCGATGGACACTTAGGTTGTTTCCATCTCAGGGCTGTTGTAAATAGTGCAGCAATGAACATTGTGGTCCATGACTCTTTTTGAATTATGGTTTTCTCAGGGTATATGCTCAGTAGTGGGATTGCTGGGTCGTATAGTAGTTCTATTTTTAGTTTTTTAAGGAACCTCCATATTGTTCTCCATATTAATACCGAAGCTTGGTCCATATCCCAGCTGGCTGCTTTACCTTTCTGTGTTGGGATTTACACAGGTAACTGGGTTGTACACAGGTAACTGAGTTGTTCACAGGTAACTGTTGTTGGCTCAAGGAAGACGCAGGATTGTAAACAGCTGTCAATGCTGTTACAGGGTTGGCCCAACAAGACATAAGCCACCATGACGCTTGTCCTGAGTCACCAAAGATCTGAGATACCATAGCATGGGGTTCTTAACCTGGGCAGGGTGTCAGCGAACCCCTTCAAAAAACATAGCATGTGTTGCCTTTGCTCATGTACATCTTTCTGTAGAAAGGATCTCTAGCATTAGTTAAGACTCTGGGATATTAGGTGTTGCTAGCAGCTCTTTCATCTCCCAAGAGGACTGTGTAGAATTGGGCCATTCTGACTTGAAAACCAGAACATAACTCTCATACACATTCACAAACACACAAAATACCAGACAAAACAAACTAAACTAAAAACTCTAACACATTGTTCTTAATCTTAGGCAGTTAATCTTATTGCTTTGTAGACCTTACCTTTATTCTTTGAAAGATTATCAGCCTTCTGTCCCACTAAGAACTGAAGAGTTCAGCTTCATGATGACATGAAGGCAGCATCCAAAGGTGAGCATTTCTTTATGTGATCTAAGAGCATATATTATGAGACTTGGGCCAATTTGGGAAAGATTTTAAGAATCAATATGACTATATCAGGCAACTGTGAGCCCTTCTGTGTTTGATAACCCAAGACTCGGATATGGTAGGAGGAAGGGAGGGCAACTGCTTAGATGTATAAATACAGCCTGGGTCAGAAGTCCTTTAGAGGTGATGTTTCATCCATTTATCAGCCTTCTTGTGTGGGAGGAGATCAGGAAATGGAGGGTTGTTAATAGACACTTTTGAAAAGTATCCATCTGGAATGGGGGATACCACAAGCCACCATGACGAGCGCTCTAATTTTTACTTGATACCCTCACCAAAGAATTGAGAGAAGACCAGGCCAGGAGCAAAGTGCCTAAAGATGAGATCGTGTGTGTGTGTGTGTGTGTGTGTGTGTGCGTGTGTGTGTGTGTGTGTGTTTAGAGGTCTATAGGTAGAGAAGGGGCTTTGAGGACAAAGAGAAGTTTGCTATTCTAAGTAGTTTTCTGAATTATCAGAGAGTTTATATTAGGAGTCAAAATTGATTTGTAATGGTGATAAAAGATGGCCACAAGTTCTTTGACATTTCTCCCGTCAAGAAGATCCCCTCCCCTTAAATCTGAGCAGGCTGTGTGATGACATGGCCAATAGAACATGGCAGAATTGGTGCTGTTGCTAGCTACCAGGACCAGGCATTAAGAAACTTGCAGTTTCTACTTCTTTTCTCTTGGAGCACTTGTTCTTTTTTTTTTTTTTTTAATAAATTTATTTATTTATTTTTGGCTGTGTTGGGTCTTCGTTGCTGCACGCGGGCTTTCTCTAGCTGCGGTGAGCGGGGGCTACTCTTTGTTGCGGTGCACGGGCTTCTCGTTGCGGTGGCTTCTCATGTTTTGGAGCACGGGCTCTAGGCACGCGGGCTTCAGTAGTTGTGGCACATGGGCCCAGTAGTTGTGGCTTGCGGGCTCTAGAGCGCAGGCTCAGTAGCTGTGGCACACGGGCTTAGTTGCTCCGCAGCATGTGGGTTCTTCCCGGGCCAGGGCTCGAACCTGTGTCCCTTGCATTGGCAGGCAGATTCTTAACCACTGCGCCACCAGGGAAGCCCTGGAGCACTTGTTCTTGAAAGCTGGCTGCTATGCTGTTAGGAAGCCCGAGTAGTCTCATGGAGAGGCCCATGTGGAGAACTGAGGCCCCTGGCCAAGAACCCCAACTGAGCTGCCAGCTGGCAGCCAGCACCAGCATGTTATTGCACTATCTTAAAAAGCAGATCCTTCAGTCCCAGTTGAATCACATCTGCTATTGTTGCATGAAGCAGAGATAAACCAGCCTCTACTGAGCCTGGCCCAAAATGCAGATGGATGAGAAAAATGAATGATTATTATCATTTTAAGCAATAAGTTGTGGGTTGGTTTGCTTAGCAGAAATATATAACTGGAACAACATAAAAGAGAAAAATTCAACCATTCAAATACAAATATTTTGATGAATTACTTTCCAGTTTTTTTCTTTTATGTACAATTTTGAGACTTATTTTCTCTTTTTCTTAAAACATAAATTTAATAATATTTATTAAATAGGGTATATTTTTTACTTTTTATATAAACATGTAAATTTTCTACATTATTCCAAACCTCATGTATAATTTTAGAGGCTACTTAGTAGTCCATTATATATATGTATATATACATGTATATATCTGCTATACTTAATCATTCTCCTGTTATTGGAAATACAGGTCGTTTACAGATTTGCTATTATGAGCAGTGCTGCTTTGTCTTAAGATCTATGCCTAGAGTTTCTTTATGTACACAGGATTTTTTTTCTTAAAATTGGTTACCAAAATGGAATTATGGGGGTCAAAAGAATGACTCATTTTTGCTATGAGAATGACTCACTGTAATCTTGGTAGTTACCTTATCAGTGGATGCCCAGTTGGAGAGGCCAAAGATAATTCTCAGAAATATTCCTAGTTACTGGGTTGAATAGTGTCCCCCGCAAAATTCATGCACACCCAGAACCTCAGAATGTGGCCTTATTTGGAAATGGGGTCTTTGTAGATGCAATTAGTTAAAATTAAGATGAAGTCATAGTAGATTAGGGTGGGCCCTAAATCCAAAGGCTGGTGTCCTCATAAGAAGGTCATGGGAAGACGCAGAGAGACACACACACAGAGGAGAAAAGACCATGTGAAGATGGAGGCGGATATCGAAGTGATGTGGACAAGTCAAGGAACTCCGAGGCTCACTGGCAACCAAGAGGCTAAGAAGGGGCAAGGAAGGATCCTTCCCCAGAGCCTGCAGAGGGAGCATGGCCCAGCTGACACCTTGGCTTCAGACTTCTAGCCTCCAGAACTGTGAGAGACTAAATTTCTGTTGTTTTAAGAAACCCAGTTTGTGGTAATTCGCTAAGACAGCCATAGGAAATGAATGCACCTAGCAATTAGATGTGAGGTACACTTGGTTCCAGGTGGGCACTTTTCAAGTCTGCATTTCACAATTCATTAAGGGCCCAGGAAGAGAAAAAAGTTCACAAGTAGAATTTCAAGGTCTAACATCAAAGTTTAGAGTCCTGTTTTCCTCCCTCTCACCGTACCCCTAGCCCCTGCAAGGCCCCAACTGTCAGTATGGACTTGACTTATGATGGTGGTGGTTTTAAGCCACTAAGTTTGGGGGTAATTTGTTACACAGCAATAGACAACTAATACAATTTCTAATGCAGCTAATTCAGCTTACATTTTGAGTATCTAGGGTGGTTCATTAAGAATTTGTCTTAGGGGCTTCCCTGGTGGCGCAGTGGTTGGGGGTCCGCCTGCCGATGCGGGGGCGCGTGCCCCCGTCCGGGAAGATCCCACATGCTGCGGAGCGGCTGGGCCCGTGAGCCATGGCCGCTGAGTCTGCGCGTCCGGAGCCTGTGCTCCGCAATGGGAGAGGCCACAAGAGTGAGAGGCCCACGTACCGCAAAAAAAAAAAAAAAAAAAAGAATTTGTCTTAAAGCAGTGAGGTCTTGGCTCTTCTTGATGCAATGGGGGTGAGAGGACAGATTTTATTCTCTAGAATGGGAAGATTGTCAGGAACCACTTGGGACAAGCCCAGAGACTTTAGCTAAAGGGAATAATGATAATATTCTTTCGTTCAGTTCCCTTGAGTTAGTAGAGTGGCTGTTCCTTCCTCATTTTTGCCTCAGTCAACTTCGCTGGCAGGGTTTTCCTGAGCTGCTGTGGCTTCAGCACTTGGATCCTCGGGACAGACAGAGGCCCAGCATTGTAGCCTCCTAATCTACAGTACCCGTGAGGCTGTAAGCCTATGAGTAAGTCTGTCTCACAGCCTTTTTATTCTGAGACACCAACGGCTGAATAAGGGATGTTGGTTTTGCTGTTTACAAGTCACCTCGGAGCCTGGGTGGCTGACGACGAGACTCCCTGCTCAGATCTGCCCGATAGAGCTGATGTGACCAGATGCCTGGTGCCACTCCTCAGATCTCTGGCGGCCATGGCAGAAGGTAAACGTGTGATGGTAGAAAACTTACTCCATTAATCAAGGAGTCTTCATCAGTGGCTGGTATCATGGAAGTGACATGAAATATGAAGGCAGAAGTTTGGGGTTCATATTTCTCCTTTTCTATTTAGTAGTTTTGTGCGTTTAGGGAAATCATATAAACTGTGAGCCTCAGTTTCTTCATCAGTGTAATGGGGATGATGTTAATCCCCCAGCCTGTATCCAGAGGGGTGTTTTATGGTTCAAATGCAGGGAGCTGGGGGTGCTTTGCAAACCATAATATGCTAATATAGTTGTTGGCTCTTGTGTTTATTTATTAGTAGTATCTCACTGAGTGTACCTGAAGGGCATATCTTTAGAAAACAAGCCCAAATCCGTTATCAGCCCCATAATCAAGGAGAATGTCATTCTGCATGTTTGAGAGGTTGCCGTCTAATGTGGAAGTTACCCAAGATTTGGCTAAGGCTGTGTTAGGGGGCCTCCGGTCCTGTTTGATTCAGCTTCTCATGGAGCCAGCGGGGACCCTGATCTACCTCCTGTTGGCCTCACTGCTGGCCATGTTCAACTCGATCAACGATCCTCATGGTGCTGGTGGTGACAGCATCTGAAAACCATCCAAATTTAGAAAAATGGGGAATTATCTTTCGCATTTCTCATAGGCTATTTTGTTTTTTGTTTGTTTTTTCAGAAAGAGGAAGAAACATAGAATTGCCTTTGTTTTTAAATTATAATTACAATCATATATTGGCAGCACATGCGAACAATTTAGTCGCAAAATTATGATGGAAAAAGCCTGCAACAAAGAGGAAGTTTGCTTAGGCAATGATCCTCTGTCATAGGCTATCTTGATAGTGCTTTTTTTTTTCTTGTTTGTCCTTCTTTCTCGAAAGCATTAAAAAGTATCGTGTTCATTTTGTTGGGTATCATGTGGTCTTTTCCTTTGACCCTACTGCCTCTTGTTTATGAAAAATAGCAAGTCAGCAATTTTGGCCAGCAGTGATCTTGCCTTCAAAGTACGTAGACATTTTTCTTCTCCTTATTTTGTTTTAAAAATAACAAGTTATTTTTCCTTTTGGGAAAATATCTTATTATTCAGAGATACATAGCATAGAGAAAAGCTCTGAAGTCAGGAGACCTGGGTTCAAATCCCAGACTTGAGCAAGTTACGTAAGTTCTTTGGAGCCTCAGTGACTCTTGGGGATATTATGAGGACCAAAGTGTGGAAGCTCTTTGCAAACAAGGAGATGCCCACAAATGTTCTGATTACTGCTGCTTTTTTCAGCAGCAACCTAGCAGGCAGACTTTTCGGAGATTCTGGTTGGAATCTGTATCGTAGCTGTATCGTAGCATATGTGTATTTGATTTGAAACAAGAAAGTCCTGAAAAACGTGTCAGATCTGCTTCTTTACCTCAAAAATGTGGAACCCTATTTTTGAAGTCCAGTCCCTACCTGCTCATTACCCACCAACAATTAGGGTCCACCCTGAAGTTGGAAACTAGACTATAACCCGAGGCTTTCTTCTGCTGATCTGCCCCTGTGGCCATGTTCTTTATTTCATCCAGCTCCAAGGTTGGCTGAACCCCAAAAGTGTCATGCGTGATGACTCTCTTTCACCAGACAATGTGTGACCTGGAGATGAGGCTCATGAATCCCCTTGGGGCCAGATGTGTGGTCCTAACCCATCCGTGCCTGGATTTCCTTGCATCTTCTAAGACTTTGTCATTATGAACAGTCAACAACAATCAACATTATTCTTATAATTTATGTGTAGTCAGCTTTCAGCTTTTCCCCTTTATGGAGGCTCATAAGACTGTAAATAATGAGAAGACAGAACAGCACAACAAGCAAATGTTACTGCTTTTATCTCGGGAGATGCTGACAGGCAGTCCCTCGCCTTTGCCACATTGTGCCCTGGGATCTGCATCACAGCACGGGCTGCGGAAAAGCAGACACTGGTCAGGCAGATTGTATTTTACCCGTAAGAACAGTATTGTAATTGGGAGGCGGAGGAGATCAAGGACTGAGCATCCCGTAAGTTATCGTTATGACTACCTATGTATCATAAAATCCAAAGAAAGTGGTAGAAGGCCGTTAATGTGATAGAGCGGAGCGTAATTAGAGACTGTCAGACTTAGAAAGGATATTAGAGACCATCTACTGTGAGGCCCATATTTTACAGATGAGGAAATTAGAGCCCTGAGGACCAGCCACTTGTGCCAGGACACACTGTTAGTTAATGGTAGAGCTGGGACCATAACAAGGTCTTTGATAGCAGTCCAGTGTTCCTTCAGCTTCACTATTCTTGAGGTCACTGATTAGAATGAGACAGACCCAGCCTGGAATCCCAGCTCTGCCATGTGTTGTGAACTTGGGCAAGTTATTTCACTTCTTTGACCCTCAGTGCCCCCAACTATAAATCTGAGAAATTAATACTTAACTCACGGGGTTGTTGTCAAGATTAAACTAGATAATTAACATAAGAACAAGACTTAACCAATGGCCAAGACAACGCTCAGTACGTGACAGTTATGGTTTTGCGAAGGGCCAATATACCAGTAAGTATGCATAAATCACTTTACCAAGACGTAAGTTTAACCTAACTGAAATGAATTCCTCATCAATTCTAATTTTCTCTCAGCTTGGTTTGCCTTTTATCAGCCTTTGAGTGGCTTTCAGAGGTCGATCTGGATTATCTACACGTGTCTTTCAAATGCAATCCAGAGAAACTGATTTCAGTTTCTCCACTTTACCTTGCTAACTTTCTCAGCCATCGTTAGTCATATTGGAGTCTTTCCGTTAATCTGAGACTTCTACTTAGAATTCAGACATTGGAGAATCCAAATACTTAGAGGCCTCACTAAAGACTTTAGATTCTGAGGATTTTGAATGTAGGTCTCTCTTGAATCGTCCTGATCTCTTTTTCTCTCTTGCCTCTTTTTTTAAGCCACTAAGAATTTCAAGGCTGCTTTGAAAGAAGTAAAGGAGAAATGAAGAAACAACCCAGGACCATGTGAGGTGGAAATGCTGAAGGCGGGAAGAAGGGGCGCGTTAGCTGGTTGCCTTGGGGGCAGGTACGGAGGCTCCGGTGGGTGGCAGCAGTGTTGGCAGTGGACCACCGTGGGCTAAAGGCACCGAGTCGGGGGCAAGTCTGCAGAGTTGGAGTCTGATAAAGGAGGGGAGCAGCGAGAGGCCTAGTGCTGAAGTGCCGGAAGGTCTTGTGTAGGATTAGAAGGGGCAGCGGGCTTCCCTCCGGGTCTTTCCCTGGGTGTGCTGCTCCACAAGACCCGGAGTATGAGCCATGGCAGGTGAATCCATTTGAGATTCAGACGAGGGACGCACCTAAATCCCAGAGCGTGTGTTCACACGGGGGCATCTGAGGGTGGGCTGAGGTTTCTCCTCTGCACCAGTCAGCTTTCTGCAAATCCTGCCTCTTTCTCCTGGCCATGCCCCTTAGAGGCAGGGCAGCGACAGAGTTTCTGTTTTGCTCCTAAAGAAACAGAGGGACAGGGACTTAAATTGGCAGTGTGGCTAAGCTGACCCTGGGATCAAGAGTTTCTATACCCCAAGATGGCATTTTATGGGCATTGTTTATAAATATCCCGTTAACCCTCAGACACAGGGAAGGTGATCTGGTCTTAGAAAATGCCAGATCAGAGATCCCGCAAAAGTCAAACCCATGACTGGGGTGTAAGTCATGGGCTTGGGCAGCGTCTGTCTGGGCAGAACATAATTGTAGCCATTGCTGCATTACTAACCTCTCGCTCAGCCCTTTGTTGAAGCAACCATTCTTTGGCAAATGGGGTTTGGACCCTTCCCCCCTTCTAAAATCCAAAATGCCATCAATGATATCCTTCTCCATACTGCCCATTTTGACAGCTTGTGGTGTCTTACAAGCTGCTGAAAGAATGTTGCCCGGAGGGAGGTTCTCTGGATTAAGACACGCTGTGGATTCAGCCTTCCGGTGGATGGTCTTGCCATAAAAGGGTGATCCAATATCAGGAGAAACTGATTCTAAAACGTTAGACTGCAGCAGAGTCATCTGGGGGACAGTTATAAAAATACCAAATCCCAGTCATTCAAATTCAATATATTCCCGGGGCAGGGCCCAGGAATCTGCATTTGTAACTAGTGTCCTGAGTGACTCTGAAACAGGACATCCTGGACTCTCCTCCATGAAGCACTTCTGAGGAAGGAACACTTCACTTTCCTTCTGATTCTGAACTGGGGTAAATCTGGAGACTTGGGGCCTCAGGTGCCCTGAAGACCTTGACGGCAACCTGGCTGAGCTGAGAGAACGGCTGCTTGATCTGAGAAGCCCCAAGGAGGTTTTCAGTCTCAGCCCCACTGCAACTTCTTGATCTCCTATTTTTCTGCCTGCAAAATAAAGCACCTCATTTTTCTGTTTCTTTTTTTAAAATTGAAGTATATTTGATGTCCAATATTATATACAACATAGCGATTCACAATTTTTAAAGGTTATATTCCATTTATAGTTATTACAAAATACTGACTATATTCCCTCTGTTGTATAATACATCCTTGTAGCTTGTTTATTTTATACATAATAGTTTGTGTCTCTTAATCCCCTACCCCTACCTTGCCCCTCTCCTTTCCCTCTCCCCACTGGTAACCACTAGTTTGTTCTCTTTATCTGTGAGTCTGTATCTTTTTTGTCATATTCACTAGCTTGTTTCATTTTTTAGATTCTATATGTAAGTGATATCATACAGAAGCACCCCATACTTGGCGTTCTTAAGAGGAAAGGTACTCTATGACAATAATGTTGATAAAAAGTGTGCTGCCTTAAACCTAGATACAATGTAATAATAGCTTTCACTTTATCTTTTGATTTTCACAATAAACTTACTTGAATTTCACAATAAACTATTCCACTCCTGAAGATGCTGAGGCACAGAGATGTCTTCTAGAGCCAACAGTGACATCCATCCTTCCGTTACCTTGCGAGTGGACCTTAAGGTTGGGGTCCTGCTTTTCCAACTGGCCATTGAGGAATCTGCATGGCTGATTTGACCTCACCAAGGAGACGGGGTGTGGTGTTTGAATTTCTTCAGTCTCTCGTCTGCCCAGGCTCTCACAGAACTAGATCTGGAACTGGAACACGAGCCAATCACCAGGGTGGCAGTCTTCCTGGTAGGCCCTCCTGCCTTTCTGTATCCAATCCATGGAGTATTATGTGGTTATTGATAATGATTATTGGGTATAGGTGTTGCCACTAGTACCTTAATCCAGAGAGTTACCAAAAAAGAAGTTTAAAATGACCAGGAAAAACACAAAGCGGCCTGAACCAGGACAGGGGCTTTGGAGATGGAGAGAGATTTTGGCTTTTGGAACAATCTGGTGGGTTCATGTTTTTGTGGCGGCCATGGATCCAGGTGGCCCTGACCGCCCCGCCCCCATCATTATCCGCCAGGGGCTGTAAAATGGTCGCTTACCAACTTTCTTGGTTTGGTTCACGTGGCACTTTTTTTTTCTTTTGTGAGCGGGACCCTGAGCTACACTCTCACTATGCATGATTTGATTACTCAGAGAAACATGGCATTATTTTTTATTGTGCATTACTTTCCAAAATAAAATACAGATTTTTAATATCTAGTGGGTACGTACTGGTCCACCTGAACCAGTTGTTAAATTGGTGAAATCTTCCTGTTCTCTTTGGTAAATACTTTCCTGAGTGCCCTTAGTGTCCCCCTTCCTCCGGGGGGACATTCCCCAATTGCACCCTCAAGCCCACTTCCCTACAATCTGGCTATAAAGAGGTTCCATCTGGCATTAAGGGCTTCAGGTCCCCGTTCCATCGCAAGGTCTCACATCCATTTGCTGACTAGTCCTTGCCCTGAGCCATGATAGCTGTTAACTACTTTGACTGTCTCCCCTGCCTTTAGGTGACAGTCTGTGGCCTCTGGGCTGGACCATGCAATCTTGCCTCTGGAGCAGGGGGTGTATTCCAACACAGATGGCTTCGGCGCTTGTGTTGATTTTGTTTTTAACTTTTAATAATAAAAGCTCTTTTATTTTTGGAAGTGTTTACATTTCCATAGCACAGTGCTAACTCTGATCAACCTGGAGAGGATTAGGTAAATTTTTATAACTTAAGGGAAACAGGAAATTATTTTTAATTTTTGCAGCTCCAACATATTAAAATAATGTGATTTTTTTTTTCGGTTATTGAATGCCATTCCAGAGACATGTCTAAATTCTTCATAGTCAGCATCAGGTAGCAGTACAGCTTAAAAAAAAGATAATAATAATAAAATACCTATGGTACTTTCTAAAGCCAGCCTGTTTGCCTTTCTTTCACAAACAGCCCATCTACATGAGACTTAAAGGCCAACCTTAGAGGAACCTGCTGTTTCTCCTCCAAGAAATTGTTCTACGTCTAGAGACACATGTGTTCCGTTTTAATTAGAAACCGGTGGGGCACTGGGCCGGCTGGCTAGCAGCTCAGGCCATGCTGGAAACCAGAGGGCTGAGTGGAGGCCAGGACGTCTGAGCATATCTTCAGGGTAAGATATTTGGTTACATAAGGGAGGGGAGCTATGGCCAGTCCGCCCATCTGGAGAAAACTTTCTGGGTGGCAGGAGCTAAGGATAGGTTGAAAGAAAGTGATACACTGGGGAGAGACGTGAGGTGAGGGGAAGAGGCCAGGCCCTGGCTGCCTGTGTCAGCCTGAGAGGTCAGCTTCGCCTCTCCCCTGTGTCTACCCGTCTACCCCCAAATCGTGGTGGGACTAAATCGTGGTGGGGTTCACTTGGTGCCTGTTTCCACGGCTCTGCAGCTCTCCTTCCTCATGATCACCTGGATAAACCCACTTCTCACCGCGCTGGCTAACCGGCTGACCCACTGGCCCTCCCTCCAGGTTTTCCTGAGTTGGCAGAATTAAGAGAAAGGCAGGCTTTTCTGAATTCCCCTCCCTCTGCTTCAGAGCGAGTAGCTTCCCCCTCTCCTCCCTTCCCCCTCTCCTCCCTTCCCCCTCTCCTCCCGCCACAGTTGGACTTTCCTGCTTTTATAGCTCCCATTCCATCCCATCCTAACTAGAGCTTCCAGACCTCTCTTCCCACTAGGATGTGACGCTGGTGACCAGACCTTCCACTTGCTTGTAGAGCCAGCCTCTGGTGCCATATCTGCACAAACTAATTCAGTAAGTGGAATACATGTTTGTCAACCAAATGCAGGCAAAATCCAGGCTTGGTGGGAAACAGCACTGACATTATCGTGTACTTTTGCCACCATCATGCCGCTTTCAAGGATGCAAAGCGTAGTTAAGACCTTGAGGTTCGTTGGGGATCGGGATTAATGCATCACACGGGACGGAAGATTGAAGCAGATAGGATCAGTAAACTTTCAGGCACTGAATGGTTTAAGAGCTGGGAAATTGGTTGTGGCTTGATGGTGAATAATCGCTCAGATATATGCGTGACCCTCAAATGTCAGTCTCACATTCTGGACAAATCAGTGTTCCATTTGTGTAATTTATATTCACTTTGATTCCACAATACATTTTTTTTTTTTTTTTTTTTTTTTTTTTTGCGGTACGCGCGCCTCTCACTGTTGTGGCCTCTCCCATTGCGGAGCACAGGCTCCGGACGCGCAGGCTCAGTGGCCGTGGCTCACCGGCCTAGCTGCTCCGCGGCATGTGGGATCTTCCCGGACCAGGGCACGAACCCGCATCCCCTGCATCGGCAGGCAGACTCTCAACCACTGCGCCACCAGGAAAGCCCCACGATACATTTTTTTTGCTCACCATTGCCGCTCTGTTGGAATTAGTTGAGCTCATTTGTCGAGCTCTCGCGGCGAGCCGAGGCCTGTGGGAGACGCCTTGTGGGTATGAACCATCACAGCGGTGCTGGGAGACGGAGAGTGTCCTCACTGCACACGTGAGGGTCCGGGGCTCAGACTGGACCCAAGGCAGCATGGCTCTGTGCTCAGAGAGACTCCGTTTCCAGGCTCTGCTGCTTATAATTATGGGACTTCGGGGAAGTTACCTAAGTGTAGTCATTAAAGCCAGAATATTTGGTAAGAAATCAATGTTTGTCTTGGCCAACCCATGCTGGGCCAGTGCAGTTAGAGGAGCAGTGGTATGTGAATGACTTGCTACGCGTCAGATGCACACATATTTACGAGAACTTTGTGACCTCTGTTCCCTTTCTCTGGGATGTGAGAAGTATGCTCTAAAGTCGGCATACTTTCAAGTGTGCTAGTTCCGGAGTTGGGAAGAGCCTGTTCAACTCACAAGCTGAGCAGGCCTTTCTCTTGGACCAGAAAGATTTACGACCTGATCAGAAAAAAGCCCCACCACAAAAACCTCATTGAGCTGGTTACACATTATCTTCCAATATCAGCTCAGATAAAAAGGACCGTCTGGCCCCCTGACAGTCATGCATTGGCTTCTGCACAGTGTATTATTGTACAGCGCTTCCTCGGGAGCTATAATTAGGTGATGGTGTAAGGAGTCCACAGCGCACATTTGAATAGTGACTCTATTTGTTTCATGATGTCACTTGCTCACTCGAGTCCCTTCTCATCATATGGCCTTTGCCGGAGTGTGGTTGGAATTCAACACACATGAAATCAGACCTTCACTGAGTTTTCTGTGAAGTAATGATAGCACTTAGGATGAATCATTTGGGACAAGAACCTTTACATACCTGAAACATTATGACTTAAGAGCCAAAGTTCTGGGAACCTCACTTTTTAGCTCTTTAATCTGGACAAGCCCCTCAGCCTCTCAGAGGCTTCCTTTGTTCATCTGGAACTTGGGATTCATGGTACTAGTTAGTTCAGTGGGTTATAATGTACAGTGTATAAAATACCTGCCTTTCTTCCCCCCAACCCCAATCAATGACCACGTCCTAAACATTCCACCTCTCGACTCGTCCACGTTTCTCTATATTCACAGCCACCATCCTGGGCCCAGCCGCTTTCCTCTCTTGCCTTAGACCGTTGCACTAGCCTCTTGGCTGGTGTCACTGCACCCACTCCTATATTCCTCTTATAAACTGGCCGCTTCCACAGTGATCTTTCAGGACAATTGCCTGGAACATAGCCTCTAGCTTAAAACTTTCCAGTGGCATCGCTGTGCTCTTAGGGTAAAGCCCCCAGTTCCTCATCTTGACCTGTAAGATGCTGCATGATCTGTCCTTGTCTGTATCACAAAGTTCATGTCATGCCACTCTTCCCCTACCACCAGCATTCCAGCCAAATAAGTTTATTTTCAGCAACTCAAATACATCAAGAGCTTCCCTCTTTAAAAGCACTCTGCACTGGATGTTCCTTCTGCCTAGTACGTTCTCTACCCCTTCTTCATCCCCTCCCTGCCCTGCCAACTCCAGATGCTCCTTCAAGAGCCAGTTTGAAATGCCACCTCCTTGGGAAATCCTCCTGAGACCTCCCCCGCCCCTCCCCCCACATTATATAATCTCCTGATAAATAGTCAAACTCTTCTTCCCGGCATATGTCACAACTCCAATTAAATAATTACCTGGGAAGATATTTGTTTAAAGCTATCTCCCTCTCTGGACTGTTTCTAAAAGCCAGTCTTATTCCCAGTACACTAAGTGACACGTGACGCTCACTGATAAACCATTGTGGAGGGGATAAAGCTTGTTACTCCTCTCAGCACTTAATGCTGCCATTTTTGCAGTTGAATATTCTTGGGGCACCTTTACTATTTAATCTCCAGCTTCCTCTTGGTTGAGGACAGATGGCTCTGTGTGAGGGAAACTCATCTCTGGGTTTTCTTGGCCACTGAGGGCTGGGTGGAAGGCATGGCAGGAGTCAGGAAGAGTCACTGACCTGCTGAATGTCAGAGCTAGAAAGACATTTAGGGTTCAACAAACCCCATGGCCACATTTTACAGATGGGGAAACTGAGGCCAAGAGAAATTGAATGTTACGCCCAAGAGCAGAGTTAAGGAATGGATTCAGTGACCCTAAAATATTGTTTTCTCAGGCATTAATACACCCATAGAAAAAAATATATTTATACATGATTTGTAGAACATTTTCTAATTTTCATTTCTATTACTCCATTGATCTTCATAGCAGCCTTAGGAAGAAGGAAGGGCAAGCATTGTTCATCGTCATTATACAGATGAGGAAACAAGAACAGAGGGTCTAGGTGATCTATACCTATACCCAAGGTCAACACAACTTACAAGTGCAAAACCTTGAGTCCCTGAGCTTCTGGTTCTTGGAGGCATCTTTTCCCTCCTGTATTGCTCTGTTCCTCTTACAAATAAATACTTGGGTAACTCCATTTCTGGTAAGAAATGCATGGGCTGGGGAGCACCAGCTGGGAGCAAAGAAAAATTCTGTTTCATTCTCTTCCTTGCTTATTTAGTGGCTGTGATGTCTGTGACCCAGGCTTCCCACTGTCAGGTGACACTGCATAAAGTCAGAGGGTGTGATGGGAAGAGAGTGTAAGCGCTGCGGATTCAGCTTCATCTGGGCTTAAGCCCTGGCTCTGCTACTTACAACTGGGTGACCCTAACCAGCTGAACAGGAACCTCTCTGAGCCTTAGGTGTCCAGCTATACAATGCAGGTACTGGCTGCCTCTCCCTAGCTTTGTTTAGGATTAAATGAGATAGTGCTTATAAGATACAGAGAAAATAGAAGGCACTCCATAAACACTATTTATCTTAACAACCAAGGCAGCCTGGAGCAACAAAGTTGAGAAGGAAAATGTCAGAAAAAGCCAGTCTTTGGGTTGAAGAGGCATGGGGAGTTGTCAGAAGGGCAAAATGAACCCTGGAGGTGTGGTTGGAAGGGGAGCAGCTCGGCGGGCTGAGGCAGTTGTATTTTAGCTGCAGTCTTGTTGGCTGCCTCCTGATGTCATGAGTCCCGGTGTGTCCTGCTACGTGAGGGTGTGCCTGCTCGCAGGGGTGGGGGGCTGGGGGGCGTGGGTGTGGAGTGGGGGGTGCTGGGGGCAGGTGGTATCCCAGCTGTGCCCCCCTCATCGCCAGCATCATCAGTACATTTCCACGCAAGTTACGTTTCCTACTTCTGCATTTGGAGGGTGAAAGTTAAAGAAGTAAAGGGGAGAAAATGTTTATAAATTCATCTGATTGTCAGTCTGAAAATGGTTCCATTCTTAAAGCCATTTGGGAGCTTTTGTTTCTCTAAGCTGTGACTTCACAAAATGCAGCCAGAAATGGTGATTTAAGGAATCTACTCAACTGCACTGACACTATTTTATGAGTACCTTTCTTCACAGTCTAGAAGTTGATGGCTAAAACACCATCCCTAATGGTTAAACTAGAAAATATACATTGAGGATGGTTTTTCATGAACAACATTTAAATAAAAATTTCACGGCAGACTCAGGAGCGAGGTGGAAGGGTTGTGGAAAGAGGTGACAGGTGATCAAAGTAGAGAGACCCAGTCAGAGAAAAGAGAGCCCAAGTCATTCCTGTGGAGGGTGGCCTGCTTCTGAGGCAGAAGTCATGGCCTTGGGGAATTTACCAGGTCCAAGGGCTGTGCCTCAGCCCACAGGCTCTGTCACTGCATTTTGTCCACAGATCAAGGGCAAGTCCAGGGGCAGACCCCTCCTCCCCAAGCTCCTAAGACTGAGATGAAAGCAGCAGCTGGATTAGTTAATTTCCGGCGCAAAATCACCGTGGCAGAGGTCCAGAATCCCCCATTGGCATAGCGAGCTCATTCTCTCCTTGTAGCAGGCAGCCGTAGAACCCAGTCGAGTCAGAGGAATCGAATGTCTAATGGGGAGGGAGAGAGCATCTGAGTCAGCCCTGCCACGGGGGCCCAAGGGCACCAAGTCCCCAAGCCAAGGCTCCTCTTCCTTTGGGAGGACACTGCCCACATCTGCATCTGTGAGAGCTCTGTTCCCGTTGCCACCAGACCCCATTTTAAAGGGCACATCCTTTCTTCTGAGGAGACGGCAAAGCTTTCTCTCCTCCACGGAGTTGTACAGTCATATATTTTCCAAAGATTGAAAATGATGAATCCAAGTTAATAAATGAGATATTCGGTATGGCAAGGAAATTGAGGCATGTGCATATTCCTTGAAATGTCTCCTATGTGCAAAGGAAAAGAAAGCAAGTGATGATGTTACAACGTGTGTGGGTGGGAGAGGAAGGTGGTCTCTAGACTGCTCTGACTACCTTAGGTTAGTTAAATTGTTGAGAATAAGGAAGCAAGCAGTAAGTGTCTAAGTGGTGGTGGTGTGTCAATATGATTCACTGTCTTCTCTGGGTCTGGCTCCAGGTTCCCATTCTCCTGCTTCAACCCACATCCCTGGGATCCATCCACCCAGTGGCATCAGTGATCACATGGGCGCTGGTGACCCTTACCTCTCTATCCCCTTCCCTTTTCTGCTGAGCTTGGGGCTCACCTTCAAGTCCATCTTTGCCTTCAAGTCCCATAGGCAGCCTAAGTGCGCCACATCCAATGTGGTGAACTGGTCATCAAGCATCGGTGGGCACCTGCTGTGCCCACCAGTGGCTCCGTCAATCCCATCATCCAAACGTAAACGTGCGAATGAGTCACAATCCCACCTTCCCCCCCCCCCCCGCCCTCAAATCTAACCTGTTACCACATCCAGTAGATTATTTCTTCTTTCTATTCATCACACTGGTCTCCTCCTCTCCTTCCCGTTCCAGCTATTATTGCCTCGGTTCAGACCTTCAGCCACATCTTTCTCCTGGGCTGTTGCAGTTGCCTCCTAACTTGTGTCACTGTCTCTCCTCGTATCTCCTCCAAGCCATACTCCACGCTGCTGCTGCAGGGATCTTTCTGCAGCTCACATGTAATTACGATGCGACCCTCAAAGCTTTGTGTCACCTGCAAGATAAAGTCCAAACTCTTCACTGAGGCAGGTGAAGCTCACCTGCACCTGGACGCTGTCCACCTCTCCAGCTTTCTCTTTTACTTCACTTCTCTAACCTCTTCACTTAGTACACGTTTATCACATACCTGCTTTGTGCCAGGTACCATGTAGGTGCCGGAGACACAGCAGTAAAAATAACTATCATCCTGTACCTTACAATCCGTCTACACCAAGCACGTGTTGTTTCAGCTTAATGCCTTCGCTCACTCAGTTCTCTCTGCTGCTCCCCTGAGACTGGACATCTACTGGCAGGAACAGTAATCCTTCAAGCCTTAGCTTAGGGCCCCTTCCTTAATGGAGACACCCCAGAACTCTCCTTCCTCTGTGCCCCAACTGCCTTGTATACACAGTTCTTTCCTGTGCTCAAAGTATTCGGAGGCAGGCCTCGCCCACCACATCCGACCTGTGTGACCTTGGGCAAGTACTGGCCCGCGGTTTCCTCATCTGTGAAATGAAGACAGTGATGATATTGCAGGAAAGGCAAAACTTTCTCTCTCTTCATCTTAGGTTTTCAGTTGGGACTCTTCAACAAAAAGATTAACAGGAGAAAAGCAGTTTACTAATGCGTGCAGCACACATCACTCGGGAGAAACCTGAGTAAAAAGTAACTCAAAGCGTGGCTTAGAATTTCAACTTACCTAGCATCTTCAACAAAGAACAGTAAAGCTGGAGAGAAATGACAGGACAAAGGAAAGAAGCTACAGGCTTCCAAGGGTGGCAAACAGTGGGAAGGCAAATAAATGGGAGGGAACTAATGGAGTGAGATTTGTCTGCAGATTCCTCTGGGGCTATCGCTGGTCTGGTAAGAATCTGTCTCCAGTAAAAGGAGAATTTATATTGTGCTTTTAGACAGAAAAAGGGGAACTTCTGAGTTTGTTGCTTCTTAATTGCCTTTAGCTCAAGATAATTTTTATATCAAAGAGGCATATTTTGGGGTGACATATTCTGGTTTCTTTCAATATCAACTTCATAATGTTGTTTTAAACATAGTCTGGCCCATTGTGCGCCCAATAAATATTAGCTGCTGTGATAATGATAATGATGATGGCAACAAGGGGGAGAAAAATGGTGCAGCCACCGTGGAAAACAGTTTGATGGTTTCTCAGAGTTAAACGTACAGTCATCACATGACCCAGTAGTTCCACTCCTAGGTATATACCCAAGAGAAGTGAAAACACATATCCACACAGAAACTTGTGCGCACAGAAAGTTGTACACAAATGTTGACAGCAGAATTATTTGTAATAGCCCAAACCCAGAAACAACCCAAATGTCCACTGACAGGCGAATGGATAAACCAATTGTGTATATAATACAAAGGAGTATTATTCAGCCATGAAAAGGAAGTTCTGATACATGTTACAACTTAGATGAATCTCTGAAACATTATCTGTCAGATGCCTAAGGGATGAGTTGGGGCTTGTAGAAAACAGCCTTCTGACAGCTTGTTCCAAAGTGATTCTGTTAACAGAGACCTGAATTACTAGAATTTGGATGGAAAAGGGAGGAAGTGGTCCCAAACAACAGGTAGCGTGAGAAGAGGATCAAGCAAATACCAGGGAAGATGGTGGGACAGGGAGATTCTTGTCAGCACTGGTAAGAGGGTGGCAAGGAAGGAGGAGGTGGGCAAAGTGCTATGGCCACCACAAAGAGCGTGTGTGACCCATTCTCTGGGGAGAGCCCTGAAGCCAGGGTAGCGAATGAACAGTGAGACTTGGAGCAAAGGGATTTGGGAGGATTCTGTGGCTATGATTTAGAAGTCTGGAGAGAAATAAGGCAGCTGTAAGGAAAGATGTCAACTGTGGAGAATGCACAGGACAGTGTGCCAGGTGAGGCTGAAACAGTCAGTCTGCGGGATTCAGTAGAGTCTGCACCTAATAGCAGGGGGAGCGTGCCACCAGCCCAGGTTGAGATGGTGGACGCTATGGTGTCCTGTAGGACAGAGATGAGGCTGTGAGAGGGGACCACAGACCCCCTTACTCAGGGTGTATCTCCTAGTTCTCCAATTCCCAGAGTTCACTAGACGTTATCTCCCTTGGGTTCCTGCAGCCTTTGGTACCTGCCTCAGTTTTACCTTGTTCTTCTTTCTTAGTAGGTTGAGAGCATCTTAAGGGCAGATGTCTTGGTTGCCACACAGTTCAGGCAGGAGGCACTCACTCTCTGCTCATTCGGTAGAATAGCATCTGATTATTTAGGGAATAAGCCTGCCTTCCAGATACCCTCAGAGAATGAAAATGCCTTCCCAATTGATGGTTACAGATGGCATTCCTAACTTGTTGTCTGGGGGGGACAGGAAGTAGAACTCATAACCATCCTCCAGAAGAGGAATGAATAAGTCCCTAGGAGAGGTCAAAGGTCATCTCTTTTTTCTTTCAGCATCTGCATTTTTGCATGCGGGGGTGCATTTTGGTGGGAAGCTTGGAAGGGCTGTTCTTGGATAATGGTATGTTTGAGCTGGGAAGGGATGGAAGAACGTGAAGAGACTTGGTATGTGATGAAGCAGAAAATAACAAGGAAGAGCTTGGTTTATTGGACTTTACCATGCAAACAGGCTGGGCCGCAGGCATTGGTGGCAGTGAGGCTGTGATCAGGAAACCTTCACTTGGCTGGGTCTCTGCTGCTTCTGGGAGGCCCTGCGCCATGAGGCTGTGTTTCGGGGCTGTGCTTAGTGGACTGGTTGCAATAGTCAGTGTTACAGATGCACTGCAGCTTCTCTTCTGGGTTCTACGTTCCTGGGGGGTTGGTGAGGGGTGGGCAGGATACCATCTGCTCTTCGAGCCTGTGTTACTTGCCTGATAGGGCTTTTCATACAAATTTTTCAGCTTTCAGCATTGTCTGCTTATGACTATTTACCCCGCCACTAAGGCCAGGAAGGTCAGCCTGGCCTCGTTGAACGTAATCCCAGATTGATAGTGTTAAACTGCCGTCTTCACTGTGTCTCCCCACTGTAAACGTCTCCCCTGGTCTGCATTGTTGCTACCCAGAGCATGCTTTGAGGGCCAGCAGCACCTGTATCACCTGGGAGCTTGTTAAACATGCAGAATCCCAGGTTCCATCCCAGACCTGCTGAATCAGAATCTGCATTTTAACAAGCTCCCTGGGTGCTTTGTATGCACATTGAAGTTGGAGGAGGTCTGGTTGACGTAGACTGAGATAAGCACAACTTCTTAGCTGACCCCATATCACTCATTGCCCCTCCAAGTAAATATTCACTCCAGGATATCTTGATCTAAATCAGCTTGGTGTCCTTAAAAGCTCTCTCTTCACATGTGTGCTTCTGGCTTTTAGTTTCAGACCTCATTCTTATTTTTGTGTACAGAAATTTGTCCAGTACTTATTCTTCCATAACTGATTTCTCCTAAGGTGCTGCCTTTATTTCCCCATTATTCCATGTCCCACAATCAACCCCATGTCTTCCCCAATTCCACCTCAAGCCTAAAATTCCGGAATGCTACACCATATGAGAGCCCACTGTCCCTTTCTTTGCCTGGGCATGAGTTGCGCAGCCTTCAGAACATACCATGTTTTTTCATTCACACTTCTGTATCTTTGCTCAGCTGGGGTCACCTATGGAAGTCCTTTTACCCCTTGGCTCATGCTTTCAAGGTCTGTGGGAACAGCTGTTCCCACATGACTTGCTTGAAGCCCTTCCTAGAGACATCAAAAGTATCAAGGCCACACTGCTCCCTCCTTTTCTCCAAACTCAGATAATTTGTCTATACCTACAATTAGGGCAGTAAATCCTATGGACCTTTGCATTGAGGTGGCAACTGGTTTATACATTTACTAAGAAAGAAGACAATAGTTTTCTTTTTTACCTTAAATTTTGAAATAATTTTAGATATAAAAATTGTCGAAATAATAAGAGGAGAGCTCGCATATACCCTTCACTCAGCTTCCGCTAACGCTAACATTTTCCATGGCCGTGTACAGTGATCAAAACCAGGAAATTAACTTTGGTGCAGTACTATTAATGAAACTGCAGAACCTATTGAAAGAGATTTCTCCAGTTTTCCTACTAATGTTCTTTCCCTGTTCCAGGATCCAATCCAAGATCCCACCCTGACTTAGTTGTCATTGTCTCCTTAGTCTCCTCCAACCTGGGAATAAGTCTTCTGTCTTTCCTTGCTCTTCCCATTCTCGACACTTTTGAATATTGCTGGTCAGCTATTTTGTAGAATGTCCTTCAATTTGAGTTTGATGCTTTCTCAAGGCTAGTTTGAGGTTTTGCATTTTTGGCAAAAATTACCCAAGGGTGATTTTGTGCCCTTCCCAGTGCATCATTATATCAGGGGACATGATGTCAATATGTCTTATTACTGATGATCTTAGCCTGCACCACCTGCTTAAGGTGGTTTCTGCCCAGTTTCTCTACTGTAAAGTTACCATTTTCCTCTTTGTAATTAATAGCTATCTTGGGAGAGATTTTTTGAAATTATGCAAATATCCTTTTCTCCTCAAATATATGCCCACTATTTTTAACATCCATTAGTGGATCTGCCTATAAAACATATCACTGTGGCATCCACTGTGTATATATATTCATAAACGCTCAGTTGTGTAAGGTAAGTAAGCCCCTATTTAAATCACTGCAGTAGGGTTTTCTATTAATTGGACCTTCTTTGCATTGTCTTTCTAATGGGGTCCCTTATAACAGGGTTTTAATCTTCTAGATGGCACAATCAAATAAATTAAAACAGTCCTTCATCCATCCATCCATCCATCCAATATTCCATTTTTTTTGGTAAAAAAGTTGATTGCCCATCTTCATTTTTCTCCCAGTTATGCCCTGACTGGTGTCCCCTACTCCCTGCTGCTGTTTTTTTTTTTTTTTGCGGTAAGCAGTCCTCTCACTGTCATGGCCTCTCCTGTTGCGGAGCACAGGCTCCGGACGCGCAGGCTCAGCGGCCATGGCTCACGGGCCCAGCCGCTCCGCAGCACGTGGGATCTTCCCGGACCGGGGCACGAACCCGTGTCCCCTGCATTGGCAGGCGGACTCTCAACCACTGCGCCACCAGGGAAACCCCGTCCCTGCTGTTTTGTTTGAATTATTGTGTGAACTGTTTTGTGCTGTTTTGGCCAAATGAGTAAGCCAAGGTAGGAATGTTAATTTTTTTGAGTAGATGGTTGTCAAAATCAATCTGAAAGAAGAGGTTCCAAATTGTTTTGCTGGAACGTGCCACTGTAGAACATGCCTCTGTCACGGACACCCGCTGTCTGTGCCTGCTCAGTGTCTCTCTTCCCTTCCTGAGGTCGCAGCACACAACTCTCCTGTGCGGAATCTGCCCGTCCATGTTCTGAGTCCATGTGGTTTAGTGGAGCTGGGCCACCTGGTGGTACCATAGGTGGGCACATTCCCTAGGCCGGGACAGAATTAGCCATCCCTCTGGCCATAGTAATTGACTGAGAAATTGGCATCTGGCTGTAGCTGGCCAGTCAGAATCTCCTCCAAGATCTTTGGTGGCATTAATCACTGGGTATTTAAGAGAGTGGGATCAAAGCCTACAGCTTTCACTGGACCTCTTTGCCACCACGTGGGGATAAACAGACTGAGACTAAGGCCCACACAGTGGAAGACAGCGAAGTGGGAGAGAGTGAGAGGGGCCTATTCCTCACGATGTCAGTTGATCACCTGGATCAAGCTTTTCCTGAAGCGATCCACCTCAGGACTTTGCAGTTGCACGAGCCAATCAGTTCCCTTTCATTGTTTAAGACAGCTTGAGTTGAGTTTCTGCTGCTTGTAACTCAAAGTCCTGACAAATAAACATTCTTTTTGAGCATCTGCTACTGGTGAGGGCACATGCTTGGGGCTCTTCAGGATTCAAAGACGAGTCAGATGAGGCCCCTGCACTCAAGGGGCCCTCAACCTAGCACAGAACATAAGGTCAGTGCACGAATATCCACAAGTGAAGGGACCCATGTGGTCAGCCTGATCCACCCATGAAGAGCTTGGCTGTAGGACCACAGTGAAGTGAGTGATGAATACCAGCTGGGGGGAATTTGGAGCACTGAAGAGATGAGGGACATTATTCCTGGCAGAGGGAAAGGCTTGGGCAAGGGTCCAATCATGGAAAGTGTAAACAGCTCAATATGTAGTTTGAGGTTCTATGGGGTCATCCATAGTGACTGAAGGGTAAAGGTTATGCTAAAAAGGAGGACTTGGGAGACAAAACAAAACAAAAAACTAGAGAAAAGATTTGTTGGAAACAAGTTGAGGAGGCTGTGATTGGCAGTCTGAGGGGTCTGAGTGGCAGCAGGAAGGTAGGGCTGGATCTTGAGAGAAGTGAGGTGAGGAAGATGAACTTGGCAACAGCGAGCAGAGCTGGAGGGGCAGGGGACCGGGGCGGGGCCCGTGCAACAGGCCGGCTCCACCTCAGTGCACAGCTGGGAAGGACCAGACAGAAAAAGAAGGCTGGAGGTGGGTGGAATCCCAGCCTCTGAGAACATTCTGCCGAGAGGCTTTGGCCATGTTTGCTCAAGAATCTTCCTCGTCGCATCATTTGAAAGCCAAACTTTTTATTTCATGCTAAACACTGTCAGAGGGAGCAGTGGCAGAGTCCTCCTGAACGCGAGTCAGCCGGCCCGGCACACACACGTTTAATGGCATTCCAGACCTCGGGGCCTGGCAGGCGCCCTCGGAACCCTGCCCCGGCTCTGGCTCCTGCCTCACCCCGAGTTAGGATGTCGGGACCAGCGTCCCTCTTCTTACATGGTGACTTTCCGAGCGGAAAAGGTCCATCATGAGACTGCGACCCTCCCCGACCTGAGCTGTGCACAGCTCGGCCTTCTTAGAGAGGCCGCTGCTTTGCCCTCAGACTCGGCGCCATCCTGTTCGCACCTTCACTCCTCTTGCTCTCCCGGCCTCCTTGCCACCCAGTCTTGAGCGAGCCCCGTCTGCACCGCCATCGCTAACCCCCAAGCGATGGGGGATGATGGTCCAAGTCACCATCATCACTCGTGTGGACTCCTGCCTCAGCCTGGCTGGCCTCCTCGCTTCCATGGTCTGTAACTCAACGAAGCAGCTAGAACAGTCCCTTATCATCACAAGCCAGATCCTGTCTCCCCTCTTAAAACCTCCTGATGGCTTTCTGCCTGAGTCAGAAGAAAATCCTAAATCCCTAGGACGGCCCCAGGGACTCTACGTGATTTGACCCTTGCTTATCTCTCCAATTGTATTTCCTACCACTCCCCCTTCCCTTTGAGCCTTCCCGCCCGCTCCATTGCCTGCCTCTGCTGACTGCTCTCTTTCTCTTCGTGGCCCATAGTGTGCCTCATCACAACAGAAGCTTGTATCTGTCAGGATAGGCTAAGGCATGCTGCAGTAACAAATAACCTCCACATTTCGGTGGCTCAGATGACACAGGGCTACTTCTCATTCACCAGGCCATGTCTGCTGCGGTTGGCGGAGTTGCCTTGTTCATCAGAGGCACTCCAAGTTGACTGAGCAGCCATCTTCTTGAACAGTTCTGGTGGCCATACTATAGAAAAAGAAAGAGATTCTTTTTTAAAAAATAATTAATTTATTTATTTCTTTATTTATTTTGGCTGTGTGGGCTCTTCGTTTCTGTGCGAGGGCTTTCTCTAGTTGAGGCGAGTGGGGGCCACTGTTCATCGCGGTGCGCGGGCCTCTCACTGTTGCGGCCTCTCTTGTTGTGGAGCACAAGCTCCAGACACGCAGGCTCAGTAGTTGTGGCGCATGGGCTTAGTTGCTCCGTGGCATGTGGGATCCTCCCAGACCAGGGCTCGAACCCGTGTCCCCTGCATTGGCAGGCAGATTCTCAACCACTGCGCCACCAGGGAAGCCCAAGAAAGAGATTCTTGAGTCTCACAATGGCAATTAAATGTTGGCTCAGGAGAAGCCCATGTCACTTCTGCTCATGCTCTTTGGTCGGTCACTGGCCTCCGTCAAGCACAAGAGAACCCAGCTGTGTAATCTCACCACGTAGCCAGGAATGGAAGGGATCTGTCTTTATCTGGTGAACAACACAAATGAAGACCGTGAGAGCTGATTCTTCTGTGTGTGTAGCATGGATTAGAACCCCTTGGAGTGTCTTCCAGCTCAGCAGTTGTGAACTATGGCAGGGTTGGCCAGCTGGGTGGAGAGTGAGGACAGGGAAGGAGGGTTGGTTACTTCTGTTCAAGCTCTGGGAGAAACGAGAACACGGCTGAATTTGGCTGCTCACTGGACCAGTAATGCATGTAAGAAAACGTGACGGTTATTTCTCAGGTCCTCCAGGCCAAGGGTACCTGTATACCAGTGGTGGGGTGGAAAGATCCCCTTGGCCAGCAATAACTTACTACCCGTGTCTGCAGTTCTTCCATTAGATGTCCATTCCTTTGGTTCTAAAATAGCATTTCCCAAGTTGTGTCCAGCAAAACACTTACATTAGATGTCAACAGATGCTCCTTGGTCAAATAAGATTGAGAGATGCTGAGTTAAACAACATGAAACGTGTTTTTCCTCTGCAGGTCTTCTCAGGGCCTTGTTTGATAGGTAACATGTACTGTTTCTTCCTGAGATGGAATCAGACTATGCGGCATTTCCCCAATTTTTAAAATCAAGGAACTCTTGCCTCCATGGATGCTTCCCTAGTGTTCACCTAGACAGTTTGGGAAATGCTAGTCTGGGAGCCTCTTCAGTCCTATGGAGTCCCCTGGGGAAAGGGAACATCCCCAGGGGAGGCTTTCTGTGGGAGAAGGAAAGCAGTGTGGACAAGGATGGGACTCCAGAGGGGCCTGGGGGTGGGGGACAGAGGGTCTGAAAGGGAGAGGTCAGGTGCAAAGATTATAAGTGATCCTGTCTCCAGGGTGGATGCAGAGTTGGAGCCCACACTTCTCACCACCCCCAGCCTTTCTGCTCCCTTCCCTCCCTTGCCCAATGACGCTCACCAGTCCTGCTCTCCAAAGCTCTGGCCTTGCCCCATCTCCACCTTCTCCAGCTACCGACAAACCAGGCCGCCTCTAGTCTTAGCCTTCGAGTCCCTGCTGCCCGAAATGTCCTCAACTCCAGTCGGGGAAATTCCTATACTCTGGTTTCTCTTCAGATTGTATAAATCTTTCGCCTTTTAACTCTAGTCTGGGAAATTCCTTCTCTCCTTTAATAGTCTGTCAGGCAGACCACCTCCAAGAAGCCATCCCTGATACCTTTCCTCACCCCACAGCCTCAGCTGGGTTTATTGTCCCTCCAAGCTCCCATAACACACTGCGACTCTTCATCACTGCCCTTATCACTTTGTATTTTCATACTCTTATTTCTATCCCTCTAATCTGGGAGCCCCTCAAGGGCTTTATCTTTATATCCTTATATCCTCCTCTGGTAGGAGATAGATACTCAATAATTAATTGGATGAATGAGGCCCAGGCACGTACAGGAAGTGTGTTAAAATCCCCTACATGTCCCACTTGAAAGAATTTCCCAAGTTAAAAGAATCTATTCTACATGTTTGAAAACCTCATCTTGTGTGTCATGCCCACCTCTGCTGGTTCTCTGACCTCCTGGGGCCTGAAGTCTTCTCTCTGCCTTTCTCTCCATCCATCCTTCTGTCTGCCTGTTCTTCCCTCCGTCATCATCCCCTCAACTACATCTGATCCAGGTCACCTGATTCATGTCCTTTTTCAAGAAGAGCGAATGAGTCTTGGACTGTTAATGGCTATCCTTAGGTTTATGTTTTCCTAAACAGGAAGTAAATATCTTAAGAAGACAATCTAACCTGAAAGGTGAGAAGAAGTTTTGTTTTTTTTTAGTTCAAGGTCGGCTTTAATGATTGAACAAGAAAGGGAAAACTAGAAAAAACTTGCAGGTAGAGAACCTGGACAGGTTGTTGTTGGCAGCCCAGCCAGGGCTGAGTCACGACTTTTGTGGGTCGGAGGCCCTTTTGCCTTTGTGGGCCCCTTCTCCATAAGGAATGTTAACAATTACCAATGACTGCACTGGTATATAAAGGCGAATATAACCCAGGCTGCTTTGGTATTCCATATTCGTTACTGTTACATTCACTTTTTCTTCAGATTTTAAAAATACTAAAAGTTAAGCAGTTTTTGGATCACGAAACATTTCGTGGCCCCTAGGCATGGTGTCTGCTGTGCCCTGTGTGATGAGGAAGAAAGCTGCGAGCCCACCACCCTGCCTGCTACACCCTGAAAACGCACTGCCCTTCCATCCTTTTGCGTCACACTTCTCTTCCACCTGGAATGCCTGTCCCTCAACCCGCCCGCGCCCTTTGCACCGTCTACCTGACAGATTCCTGCTCACGTGCCAGTCCCAGCTAGAACGTCGCTTTCTTTTGCCAGATTTAGCAAATTAAAATACAGGATGCCCCGCTGAACTTCAGATAAACAATGAGTAATCATTTTAGTAGGGTTAAGTCCCAAATAGCACATGCCCCAAATATTGCATGAGACATAATTATACTAAGAAATTATGCATGTTTATCTGAAATTCAAATTATCCGGGAAGCCTACTCTGTAATTTTCCCTGACTCATTTTTTTTTTTTTTCAGGCTTTCTTCCCACCTGCTGCTTGTGGAGGCATTCTGGCACTTTCCACGCACCCGTCACTGCACATCCTCCACCCCGTCTGCACTCCCATCATCATTATCCTCACCTGCCATGGGGCCGGGACGTGGCAGTGTATTACTTGTCACATATGAGTAAGTGGGTGCTTTCCTCTTATTTCCCTAACTCTCTATTTATTTTCAGTGATGACTTGGCAGGATCTGGTTTTGATTTCATTCAGGAAGTTGTGTGGGGAGATAAGAGTCAAGTTAGCTACTGTGTGGGATTGCAGTAACACCCTTTTAACAAAGATGTGTCCCAGGAAGACAGTTGGGGCTCAGACACTTCACAACCTGATGGAAAAAAGCCCGAGGCCCGTGGTGGGCACTTATGGTCCCTCCCTGCCACCGTGCTCCGAGAAGGTAGAGGGTGCGAAGGCTCAGGCTCCCTCCTCCCCGTGATGCTGGGGTCAGGTAGCAAATCAGCTGTGGCCCAAGAGGGTGCCTGTGTGTGAAGGGGAGGGGCTTTCTGTTTTTGAGACTTAGGTTCAGGGAATTCTTATTTTCCATCTTAACTTTGGGAGTGGATCGATTCTTTTAAAAGTTCTTTTAAACTGTTACTTTGGCATCTGACACACAGGAGAAAACCAGTCCGAGATGACGGTGGGTACAGCCCCACAAGACCGTCAGAGCCTGGTGTCCGGGCTCCTGGTCCCGTGCTCTCAAGCCACCCTCAGCAGCAAGGACTCAGAGTCAGACGCCCAAAGAGAGAAACATTCCTCTGAGGACCACTGTGAGGGGGCACCCGCCCCCCCAAAACTATGGACCAGCCAAAGCACTGGTGGTTCCTAACAAATTGAACTGCGTGAGCATTTGCGGTAAGCACGGCGAGAGTTCCTTTTCTTATTGCTGCTAAGAATTTACCAGCTTTCAACTCTCCCTTTCTGGGTTGAACGAAATTTCCAAAGTTGACCACTTGTTGATCATGCTGAACAAGAAACCCACAATGCCCAAATGTCCATAACGTGTGTGTGTGTGAGTGTGTGTGTGTGTGTGTGTGTGTGTGTGCGCGCGCGCGCGCGCGCACGTGGGGAGCTGCCCAGTAGTTTCTGACTCTTATTAATCTCTAGTCCCCCGCTCTGCTCCTCCCGGTGCTTATAGGAGCGGGCAACATGGCCCAAGGTAGTTTCAAGGGACGGGCAACAGGTGTTATGAGAAAGAAAACAAAACCATGGGCAGTTTCATGGTCCCATCCATCTGGGGAAGTCTGCACGCTCTGCCCCTCCTGGACGGTCACAAGGTTCATTAGTTTAATAAAGGCTCTGATAAGTTCTACACTTCTCTAACTTCAAAAAGACGTTGTTTAACTCAATGTTTTCCAAACTTGTTTGATCAGAGAACTACCCCACTTTTTACGAGCATCTCACCTGGTCCATCACCCTGGGAACACACTTTGGAGAGACGGTAAAAGGAGTGGAGGTAAGCAAGCGTTCGCATTCCTCTCCGAGCTTTGGACCAGAATCTGGCTTAGAGAAGGTGAGCTGGCCTCAGCACTGCCCTGGCAGCAGGACTCCAAGTGCCCACAGTGGGTACCAGCCACTCTACCTGGGGGATGGTGAGTGTCCGGAAGGGGAGGGCATTTCCTGTACTTCCCTGACTGTGGTCGGCTGGAAAGCCTAGGCTGGTGGCCACTTAGAAGAGTCTTAAGAGCGTCAGAGTTTCATTTTGGGTTTGAAACACTGTACAAGGCCACCTTTTAATAGTCACAATGCCGCCTGTGACACAGCACGGGGTGTGTGTCATCTGAGGAGGAAGCGTGCTCCCTCCCCGCAGTCCAGGGCCGTGGCATTTCCTCTCTTCAGTGTGTTTTTCTTGCCAGCAACAACTAAGCCCAAGGCCACCATTTGCACAATTCCAGGGATTCTGCTACTTTGCTGCGGAGAACCCACGTGAACGGCGTCTCCCAGGGCTGTGCAAAGCGGTGGTGCGGTCCAAGCGCTTGCCTGCCGCAGGGTTTTGCCAGGACAATCCTATCTATTTCGTAAGTCCCGCCTCAATGTCACCTCTAGTTAGAGCAGGCCCCGGCTATTTACTATTATGATATCCTGTTTGTATTCTTTACAAATGGTGACTCATTTATCGACACCTGAATCCCTACATATTTTTACTTTTTTGAAAATTGTCTGTCTCCCCCTCAAATAAAATATCAACTCCACAGGGTTGAGCAGAGTTTTGTTTGTTTTTTTGGCCAATGCTGGATCCTTGGTGCCTTGGACAGTGCCTGGCACAGTGTCGCTCGCCCCAAGTATTTGTTGAATGAATAAACGAAGAACAGCTTTGCAAGTTCTTCCCCAGTTGGGTGGTGATTGGTTGTGGGGAGTTGATGGACAAGGCCACTGACCAACCAGTGGGCTGAGTGGTAGTGAAGGGCACGGCCTTCCAGCCTGGGCCAGTCATGGTCCGGGCCGGTGAGGAAGCACAGAAGTACAGAGAGCAATAGAAATGAGTTTTTATTTGTAAAAAGTTACAAAATAATATTGTACAAAAATAAAGTCTGTAGAGAACTTTGGTTGTATAACACAAACGACCGAGACAGATCAGAGAAGTCAAAACTTCCAAAGAAGTGCACTCCTTACTGGATCAGATGGTAATCGCGATGATAGAGAAAAATCACAAACTTTACCCTTTTGTGGATTTGGTGGAGCGATTTGCTTCAGTTAAAACCTGCTTATGGTGTGTAGCTGATGCTGGGAACAAGCTGTCAGCACCCGTTGAATCCCACGGCCCCTGTGGGCAGAGACTCTCCACGGGGAGCTGGGGCTGGGGCTGACCCCTGGGGACACCAGCCACCAGGTCAGCCAGGACTCTCTGAATCGGACAGAGGATCCTGGGGCTGCATCGAACTGTGCTTCGTGAATGACTGGTCGGCTGGGTCTGTCCCTGTTTTGAGCAGGCTGCTCCTCAGCAAGGTCCCTGCTTGGGCCCCAAGAAAGGACAGAAGGGAGGCCCTTTTCCTCTATTTCCGAGTCGTGTACGGGGAACTGAAAGGACAGAGGGTGCAGAACGATGGACAGCTCGGGTCTTTGGGGGCGGGGCGGGGGAAGGGATGTCTGGTAACTGCTGCTTCTTGGTTACTTTGTAAAATGAACATGATTATTTGAGGGAGGCCAGTAGGCTATTTAACGGCTAAATCTGTCATAGTTTGGGGCTAATAGTGATGGATGATCTGATAAAAATCCCTTTTATGAGATGTGTAACAAGCTCTACGGTAGGGCTCAGTGCATGGAGCATGGGCCAGCTGCCAGACGAATCCATGATCTGGGGCGCTTAGGAGAGGGTTGTTCTCACCCTCCACCTCCACCCCGTCCAAGGCTTTCAGCATCCAGGTGGCAGGGCATGTGTGCTGAGGCTGGCCCGGGCCCGTCTTGCTTGCCCACCCTTCCGGGGCACCTTCTTCCGAGGGAGGGGCAGCAACTGGTGGCTTTTTTGGCAACTGGCTGACCCCACTTCCGGGAGGCCTAGGGCACTCCTTGGTTGCACTGGGGCCAAGCATGTTTCTCAGGCAGGTGGTGGATGGAAGGATAGAGGAAGAGTCTCCACAATCAGGGCAGAACCCTGGCTACCTGACAGGATTGTTACTTTGAGGTCTGCATTGAATCCAGGACTACCTACTAAGGGGACTTTAACCTTTGATATATATGGTTATGCACATGATAGACAGATACACGTGGAGGGGAGTGAGAGCTTAAATACAACAGGGAATGGAGCACACAGCCTATCTGCTGGGAGACAGAACCGTGAAGAAATGAAGCCGAGTGCCCCGGTCTCTGTGTCCTGCTCCCCAAAAAGGGAGCCGGTCAGAAATGTTCCTTCTGACACGTTTCTTCTCTAAAATATGAAAACAACAGGTAAGACGCTGAGATCTGGGGGAAATCACACGAGAGCTCTTCTTAAAAAAGGTAAAGTAAGTGATTTTTTGCCTAGCGAAAAACTTTTTAATACTTTGAAAAGCATGGACCCTTGTTCCCAATTAAAATTTCCTTTGTCACCTTCTTTTGCATTTTGCGAGCACATATACTTTGGCACCTTTGAAAAGAAACTTTAATAAATAAGGGAAAAAAGAGAAACTCATTAGTGAACGGTAATAAATAACAATAACTTAAATCTCAATAAATATTTTCTCTATACTTCTGTATCTGAAACAGATGCATTGCATCGAGTAGCTTCTCTGGTCACTGGTGACCACGCATAACGGAGCTGGGGTGTATGTAACATCTGTCTCTCTGTAAACCGAGAGCCCGGCGGCCTCCCCGCCCCAGTGCAGCTGGGGGCCTTCCCCGAACGCTCTCCTGCAAGAATGCTGCCGAAAACCACAACTGGTTTCCTGTTTCCAAGGACAGAAAGGAAATACCTTCAGGTTTGGTTTTAGTCATGAGGACAGCCTTTCTGGTTCCTAGCCAACCTCTTCCCACCTCACACACCATGTTTGAAATCAATCACCCACTGTTCCCCAAAACGCTGGCTGGAGTAAACCTCAGGCCTGAACCTTCAAAAGCAAAGGTTACTACCTCTCGTGTGTGTCTTTGCTTTTTTTTCTCCTCCTTGCCGGTGTATGTCTCCACTGAGTGACAGAAAAATAAACCTTTCTTGCTTTCAGCAGTAAAACGTAATGACAGGGAATGACACCAGGAGGACCATTTCCCTGGTGTCTCCAGACATGTGAAAACAAACCACAGGAGATACGCTGGTTTGGTTTCAAGTGCATCCGCAACTGTACCCTTGACCGGCGACGGTGGACTGTATCGGATGAAACGATGGCAACACCCAAGCAGGGACACCAGCCCTGAGCTTCTGGTGACGCTGGCCGCCATCTGGGAGAATGCAGACAGCTGTTTCCTCTCTCTCCCGCCCAGTTTTCTGTCGCTGGATCTCCCTCTGCCAGGCTCCCACAACGGCTGCCTGCCTCCTCCTCGACTCCTTGGTCCTTATCTTCCACTCCGGGCAAACATTTTCTGGGAACCTTGGTCCCTTTCTTTGCACTTTGTGGCAGGAATGCAATACACAGCGGTCTCTGGAGCGGGAGTCAGATACATCCACAGCGTTTGGCGGAATGCTTTCTCAGAATATGGTAAACCAGGTTATCGTCTAAAAAGGACAGGTCGTCATCGAAGGCGAGGGGTCTGCAACACGCCTGCCCGACTTTGTCACTCACCAGCCTTCTATTTTTGGACAAGTTTTTTAATATTTTGTCATACATTGTCTCGGCTGCATCGCATGAGCCGCTGCAGTACCTGAAAATGAGTTCCTCCTTGGTTTCGTAGCCCAAACCCAAGTCAGTGACATTCAGATGCACGGCAGTTAAGACGCACCCCCGATTTCGGCCCCTCTGGCCCCGCCGGCCTTTCCCTCGGGAACTCTCCGGGCTGGTGGCTGCAGCCTGCCGGTGCCGCTCTCTGCGAGGAAGCACGGCCATTTGTTTATCGGGTGACCTTTTCAGTCTTCTAATGGTGGCTTGTATGAAATCCATGACATCATCAAACTGATCAGGAAAATCCTCTGGCATATTTGCTGTGCAACAAGAAAACAGAAATGGTCACGTGAGACAACAGCAACGACCACTTCGAGGAGGCTCCAAGACCCCAGTGTCTCCTAAAGGCGGCCAAGCTCGGCCTCGGGGTGAGACTGCCAGCTCAGGGACCGCTGTCACCCCGTCCGCCCCGACCCTGAGGACACAGGCCGAAAGGTACCCTCCAAGACTCCGCGGAAGGAAGTTCATCCACTCGGAAGAGGAGACTGACACGGGGCGTGACACACTTCCTTGCTGAAAACAGATCCTTAGAAGTGGAATCATCTGCCATTTTGTAACGCGTCCGTATTGAGCGTGCAGATGCTGACGGAGGCCCCTTCTTCTTGTTCTAATAACGTAACCTACAGTTGTGGTTCTCAAATGTGAGTGTGGATGGGACTGTGCTGGGGTGCTCACGGAAATGCAGAGTCCTAGCCCGACCCTTAAGGGAAGCGTGGGGAGGGGCCGAGGAATCTGTACTTCTAACGAGCCCTGGAGAAATTCTGATGGGGGTGGTCCATGGAGCATACGTTGAGAAACCCTGTCTTAGAGGGTGAAAAAAGGATTAACCTTGGATTGGGCTTGGAAGACACTGCTGCTTTCACCTGGAATACCGAGGAGTGCTCTTTCCTGAAATCCACCCCGACTTAGCACCTCTGCTCAGCTGAGTGGGATGAGAACCATTCTGACAGATCACATGAAAAGCTCTTGAGCTCAACTGTATTTTAGAGCTTCCTTAAAAAACATTAAGCCTACTTTTCACTAACACAGAGACTAATTTACCACTTCTTTGGATTAGCATGACTTTAAAAATATATGGTCACACTGTAAGATGACATTATTTTTTTTTTTGCGGTACGCGGGCCTCTCACTGTTGTGGCCTCTCCCGTTGTGGAGCACAGGCTCCGGACACGCAGGCTCAGCGACCATGACTCACGGGCCCAGCCGCTCCGCGGCATGTGGGATCTTCCCGGACCGGGTCACGAACCCATGTCCCCTGCATTGGCAGGCAGACTCTCAACCACTGTGCCACCAGGGAAGCCCAAGATGACATTTTTAAAAAAAATTTTCGTATATTTTATTTAACCTTATATTTCTTTTTTTTTTTTGAGTATTTAAAGTTAATGTATTTTCTTTTTTTTTTTAACATCTTTATTGGAGTACCATTGCTCCACAATGGTGTGTCAGCTTCTGCTCTACAACAAAGCAAATCAGCTATACATATACATATATCCCCATATCTCCTCCCTCTTGCGTCTCCCTCCCTCCCACCCTCCCTATCCCACCCCTCTAGGTGGACACAAAGCACCGAGCTGATCTCCCTGTGCTATGTCTCTGCTTCTCACTAGCTATCTGTTTTACATTTGGTAGTGTATATATGTCCATGCCACTCTCACTTCGTCCCAGCTTACCCTTCCCCCTCCCCGTGTCCTCAAGTCCATTCTCTATGTCTGCGTCTTTATTCCTGTCCTGCCCCTAGGTTCTTCAGAACCATCTCTTTTTTTTTTAGATTCCATATATATGTGTTAGCATACGGTACTTGTTTTTCTCTTTCTGACTCACTTCACTCCGTATGACAGACTCTAGGTCCATCCACCTCACTACAAATAACTCAATTTCATTTCTTTTTATGGCTGAGTAATGTTCCATTGTATATATGTGCCACATCTTCTTTACCAATTCATCTGTTGATGGACACTTGGAAGTTCCTTAAAAAACTAAAAATAGAACTACCATACGCCCCAGCAATCCCACTACTGGGCATATACCCTGAGAAAACCATAATTCAAAAAGAGTCATGTACCACAATGTTCATTGCAGCTCTATTTACAATAGCCAGGACATGGAAGATGACATGTAAATGTATCATAGCAGTACATGGACTGAGGCGCTGTTTGTGGGCAGACGGTGGGAGGGGGGTGTCCAGCCTCTGCTGCGGGCTGTCACATGACTCCCACTGGCTCTGGGTGCAAAGAGGACAAGAGATGTGCATTTTAGGGAGATCACATGGAGGAATGATTGAGGCGATGCTTCTACGATGTTTGAGACCTTTGGACAAACGCGTGAATTTGCAGTCTCGTGGCGTTTTCTGCTGTGTTTCAAGCATTTGCTTTGGGTGATCAAGTAAGAGAAGAGTAACTTTGAACAACTGAATACATTTTTAAAAGAGGAAAGCAATTCAAATGCCCATTTATTAGGTACTCAACCTTTTATGCTCTCCATCCCATTTTCAGGTAATTTAGTATGTTTAGGGTTATATGTGGCTTAGGACAATATGCCACAAAAGAGTTGTTAGCAAGAGGGAATTTTTTTTTGCCAAGCCCACGTTAAAGCAGAGAAGGATTACACTGGGCCTAACCCACGTCAAATTGTTTTGTCATGAACAAATTGTTAAAACAGATACCAGGTATCCTGTTGTGTAAAACATAACCCAGCTAAGGCAACGTAACCACATCTATTTCTATTTCTCTCTCTCCCTCTCATCTGTGTGTGTGTGTGTGTGTGTGTGTGTGTGTGTGTGCAAAACATATGACATATAGTAGTGAAAAGAGTGGGGATGGTGTGGAATTTCCAGATCACCTTGTTGCCCTAAAGCTAAAACCTAAAATCTGGCACTGGATGGTCCTGTGCACAGAATTCTCAAAGCTGCTTCCACTGGTCTGTGCCCCATCGCCTCTTGCCCCCGAGCCCCTGCATTCCAGCCCCTGCATTCCACCCTCCTTCAGTCTGTTGCAGTTTTAAGAGCAACACTCTTAAAACTGTTAACGCAGCTCATGTCCCTCCTCTGCTCCAAGCCCTCCAATGGCTCCCCATTTCCCTTGGCATAAAAGCCAAAGTCGACACTGGCCCAAGGCCCTCCCTGACCTGGCCACCCACTGCGTCCCAGCCTCTGTTACCACTGACCTCGTATGCAACTTCCTTCTTCCTTACTGCCTCCCCCTCCAGCTTCTCTGGCCTTCTCACTGTTCTTCAAACACAAGGTTTCACAACCTCAGTACTACTGACATTTTGGGCTGGAACATTCTTTGTTGTGGGAGCATTTAAGGATGTGTAGTTGCATCCCTGGCCTCTACCCAGGAGACGCCAGTAGTGTCCCCCAGCCCCATCCCAACAGTGACGAACTGAAGTGTCTTCAGATATTGCCAAACGTCCCCTGGGGGCAAGATCACCGTGGTTGAGAACCACACAGATCAGAACACAAACAGGGACGCAGGGCCTTTGCGCCGGCTGTTCCCTCTCTGCCTGAAACACCATTCCTGCAGAGTACCCAGTGGCTCACGCCCACATCCCCTTCAAGTCTGCTCAAATGTCACCACCACCAAGCCCCACCTTGACCTCCCTGTTTCAAATGCAATCCCTCCCGAGCCCAAAGCCAGACCCTCCTGCCCTCTTCCCTCCCCAGCATAATACTCACTACCTTCCAACACACTGTCTAACTTTCCTTGTGTTGCCTACTTGTTGTCTGTCTTCTCTGAGCGAATGTCACCTCCACGAGGCAGGGACCTTTGCGTGGCTTGCTCACCAGTGGAGCCCAGGTGCCTACAACAGGATCTGGTCCCTGGAGGCCCACAATGATTTCCGAACGAGTTAGGTCACTTTATGAGGGGAGAAAGAGAGAGTCCTTAATTTATCCAGGGGACACTTGGGCTTCAGCTGAGAACCTCACCATGATGAAATGAAAGCCTCCAAAATAAACAGCCTCTGTCAGGCGGGCAGCCGCAGTGTGAAGAGCAGCACAGTCATCTCCCTCCTGCAAGCGAATAAGCAGCGAATAACCAAGCTCACTCCCTTGCCAGCTTCCGGCAGCTTTAAAGTGTCAGCTCTCAAAGCCCACTTCATCCTGAGGATTCAGAAAGGTTCTGGCTCCAGGGGAGTAACGTTTTCTCAAGAAGGACTGGAAGAGTGGGAGAGTATTGGAATCTGAATTTGTCGTTTCCTCTGAACCTCTTCTACTGGACTTCCTTAGGAAGTTTCCATCCTTCCTCCCTCCCTCTCTCCCTTCCTTTCCTTCTCTGTTCTTAAAAAAAAATGTTGAATCGATAAAGATATGGCACATATATACAATGGAATATTACTCAGCCATAAAAGGAAACGAAATTGAGTTATTTGTAGTGAGGTGGATGGACCTAGAATCTGTCATACAGAGTGAAGTAAGTCAGAAAGAGAAAAACAAATACCGTAGGCTAACACATATATATGGAATCTAAAAAAAAAAAAGATGGTTCTGAAGAGCCTAGGGGCAGGACAGGAATAAAGACGCAGACATAGAGAATGGACTTGAGGACGCAGGGATGGGGAAGGGTAAGATGGGACAAAGTGAGAGAGTGGCATGGACATATATACACTACCAAATGTAAAACAGATAGCTAGTGGGAAGCAGCCGCATAGCACAGGGAGATCAGCTCGGTGCTTTGTGACCACCTAGAGGGGTGGGATAGGGAGGGTGGGAGGGAGGGAGACGCAAGAGGGAGGAGATATGGGAACATATGTATATGTATAACTGATTCACTTTGTTATAAAGCAGAAACTAGCACACCATTGTAAAGCAATTATACGCCAATAAAGATGTAAAAAAAAAAAGACATGAACTACTTATTTCGAAAAATGAGTTGCTTATGCTATTTGTGACTTTTTTTCAATAATAAGCTATAAAAGAGGAAATTAGGTGTGCTCAGTTTCAAAAACCCATGCTTGAATAGAAGTCTGAACTTCTAAACCTGGTATCTTAGGGGTGATTAGTCAAAGTACAGGAAAAAAAAGTCTTCAAATTTCTAAAGAGACTGTTTTACAAAAGGATCCACATGATGGGGTCCCTGGCTCTTTTCAAGAACTCCTGAATAGATCATTAACTTAAGAAACTGGGAACATGGAAGTTAAAACTGATTGAGAATCAACTGAGGATTAATCAGAAATGAGGATGAAATATTACTAAAATTTTAACATAAACGAATGGGAAAACATTTGACTTACAAAAGTTCAACTTACACTGGTTTAGAGACTCATTAATTTATATAACATGATAAATTACATAATTTTATATTACTAGGGTTATAATGATGATTTGAATCAGCATTTATAATGTTCTTATTTATTGCCTGACACTTTCAAAGTTCTGGAAAAATGTTGTCCCTCCTTTTTAAGACATTTTGACCACATGACTCTGTCCACTGGCTTTGCTTGCCAGATAAAATACAGAATACCTAGTTAAATTTGAATTTCAGATAACTAGCAAATAAATTTTTAGTATCAGCAGTCCTCAATAACGTTTGGGACATACTTATCCTTTGTTATGAGAACGTTTAGTTCCTTTATTTTAATTTCTGCTTGGCCTTTTTGGGGTGATGCGTGTAGCAGTGTGAATGCACCAGCCACTTATGCTTTTGGGTGAGGTGGTGAATGGATCATTAGGCCTGAATTAAAAGGCTTCCAGGCACCTGGGAAGCAGTCAATCTGTGTTTGATGTGTTAAACCAAATAGCGTAGGGGCTTCCCTGGTAGCACAGTGGTTAAGAATCCGCCTGCCAATGCAGGGGACACGGGTTTGAGCCCTGGTCCGAGAAGATCCCACATGCCGCGGAGCAACTAAGCCTATGCGCCACAACTACTGAGCCTGCATGCTACAACTACTGAAGCCCGTGCGCCTAGAGCCCGTGCTCTGCAACAAAGCAAAGGCACCACAATGAGAAGCCCGTGCACCGCAAAGAAGAGTAGCCCCAACTCACGTACTAGAGAAAGCCCCCGCGCAGCAACGAAGACCCAATACAGCCAAAAATAAAAAAAAGAAAAAGAAAAAGAAAGAGTGTAGGTAATGAGGACTGCTTTTGATGGGACATCTCCCTCATACATTGTCGTTAAGGTGGAAATGTTTATTTAAGGCTCAGGTTCAGGACATAGGTGATTCTTATTGAACTGAAGGGATTCCCCCCTGCCCCCTTTCTTCTCCTTCTTGAACAATAGAGGAAAAAATACATATTTATGCTGAAAGTTTTACATGGATATGAATTTTGGAAACTAGAAAAGGGCAACATTATATTTTCCAAACCACAGAGCAAATTGGCCTATCTCTTCCAACTGAATTCCTAATCCCAGGCCTTTTGCTGCTGACTGAGTTCATTTCTAAAGAGACCACAAGTTATCAACACTAGGCATTTGGCGGGGGCATTGTGAGCCATGCCCCCACTGAGCCAATCTTTAGGGTCTCTGCAGAGGCCTCACACCTGGCTCAGGCAAGGAAACTCCCCGGGGGACCAAGAAGCCCCCAGCTGCCTCCATGTTCCTGGAATTCACTGAGCCAGGGGCAGCAAAGGGGCTGGGTTTGGATTAGTTCCCCAAATTAAGACTTAATGGCATATCACTTTCTTTATCCTATAAAGGGCTTGGCAGTATGTCAGCTACACAAATGGCCCTCATTAGTATGAACTTTGATAGTAAAATACTTGCCAAGCACAAAAGAGGAGCATCGTTTTTAAAAAGTAAGTCAAACACTTGCCCATTTCCCAGACCCACTTGGAGGCTAGATCTGGGAAAACATGGACATCTAGAAGCTAAAGTTTTCGAAAACTTAAAACGCTCAAATGCATTTAAGTCATCCTTCAGGGTGCAACTAAATATTTGGGCATTATTCTATTTAAAATACTTTAACTTTGATGTGTCCTTTGTATAAACAATGTTATTTAAACAAATGAAACCTTGTACAGGGCCAGACTCTGGGAACAAACCAAACCATTCACTGCAGAGACTTTGCCCCCCTCAGTTATGGGAAAACAGTAACATTATCTCAGGAACAAAGGCCTGGGATATTGACTCTCTGGTAGAGTTAATTGAGTTTTTATAGCAACAATGGTGAGACCTCGGAGTACTCCTTGTAATAGCTGAACCAAGAAGCACATAATTCAAAACATTATCTTGGCGAAGCTGGCATTTAGCAGACAAAGTATTCTTTTAAATGTCAGATTTCTCTTCCAAAGAGTACAGGTTAATTATATATATATATATTTTCAGGTTAATTGTATTTTAATCAAAGGGTCATTTTATACTCGTATTGGGTTGTCCCCCTCCTCACCCGGCCTGGCTGGGTGTCTAAGCCAGTTTTCAGCCTGTCTTTGACCTGTGGGCCCATGAGGGAGGCAGCACAAGGTTGTGTAGAAAGCAGTGAGGAGGTGACCCCTTACCCGGAGTGGGGTGGGCCCCAGCAAGGAAAGGGCTGGACCCTAGCACGCACAGTGGGCCTCTCCTACAGGAGCCAGAACTAGCCTCAAGGATGCAGAGGCTCTGGAGAGGAGGCCCAGGTGTTTCTCGCTCTGGGGAGGACCCACCTCTGTACTCCAGCGGAAAGCATCCAGCTTCTGTGTACTGGAAGGGCAAGGGTTAATACGCTGAGGTCCGCAGGGGTGACCTACTGCCTAGGTCAAGGCCACACAGGCGAGAGGCACATCTTCAATCAGCACCTGGGTGCCCTCACTCCAGGTGGTGCCCAGTTCTGAGGTGGGCTAGACCCTGGGTGTGAGCCCAGAGATGCTGTGCCCGCAGAGCCTCTCCTGAAAGGCTGTCTGCAAAAGGAGGCACGTGGAACCCACCCCCCCGGGGGGGAGGACATTTAATCTGATATTCGTTGCCTACCTGTACCCCAGGTAAAGTACAAATTGCTCTGTAGACCAAATATATAAAAAAGAGAAGTTGTGTGTGTGTGTATACACACACACATATATACAAACATATATGTGTATATACACATATACACGTGCATGTTTACATGAAAAGATCAGCCTAAGATTTATGTAACCTCTCAAGAAAATTCCCAACTGATGTCATTCTTTAGAATGCTGTTTTTACTTTTCAGTAATGTACAAACATGATTTTCTTTCACTAATACTGCAGTATTATGAGAACTACATGATGGAGTCTTACCTTTAAAATTCCCCACGTTACCAAGAATATGCATCATCCTCTATTTGAAATGACAGCTTCCTTGACGCACTTAGTATGACCAGTGCAAAGGTGGGATGGATGCCACCCAGCATGAGTTTTAACCCTGACAACATCCCTGCAAGGCTAAAGTCGGGGTCGCCTATTTATCTGTACTTTACAGATCAGGAAACTGAGGCTCAGAGAAGGTAAATATCTATCTGCTCAAGGCCACGTGGCTCATCAATGTAGACTCAGCTGGTTTTGGTTTCAAAGCTCAGACTTGCTCTAGGGCTCCAAGCTGCCTATCTGTTTTTAAGTAAAAATGCCTCTACGGTGCAGCCTGCCTAGTGTCGGGCGTGTGGTAACTTACTCTGGAAGATGTGCTGATTTCACCTGCGCGCATTTACCACATTCAGGACAGGAAGTGAGAAATACACTTTCTACTGGAAAGTTCAGCGTGAACTGAGGCACACTGAGTAGATTCTAAAGTTAGGCTGCCGTGGACCACAGAATACAGTAAATCGTCTCCAGAAAGGGAAAAGCATGCCGTTCAGGGGCAGCTCTCCCACATCCTGGGTCTGGCGTATCACCCTAAGGCAGAACTGGCAATTTCCCAGTTAAAACCGGAAAACCGGCAGCCACGGGCGGTGGCAGATTCAGACAGAGAGGCCCCGTCTCCGGAAGCTCCTCAAACTCGCGCTGGCACCAAGCGATAAAGTCTCACTGCAGAGCTGGAGAGGACAGAGCCTGGGATTCCAGTCCGGGGTCAGTCCCTGCCCAGCCTGTGACCTTGGACTAGTCACTGAACCCTTCTGAGGTCGGCGAGCCCCTCTCGGGGGCCTTCCCCCAGTGCTAATGCCCTAAGATGTGGACAGTCTAAGTCTTGGTGTCACCCCCGTCAGGGAGAGGACTGCCTCTGCTGATGCCCCAGCAGCATTCTGCTAACCGCCAACATCAGGGGCCCCAGGAGACCCCATAAGAGGTATTTTAGGTTCTAGCAGTTCTCAACCTTTTCCGTTTGCCTCTTGGTTCAACGTCTTGGTTACACCTGAAATAACCAAGTGCCTCTCAACTCATCAAGTCATCTTCCTACGTCTTATTTAGGAGAGGTGAAGAGGTGTGTAGAAAGGGCCCTATACTTGTGTCTCAAAGCACCCAGGTTCTAGTGGGAGGTATCCTTACACCCCAGTCTCCATCTGTAAAGGCAGAGAAGGAGACAGTGACCTGTGAGAGGACACGGACACCAACATGCTATAATCCTGCAGTCTCCCTCACCCAAATGGCAACACTGCCATTTTCTCAAAATCTCTATTTTATTCATTTCTGGTTTTGCTGCTTGGTCTTAGGACTCTGAGGCTAGAATCATCCACGGCAACTGCCACCTAATGCACTGTCAGAGCCCCACAGCTTGCCTTGGGGGCTCTTGACGCTTGTTTTTTATTTGACCTTCAGCGACCTCTGAAACGTGTGGTGTTAGTTCAGGAGCGTGTTGCAGTTCTCTGAAAACTTCAAAGTTCTGCCATCTGCTACTATTTAAAAGTGTTGACTTTGCCACTTATTTGAACTAATTAAAATAAGGCACCCATGGGTCCCTAAGTACTGGAATGCTGAGGCATCTCGTGTCATGTGACGGCCACCCTTACTTTCCTATTTTGGACAGAGTATTCATCCAGCATTACATAGACCATCCTGGTCAGCGTGGACTTGGGTTAACTTCAAGAGGGGTCCATAGCATCTGTTCTCCCGTGAACAATCACCAGCTGAGGCAATTTACTAAGTCACTGTGACCACTGCCAGAGCTACCAGGGCATTCTCTCCATGACCAGTGGTTTGCCGGCAATAAAACATGACATGGGTTTATTTGAAAAGTATTTGCGTTGTAAAAACACCAGTGTTTTGTTGTTTTAAAAAAGCATTTCTGGATCCTCTCAAGACAGAAGAAAAGACCAACCAGTTCACAATACAGAAAAAGAAGCCTTGGGTGTACTTTTAAAGGCCATTTGCCCACCAGAATGCCGTTTTAGTGACCACCTCCACCTACTTTGACTAACATCGCACACACTTATTAGCTATACCATGTCTTGACTACTTATCCTACAATTTAACTGAGAAAACTTGTCATCACTGTAATGGAAATTACTCTATAAATACAAATAGCCAAAAACCTACTTAGGAAAGCTGGACTACATTCATTTTGTTACTCAGCTTCTAATTGCCCTGCTCTGATTTCCACCTATGTGGTCCATACTTCTATTATAGTGATGTTAATAATTTTATGGTAATACAGAATGGCTCCCCTGAGGGGAAGAGGTCCATTCTTCTGCTTTTAAGTCAGGAAAACACTCAATAGGGTGTCCATTTGTTAGCTAATCCATGAACACCTGGTGCGAGCTAAAAGCAGACCCCAGCCAGCTGTAAACACCTCACGCTCGAGTGCACACCAGGAGCCCAGCTACTGCCCTTATAAAACACTTAACAGGGGAGGGAGAGAAAGTTACCCAATAAAATGACGCATACAAAGCGCCCCTTGGGAAAATAATCCCTTGAGGTGTTCTCAGAGGCAGGTGGTTTTTTGAGGGGAAACCCCAAAGGAACCTGGAAAGCAACAGAACCTGGCTTCTTCCTTCCCACAAAGCCCTGCCTGCAGCCTGAGAGGCCCCAATGGTTCCACGGGGTCCTGCATTCAACTTCCCTGGGCCCTTCCCAGTGGGCCCACCTGAAAAGTGGGTAGAAGGAACTCGAAGGGCCTGAGGGACCTGGGCAAGAAGAGGAGGGATGAAGAAGCTGAAAGGAGAATAAAGGGGGTGAAAGAAAAGTATTCTTTATCATTTGAGCCTGCCTGATGGATTCCTGTGGTCAGATGTGAGGAGGGACTTTCTACCCCTTGGTGGATGAATTTACTGGAATCTCGAAGACTCTTCAGGTAATTAGCTAGACATACCATTCAAAAACAGCTGCATTCACAAAACCTCCACGCCTGACTTTTCTCCTCGCTGACGTAGCCAGAAGAGTTCTGTAGGAGAGTGGTGGGCTGGCAGGAAGTGGTCATGTGGTGTGGTCAAAAGAGTGAGTGTTCCCTCAGGCTTTCCTGGGTCCAGTCTGGTTAAGCTGATTGACCCTGTGCAGCTCCGATCTCCCCTGAAAATGGGGAGAGTTACACGGATTGGAAGAAAATTTTCGGTTCAGCGCCTGAAAGTACTTAACAAATGGCACCAAAAGTAAGTCCCTATGGTTTTCACGTCTGTGCCCGTTCTTCACTGACATTCCATTGGAGGCAGTGGCGTGAAGACTAACTCTGCTGGCTCTGGACAAAGGGGACGCAGACACTGGCCCCTTGCTCGTCCAGCATGTCGCATGGAGGAGAAGGCCTGGAGGCCCCGGCATGGTGGTCTGCGGACGGGAGGTGCAGGCCTGTCCTGGGAGTCTGGGCTGCCTCTTCTCTCTTCCTAGAAATGCCCCCAAGTTAACCACACAAACATCAGCTGACTCCACAGCCCATGAACGATATTTTGTGTCCACCACGGCATAGATGGGTGTCTTCAAACTGTGGCACGTATCCCTCTGGGGCTACATGAGGACTTTCTACAGAGTCTACGGGTAGCTTTAAGAGCATCAATGTCCAGATCCTCAAATTCCACATGCGCTGCGTCCTAAGACTGGTCCACCTACGAATACTCCTGCAGCCAGTTCTCCTTTCACAATCATCCTTCTGCCTTCCTGCCTGTCTCACTCATTTTACCACCAGGCACTGTCTGGTGGATAGACACCTCTAAGGACAGTTCAGGCGTGCATGGCTCCTTGGGATAAACTGGTATCGGTGACTCATGATGTGAGGACACGTCATCATGAACTTAGGATTCCAAAGATGTGTACCTAAATCTAATCATGTGGAAAGAATCACACAAATGCAAACCGAAGGGCAGTCTGCAGGACAGCAGGCAAGACAGTCTGGACTTCTCAAAACGTTGTGGGAAAAAAGGCTTGGGAGCTAACTCTAGATTAAAGGAGAATAAAGAGACATGACAATCAAATGCAAGTTGTGACTCTCAATTAAGGGGAAAAACTATGAAGAACATTATTGCCACAATTGGGGGCATCTGAATATGGACTACCTATTGGATAACAGTATTGTGTAAATGTTACATTTCCTGAGACTGATAACTGAATTGTGGTTATATAAGGTAATGTCCTTGGCTCCTAGAAGGTTCATGCTGAACTACTGACTGTTATGTTTGCAAGTAATTCTCAAATGGTTTAGGGAAAAAAAAAATGAAGCAAAATGCTAATGAAAGGTCAGTCTTGGTGAAAAGGGGACATGGGTGTTCATTGTACTATGAACACTTACTAAAAAGTCCCATATGAATGAATCAAAGTAGGTGATTCCATATTTCATTCTGTCCAGGCACTCACGGCAAGGCATGGTGCTTTATTTGCCTGTCTGTCCATCCACCCATCCATCTTTCATCTTATAATAAGGATGCAGAGGCGTGGTGCTTGTCATGGATGTATACTACCATGGGCATTTGAAGTGAAAATGAAGTTGGACCTTTTCTGACCAAAAATTAAACTATTTGAGCTGATTTGTTTGATAATTTTCCACGAATTGAATAAGTTACATTTGCAGCTCCAGGGTTTTGCCAAAAATAGATTTGAAGCACATATCTAGTTCCCAAATGGGCTGGAAATTACATCTGCTGCAACTATTTAAACTTGTGATAAAACTGCAGATATCACTTTAGAAGTGTGCAATAGTTTTTCAACATAATTTTGTAGGTTTGCAAGCAAAAAAGTTCGAAGACTTTAAAAAACCATGCTCAGTTATACAATCATACAAAAGTGGGTTTTGTCTCTACTGAGCTAAGCAGTTGATTCCCAATAGTGACCCAAGATCTGTGTGTGCACACCCACTCCTGTTCCCACAGAGGCCATCACTCTGGCACGTGTGCAGTCACCCTTGGTTTCCCAAGTGGACGCTTCCTTCCCTGGGCGGAACAGAAGCCACCTGAGGGCAAGTGCCTTCTCGAAGGCCTCCCAAATGCCATCAGCCTATCAAGTATTCTAGGAGACCTCACTTTGTCCTGAAGAGTTAGGGAGCCTTCTCTCACCGCAAAAAGCATCGATATTATAGGACCGTGCGGAGAAATGCATGCTTCTCTCCCTAAAATGTCCTGATTTAGACTTCGAAATATCCAGTAATAATATGAGCCTAGGCCCACTGCAACCCAAACAGGGATCAAAGAAAGGGCCTCAAGGAAATATAATATTCCTTGCTTCTTGCTATTAGTTTGCTCATTGATTTTCCTAGAAATACATGTTTCAGTTAGTGAATACATTTTTAGCAAGCCAAGGTTTGTGTTTTCTTAATCTACTAATACAAGAGCAGTCTGTGTTAAGGCAGCATTATTGGCTTTGGGACTAGAAGTTTGAGGTTTGCTGGCTTCACCACTTACTGGATTTGTGACCTTGAGCAAAACTCTAGGTCTCATTGCTTCATCTGTACAACGGGGATAAATGACATCTCCTCTTGTCCAGTACAGCTCAAACCTACTCGATTTTAGGACAATATGCAAAACCTATTTGTTAAAATAACAAAATGCTGGAGAGGGTGTGGAGAAAAGAGAACCCTCCTACACTGTTGGTGGGAATGTAAACTGGTGCAGCCATTGTGGAAAACAGTATGGAATTTCCTCAAAAAACTAAAAATTGAATTGCCATACGATCCAGCAGTCCCCCTCCTGGGCATATTTCTGGACAAAACTATAATTCAAAAAGATACATGCATCCCTATGTTCAAAGCAGCACTATTCACAACAGGCAAGACATGGAACAACCTAAATGGTCATCAACAAATGAATGGATAAAGAAGATGTGGTGTGTGTATATATATATATATATATATATATATATATATATATGTATATATATATATAATGGAACACTACTCGGCCATAAAAAAGAATGAGATAATGCCATTTGCAGCAACATGGGTGGACCTAGAGATTATCATAAGAAGTGAAGTAAGTCAGAAAGAGAAAGACAAATACCGTATGATATCACTTATAGGTGGGATCTAATCTCATCTAAAATATGACACAAGTGAACTTATCTACGAAACAGAAATAGACTCACAGACATAGAGAACAGACTTGAGGTTACCAAGGGGGAAGGGGGGAGAGGGAGGGATGGATTGGGAGTTTGGTATTAGCAGATGCAAACTATTATATATAGGATGGATAAACAACAAGGTCCTATTGTATAGCACAGGGAACTATATTCAACATCCTGTAATAGACATGGCTAGGGTGAAGAGTAAGCTGGGACGAAGTGAGAGAGAGGCATGGACATATATACACTACCAAACGTAAGGTAGATAGCTAGTGGGAAGCAGCCGCATAGCACAGGGAGATCAGCTCGGTGCTTTCTGACCACCTAGAGGGGTGGGATAGGGAGGGTGGGAGGCACACACAAGAGGGAGGGGATATGGGGATATATGTAGATGTATAGCTGATTCATTTTGTTATAAAGTAGAAACTAACACACCTGTTTCATAAATACGTTCATCTGTATGATACTAACTTAAGTTTTTATTTGTAGCTCTTCACTTATTTGAGGATTAACAGGTTGATTCAATTGTGCTTATGCCTAGACACTTTAAAAATAAGGGCACACTCAAAATGAAAACTATGCCTATGCTACAGACTCGTGAAGCTTGGGACTTGAGTAAGTTTTGCAGCAAGAAGGCTTTGCAGTGAGATCCTGCTCGCCGCCACCTGCTTGTTTGAGACACTCCAGCGGCACCCCGCTGCCATCAGAAACAGAGCAAGCACCTTCTTTTCCTGGATTTTACAGTATCTCATAATCTGGGTATCACCTACAGAGATATCCTAAATTTCACACTACTTCCCGCCACCTGTTCTCAGTACTTGGCGACTCGTCTGGCCTCCTCCTTGTATCCACCACCTGCCCCTTCCCCATATCGTGATCACAAATTTGCCTTTGCTTCTCCTTTGTCTGGAATGTGCCCTTTTCCCTTTCCCTTCCTTTCCTAATACCCATCTTTCAAGTACCAGCTCAAATCCCCCCTCTCCCCCAAATTCTTTCCTGCTATAATCTCCAAATCCCAATGACTTCATTGCTAGGAATTCTTACCATGACCACAGCTAACATACATGCCTTGGTAGACATAGCTATCTCTCGGACTGACAGTCCACCCACCCACCCACCCATCGGCCTATCCGTAGTTTACAACTAGATCATAAGCTATTTAAGTTCACAATTTTGCCTTTTAGATGCCCACACAGCACCTAGAGCATGAAAGATATTTAATACTTGCTTCCTGATTGAGCTCAAGTGATTAATGAAAGAATATGTGTTTTAATTGAATAAAGGGGCTATGGACCATTAAGTGCTAAAGAAACAAAGATGAAAGGGACATTAGGAGGGGAAAATGCCAGATAGCTTTTATTTTTCTATCAGTGAAAGTAGAATCTTTTGAGAATAATTCTTTGGCTGTTGGATCGGCCTAAGGTCCTACGACTGGCCAATTCAAATTACGCCTGAAATAGATTTCTCTAAACAGCAACAGTTTGAAATAGGTCTTCAGACTGAGGCCAGAATGAGATGTTGGTCTCACATCTCAAGTGAGAAATCAGTGCTTCCTAAAAGTCTGACATGCGATTTCCTGATTCCAGGACCCCCATCCCAAGTGGCAGAGCCCTTTTTCAGCCTAGGGACTTTATTACAGTATCATCTATTCATATAGTCCCTAAAATAAGAAGAAGCAATAGGTGGACGGCACTTATTTATTCTGAACTCTGAACCCACAACATTAGATTTGAAAGCTTAAAATTTAACCAGCTTATTGCACTAGAAGCTTTCTTAGCCGAAGAACCATGGGCTGAAAGTTTACTAAATTCACTAACAGTTGTGTTTTGCTGAGTTTGTGACACATCTTAAGTATCCAGGTGGGATCACTTAAAACAGAAATACTCTATCTCAAGACAGGGAGCCTCCAACTCACAGCCCCCCTATCACCTACCTGTAAGGATCTAAGTGTGCCCTGATCCTCTTCTTCCCATGAGGAAGAGGGTCTTCCTAACATGACCATGGGAATCTGGTGGGAACAATTCCATAGGAACTATGTGGGCTCAGAGAATGGGGAAGGGAAGGAGCTGTGAAACCTGGGAAGAGCCAGGGGGAGCTGACCCCGGGGGGCAGAATCCCAGGCAAGACTGGCCCGCCTACGTGCTGACCAACTGACTGTCTCTGGGGCCCAAAATAGCCTCCCTGCAAGGCCTGCATTTCTTTCACTCTCCATGCTTTGTCGGGGCTGCTTGAAATTCCACCAGTTAGAGCAATGGCTTGGCAGGGGCTGAAGTGAAAGTCTGTGTCGGGAGAAAAGGCATTCACTGGGTGCATGCCGCAAGGAGGAGGGTGGCAAGTACACTCGTTGTTTATGGGGCACAGGTTTTACAAAGCATTATCTCGTGTGACTCTCACAGCAGCCCCCGGAGGCAGGATGAATAGTATTCCTATTTTACAGATGAGGAAACTGCGCTTTAAGAGCTGTTAAGTAACAGCTGGGTAAGTGGCAAGACTGGGATCCAAACCATAGACTGATCTGAATGTGTGAACGTGAGCTCTTGCTTGTTGAAACTCCATGATTTGCTCTATGCCCTCCTTCTGCAGATTAGGGGACCCAGCAACCTGGGAAGAGACTCTAGCCCAATAATATTGTGAATTATATCTCAGTTCTATCAGGGTTTACATAGATTTTTGTGGGCTAGTCTGGGAGCTTGATAGCTTGATTTGTCAGATGGTTTCTCTAGGAAAATGTGTGACTTGCTACCAAACTGGTGGAATATAACCCCATTAGATTACAGTAAATTGTGGATTACCTGCAATAATTTAAGAACGCCCAGTGTTTCTTCTAGTTGGTTTCCGGTCACATAGAAAGCCCACCTTTTCAGCCCAAGGTTCTTCATGTTTAGTTTTAGTTTACAAAGCTACCAAATTGCACCACACACTGTACCTTTACTAGAGAGTACGTTTCATGAGGACGGGGCTTTTGCCTGTGTACCAAGGATTCCCTAGCACCTAGGACAGTGCCTAGCACATACAGCCACACATTAATTACTTGTTGAATGAATACGTGCTTTTAGATCACAAATTTTTAAAAACCATCCTCCTGCCATCATGGAACTCTGGCACTTTGGCCAAGCTGCTTTACATCTTTAGGCTTGGGGACCACAGGAGTACCTTTGGGCTCTAAAATGCTATGACATCTGTGCGTATCACCTTCTAGTTTCGCTTTCTAGATGCCTCAGGCCTGCTCTAATCGCCCTTTGGAGAAGATATGGGTAAAAAGCAAAATAAAAAAAAAAAACCAAAGATAGTGAAAGGGAAAAGTCTTGGATGCCCCAAAGGGAAAATCACAAGTCTTTGAGTTTAGACAAGTTCAAAGTTGCTACAGGAGGCAGCCACAGTCCATGAACTTTATTGTCAACCTCTAGGCAAACAAGTGAGCCAGTTATGAATTCTACTTTGTTGGTTCAGCTCATGATAATGGTAGGAACAGAATTCTGGCTGTTTCATTTATATTGGAACCAGCAAAATACACGCAACCTCAAAGGTGTGTGTGTGGACAGGGTGCAGTCCAGCCCCCTTTAAACAGCACAGAATGACTCAAGGTGGCATGAACGAGCCTTTGCTCAGTCATTAAGTTACAAGCATTTGAAAAGAAGAGGGACCAGTATTTACGGTACTTTCTATTTTCAAATGAAACGAGTGACTGAATGTTTTTCTACATAAGCCTTAACCAGTTGCATGGCGTACAGTGCAGGATATAAATGTCAGCATGTTGACACCGGTTGAGTGTTCAAAGTCTGCACATTGTCATTATTCCTCCTTCCCCGCACTGACAGCTTGCTACCGAATTGAACATACCTGGAAAGGAGTCAGTTTGGCTTAGAATGCAGCTCACTTTCTCTTTGGGAACATTTCTCTTTCAAGGATCTATTGGGTCTTCCGATAGGTAAAACAGAATCAGTTGTGTTCTGCTGGTTCTAATGTAAACACAGTGGTCGGAATCTTGTCCATTGATGACTTAGCGTCACTTTTGGAAAAGGGAAGTGATCTCCCTTTCCCCAGAACCCCCAGCTACCGCCGTCCATCAGTAGGATTATGGCTACCTTGCTTGCTTTGTGACTGCCTGTACCTTACATGAGGCATGGATTTTCTTAGGGTATTATCAGGCCATAGGGATTCAACCCTGACTACACATTGGACTCACTTGGGGAACATCTAAATATCTAGATGCCCAGGCCACGACCCAAACCAATGAGATCAGAATCTCTCCTGGTGGAGCCCAGCATCAACAGTCATTAAAGTTCCCCAGGTGAGTCCAGTGAGCAGGGGTCTTTTCTTATGAGTCTTTTCCCAAAGGAAGGTTAGGGTGGAGTGTGCAGGTGTGCGGGGGGGGGGGGGTTCCGGGGGGGGGCAATCTCACGGTCATTGGCATTTTGGAGTGGAAAGGCCTTCCTTTACTGTATAGCTGTAAACTGTTCATTGAGTTCTGTAGTAAGTAATTTGTCCAAGGTCACAGAATTAGCCCAAAGCAGAGCCAGCACCAGGAGCCAGCATTAAATAAGCCTAGGTAGACAGGATACTGATATGCTAATTAAACCTCCATGAATTAATCAGCTTCACAATCAGGCACAGTCATTTTTCTCTCCAGAATGTCTTGGTTAGAAAACTATTACCTTCCACTGTGTTCCTGTTCCTCTGATCTAGGCTGCTTGAACCAATGAAAAGCCACTTACTCAGCCCTCATGGGTACAGTTCTGAAGACAATGGCACTAAAGGGCATTTTAAGTTTCTACTGCAGAAACATTGTATACGCTAAGATGGAAACATTGTACACGCTAAGATGGAAACTCGAGGTTGAAACCAAAGCCTTTAAAAATAGGTTTATACAACTAATGGACAGAAACTCTTGGAACAGTTCCTTCAATTTCAAGGGATCAACTGTGTTCTCTTTCCTACCCTAAGTCACTCTTGAAGTCTTAATTTGCCTTAGAAAAATGCACTTTTTCTTTTCCCTGGGACTTCTGGAAGACGTGCTTTAATTGTTGTAATTAAGTATAAGATAAACACATCACATTTCCTGGGCAATTTTTAGCCCAAGGCCATAGGTTTGGGGGACTCTAGCATACAGCTGACTCTGGGACCCTTTCTACTGTGCATGTTTCAAATGCAAAATAGCTTGAAGGGTAACGGGAGTGGTGAGTGGTTATGGTGACGCTCACTACTGCTTTAGTTTGGGGTTGTGCAAACTCTCTGCTGCTACCTTTGTTAGCTACGTACCTCCCCAATAATCTCTAACTTGTGATGAAGCATACTCTCCTTTATGCAGTAGATAAACTTCTCAAGAGCGGAGGGTAAATTATATCAAATCATAGCTGACGTGCCCTGATAAACTGCTAAGACATTTTTGAGAGGCAAATCACAGACTCATTTCCTAATATTAATAACCTGGTCTTTTCTTAAGAGTTAACATTGTCATGTGTGGAGTGAACGATGGTTTGTTTCTTTTCCCCCTAGCCCCAGCTAGCACTATGTATCGTTGTCTTTCTAGAACTGGAACTTTTCTGAACAGATTTGACACTGCCCAGATGCTTGTTCTGGAAATCAAGGCCCTTCTGTGTTTTCTCCGACTCTGGCTTGGTTTTGTGAAACCTCAGCCTCTTCCCTTGCAAGGGCAGTTTAGGATGGAGAATTCAGCACAGCCAGGCACACCCAGAGAAAGAGGGCTTTGGAAGAAAAAAACGGGGGTGTGTATATGTGTGATGGGGAAGCAGAGGAAAGGGGACAACTGCGTGTTCTCCTACGGTGGTGGTGGTGGTACTGCTGGGGAAAACAGCTGTTCCTCGGAACGCTAAATGAGCAGCAGAAAAATGTTTGCCCCTCTGCGGGGCAAAACCAGCGCGTGCCACATACAGACTAGGTGTTGGGGTCCTGGGGCACCAGTCGGTGGCTACGAACCGCGAGGGGGCGTCGGCGCCAGCGCGGCTCTGCCCTGGGTCGGGAGGCCACACTGCGGTCGGGGCTGACTTGGGGTGCGTGCGAGCGGCGGGTGGGGTGACCCCCGCGGGGAGGGAACGGTTCTTACAGTCACTGCTCGGCGCGAAGGGCGCGCGGCGGCGGCCGAGGGAGCGGTCTTCGGCGGGCGCCTCGGGAGGCCTCTTACCGGCGGGCAGCGGGAAGGCGGACGCGGTGTGGAGCAGCACCAGGCAGACAGCCACGACATCCCATAACTTCATCTTAGAGTCCCGTCCGGCGGCGGCACCTGGGCGGGCGGGCGGGCGGGCGAGAGAACCGGGGAGAGCGCGTTAGGCCTGGACGCCGAGGGCCGCCGCGCTGCCCGAGGCGCCTCGGCCCGGCGGGTCCTCGGGGCTCCCCTCCAAACTCGGCACCGCCCTCCTCCCGGACCGCGGCAGCCCGGCGGTTCCCCGGGCACCGCCCCCCCCCCACACACACATCCTCCTTCCTTCCCAGCCGCCTGCTCGTCCCCGCTCCTGGGTGCGCCTCCCTGGCGGCCATCCCACAAGTGCCCTTCTCTTCCGCCACCGGATCCCAGGGGTCGGATTTTCGAGCAGCGCCGCTGCCCCCGCCGGTACCAACACGACGACACCAGCACTGGCGCGCAACCCCCCCCTTCCCGGCCCCCGCTTCCTGGGGGTCGACCGGGCAACCCTCACCCTGTGCTTCCCGCCCCGTCCAGCAGCTCCCACAGGCCCCGGGGAAGAGCCCTGGACCCAAGCAAGAGACCAGCCTTTTATTTTAGGAATAAAATCAAGTGCGGGACCGCCGGGGGGTCCTGATCCTGCTCTCAGCTAGGCAGAGGCAGGCTCAGCGGCACCACTAACCTCGCCCACGCTTTCCTCCACCTTTTTTTTTTTTTTTTTTTTTTTGTGTGTGTGTGTGGTACGTGGGCCTCTCGCTGTTGTGGCCTCTCTCGTTGCGGAGCACAGGCTCCGGACGTGCAGGCTCAGCGGCCACGGCTCACGGGCCCAGCCGCTCCGCGGCATGTGGGATCCTCCCGGACCGGGGCACGAACCCGTGTCCCCTGCATCGGCAGGAGGACTCTCAACCACTGCGCCACCAGGGAAGCTCTCCTCCTCCTCCTCCTCCCATTTAACTTAGTGTTTTGTCGTCGGAACAAGAAGTTAGTAGGGACTTGGAGACTTTGGGGCTGTCCGGGGAATATCTGAGTTAGGTTACTTCACTTCCCAAAGCTTCAACTCAGTTTAAAATAAATACTACTTCCATTTCTTAAGGTTATGAATATTAACACAGGAAAAGGCCTAGCCAAGCAGAAAGTAAGCGCTCAATAAGTGCTTTAGCGTTACTGTTAGGTAGGGATTGCCTTTGTCTTGAAAATGTTCGTGGTGTCCCCGAACGCCCTCTTTATTTTTGCAGTGTTGCGAGATTGTGGCCTTAAATCCCTTCCCCTTGCAGAGGAGTTGCGAGCTCCCCACGCCCGGTCACAGTCACTCCTGGACAACTGCACCCGGTCCGGGACGCTACAGAGGAGTACGGGCACCAGAAGGACTAGACCAGGAAAGGGCGCGCGGTGGGGCTCAGGTCCTCTGAGTCAGGGGCCTCCGTTTGGTCTGTCCCTCCGCACACCCCTAGAAAGGAGGGTCACGCAGCAGGGGGCTGGTGAGAAGAAAGCCCCCTCAACTCGGGGCCAAGCCCCACACAATTAGGAGGTGGCGGGAGACCCGGGCGCCTTGGGGTGCGGTGTGACCCAGTGCCTTCCCAATGCCAGTGTTCAGTTTCCAAGGGCTACGACACTCATGCAGTTATTACCCTCTTTCCTCCAAATAAAAGGGATTCTTAGGAAAATCTCCTTGAACTTTCTCCGTGGGAGAGAGTAAGAGTTTCCAGGTAAAAACAAAAACTTTGACCCCTTTCCTCTCCATTAGCAGCCAGGAGCGCCCGCCTCCCTTCCAGCAACCGCCCCCCATCTCCACCCAGAACTCCCGCCCGGCTTCCGGTGCAGGCCACCCGGGGAAGCGTTTCATTCGACCGCCACCTCCCACCGCTGCGGAGGCGAATGCATTTTCCATCCTTTGGGCGTCTGTTTGTTCGCTATGCAGCTGTTGGGCTCGGGGAGTCTGTAGGGACTAGGAACTCCGAAAACCTGCAGCTCCGAGCGCCCCATGCCCCGCTGGCTGATTTACAGACCCGGGGAAAAGGAAAGGCTCTGGGTTGGGGCGCGGGGGCCCAGGCAACACCTGACCCAGGCCGTGCAAAACGAGCCCAGCGAGGCGCTCGAGCAGAGAGGACTGGGGAACGCGAGGCCTCCCGCCCCCTCGCCCAGGGCCCGCTCGCGGGTGCGTGCGAACTGGCTGGCGGCCCTGAGGGGCGGGGAGGCGCGGGATTAATGCGCTATCCCAAATCGCGGTGGCCGCCAGCAGGAAGCGACAGAGCCACCAGATTTCCCTTCCGCATTAAGAGGGTTTTTCCTTTTTTTCCTGCTTGGCCGACGGAGGGCTTTTTAAATTGGATGTGGAGATCCTCAATTAGAAGTGTGGCGAAGCTGGCAAAAGAGTTCAGCGGAAAACTCCCCGCCTCGCCAAAGGAGGCTCCCGACTCCGGTTCCCGCCCTCGGCCGGGTGCGGCGCAGGCCACGAAAAGAGCTCTCCCACCTCCCCCGGACGGGGAGGGCGCATTCTTCCCTCTGCGCACCGCCGGGGCGGGCTGCAGCCGGAGCGGCTCTTTAGTTCCCGGTGTTTGCTTGGCGCAGCAAGAGGAAGGAATCCGGCGGCTCGCATTCACAGCGGTCCACGCAGAGGTTTTTCCCACCCCCCCCCACACCCCGCGGGTTCCCTGATGGTCTCTTTATCGCTTTCTTAAAGCACATCTGTCCGACGTATTTCTGCCGCAACCGTCCGCCTTTGCTACGAGCGCGAATTGCGGAACGCGCTGCCACGTGCGATAACCAAGCTCTCCTCCCGAAGTCGGCTCCGCCAGGTGCCCCCGCACCCGTCCTCGTACCCTACAGGCTGGTTCCCCTCTACGCCCAGGACTTACGCGCCCGGCAGGGCAAAAGGGGAGCGTCGCGGGCGCCGGCACCTGGTGGTCCCCAAGTCCAGGGAGGAAAGGACGTCCCAAGAGCCAAAAGTGTCGGCAGAAGCCGCCGCTCGCCGTGGGGCGCTTCTGGGTTCCCAGCACCAGAGGGCACCAGAAACCGCCGGAGTCCTGGAGCGCCCACGCGGCTGGGGCTGCGTTGTCATTTTAAGCATAGAACCGATGAACGAGCACTCCCCTTACAATCCTTCCCCAAATGCAAATTACACCACCCCCCCCCCCCCCGGAACTTCGGATGTCCTCACGAGCATCCCTGCTTTTCAGGCTCCTAGCCCTCTTCATCCTCACTAATTTTTCTCTACCCACCTCACTTAAGCTGGTTTCTCGGCAACCTGCTTTTTGAACTCCCCCCCTCCCCCGCGTCACAGTGACAGCTTCAGCGCGTGTGAGCGCTCCCGCCGCCAGTGCCCCCGCGCCTTCTTGTGTCTGGCAGGCTGGGAGGTTTGTTTAGGCTTTGCCTTCGATATCCAGGTCTCAGGAGGAGAAAAGGGAGGCGGGGGTGGGTGGGTGGCGGCGTGCTGTAACTCGGGGGCTTTCTTTTGGGATAGGGACAGAAGTTGCTGAAAAGATGAACTGCTTTTCTTAACTGTGTCTTGTGTCCTGGACGGACGGAGGACTTATTCTGTCGGGCCCAAGACCAGAGTAGGAAAAAGAATGAGCGCCGCCTTCTGCAGACAGTCTGGGAAGGGGTCTGTCTGTTAAAGGGCCCGAGGCCGGGTGCCAGACCCAGGGGCACCCGAACCCCTTGCGAGAGTGGGCTGGCGACGCAGCGGGCTCCCCGAACACCTGACACTTGTTGAAAAGGCGACACTGTCCCTGAACCCTGCCGAAGCGAAGACGTGGCGAAACTGTGAGAGCGAGACCTGGTCGCGGCTGGGCGGAAGCCCAGCAGCTCCCTCTTCCAGGGCTTTGCGGGAAGAGGTGCGTGCGTCAGGTTAGCAGCAGCATCTCTTCCTTGGGATACTTAAGTGTATATTCAAGATGGTCTAGATGGGTGGGATGGGGGCGGGGAGGGAGGTCCAAGAGGGAGGGGATATATGTATACATATAGCTGATTCACTTCACTGTACAGCAGAAACTAACACAACACCGTAAACCACTTATACTTCCCCCCAAATATACTGCGGAAGAGTGAAGTGCGCTCTAACACATCCGCAGCAGGGCTCGGAAGAGTTGTGTTTGTCCCCACCAATGAGCAAAAGTGCTGCGAGCGCGGGGCTGGGCAGCTCCCCCGGGGCGCGCACGTCGGCTCTGCGGGCGCGTGTGCCAGCCCCGAAACTAGGGAGGCGTCAGGAGGCTGGGGGTTCCGGCGGGAGTCATTCCCCGCCCCGAAGAGGGTTCGTTTTCACCCGGTGGGTCTGGAAACCAAACGACAGCGAAATCAGCCCTGAGGCTGTGCCAGGGTGGTGGCGGGGGTGTTACTGGGGGAGGTGGCACAGAGTACAGACGAAAGTCATTCAACCCATCACCGAGATGGCTTAGGGGAGACCTTGAGAAGGTTCAAGAGTCTGCTCGGGGCGGAGGCCCTGGTCCTGGACTGTTCAGGAAGCCCGTCTCTTAAGCTTGACGGGGATGGTGAGGTGGGATATCGGGCATTAGGACAGTGCCAGCAACTGGGTTCCGACCAGGGCTAGGAATGTAGATTTGCAAGACCACGCCGGAGGAGGTGAGCTCTCTATTTTTAGGTTCTCAGCACCTTTGCAGCAGTCCCTCCCGGGGCCTACACTTTCCCTTGGAACAGACCAAACCCAGTTACACTCCCGTTAATGATATCTATGCAGCTGCGCGTCCACAGAGAACCCAACTCTGGTCGTGGTAGGTTCAAAGGCGATTCCAGTCCCGCACCTTCCCGGGACTTGACGGAAGAGCACCTCGCCGAGTCGGGGAGGGAAACTGCCCCTGTCGGATATGCCCGCTCCAGAGGCAGCAGGGGCACCAGAGATTTTTGCCCACGAGGAAAGGCAACCTGCCCCTCCGCAAACCCAGCCTCTCCCCGGTTCCACTTCTCTCTCTCTTCTGCCCTCTCGGCGCTTCGGTTCCTTCTAGTGTCCCCTCTTTCTAGTCTCACCGCCTGCTCTGGGGTGCAGCCGCGCCCCCTCTGTCTCCAGCGCCGCACAGGCCGACGCACCCGCTGGTGACTCGGGCGCCACCCGCCCGCTCCCCCCAGGCCCGCTCCGCCAGGCCCGCTCCCCTGCTTACCTCGGATCCGGTCTCCGCAGACCTCCAGTTGGACATTAACTCCAGGTGCCCCAAGTCCCAGCCAGGAGACCCATCCGGGCCGAGGGCAGGAGCGCGGAGCCCCGCCCGATAGGTCAGGGGCACGAGTTCGCAATCCTGGGGCTGCTCGGGGCAGCAAGGGCGCGCAGGAGGCGGCGGCCAAGGCTCCCGCCGCCGCCGCAGCCGCCGCCGCCGCCGCCGCCGCCGCCGCGAGAAGGGCGAGGGATGCAGACAGCTCCCCCGCCGGCTCCCCGCACCCCCAGAAACCGAGGTCCGAGCAGCCGCCGCTGCCTTGGGTGGGGGGTGACAGGGCTGCGCGCGCCGCGCTTTTAGCCCGGGCTGCGCGGGCGGGGGGCGCGGCGGCCGGTTCAGCGGCGGCGGCCGCGCTCTGCGCCTTCTCGGGGCGCAGCGCCTGGGAGCACGAGACGCGCCGGGCTGATGCTGCCGCCGGAGCTGAGGTCTGGCCTGGAAATCCGAACGAGACACCACGTCAACCGGCGCCGAGAGTCCCGTGAAGACATGAGGGCGCCAGGAGCGCAGGCTGGTCCTTGAGAGCCCGGTCCGGGGGGCCGGGTGGGGGAGGGGAGGCGCGGGGCCCCGTGAAGGGAGGGGTCTAAAGTCAGCGGCGGCGGGGAGGGAACGGAGAACAGTGAGGAGGCGCCCGAGCTCCCGAGGCGGGGGCTCGGGGTACGAGTGGGTGACGCGAGGCGCCCCTCCCCGGGGTGCAGGGAGAGAGCGCTCAGCGCGTCGAGACGCTGCCGGGCTCGCGCCTCCTCCTCGCTGGGTAGATCCGAAGGAATGTGCGGAGCTCTGCGCAGACGAACCGAAGGGAGCAATCCGAACTTGGCCGCGGCGCCCGCGCCCGGCTTCGCCCTCGCGCCTCGCTCTCTGAGCCGGGGCTCTGTCGGGTAGAGGGCTACCCTGGGCTTTCCTCGCGCCTGTCGAAGCCTCTCCTTCCTCCTCGGGTGTCTAGCCCTCTGGCTTTTCTGCAGGGCAGAAGGCAGTGGCGAGGAGAACAGCTGCTGGCCGGAGTTCTCCTAGCACTGCGAAGGAGAGATGTGCAGCGGCCCGGGGAGGGAAGCCGAGTGTTTGCCAGGGCACGCTGAGAGTGGGGAAGAATTTATAGGGCTGTCACTCCGTGACGTGCCCTCCAGTGGCTTTTCTGATTCGCTTTCTGACCCAAACACACATTAGTTTAGTCCCCATGCTAGGGCCAACACGGTCTCCAAATATCTGCTGGCTGAAGTCAGAGGCTTTGCATATCATGTATTACAGGGCAGGCAATGAAGAAGGCTTCTGAGGCTGGCCCGCTCCTCAGTCCTAGGCTCCATTTTCATGCTGTTGTAATATAATACCAGACGTAGGGTAGGCACATACATTCAGAATCCCAATTCCAGAGGCGTAAGATCACTTTATCAGGAACAGGTCGGGGGAGGTTGGACTAAAACCTGCTTTCATCCAGATTTTCGAAAATGCAGATGGAAACCTAAGCGAGCACTCCCTTGGGTGCTGCGTTTCCAGTGAGCAGGGGCCCAGCGCCTATGCCTGTTATCTGTGAGACCTTTTAGGAATTCCTTTTGTTGGTTTGCTTACCACCAGAAGCGCCAGAGCCTTCTTTCGTAGAGGACATGAGGAGGGCAAGTCCTTACACACCCTGCACATGACTCTCCCCATAAATCCGTTTCATTAACCCAGGGCATGAAATTAGCTCTACCTTTAAAATAATATACTGTGTAATGTATGTCTTTGCTAAGCAGAAACCTGTTTTCCGGAAGCCACTGGACCTGGATTCAGTGGGACCTCTTTTATTTTATTAGTTGGGGCCAGGGAGAGCGTAAACAGGCTCAGTTTACATCCATGTACCTCTTATTTTATGACTCATCCGGTTGTTGGGGAGTACATGTTCCTCGAGTAGCTGATACGGACGATAGACAGGGGGAATGTGTGTGGCAACGTGGGGGGGAGATCCTATATTATTAAACTTCTTAAAAGTCAAAGATCAACTACTTCGGGGGTTTGTCAGTGAAGCTAGTGTGGGAGGGAAATTGTTCTTACTAAGGTTACTGTGATTTAAGATTAAGCGGAGTGAAAATCACGTCATCCAAACATACCTTAGCTGAAATGAGGATGCTACTGTAGTTCCGCTGAATGTGACATTTGCTTCTTTGGTAGATTACAGTAGAAATGTAGATGGACTTGGAAACGGCACGAGCTTAATATTTTTATCCTAGTTGAACATTGTTTTGGGAATTCGAAGGCGACCGTAGTCAGTGTTCTTACCATGAACGATTTCATCATTTTCAGAAGGCTTTTCGCTGAGGGTGGTCATGCCTTCCAAGCACCTGCAATGATTTAGTGCTCATTATGTGCCAGGCGAAGTGCTAGCTCCTGGGAATTGTGCTTGACTGGGCTTTTGGGGGGGTTGCAAAGCACAAATATCACTGAGTTTACCCTATGTAATGGGAGTTCCCTGTGGAAGGAAGGCTGACCGGAATCTCCACCACTCAGCCACGTGTCTCCGAAAAGCCTTCCGGAAAGGCCACCCGGCCAGGCCTCACGAAAACTGGATTGAAGTTCAGGAACTGGAAGGTCATTCAGGATCCGGCTCTGTGCCTGGGTTATCTTGCTGCCCCCTGAGCCGTAGGCATCCGCCGTCCCTTCTAACAGGCTTAGCCGCCAAGGTGATTCAGCTCCTCTCTCTCTGTTTTTCTCTGGGTGTCTCTTGGCTTCTGCTCCTGCTACCAACTGCTCAGCTCTCTGTTGATCTCACATTTAAACTCCTTTAGTGAAAGGATCTAATTGGCCCTTCTGGGCACTAACTAGGTGCTTGAAATGGACTGAGCTTTTGGGTCAGGACATACGGGTTACTGGATACCCTGCAGCTCAGCAGCCCTTGGTCAGGTGCTTATTCCCGGGCTAATCACCCATGTTCACGTTGTTGGGTTACGTGGTTCAGAGACTGGCCACCTTCCTAGAGTTCCTTCTTGCCTTCCCTCCACAGGAGCTGGGCCCCCAGAAGTAGCTGTGTCAATGGCAGGCACTTGGAGTTTAACAAACCTCTGTCTACTACAAGACTGAAGGATGAATAAGATACAACTCCTGGCTCTCCGTACGCTTACCATCTCTAAGGAGAGGGAGATGTGGACACAAGTAATCATAGTGTAAAGTGGTAAATGCTGTGATAGAGGTATATATGAGGTGCTCAGGTCTGATCTTTACATGGCCAGTGAAACCCTGAAGAATTGCCAACACGTACCCATGCCTAGGCCCTAGTCCTGGGCAGTTAAATGAGAATTTCTTGGGTAGTGGAGCCCAAGAATTGGTATTTTGTCTTAAGTTGTTCCAAGGGCAGCCAGGGTTGAGGTATTAATTAGCCTTTTTTTTTTTCAGTGATTATAATCATTATCATTATCATGATTCTTTTTGAGAGCAAAACTAAGAGGCTCACCTATTTTGATAGGTTCTAGGACTAAGACTCTTCCAAAATATTAAATCCTTTTGAAATACTAATTATCTTAAATAGTAATATAAAGGAAAGTACAAAATTAATTTAAAGAAAATACTCCTAGTTTTGAAAGAACATTTATTTGCATGGTTACAACATTCAGGTGACTGCAGAAGAGGTGAAAAAACCTAAAAATTTTCAAGATCCCCGACCGCAAAGCCCAACATTTAAAAGTACTATAATTGATGTTGACAAAAATCTCCTCAGACCTTCACAGACAATGAAAAACAAAGCGGCTTCCAAAGCGAGTGCCAGGAAGGAAGCATTTGGTGCCTTGGGGACAAGGGGATGGCCTGATGTCACCATCTCAAAGCCCCCTAATGCTGGAAGTAGGGACCCCCCCCAATAGCTCTGCGGCTCCATCTTCTCGTTTCTTGAGGAAACAAAGATATGTTTGATTTGAAGCTGTCCCTCAACAAAGTCCAGAAGAGAACCACTTCCGCTCTGAATAGCTGGATTGTCCCCTGATAAAGTAACAACACCACACTGCTAAGAATTCTCACAGGGTCCCTAGGTCTCGGCCTCTTGTCTGGAAAACCCTGCCAGAGAATCAGAAGGAGAGAAGCAAGTATTGTTTAAGCATCTCATCTCCTCTTTGAGAAAAAAGTTTCATAACCTTACTAATTTCCCATTTCAGTGTCATTCTCTTCATCAGAACTTATTGTGGGTCTTTACCTGAAAGATGTCAGGATGATGGGTGCTCTCTGTGCCCCAGGATCTTACAGTCCGGGGGAAGAGAAAACACAAACATAAAATGATTAAAAAAAATACAGGGTATCCTGAGGCTATGGGCCTTGAGTATGACCATATTTGGAACTCAAACTGGGCCCTGATTGGGATAGGTAAGCAGAGAGGCCGGGGAGCTGAGGGGGGCATTCCAGGCTAGGTGGAGGAGTCTCTGGGGACTCAGTGCTGAATGCTGCGGGTCAGCCTTTGGCCATTCACAGAGCATCCTCCCGGAGCTCCCAGTGGAGCTTTGCAGCTGCTTTGCCTGGAAGGGCCAGGACCCGGGTCCCTGGACTCCCTCATAACATGGGTCATGACGGCTGAAACCGAACCCATCACTTGAGCAGGGCAATTTCCTTTTCAAAGTCACCACTTTATTGGGCAGGGATTTGTTTCATGCTTTGCTCACTCTTTCACAGTCATTTTCACCAATGATACGATTACTCATAAGGGAAAGATAAATGCGCTATCCTTCAGACCACTTAAAAAAAGAGAAAAGAAAAAAAAGAACAAGGGAAGAAGGGACTATTGGCCTCTTTGTAAAGAGTAAATTGTAAAGTAGCTAAATTCTTTGGAGTAAATCGTTTCTCATGAGAAATCAATTCTGACATTGACATGGTAGATTTATCAGTGATTTCCAGCAGTTTCTTTTATAGGGATCAGGTTGTCTAATTATCCATAACTTTGTTTTTGGTTCTTAGGATTACTTTATGGGACTCTTCGGGTAATAAAACTTTAATCAGGTAAGAGGGTTACAGACTTTGTTACTCTGCACATGGTCTAGTGGCTTAGATCTAGGGGTGGCAAACTTTTTCTGTAAATGGCAAGCGTTTTCTGTAGATATAGTAAATATTTTAGGCTTTGCAGGCTACACAGTTTCTCTTGCAGCCACTCAACTCTACCCTTGTATTGCAGAAGCAGCCATAGATAATATATAAATGAAGGGGCACAGCTGTGTTCCCATACAGCTTTATTTATGGACACTGAGATTTGAATTTTATGTAATTTTCACGTCATGAAATACTATTCTTTTGGGTTTTTTTTTCTGCAGCCATTTAAAATGTGAAAACTACCCTTAGCTCTGGGACCATATGAAAGCAGGTGGTGGGCAGGATTTGGCCCGAGGGCCATAGTTTGCTGACTCCATTTAGGTTGAAGTTGTAACTCTGAGGAGATGTATCACCTCTAGAATTATGGAATTCCAGAGCTGGGAAGCCCCTGAGGCTTCTAGTCTAATCTCATCTTACCAGGAGAGAAAACTGACTCGGGGAGGGTTAAGTGACTTATCCCAGGTCACTCTTTGAGTGAGTGACACACCCTTACTATGGAGAAAACATGGGATCAAATGACTTCATGTGTGTGTGTGTGTGTGTGTGTGTGTGTGTGTGTGTGTGTGCGCGCGCGCGCGTGCGTGTGTGTGTGCGTGTGCGCACGTGCGTGCTCTGGTGGCAGTAATGGGGAGTACATGTGGGATGTATTGTATCATTTTTCTTTCAAATTGGGATTTAGTATTCTTTGTTGAGGCAAGAAATGAGTCCAAATACAAGGAAATCAGTTGGACTCCTTATTGGTGGCAGAGGTTGACGTCTGGCTGAATGGGGAGCTATGCTCTAAAAGGCGGCAACAGACTTTTTTTCAACTTTGAAAAGAAGTCAGTTGCCGCCTTTTAGAGCATAGCAGAGTTCCCAGGCCGAGCACAGTGCTAAATAGATTTTTCCCCTCCTCCCTAAAAGGCCTTTATATTTCTGTGATTGGCTCTTAGCAGATACACAGGGTCTCATCACAAAGGCACAGAGATGTGTTGAGAAAGAGGGATTTGAGTGGGGAATCAAGACACCTGCATCCTGATCCTTTTGTAGACCGCCTCGTGCTTGTCGCAGAGCTTCTGGAGGCTTCCTAAAGATGTGAAATCACAGGCAATAGCTAGAGATACTGCCAAAGTGGATGGTTGACGCTGGGGCAAGGACTCAGCGTTTGGACCTTCAAGCCAAAACATTCCAAGGGACCACTTTGCCACGTATTAATTGCGTAACACAGACTTCAATCTAGTCTTCTCCTTTTGCCTAAAATAGACCCACTATTTGACCATTTCCAACTTTGGCAACAAAACAAGAAGACAGCCTTCTCTTCTCTGCCATCATACCCCCGCCCCCATTGCCTTCTCCCCTTTTCCTCAGTGTGGGAAAACAAATTAATCAACTAACGAAGCCTCATCAATATTTACGGAGTTAGTAGAAGCAAGTAGTAAGTCAGTGCGGATTTTGTGGTTTCTTAGGTGGTTTAAGCCACTACGCAAAGCAAATATCCTTCGTTGAATTAGCAGCAGGCCCAAGACTGGGAGGCGGCTCATTTTGCATCCTAGGCACCTCACTTGCCTCACCTCCTCCCAATTAGCAGAAGTTTCAAGTTGAGAGCCCCAAATCCTGGGGCCTAGTTACGAGGAAGTCAACCCAAGGGTCAGGCAAATCGAGTTGGAACTCCGTCCCTGACAGGCTGCGGGAGCTTAGGAAACTTCTAGCATCGCCAGCCTCACCAATTTTTCTCTTCTTCCTTGTTGTCTCCATCACCGGGATACTGTGTGAATAGATGAGATGATAAACCAGACTTTCTGAGTTCATTAATGACTCCCTGGGAATAATTTATATTACACGTATACTTTCCGGCCACTGGGGTGTTGTTTGTTAAATGACTGCCCTCCTGCAGTGCTCTAAGTGGAACCCTAGTGACCCGAAAGAGTTAACACCTTCCTCCAAGCAATTCGCTTACTCCTGGGGCATAATTTACACTCTGATCTGGCTGACCGTATGTGAAGTGCTTGGCATTCTTTGAGAGAAAGTCAGCTTGAGAAATGTAAAGAATTAATATTACAAAAAGCACATTTGCAAACCATTCTTTGAGGGATCCATCATGTAACTTTTGCAGAACAACCCCTAACCATAAGTTAGGTCATTGTTATCCTTTTCAGAGTCATTCTCTATCCAGTGCAGGATCAGTGCATAATATACCCAACATGAATTTAGGGAAGCATGTATTTGTAGAATGATTTCCCTATTCAAAAAATAATGGATGAAAGGTTGGAAAGTGCATTTTAGACATCCGAGTAAAAAACAAAAGATAAAAGTAAGGTAAATGTAATAAAGCATCTGCTTTACAGTGTTGAGTGGTAGCAATATTACCTAAATGAAATGGATTACTTTTTTATACAAACACAGGAGCACTGACATATTAGGATGTGGCATCCATTTCAAAATGGTCATCTGAGGAGATTTTCTGTGTATTCTGACAAGAAGCTATTGCTCAAAACACTTTTATGACATATGAATGTGTTTGTTCATTCATCCAGCATAAATCGTTTAGGCATCTCTCTTCATAAGGCCTTGTGTTGGCAGTTGTCAAGGGAACTAAAAAGGCCTGAGATAGCATCACCATGTTCAGTGGTGGCAATTAACTGGAATTTGAAGATGGGTTTAATCTGGGGCAAAGACCAAACCATCTGAAATAAATTCTAGTGATAGAGGTGGGCTAAAACCAAGAGAAGGTAATTTAGAGACTGCTCTTCTGGTATGGCTTGGTGGTTAATTGCAGCGATGGGCTCTCTGTAGCCAGGCTGTTTGTCATGTGACTTTGCAGATGCTCTTTTACTATAAAGGTGGTGTCCATTTCCCCATCCCTTGAATCTGAACCGGCATTGTGACTTGTTTTGGCCAGTAAAATGCAGTGGTATTGAGGGTGTGCCACCTTTGAGCGTAGGACCCAAGAGGCTAATATGTTTCCACTTACTCTCTCAAACCTCTGCCATTACTGTGAGAACATGCTTGGGCTAGCCTACTGTAGGATGGGAGACAGGTGACAGCTCAGGTCAGCTGAGAGCCAGCTGACTCCTACCCCTACTGCCCCCACCCACGTAAGTGAGCCTAGTAAGATCAACAGAGCTGCCTTTCTGACCGCTCCAGAGAGATGGGCAATAAGTACTTCCTGTTGTATGCTACTGGGATTTTGTGGTTGTTACACAGCATTGTTATGGCAACAGATAACTGATACAGCTTGCAAACTGATTCCAAAAGAGGAACTCACAGTGTTGAACAGGAACAACAATGTTCCTGGATTTTAGTGGTGTCTCCAGGTGACTGTAGGAGACAGTCACCTGGAGACACCACCTTTATTTTTGGACGGTTGGGCCTACTGGATGTAGCCTTTAGGTTCTTTGTTAGAGTTTTGGAGGAGCTATTACCCCCTAGTTTGCTCCTTTTTGATTCAGCAACTTTCCCTCAGCTTGTTTAAGGTTTGAACATTGCTGGAATTAACACAGCTGTTTGTGTTTACTTCTTTGCTTGTCTACTTCTATCACATGAGATGTCAGCCCAGCTCTTGGAGCCTGGTAATTACCATGGAACCAGGCGGCAGAAGGAGCAGATAAACTTAAAACATTGAGTTTTTTGGGTGACAGGGAGCCAGGAGCTCTGAAGTCCTAAAATGAACCTTTTATCATGGAGTACCCATGCCTTTATTTGATGATGATAGTGGGGTGAGTATAATTTTAATTTAGAACTCTTAAAGGAATCTTTATAGACCAGCATCTTGCCTCTGCTTTGTAACAATGCAGAGATTTATGAACATGGCGTACCCACGTTGGCTGGAATAAAGTTGGCATTGTATCTTTTAAGGCACATTTTTGGGGTTCTATGAAGTGGTTTAAACCAAAGCCACAAAACTGAGAAAAAATTTATTTTCAGATGGATTTTAGTACTGCCGACTCCTCGTATTTATATGCTAAAGATGCATATTTTTAAAAAAAATCCATTTTAACAATTAAGTGGTTTAAAAATTTTCCTCATGATTCATGGAATTTCAGGTTCAACTAGTTTTTGAGCACAAAATATGTACTAGGTCTTGTATTAAATGTTTGTATATATATTTTCTCACTTAGAAATATATTGTTCATTAAATATTATGATACAAAGATCAAAACAAGAAAACACTTAAGAAGTAAAATGATGTGTTTGTTTTATATCTGCTTTTTATATTTGCATAACCTTGGTTTACATAATATGGTTGCCCATAATCTCTCTATAGAGGAAGTCTTTGTATGTTTAGCACCAAATTTAGCATGATTCATTGACACTTCTGTGTTGGCCACTCTCAGAAGAAAAACTCCTGCATCCTGGCATGACTGGGATGTTAGTTTTTTCTTTATGATTGAGGGACTGTTTCGTCAAAACATTGTTTTAAACAGATGTGTTCTGGTGTTTACAGAAGGGAGAATTTAAGCCAGACTGATTAATTAGCAGTTAGTCAAGATGTTTCCCTGCTCTTATCTGGGTAGTCTGGGGATTATGAAGCTGTCAGTAGGTTATATTCAGATGATGAAAAAAATGACAAACAGCAAACCAAAGTAAACCAAACCTCAGATCACTGTGCTGGGATATAAAATATGGTGTCCTAAAGGCTCAACATGGTTTTTTATTGGAACATGAGGGTTTTTTTTTTTTTTTTTTTTTGAGTGGGCGTGATAGGACTAACACGGGAGAGCAAACTTTTTCTGTAAAGGGCCAGGTAGTAAACATTTTTGGGCCATAGGGTCTGTCACAGTGACTCAACTTTGCAATTGAAGCATTAAAGACAATAGTGTAGACAATAGGTAAATGAATGAGCACGACTGTATTACAATAAAACTTTACTTATGGAGGGACATTAAAATGTGAATTTCACGTAGTTTTCCTGTGTCACAAAATATTACTGTTCTTTTGGGTTTTTTTCCAACCATTTAAAAATGCAAGAAAAATTCTTGGCATGCTGGTTGTACATTTGGACCATGGTTTGCCAACCTTTGGACTAAAGTGGAGAGTCTTGAATCCATTTTAATTTTGGTTCTCTTTGTTTTTTCACACAAGACTAATTCTTTTAAAATCTTAGTTTCTATATTTGTAAAATGAGGGATAATAGTTGCGCTCTTTCTTCCCAGGATTGTCGGCAGGATTGAAAGAGGTGATGGATATGAAAGTATTTTGAGGAATGTGACGTGCCATGCTAATCTAACATACTGACTATGTTGTGATTTATATCAGGAATGCGTTTGGTTACAAGTAGCTGAGAGCTGGATTAACAGTGGCTTAAGCCATAAAGACATTTAACATTCACTTACCTGGATGTGCAAGGCCCTGGGATTGGTGCAGTGGCTCCGTGATGTCATTTGAGACGTGATGTTTGTGTTCTACATTCTGCTAATATCCATGTGTCAGCAATACCTCCTTTCATAGTGCAAGATGGATGTCCTAACTCCAAAAGTCATGTTCTTACAGGATAGCGTCCCAAACAAGAAGGACAAAGGGAATGGAGAGAAAGGACATCTCTTTCCAGCCCTTTCTCCTTTTATCAAGGAGGAAAATCTTTGCTAGGACTCCATATGTCCATCTGGCTCATATGTCCAAACTAGCCCAACCTCTAGCAAAGGGGAAGAGGACTGATATACTCAGTTTGTAGGCCAACCATGAAATCAGCTTTGGGGATGGAGTACAATGCTGCCTGAATGAATAGTCAGGGTCCTGCTAGCAAGGAAGATGAGGGGCAACTCATGGTTTCTACTGCATTACTTTCTTCCCTATTACAAGTGGTGTGGCCAGCATCAGGTGGGGGAGTAGCTGATGAGCTCATTCCTTAGGAATGCTCAGATGAATCCTCCAGATGCCATACAAGCTGTCCTCATAGGCATCTACAGGTGGAGGGAAGGCTTCTTTGAGGAAGCAGTGTTTGGTCTGAGAACTGACACGTAAATAGGAGTTAATTAGGTGAAAGGTAGAGTGGGATGGAAAAGGCATTCCTGACAGAGGTACAGCGTGTGTGTTGACCTGTCCATCTGTCCAGTCTGACCATCTACCCATCCATCTTTACAAAACAATATAGTAACAGGTGATCACAGGGCTGCCAACAAGTAGAAATCAGCTGTTTTCTAAGTCTGTAAGGAGTTAGTCTTCTAACTCCTCTGGGAGACCAGAGGATTATGTTTAAAAAAAAATCCTCAGAGAACATTAAGAGGTTATTTTAAGTAACAAAGACGTGAGACAATTTCAGCCCTTCCTCTTGCTGGAATGGGATTTGCATGTGTGAACACCTAGAGGCAGCTCTTCCAGGTATCAGCTGTGCTCTATGTTTCCCCCCCCACCGTGGAGATGGTGCAGATTGAAGAGGGTAAGACACATGCACCAGCAGCCTAGCGCTGCTTCCATGGGAACTACAATTTGCAGTTAAAAATTGAAGCAAAATCCTGCGTTAACAGGGGAATTTATCTAATTTTACATGGAATTACTTTTTCCTAGAGCTTTTAGGATCCACCAAAAAGTAAAATTCAATATTAAAAAGTGGGAATTAATTGGTATCTATTTTACATAAAGAGACTTTACCGTCTCATTGTAACCTTGGAGAATAGTTACTTGTACTGAAATCAGGGGTAGTTTGTGGGCTCGTTTTTAGTGATTAGCAAGTTATCCATTTACAGCTGTTGTCAGATTAATGGTAAGAGTTCTACTGAGTTCACAGAACCTTGGTATTAAATTTATACCTGGAATGAGCTGAGAGATCCAATGCGGCTCTCATTTTACACAGGAAGAAATTGAAAGCCAGATAGGTTAAATGACTTTTTTCAAGCCATTTAAAAATTTATGCCCCAACTCACTCCCCAGGCTTGTGTGGCGGCTGTGCCAGTAGAGGACAGGCTAGGCCTGGGGTCTTCTAACTCCTGGTTCGCTATGAGGGACCTTGGAGGGTGACTGTCTGCACTCAAATCCTTGATATTTACCAGCTCCATGACCCTGGAAAAACTGTTTAACCTCCCTTAGTTTCACTTTCTTCATCTATCAATATAAAAGGGGATAATAATTGTATCCACCTCATTGCATTGTTGTAAATGTTACAGTGCCTGAGAAGAGTCAAACCTGTATTAAATGCTCAGTAAATGCTTTGCCAACAGAAAGAGGACGGAGTGACTGTAGGTCAGTCCTGAATGGGACTTCAAGAGGCATGGCAAACTTCCCTGCTTTCTTATGACCCTGGACTCTACCATGAGAAAACCATGTCCCGGGCAGCCAGTCATCCCAGAGAAAGGAGACAGATGGGACACATCTGAACTATTACGACTAATGTCACCATGCACGTTCTTCTACAAGTCTTTTTGTGGGCATCTCATTTATTTCTTTTACGTGTGTACCTAGGAGTAGGATTATATTAAAAGCAACCAAACAGCTTTCCAAAGTGGTTGCACCATTTGACACTCTCACTAGCAACGAATGAAACTTCCAGTTGACCTGCATCCTCATCAACATTTGATATTGTCAGTCTTTAATTGTAGCCGTTCTAGAGGGTGTGTGATGGTATCTCATTGCTGGTAGCCTACTGAGTTGAGAAAAGTTTCTGGCTTGTTTGAAGACTTCTTCTAATACTAACTTCTGAGTCCTCTGTTTCACTCTCAAGGATGGAGCTCAAAAAGTCTGACTAAGCCCAGACCCAGATTTGACACTCAGCCTTGCTCATTGACACCGCCAACTGGAGATTGGCCAGACCAAGCACCACATACCCCAGAAACACTCAGCCAGGTCACTGGGTAGTTGGTGAACCTTCCAGGTGGCCACGCTACTTAGATGCGAAAGCTCCTTCTCCTAAGTAGAAGGTGTATCTGTGAATGTGATGTGGAGGTGTTGAAGATCTTTTCTATACCTTCTGTGTATTTAATGAACAGCAAAAATTCACCCTTTTTTGGTGGACTAAATCACATTGCACGTGTGTAGCTCGCAGAGGAGGAGCCTGCTCAGGGTTTTGCAGGGGGTGGCGAGCACAGGATGCTCTTGCAGTCACTTCAGGGAGCTTTCTAAATCATCTTCCTCTCCCTCTGCTCCCCTTTCTATTTGTACTTTCTACCTCTGCTGTCTCCCGTTCTTTCTCCTCTCTCTCCCTTTTCTCCTCTTCCTCCTTGTTTTTCCTCCTTTCATCCACTGAACAAGAGTTGAACAAAACATATGAACACAAATTTGCAATCACCAGAAAAACTCAAAGCCCTGAAATGTCATGTGTGTACCCTAATCCTGGATTTGATACAGACCTGCTCTATTTCATAGATAATTTTAATATGTATATTATTGAGTTCTCTCTTGTCCTGTTATTACTTCATGTAGTTATTTCCATATTTCTAGATAACCCTCATAATTGTGATTCCTAATGTCAATAGTCCATTGTATTAACACACCATCCTGCTGAGCCATTTCATCCAGTAGCTATACAATATCACAGCGTATGGATATGGGAGAATTTATTAGACCAATCCCCTTTCATTGGACATTTATATTACTTTCAGTTTGGAGCATTAGTGATAATGCTATAGAAAATATCTTTTTTATGTAATCTTTATCTGCATTTCTACTTATTCCTAAGGATTAAGTTCTAGATGTGGAATTACAGAGTCAAAGGGAAATGAACCTCTTAAAATGTTCTTTCCACACACAACAAACAATATTCCACAAAGACCCGACATAACTTTGTTACTAAAATTAATATACGAGAATGTCTATTTCATGGCAAATGAAAACTTTAAAAAATTGTATAATTAAAACAAAAACCCTTTTTTTTTTTTTTTTTTTTGCGGTACGCGGGCCTCTCACTGCTGTGGCCTCTCCCACTGTGGAGCACAGGCTCCGGACGTGCAGGCTCAGCGGCCATGGCTCACGGGCCCAGCCGCTCCATGGCATGTGGGATCTTCCCGGACCGGGGCACGAACCCGCGTCCCCTGTATCGGCAGGTGGACTCTCAACCACTGTGCCACCAGGGAAGCCCCAAAAATCTTTTTTTTTAATTACCAGCTTTGCAGGATGCTCCAGGCAGTGGTAGATGCTGTTGAGTCAGGACTAGGGTTCGGTCGGTGACAGCAGGTAAGGTTTCTCCGTGTGCCTTTCTCAGCAGCAGGCAGTTGCTGGCTTCTTCTCCCTTCCTCCCCACCATCCTGGTGGTCATTAGTGCTGCTCTCCAAATCTTCTGGCTCTGTGACGTCTGAGCGCAGGGTACGTTTTCACTTCCTGGCCCCCTTGTAGCCGGGTGACTGTGGTTGGGTCATCTGACTAGCTCTGGGCCATAAGATGTGAGTGGAGGTGATGTGTGTCACCACCAGTGCAAGCGTGTAATTGCTGGTGTGAGGTTGTGCAGATGTTTCCTCTCCCACGTGCCTGGCTGCAGATGATGGGGATGTAGTGGAGTGAGAAAGATGTCTTTTTCTTGACGTTGAAATTTTGGTAGTGTTGCTACCACAGCGTAAACTAGCTGGTTCTCAATGCAGTACCTTCTCCTCCCTCTCTTCCTCCTGACGTCATTTATGAGTAACTCATCCGTATCCATCATATCGTCATAAGGCCTTTGCCATGAGCCTAAGGGTTGGGAGTCAATAGAAATGGATTTGAATTTCATACGTTGGAGAATTGACATAAAGTGCTCATATACAATTATTACTTAATTTTTTAAAAACCCTATTTGATGGCAAGTAGACCAAAAATAAGCACCTTTATTTACTCAGAGTGGTTCAAGAACAAATAGATTGATGGTTGCAGGGTGAGAAGGTAGTAGGTAGGGAAGAGATATTGATGACCAGCTCAGCAAGAGATGGAAGCCTGACCAGTTGGTACCGTAGAGGCACAAGTCTAGTCTGTAGCTTTATTTCCCAAGGTAATACAAAAAGGCTAAGCCCTTTATTACTCAGTAACCTGCCCGAAGAGTTTTATGCTGTGTGCACAGATAGGCTGTGTGTGTGTGTGTGTGTGTGTGTGTGTGTGTGTGTGTAATTGTGAAGAAACCACATGTGCGGTGGAAAATAATGCCCCTTCTAAACAGGCTGAGCAGGTCTTGATACAAGGCAGGTATCTCTCTGTTTACAGAGATACAAATGCTCCTCTGTTTACAGCGGAGCCCTTTCATGTGGGCGTGATATATGGAGGATTTAAACCATTGAGATCCTTTGTGCTAACAGACCGTTCATCTTGGATTTTCCACGTTTCCAGGTTGTCTTCAAGGAGTATACCATTGGCTCTGAAATTGGCTGATGTGTGGACAGATACGTTACAAGTCCCTAAATTATCAAGTTGCAGGAACTAGTCATTCCAGTGCTCTAGTGGAGTCTAGTTCTGCCCCAGCCCTGCTCCCGTCCTGAGACGCTGTCACACAGTCAGTGTCAGAGCTCTTTTGCTTCCAGATGTCAGAGCCTCTTCTCCTCCTATTTGCTTCTTTAGCATCAACATTTTCAACTACTCTTTCCTACTTCTCTTTCTTTTTGTTTCTGTGATACATCCAAACCTCGCCTTTTCCTAGAGGGCAAAGTGGGTCTTCTACATAGAAGTGTGTGGCTCCCCAAATTGTGCTCGGGGGCTCTTTCTTTAGTTTTTAGACTTTTGGGGAGCTCAGACACTTTGATTGTTGGATTGTGTGTGTGTGTATGTGTGTGTCCCGTACCACCACAGAAAAGACAGGATATGTGTTACAGCATTCTCTTTTAAATTAAAGTAAGTTAAAGTCTCATTTAGAGAATGCTTGAGAATTTCCCTGAAGAGATGTCCCAGGATGACATCACACATCCAGATGTGGGAATTATTTTCCTGGAGGCACTCTGGGACGAAACTTTTCCTCCTTCCAGAATTCTTTCTTTCTAGCCCTGTCTCTAACGGTTTATCATCCACACCAGAGTCACCAGGGTGGTAGTTACTATGCAGATTCCCGGGTCACACCCCAGATCCTCCAAGTCGGAGCTTTGGAGCCTCTTCTGGTCAGGGGCGATGGAACCAAGCACCATTTAGTGTTTTCACTCGTTAGTCCTCACATATTTATTTAGTGTTAATTGCCATGTGCCACGTATCATTCTAGGGGCACTCTACCAAACTTTGCATTCCTCAACGTTTTGTCAGATATGAAAAGTGAAGCTGAGGTTTAACTCCCAAATTACCCCCAAATAGGCAGCACCTGCAAAATAATTAGGGGAATTAAGGCAGCTCTCTCCCTTTCTCTGAGTATGTGCGTGCCTTTGTGTAACATATGCATATATGTGGGTTAAGGACTTTAGCTTGTGTTTTCCAAACACATGTATAGGACTTATTTATTTCTTTATTTCATTTATGCATTTGCTTATTCATTCAGTAAACATTCATTCAGTCAGTCAACTAATATTTATTGTAGGTCTGCTATGTGCCAGTCTAGGTGGTAGGGATACAGTGATAAATGAGACAAAGTTCTTGTTCTCACGGAGCTTTGAATGCGGAGTAGACAGTGTTTTTATGTGCTTATTAAACGAATAACTATGATTTTACAATTTACGTTTCTGGTAGAGATGGGCAATTCAACAGCACGCAAATTAGAGCACAGGAGCTCAGCCCCTTGCTTTTTCCTCTTCCTGGCTTTACAAACATTCTTTTCAGCAAAGGTGCCTTCCCAGACATTTCACTACATGTTTGAAATATTTATACACATAACTGGGGAAAATGAATTAAAACTGTGAACTCTACGTGGCACTTAAGTCAAAATAGGAAGTTAAATTGCTCAGCTGTGGATTTTGCCTGCTTCCCATGAGGAACCCCTTTCAAGAAAAATATTACTCAGCCATACAAAGAAACGAAATTGAGTTATTTGTAGTGAGGTGGATGGACCTAGAGTCTGTCATACAGAGTGAAGTAAGTCAGCAAGAGAAAAACAAATACCGTATGCTAACACATATCTATGGAATCTAAGGGGAAAAAAAAGTCGTGAAGAACCTAGGGGTAAGACGGGAATAAAGACACAGACCTACTAGAGAATGGACTTGAGGATATGGGGAGGGGGGACGGTAAGCTGTGACAAAGTGAGAGAGTGGCATGGACATATATACACTACCAAACGTAAAATAGATAGCTAGTGGGAAGCAGCCGCATAGCACAGGGAGATCAGCTCGGTGCTTTGTGACCACCTAGAGGGGTGGGCTAGGGAGGGTGGGAGGGAGACGCAAGAGGGAGGAGATATGGGGATATATGTATATGTATAGCTGATTTGCTTCCTTGTAGAGCAGAAACTAACACACCATCGTAAAGCAATTATACTTCAATAAAGATGTTTAAAAAAAAAAAGAAAAAGAAAAACCTTCCGGGAGCACACACTTCAAACAGGTTCCCAGTAATGCTGTGTTTAAAATGTGTTAATTGGACCTAATTGCAAACAGCTGCCAGTTTAGCCACTGTTGGGGTTGGCTTTCACCCCCTCTAGACCTAGGTCATCTTTTTGGTTACATTATATTCATATTGGGATCTTAATATATTTGTTGTAATCTCAGAATGTGTCGCCATTCAAAGGATTACGAGATAAATAAAAACATGGAGATAACATATTTGTCAAGCCCTGCAGTCACTGCCAAGTACAAAAGTATTTGAGAGCAGATGCCCTATATGACACACTGTGTAGGGTCATGGTACCTCACTTAAATATATAGGAAAATTTCCAACCACAACCAAAAAAAAAATCCATGGTGTTTGCTGGCTTTTGGATGTAGGTGGAAGCGCTGAACGATCTTTTGTTGTCTATTCTTTACCACTTAACTATTGAATTTTAATGCCATTGTAGGAAGGAGGGAAAAATAACAAATACTTATTATTTTATTAGGTGAATTGCTGTCGGATCTAGTTTTATAGAACATTGACATTTCTCAAGAAGCACTTGTGGTAGCAACTTACTGGTTAAATGTGAAGAGGTGGTTTTCAAAATATTTAACAAGTGGGCTTCCCTGGTGGCGCAGTGGTTGAGAGTCCGCCTGCCGATGCAGGGGACACGGGTTCGTGCCCCGGTCCAGGAAGCTCCCACATGATGCGGAGCAGCTGGGCCCGTGAGCCATGGCCGCTGAGCCTGCGCGTCCGGCGCCTGTGCTCCGCAACGGGAGAAGCCACGGCAGTGAGAGGCCCACATACCTCAAAAAAAAAAAAAAAAAAAAAATTAACAAGTAGTAAGGCATGAACACTGAGCAATTAAAAGGAACACTCACTGGCCATAATAAGTGGCGTGGCTGTACTGATGCATAGTTGTGTAGCAACCAAAGGTTCGTTATCCAGCAAGTTATTACTGAGGGTAACTGGAACGTGATCCTGCTGGGATTCAGTATAGAACATGCACCTCAGAGTTATCTTACCCTAGGAGTGAGAGAGCTGGGGTATCTCTACCCACTCCCATTTGACATTGGTTGAAGGTTGCTTCCTGGGCATTAATTCTCTGACATTTCTGTCCTGCTGTTCAAGTGGCAAAGTGGGCTCTGGAGAACTTTGCCCTTATGCAAAGAAGTGCTGGTGCTGGCCATCGCAAGTCAGGCTGCTGAGTACTGAAATGGTATGGGTGGTCCACCAGCTGCATCTACTATGGGGGTAGGTGGGCATTTGAGGATGTTGGTGGGGCTGAAATGGGGACCATGAAATATTTCTGTCTCTGTATTGGGCACATCAGTAGCAGTAGCCTTCCTGAGACTTTGAAACAAATTGGTCCTCAGAATGTGACATAAGTTAAATGGGACTGAGGGCTGGAGTATATAATGAAAATGATGATGAGAAGGAGAATAATATACGTAGCTCGTACTTATTTTTATGTGTTCTCACTGTATGACAGGCATGGCTTCCCCATTTTCCAGGTGAGGAAACTGAGGATTAGAGGTGTTGAATAACTTGTCTGGGGACACACAGGTAGAACAGTAGAGACAGGATTTGAATTCTGGCTTTTCTGACTCTATATCACAAACTCCTGAAAGTATGAAAGGTTTAACGCAAAACCCTTCCCTTTCTCTTTCCTTCTCTCCTCTCTCTTCTGACAAATATTTTGAGTACTTACTAGGTGCTAGACGCTGTTTTAAGCACCACACAGCACAGAAACAATTTTGGTCCTTTTGGATCCAGAGAGTTCCCCCATGTTCCCTTCCCCAGGCCCTCCACTAACTTTTGTGAGGCCCTGGCAAGTGTAAAAATGGAGGCTTATGGACCGTGTCGAAATATTTAACAGTTGTCAATCAAGCTGACTGACTGTGAACTGTGTTCCATCCTCCTGCCTCGACCAATATACCCGCACAGAGGCCAGGCTGGAATTAAAATCTGTGGACTCCTGGGGTGCCACACAGGAATGTGCTGGCTCAGGGGCTGTGGACTCCCTGCCCTGGCCTGCTGCCTGCTCCGCATCTCTTCCTCCCCTGGAAGCCCCAGCCTGCACATCCCAGCTCCATCCTTGCAAACGGCCACCCTGTGGCTACTTCTCAGGGGTGTGATTACTGGAGGCATGGCCTGCCCTTGGGAGATCTGGCCTGGAGAAGGACCTGGAAGTGGGCTCGGGACCAGGCAGGGAATTCTGGGGTCTGTGGTACCCAAGGCGTGGTCTGGAAAAGGAGGGGTAGGTTCCAGGTGGGCATGTCTTCATGGAATGGAGCACAGCCAGTGGAGGACCCGTAGTGCCAGGTCCAGGGGCCCCTGTTAACTGGGCCTAAGAGCAGTACTGCCCCCTGTTCCAGTCTGTCTTCTAAAACTCACCTTCACCTGCCTTTTTTTTTTGAGATTTGGCCTTCTGAGGATTTTCTTTTAAGATAAAACGTGGAATTCAAACGCTGCACTTGTTGAACAGAGGGATTGTCCGCTGAGCTGGACAGAGGGTAGATGTTGGGGAAGGAGGAAGGTGGGGATTGTGGAACGAGACCCGCTGGCCTGGCTCCCTGGGACCTTGACCAAGTCGACACCCAGCTGCTTCCGTCTGCAGAGGGCGAAGATAGGCAGCCCAGCCCTCTGTCCTGAGATCTGATGGGTTCATCCCAGACTTCTGGGAGTAGCATCAGCTCTTCGGCCTATTTACTTCTCCAGCCATAATGATCCAAAGCTCTGGATAAACTCCTGAAACACTCACATAAGCAGTGCTTGCCTTTACTGGGTCAGATTATCCTCGGGGAGTCCGATAGAAGGGTATCTGACCCGAACAGTACGTGCTCATGCTAGCGTGTGTTCCCCTCTCTCTCCTGGGGAAGATAGATAATATTTACTAGAACTAGGACTGGGACACATGCTGTTGTGTTCAGTAGGTGATAATAATCTTTTTTTTTTTTTTTTTTTTTTTTTTTTTGCGGTACGCGGGCCTCTCACTGTTGTGGCTTTTCCCGTTGCGGAGCACAGGCTCCGGACGTGCAGGCTCAGCGGCCAGGGCTCACGGGCCCAGCCGCTCCGCGGCATGTGGGATCTTCCCGGACCGGGGCCCGAACCCACGTCCCCTGCATCGGCAGGCGGACTCTCAACCACTGCGCCACCAGGGAAGCCCGATAATAATCTTTTTTAAAATTAGTTTTTACTGGAGTATAGTTGATTTACAATGTTGTATTCGTTTCTGGTGTACAGCAAAGTGAATCGGTTATCCATATACATATATCCACTCTTTTTTAGGTTCTATTCCCATATAGGTCATTACAGAGTATTGAGTAGACCCTGTGCTATACGGTAGGTCCTTATTAGTTATCTATTTTATATATAGTAGCGTGTATGTGTCGATCCCAATCTCCCAATTTATCCCTCTCACCCTTTCCCCCTTGGTGACCGTAAGTTTGTTTTCTACATCTGTAACTCTATTTCTGTTTTGTTAAGAGGTTCATTTGTACCATTTTTTTTTTTTTAGATTCCACATATAAGCGATTGGTAATGATCTTTATTAATTCAGTTAGTACTAACTGCAGGTCTATATATTTGTTTGGGTTTCCACTTCGGGTGATTATTATCTTCTGGGCACAGGTAACTAACTACCAACAGGTGTGCCTCTTAGAGAATCACTAGGAGATCCAGGATGGCAAGAACTTATTTAATATGCCAACTTCAGTGTGGTGGCTGGCAGGGCACCGTGATGGGCAGGATTCTGCAGTCACACCTGGGCTCATTGGGCAAGAGTTCTATGAGGGCCATGCTGACGCACTTACTAGTGGGTTGCCCTGTGGGGACTGCCCAGGATGGAGCTCAAATAGGAGGCATAGCCAGACCTCAGGGGTCCATGACTCCTGTGAGGGCCTGAGTGGAGCTCAGTCAGCGGAACCCTGGCCAAGCCAAGACCTTGATCAGCTGCAGACTGCAGCACCGAGGCCTTCCGGGGAGGACCCAGAGGATGTGGAGGATGGTACGGGACCCGCACATATGAATCATGGGGACCAAGGACCTCCCTTCCCTTTCATGCCATCACCAGGAAAAGTTAAACGCTTCCCTCAGACGTCATCTTGGAGAAGAAGAGAAAGTTGGGGAGGAAAATCGCAAGACTGAAATATCCAGGAGACTGTTTAAATTATTGGGTGGGCTGACGTTTTTCTGTCTCTACGTAGTAAGGTGAAGGGCTCTGGAGAAAGATTAGATCAGTTATAGAAAATAAGCTGCATTTTCTTTGTGTAACTAACTGTAGGGGGCTTTTGAACTTGCTAAAATTGTCTTTGCTCTGCACCTGTTCCCCCATGCCTGCATGGATGAATGAGTGTGCACGTGCACGCACGTGTGCACAAATGGCACTTCTGTAAGTTCTCTCCTGCCACCATCTCCCCCCAAGAGTCTATACCCACAAAAGCATCGGTGAGGAATGTAAGATTTCACTCAGGAATTCCAAGGGGAGATGAGGGTTCATTGCACAACCCACAGCAAACAGGCTCATCACCCCCCTTCAGTGCTGTATTTCATCAGTTCTAAGATGCACCTTTTTCATATTTGAATAATTGCTATCTCTGAAGCCACTTACTGTCTTAGTGCGATGGTGTGTCATAGTATAATTGGCAGCATATCCGTAAGATTATGGTGTGTCTTACATTAGCATCTTCTTACGTTTGATAAAATTCTTCTGCTTTGCTGTCCCTCCTCAGCTACTCCCAGAGGTTTACCCACAGAGGGAGTTGAGTAGAGTGGTACAAAGAACAGATTTTAGGGTCAGACCGTTGCTCATTAGCTCCACCATTCACTAGCCAGTATCCTTGGGCAAGTCGTTGAGCCACTCGGGGCCATTGTTTCCCCATTTGTGAAATGGGGATAATAGTACTGACTGCTTCATGGGGTTGTAAGCATTCAGTGAGTTGATACATATAGAGAGATTGGAACAGTGCCCGATAGTGGTAAATACTAGATAAGGAGCTACTCTTATAGTTATTACCTCTTTAGGCCCCTCCCACACAGGCCCAGCCTCCAGTGGCCTGTTGCTTTTTCCTTCCTTCCTTATTTTATAAATAGTAGTTCAGTGACTACTGTTTGCTATTTGAACACCTCTTGAGATCTTGCCCCTCCTCCCCAAGTGGCTTACTTGAATATCTCCTCCAAACAAATCCGTTCTCTCTTTTGAGCAATAATGAGAGAGAAAAATTCCTCGATGTGGAACATATTTTTATCGTTATTTCTGAGGCGTCTAGGTTGGGTGTAAGAGATAGTGAGGTATGAGCTTAACGGGAGTGGAGGAGGTTTGTTGGGGAGCCAGAAGAGATAGGATGGGAAAGATAGGTTGGAGCTATGCAGCCAGATGGCCATTTGAAGGATCCGTAGGGTGTTTCCCCAGTACATCTCCTGTAGCCTTTGTGTTTGACAGCAGCTGTCCTGTGGACCCCCAGTCACACTGGCTGGCCCATGTAGGTGGAGAGGCCGTCCCATTCTTCAGATCACTCTGTCGGGGTGACAGCTGCTTCTTCCCACATATAAGGCTGGTCTTAGAAGACAAGTCAGTGGATGTGAACTGGGAGATTAACTTGGGCTTAGGTGAAAGGTGGAGATTCAGGAAAAAAATTTCCGATATCCCGGCCTCACAGAAAGACAGACAAAAACAGAGACACGGGCTTCCCTGGTGGTGCAGTGGTTGAGAGTCTGCCTTCCGATGCAGGGGACACGGGTTCGTGCCCCGGTCCGGGAAGATCCCACATGCCGCGGAGCGGCTGGGACCGTGAGCCATGGCCACTGAGCCTGTGCGTCCGGAGCCTGTGCTCCGCAACGGGAGAGGCCACAACAGGGAGAGGCCCGCGTACCGCAAAAAACAAAACAAAACAAAACAAAAAAAAACCAGAGACACCCCAGCACATCTGGGTCTGAGGTGTGTCATAGGTCTGAATGCCCTTGTAAGATTTTCCAGACCCTTGGTGCTGGAGTTTGCATGGCTGCAGCCCTGGTTTTCTCTTCAGTGAAAAATAATCACTGGACCCAATAATCACCTCCAGCAAGTGGAAAATGTCTGCTGTCGGGTTAGTGCTCCCAGCTCCGGAAATCAAACACTCTAGAAGCAGAGGGTGTCTTAGCGCAGGATGACTAGTACCCCAGCTGGTCAGTACTCCACCCTGTTAGTTCATTTTGCTGGTGACCTTGTCAAGAACAAATAGCTTTCTAGCGGGTCACCTCTGGAACACAGAGGTTTTGAATGGGGATTAAAAACATACTTTTTGGTTTCGTTTTGGGTTTAATGAGTCAATGCTTTATTTTACAGTGAGTGTTTATAACCAAACCTAAATGTGCGTAGAGTCTTGAGCTCCTCCCCCACTGCCCCCGGCACCAACTATTTCCCATTTGTTCCCAGAAAAATTCCAAGGCCAGATTTTGTTATAGCAACCAGAGGCAAATATGAAGACAGTAATGAGCAAACTCGGGGAAAGGCTTTCTCTCCAATGTGGCTTGAGTTTCTGTAGGGCATCCATCGTCTGCGTGGAGCCCTGAAAGGCACAAGTGGTCCCTGCGGTCCATCATCAGGGATCTAGTGGAGTCCATCTCTGCCGACTTCTGGGAGCCGTGCTCTTGCAGGAAGCGCATCTCTCAGGCACCCGGGCCAGGTGCCGAAAGGCGGACTTCTCGGCTCTGATCCTCGGGCTTCGCAACCTGTCGTGATTTGATCTTTATTTTTGTATGTCAAGTTTTCAAACTTAAATATATTGAATTATTATCATTCCATCATGCTTTTCCTCTGAGGAGTTTAATAAATAAGCCTGTCGTCCCCTCAAATGCTCTTTGGAAGGAGGCAAGGTACATATGAGTAAGCAAACAAAACAACAAGACGAGAGTCTTCAAGTATCTGCCCACAGCGTCCCCCATACTGTTCCTTTCCTGTTTGTCCTCGTCATGATGCTGCTATGAGGTCAGACTCCTTGCTCATTGGTAAAATCGTCTCTAGTTTCCCTACAATGCAGCCTTCTTGCTAAAAGCACTTTTGAGTTTCGAATCAGTTATTTTAGGTGTTGGCTCTGAGTAGCAGTGCATTGGCTAATGTTTCACAGCAAGCTCTCAGAAATAAAATTGCCGTGGGAATTCCCTTGCAGTTCAGTGGTTAGGACTCCATGCTTCCACTGCAAGGGGCGTGGGTTCCACCCCTGGTTGGGGAGCTAAGATCCCCCATGCCATGTGGCACAGCCAAAAAAAAAAAAGAAAAAAAAATTGCCTTGGTTTGTAGAGTGTGCCAATATCTGTGGTGTAAATACTTCCACAATGGCCAATTTCTAGCTATCAGAGTAACCTTATGAATGTGGAATTGAAGAGAGATGCACACAGACAACTCTAGGGGGATAGAGTAGCTGGCTGCACCATCCCACTCATTCTGTGGACTGGCCAGGCTTCTCAACCTCGGTACTGTCGACACTTTGGGCTGGAGAATTGTTGTTGGTTGCTGTCCTGTGCATTGTGGGATGTTTAGCAGCATCTTTGCCTTCTACCCACTAGATGTCAAGAGCGTTATACCCTTCTCCCCGAGGATGTGGCAAAAATACCTCCAGACGTTGCCAGATGTACCCCGAAGGGAAAATCAGCCTCTAGCTCTGGGTCCTTCTGCATGGATGGTGTTCAGAAGGTCCATCAAACAGACGATAGGCTTTTACCAACTGTTCTCCACGAACCACTCTTAACAAGCACCTGAAGTGGTTCTCTTGGCATTTCGGGCATGGTGTTGAAAAAAATCAGAGTTCACTTCCTTGAGGAGTCTTGGGAAGAGTGATACCATAAATAATTAAGGCACGAAGACAAAGCACGGCCACTAGGGGAGCATCAAGGTAATTCTGTGGACTGGATTCTGGAACAGAATAGATCATGATGGACTGTAGCGGTCCCCTAGTCCAGCCTTGTCTTTCTGTGGATGAGAGATGAGACTCAGAGGCAAGGAGGCACTTGTCCGAGGGCACAGAGAAAGCTGTAGACGTGCCCGGGAGGTGATGTTGTAAATGTTGTGAAACGTCTCTGTGACATACTGGGGATGGGACTGACTCCAGCTTGTAGCTATGAGTGTTTTGTAAGCTTTGCAATGTTAGGTTTTGGTAGCCATATTTCGACATCTCTCTGTCCTTAACTTGCCTCCTGTCCCCCCAGAAATATCTGCTCATGAAAACCATATGATAATGAGGGACTTCTTTTTCTGATAGAATTATTTCCAAGAGTTTCAGGAGTGAGTAGTTTACTCAAACGATCTATTCAGGAGGGTCAAGCTACTTGTCATTAAAGAACAAATGTTGAAGATGGTCCCTGATTCCCTCTCCTTCCTGCCACATCTGCTCCGGGCCTTCTCATGGACGAGCTACCTCAGGCTATCCTCAAATGATTTAAGAAAAGGACTTCTGGAAGAAACTGACTTTCCAGTTGAAAAGTTAAAACCACAAAATTAATGTGATAAGAACTAGGGAAGCCCTTCCTAGTTTGCATTGAAATGTGTTTTCAATACACAGAGGTGCCCAGTCAGGAAGGAGACACTTGGGAGGGATTATTTTCATCAGCAGAGTTTCTTGGCTTTGGAAGTTCCAGTGTAATTAGGGCAATCACATACTAGTAAGTCAATACACTTCGAATGCCAATAAATTGGGCCTAAGGAGGAGAGCAAGTCTGCTTTTATTAGGGGATTGAGTAAAAGTGAAAGGAGTGCTTTGAATCATAGATCTTTAAAAACACATCAACAGTGGAAAAGAATTAGGATTTGGTGATTTTATATGGAATAATTCATCACTTTATTCCAGATTATTTTTTTATAATAAGAAGGACTGGCTCTTGAGAAAATTTTCCATAATGAGAGTTCATTGCCTCGTGCATCTCACATGGTCCTTTGTCACACCCGCACCAGGTCCACAGCGATCATGCAGACATACCCCATGGGGTTACCTTACAACAGTCCTTCAAGGCTCTCTGGGTAAAGGGGGTCAGTTGGATTTTTGCTTTCTTTTCCCAGAGGACACTCCAGGCTCAGCATCTTAATCAACAATACAGGGGTGTTAGGTATGGGTAAGGATAAGAGGGGGGAGGTATTTTGGATCGTGGGGAGCATTTGATGCAACTCTGTATGACGCTCCCTACTCAGTGATGTTCGGGCCACACAAGAAAAGGCCTCATGGGTGACTGGAAAAAAGTTTTTTATTTTTTTTGACATGGATTTTGAATTGAGCTAATCTTGTTGCTTTTTTACATTGAAGCTATCTACACAGCAACTAATGACTTTCTTAAAAGGAGTTAAGACTTTATTGTGTAATCTTTTGGAACTGTTTCTGCATACATTGTCAAGAACTCTTCAAAAGGATCATTACGCATCTTACCGAATTACTGTCCAGAGGAACACACCAACATATACTCCCACCTTCTGTATATGAGCACCTTATTACTGTAGTAATTTAAAAGGTCCCTATGTTGGGGAATAGTATCTCATTATTATTTTTAATGATGATTTCTAGTACCTGTTTTTTTTTAAATCAATTTATTTTTGGCTGCGTTGGGTCTTCGTTGCTGCTCGTGGGCTTTCTCTAGTTGCGGCAAACGGGGGCTACTCTTCGTTGCGGTGCGCGGGCCTCTCATTGCGGTGGCTTCTCTCATTGCGGAGCACGGGCTCTAGGAGCAAGGTCTTCAGTACTTGTGGCTGGGGGGCTCTAGAGCGCAGGCTCAGTAGTTGTGGCCCACGGGCTTAGTTGCTCTGCGGCATGGGGGATCTTCCCGGACCAGGGCACAAACCTGTGTCCCCTGCACTGGCAGGCGGATTCTTAACCACTGCACCACCAGGGAGGTCCAATCTCATTATTATTTTTTATTAGAATTTACATAATTCTAACGAGATTGGTTATCATTTTGCATGCCATTTTTTTTTTTTTGCGGTACGTGGGCCTCTCACTGCTGTGGCCTCTCCCGTTGCGGAGCACAGGCTCTGGACGCGCAGGCTCAGCGGCCATGGCTCACGGGCCCAGCTGCTGCACGGCATGTGGGATTTTCCCGGACGGGGGCACGAACCTACGTCCCCTGCATCGGCAGGCGGACTCTCAACCACTGCGCCACCAGGGAAGCCCCAATTTTTTAAATTAAGACTTTTTTTAGGGCAATTTTAGGTTCACAGTGCAATTGAGGGGAAGGTACTGAGGTTTCCCGTATGCCCTTATCCCAACACATGCATAGTTCCCCCGTTATCCATAGCCCCCACCGGAGTGGTAGGTTTGTTACAGTTGATGACACATCCTCATCACGCATGGTCCACAGTTTACATTAGGGTTCACTCTTGCTGTTGTACATTCTATATGTTTGGACAAATGTCTAATGACATGTATCAAGCATTATGATATTGTACAGAGTATTTTCACTGCCCTGAAAATCCTCTGCATTCTGCCTCTTCATCTCTCCCTTGTCCTCCCAACCTCTGACAACCATTTTCCTTTTATGATCTTTTTTGTCAAAGGGGAAAACGTAGGAGTAACAGCTTTCAGTTCTAAGGAAATGTTCTATTAACCTTCATAAGCCCTAGGAAGTAGGGGGTAAAACTGAGGATCGAGTAGAGTCAAGAATTTGATCTGTAGTGTTTGCCCTTGAGCCGACATCAGAGATTTCCAGAGCTTAGCACTGCACCCTTGCGACATTGCCCACAGCACAAGAGCAGTGCCCAGAGATGCCAAGACATGAGCAGTACTGGTCCTTGGAGATAGCAGATTCCAAAGAGCCGTCTTACTAGACTATTCCTTCTGAAGGTCTGTTTGTGCCAACTTCTTGGCTTTGTCATATGATCCGCCCTGGCTCTGCAGCACAGATGTGAAAAGTGAAGGGAGCGTGCCATTGAATTTCATTTCTGAAAGGGAAAATACACAGTTAACTTTGGGACTTTATTTTTTCTTTTTCTGGTATTTTTTAAATTGGAGTATAGTGGATTTACAATGTTGTTAGTTTCAGGTGTACAGCAAAGTGAATCAGGTATACATATACATATAACCACTCTTTTTTAAGATTCTTTTCCCATATAGGCCATTATAGAGTATTGAGTAGAGTTCCCTGTGCTATAGAGTAGGTCCTTATTAGTTATCTATTTTATATATAGTAGTGTGTATATGTCAATCCCAGTCTCCCAATTTATCCCTCCCCAACTTCGGGACTTTTAAAGCAGTAATATTATTCTCCATATGTATCCGTAGCCATATGTAAAAATCGATCTACAGTGTGGTGAATACAAGTACGTTGCTTCTCACCGTAAAATGGTTAAGACTGATGGGCTATTTCAGGCTAGATTTTGGGGGTTGGCTGGATGCATCAGCCAGGATCTGGTCCTCCATTTGTAGACTGTATTGGGGGTGCTCAGTGTTGGGGGATCCATTCATCCCATCTAAACTCATAAACCTGTTTTATTCATCAGAACAACTTACCGGACTGTGAGGTCCTTGGAGATAGGACTCATAGCTTATTTTATATCCTTAGTGCCTAGCATAGTGCCATGCATGTAATAGGTTCTTTTTTAAAAAAAAGTGTTTTACAGCTTTATTGAAGTATAAATGATGAGAATCAATTACACATTTTTAAAGTTTTCCATTTGATGAGTTTTGATACATGCATACACCCCTCAAACCATCACCACAATCAAGATAACGAACGTATCCATCACCTCCAAAGTCCCCTGTGTTCCTTTGCAGTATTTCTCCCCTTTTCCATTGTTCCCAGACAGCCATGGTTCTGCTTTCTGTCACTATAAATTAGCTTGAATTTTCTAGAATTTTATTTAAATGGAATTATATGACACATACTCTTTTTTTTTTTTTTGTAGTGGGGAGAGGTTCTGGCTGTGTTCACTCAATGTAATTATTTTGAGATTCATCAATGTTGTTCTATATATTAATAATTTGTTCCTTTTTATTGCTGAATAGTATTCCATTGCATGAATCATAAGAGGTACTTAACAAATAATAGGTACTTAAAATTATGTTTTAAAAATATAATTAGGGGAAGAGTGGATAACGGGGATACCACTGTGTTTCCACTGAGCATGTTCACTTCGGAAGTCAAAATAGAAATTGGGAGATGACTTGGCATGGTAGAGACTTTTGTTATCATTCAATATCTGTTCTCCCTTCTCTCACAGTATACAGTGCCTGAGTTTTGGCTGGGCACAGAACTGTCTAAAATAAAGTTTACATTTCCCAGCCAGTCTTCTGTGCAGCTAAGTGTGGCCATGTGACTAAGTTGTGACCAATATGATGTAAACAGAAAGGGTGTGTGAAAGTTTCAAGAAGTCTCCTTAAAAGAAGGCGGATTTCCTTTGCCTCCTCTTCCTCCCTCCTGCCGCCTGGAATGTAGTCATAATGTCTGGAGCTCTAGCAGCCATTTTGGATCAGAAGGGACCTTGAGAATGGAAGCTACTCATGGCAGAGCAATAATGTAGAAGAAGCCTGGATTTCTGAGATCATAAGTGCTGACCCAGCTCTGGACTAACTACTTCCAGACTCCACGACTGTGAGAGAGAAATAAACTTTGATCTTGTTTAAGTCTTTTTGAAGACACTTTTGTGTCATTCTGTTTATTGAAGCCAAAACAATCCTTGTTAATACAGTGGTAAGGATAGAATTAGAACAAGAGGGAGTTTGATGTTGCTGAAAGGTAATTCTATCATGCTCATGTGTCCACCTTCACTCAAAGGATGTTTCTGAGTAGAAACTTGACATCAGCTACTGGAATCTCTTTTGATGAATTCTGAAAAAACACTGACAAATCATTCACAATTCTCCTTTTCCCAACCATGCAATTCACTCCCATCTATTTATAACCATCATTGACATTAGACTTCTCAAAATTATAACTTATTTTAGATTTATTTGCTTCTAACTTGGTGGCTCTCTGCTGGGGTGTGGGGTTAGCCTAATCTCATTAAAATCTTTTATAAATAATAGTTACGGTGACTTATTTGGAAACGCTCTCTATAGATGTCTGGTCTCGTTTATTGTGTATGAATTCTTACGTTTAATTCCTAGTGATGGTTTAGCTTGTGATTCTCTCTCTCTTTTTAATTTGAAATATTTCAAACATACAGAGAAGAGCGTATGTCCAGATGTCAAATATCTGGCAAACGTGACAATATAGAACCGTAGCTGTCAACTTTATTGATTTAGTAGTGGAATCCTTTTTTCAAATGGCACTGTATGCAGAATCCCATTATAGAAAATATCATAGCTTCCATGGTTGAAGCGGAAGTGGAGGGCTTGGAGCCTCACTGGATAAACCTTTCTCTTTCCCTTCTCCACCACAGGGGTCTTTGAGATGTGCTCACAGAGCATGAAGGCCCCGTGAAGGTAGCTGAAAACCACGTTTAGAATATGTTCAAGATCCAGAAAGCAAGCTAAACACTGTTCTGTTCAATCAAAATAGGTGACACAATGCCCAAATGTTTAAGCCCATTCGTTTAGTTCATAATGGAGCCTGTAAGACTCTCATTCAGATCTCTGTGCTCTTATTCTGATCACAGTTCTAGCGAGCTTTGTAATCTGGTTTCCCAGTCATAGAAAAATAGAACAACTCAGAGGGGAAAGACACAAACATAGCCAGACATGACTGGTAGCAGTTAGACCAATGAGAGGGAAGGCTAGGATGTTAAAAAAAGACAAACACAAGTCATTAAAAACCACCTTCTGAGGTCATTTAGGGTAGATGTACCCTTCCTAATTTATTCCAGTGGGTCACAAAGGCATGCTTTTATGTATTTTTATATGCGTGCGTGCGTGCGTGCGTGTGTGCGTGTGTGTGTGTGTGTGTGTGTGTGTGTGTGTATGTGTATTTAGTGAGAGTGGGTGTATCGTAGTATATAATATATGGTATGTACATATGCCTACAGTATTTTGCTTGGTGTTTATGATGATGACCCTGAGGAAAAAAGTCCCTTTTATCTTTTATATTCTGTTTTATCATAATATCCATAATACTTATTGAAATGATTATTATATGCCACGTACTGTTCTAGTATTTTATGTTGTTAACTTATTTAACCCTCAGCACTAGTTTATGAAGTAGAGACTATCCCCAGAGACACAGAGAAGTTAAGTCCCTTGCCCAGTGTCACGCAGCGAGCATGTGTTGGAGCTGGGTTTCAAACCCAGACATCCTGGCCCCAGGGCCCATCTCTTAATATGTACCATATCTTAGGAGAATTTCCCATGTTTAAACAATAAAGTGCAAACATCTTGTAGCTAGCAAGTTTTTCTGTTGTCTGGAAAACTCACTTATCCAGTAAGTGGGAAACTCACGTGTCCTCCAACAATCCTGGGAAAATGAAAGAAAAAATTGAATTGAATTGAATCTGGAACCCAGGTCTCCTAATGTCATATCTAAAGTGAGTTCCCCTCTGCTTTGTGGCTTGTCAGAAGGGCCCCAGAGAGTCAGGCTGACCTGAGCAGGTCTGAGTAATCAGAAAATACCCCACAGTCAGACTTGGCGGTGGAAGTGAAACACGTGGACCTAAACTGTCTGCAGGATGATTGTGTTTTCGTTTATAGTACTGTCATCTTCCTAGTGGTTCAAGAGGTGTTTTGGAGTTGCCATAAAGGCTACTGTACTTTTTAGAGGCATTTTCTTTCTGGCCAGTGTTTATATATTGTGGTGGAAGAGTCAGCAGGCTTCAAGCTTCAAAAGTGAATCCTGTTTCAAGTTACAAAAGTGCCAGGATGTGGGCTGCAGTTCAGCATGTGTTGCCTCAGGCACTGGGATTGGCCTGGCTTTATGTCCAACTTTGGTTGCTGTTTTTGTGCTTAGGATACAGAAATTGCCTTGGCTTTTCCTATTGTTATGCATGTAGGTCTGGACTCATTTCCACCTTTCTGGAATGAAACATTATTTCAAGGGAAGCTTCTGACTGTAAAAGGTCCACTTATTCTGAAGGAGACCCAGGAGCACATTTTCTTGTAGGGCTGATGTCTTAATCAGTTTGGGCTGCTATAATTAGATAACATAGACTGGGTGGCTTAAACAACAGTTATTTCTATAGTTCTGGAGTTTGGAAGTCTGAGATAGGGTGCCGGCACGGTCAGGTTCTGGTGAGGACCTCTTCCTGGTTTACAGATGGCCGCTTCCTTGCTGTATCCTCACATGGCAGAGAGAGATCATTTCTCTTATGTTTCTTTTTATAAGGGCACTAATACCACTATGAGGGTTCTACCCTCATGACCTAATTACTTCTCAGAGACCACTTCCAAATACAGTCTCACAGGGGATTAGGGCTTCAGTATACGAATTTTGAAGGGACGCAAATATTCAGTCCATAGCAGCTGGGGTGTTAATTTATTATACATTTTCCCTTCAGTGTTATTCTCATGATTGCTGTAAGTGGATGGGTCACATGCAACATATCACATACACATACACATGGTCCATCAACCAGGCTTTAAGGCAATTAATTTTCTTACTTTTTTTAAGAAGATAAGTAAGTCAAAATAAAACAAATAAAAATGCTCAGCACATTTGCTGAACTCTTAGGAAAATCAAATTCCTGATAATTTCTTAATCACACCACACTGTTTCAGCCCAATCCTACTTAATCCCCTTTTCCCCATACATGCTTGCCTGCTGAACTTCTAGTCAACTTACAGATCCCAGCTTCTATATGACCTCTTCTGTGTTGTTTCTGAACATTGAACATATCTCTATTACAAAACATATCTCAGGGAGTAGTCATTATTTGTTGCATATCCACTGCCTTTATTTAGGTGTGAGTTTTGTGAAGGTAGGATTCATACCTTATGTATCACCATACCTTTGCACATAGTAGGTGTGGTGTGAAGAAATCTAAGGTGGCCTCCAAGATTCCTACCCTCCGGCATACACACTTCTCCTTGCGTGTGGATGGAGCCTTTTAATATGACAGGTGTCTTGCCCCCACTAGGTTATATTATGTGGCTAAGGTAAGGGGTTTTGAAAATGTAAGTTAAGTCCCAAATCAGTTGATTCTGAGTTAATCAAAAGGGAGATATATACAGGGTTGGCCTGTCCTAATTAGGTGAAGGCCCTTGAAGACAGACTGGGCCCTTCCTGAAGGAAGAGATTCTCCTGCTGGCTGTGAAGAAATAATTAGCCACGTTTTAAGAACATGGGTCTGCATGGCAAGGACCCGAGGGTGGCCTCAAGGAGTTGAGAACACTTCATGGCCTTCAGCTATCAAGAAAATGGGGATACCTACAGTTACAAGGAAGCAAACTCTGCCAACAACCTGAATGAACTTGGAAGTGGATCCTTCCCCTGTCAAGCCTCTGGATGGGGACGTAGACTGGCTGACACCTTCACTGCAACTTTTTGAGAGCCTGAGTAGAGACCCAGGTTAGCCACGCCTGGACTCCCGACCCATGGAGACTGTGGGATGGCAAATGTATGTTGTGTTAAGCCACTAAAGTTGTGCTGATTTATTACACAATACTAGAACACTATACAGTTGGCATTTCTTAAATGTTGGTCATATTTCATTTAATCAGGGGCTTAGAGTATTTAAAAAGTTTTGGTCAACTTTGAGAATGTGGACATCTTAGAGAGTTGCTATTTCCCTTTGAGACTTCCACCCACTCAATCAACTTCACACACTGCCAGGGTTCCCATAAATACCAGCTTCTGATTGTCTGGATATAGGAAGTGAGATTCTCTCCAGCCATCCTTAGTATTCTTGGGAGATAGAAAGGATAAAAATTGATGTTGAAATGAGACCACCATCATTTTCTCAGTCTGCTCACTACCTACAGAGCTCAGGATGATTAGAAAATGTAAAACACATGTGAATGGCTAGAGCCTCTTTAGTTAAATCCCATTTACATAGATCGGTTTTCCCAAAGGACAGAAGTTAGCTAAACTTAAGCAATTAAAGCTTCCCTGGTGGCGCAGTGGTTGAGAGTCCGCCTGCCGGTGCAGGGGAAGCGGGTTCGTGCCCCTGTCCAGGAGGATCCCACATGCTGCGGAGCGGCTGGGCCCGTGAACCATGGCCGCTGAGCCTGCACGTCCGGAGCCTGTGCTCCGCAACGGGAGAGGCCACAGCAGTGGGAGGCCCGCGTACCGCAAAAAAAAACAAAAAATAACCCCCCAACAACCAAACACAAAACTAGAACCTTTGGCAAAAGCCAAAAAACATGGATGAGTTAAACCATATCAGATGTAATGGTTTGTTTTAAGAAGCGTTTGGTTTGTTGTCTATATGCATGGGTGTTTTTTTAAGGCAGATGTAAAAGTAGAACTCGAAAGATCTTTAGCGACCGAGATAGAAGTCCAGTATGTGGGGTTTAGTTCCACCAAAGCAGTCGATACCATCAGATCACTGATGACCAGGTCAGGGACGCACTGCCAGTTCCCTGTTCCATTCCAGAGCCAACTCAGGGGCTGTGGCAACAGAGGGGCTGTGAATGTGGCTGAAGACAAAATTAGACCAACCCTGGCCTTGATGTTTCACCAAGAGCAAGTATGCAGGACCTTGAAATACCTCCTTAGGGGGACCCTCCTTGCTGTTCTGCCATGGGAGCAAAGAACAGACTTTTTGGTCCTGACGCTTCTTTCCTCCAGTTGCCAACATTTTCAATTTCATTTGCCCTTGGCTAAATGTAGCTTCCTGTTTCTAAGCAAAGAGGCCGAAAGAGCCTTTTGAAGGCCTCACAGACAGTCTCAGAAGGCTTCACGAACAGCAAACAACTCTGAGCGAACACCAATTTGATGAGTTAAGTGTAAACGGATCAGAGACATATGGATTACATTTTTGGGGAAATACACATGGGCTTACAATGTAAAGCAGGGCAGTGAGTGGTGGGGGAGTGGAGAAGAGAATGCTTTGAAAAATGTGGTTTGGGTCTTGCCAATTGCAAAATGTTTGAAACAAATAATCTGAGATGTTTTGCCCAGCCTAGAGCATGGCTGGATTCACCCTTTCCTTCTACTTAGGTGTCATTTTCAGACTCGGCACACACGCTAGTGTTGGTTTGGGTCTTGGGTAGATTTTTAAAAATGCAGTTATTTAGAAGTATCATTGCGTGTGATTTCTGTGTATTCTCTGAGTGTGAAGGGTAGGGTGGTGTTGGGGGAAGAACTGGGCATTTAGAAACATTTCTCTGCCTCTAGGCTAAACTGCTTCTGAACCCGTCTGGTATATTTCTACTTGTGGAGGGTCCCAATCCAGGCTGTGCTAGTGAGGTGATGTGGCAGCTTGAGAAAGTTTCTTAACCTCAGTCTTTCCACCTGTAAAATGGGGATAATATTACCCACCACAGGGCCCATGGGGGTTGACGTGCTGGATGGTGTAGTGTTAGGAGTACGGATTCAGGAGGCATATTCCTGGGATGCCGTCACAGCTCTGACCCTTCTGTGAGCTTGGGCAAGTTCTTTGGCCTCTCTGTGCTTTAGTTTCTTCATCTGTATCATGGGGAAAATGTTAGCATCCACCACATAGGGTTACCTTGAGAATTAAGAGTTATCATAATTAAAGAACTTAGCACAGTACCTGGCCCATAATAAGTGTTTGGCAAGTGCTAACAGTCACTAGTTGTTTATAATTTCTCTTGTTCCATGAAGCCTTTGGATATTGTAGAAAATAAGGCAACTTCACATTGAGTCAGGGGACAGGGCAGCACCTCACTCCATCTGCAGGGCTCCCCTCCAGCCCACGTACCTTTTCTTACTGCTTCAGCTTGTAGATTAATTCTTGATTTCTTTCACCCCCAATTAAAAAGCAGGTAGATGCCTCGGTCTAAAATTAGGCTCATCTTTTTCTCCCTTCTGGTATAAAACATTTTCTTTCATCTCCTATACCACCATCTAATACCCAGAGTCACTTTGTTCAAGAGTCCAACTAAATCGTACTAGAGTGTGAGAGAATTCTGGGGACTCAAGTGGAAGAAGATCATGAGCTCAGAGTTGTGTTGCTTCAACACATTGCTTCTCAGTCCTTCTTGCATGTTAGGATGAACTGGGGAATGTTAAAAAGGTAAGAGAGGTTTTGAGGGTGGAGCTTGGGCATTAGTAAGTTTTAGAACTCTCTAGATGCTTCTGAGGTGTAGTCAGGGCTGAGAACCACTCTGGCTAAGGCAGTCAGTGGGCATTGCAGGTGCTTCTCGTGGTCATTTATTACCCCTCCCCCTTTGAACTCATTGGCCCTTCCTTTGGAGGCCAGGACAGACCTGATTTCTGTCCTCCATGCAGTGGGCAAGCTTTCCTCTGGGACTCTGTCTTTGGGTCGGCAAAAGCAAGGCCACTTCCTCTTGGAACCTCAGGCAGGCTCTGGGTTGGAGCTGCCGCTACCAGGTGGTTGGTGTTTCCCACCCGCGCCCCAGCTCTGCTCTGAGGGACTTGTCTGAATCCATCCCTTCTTTGCTTGCCTCATGCCTTCTAGCTGCTGTTTCTCTGCTCTTCCTCTCTTGATCAGCCCAGTTTTGCTTCTTCCTGTCCTTTTTGCTTCTTGGCCACTACCCTCTTCTGCTCTGTTAAACATAGTCTTAGAGGCTGTGCAGTAGAGTGAAGGAAGAGGGGACTTGGAGTCAGAGCTGGGTTTAAATCTCTCCTGGGGACTTCCCTGGTGGTCCAGTGGTAAAGAATCCGCCTTACAATTCAGGGGACACGGGTTCAAGCCCTGGTCAGGGAACTAAGATCCCACATGCTGCGGGGCAACTAAGCCCACGCGCCACAACTACTGAGCCTGCGCGCCTCAACAAGAGAGCCTGCATGCCACAAACTACAGAGCCCATGCACCCCAGAGCCTGGGTGCCACAACTAGAGAAGAGAGAACCCACACGCCACAACTAGAGAGAAGCCTGCGCCCCACAAGGAAGAGCCCGCACTCTGCAACAAAAGATCCCGCAGGCCTCGGCGAAGATCCTGCGTGCTGCAACTAAGACCCGACGCAGCCAAAAATAAATTAAATAAATAAATCTTAAAAAAAAATAAATCTCTCCTTGGCTGCTGACAAGTTACTTAATCTCTCTGGGCCTCAGCTCCTCATTTGTAAAATAGGAATAATGTTGTCTAGATGATTCTATTGCTGTGAAAATTAAGGGAGATAAGGCAGGGGTATTTGTTGTGGCGGTAGCAGCAGGTGCCTGCAGTGGTGACAGTGGTGGTGGTGGTGATGGTCGTAGTGGTGGTTTTGGTAATGGTGATGGTGGTTTGGTAGTGGTTGTAGTGGTGACCATGACAGTAGTGTTGGTGGTAGTAGTGGTGATAGAGATGTTTGTGATTGATGGTGATGGTGGTGATCAAAGTTCAGTCAAGAAAGTAGAAACTAGGAGGAAAAGCTGTTCAGAGGAACCACATGGGAAGCAAAGACAGAAGGGTCTTTGTTTGCATTGCCTGAGGCCATGGGAATCGCTGGTTGTATTAGTTAGCATTTGATCAAGAAAGCACAGGTACTCTGAGTGACATGGAATAAGGGATTCACTATAGAGGGTAGAAGCTTCCTCAACACTGTAACTCCTAAGCACTAGAGGCACTAGAGGGGACACCTATAGCCTGAGGATGTTGACCACCAAAGAGACCTCTAGGTCCAGCTGGAGGATTTAGCAGGTGTAGATACCAGGAGCAGAGAGGAGGATCAGTGCCAAGAAAAGAAGCCATTTAATGGGACACCAGAGTGAAGCCAGAGGTACACCAGGATCCCGAAGAGGGCCAGGTGTTTGCAGCCTTACCCAGCCCATGATTGTGAAATCAAGGATGAGTACGAGAGATGTCCAGCCTTTGGCATGCCCTCAGCTTGTCTCTAGTTACACAGTTATCAGGCCACCCTCTTCCTAATACTCTGGCTTCTGAAGCCTTCATTTACCAATGGGTAGAATTATGATCTTATTTTTGTTTTGTAATTTGCAAATTTTCTTTATCAAAGATGCATTTAGAATTTGGCTTGACTGTATGCTCTCCCATTGGTCTGTCACTGCTGTAACCTACATCACATATACATGGGTGGCGGGAAAAGAAGTAGTTGGGTTTGGGTTTTGTGCTGTGAAATGAGTGGTTGGAGATTTGGTAGTCAGAATCATATTCTCCACTCCCTTTTTTTCTTTATTTACTTTGTTACCTGGTTTGTGAATATTTTCTCCAGTTGCAAGCAATTTACACAAATTGTAAACTATGTAACTGCTGTAATCTCTGTAACTATGACTAGAGACTGAAAAATGACCAGTTGTCATCAGATCTGAAAACTTGTAGAAAGGGTTTTCTCACTGGTGGCCTCATGCCTGACACTTCTCAGATGGTGGACAAGTTATTGTAATTATTTGCACCTCAGCTTTCTCATCTGTAAAATGAGCAGGTTGCCTTACGTTTCATGCTGTGTTGCTTGAAGCCCTAGGTGTTGCTAGAGGACTCGTTGGGAGTTTGGGGTTGTGAAGGGCATGGGGTCCAGGCTCCCCACATCTCTAACTCAACTAGCAGAGAGCCACTTGTGTCTACTTTATATATTTGGTTTCTGTGATAGATTCGATTACTGGTCAGCAAATAAGTCACTCCCTATCTCTCTCCCTTGGAGCAGACCACATTCTCCTGTCCTACTGGTTTGGGGCTTGGCCATGTGACTTACTTTTGAATTATTTATGGAATGTGAGAGGATGTGATGTTAGCAGAGACTTTAAACATGTATTTGCCTGGTTTGGCTTGCCTCTTGTGCTCTTCCGTTTGCTATGAGAATGTGCCCACAGGTAGCCACTGGGCAAAGAAAATGAGAGATGTATGGCGCAGACCTAAACCCAACCCATAGCCTGAAGCAGAACTTCCCCAGCCAAGTCCCATCCAGAACAGCTTACCATCAACCTGCAGATCTGTAGGCAGAGAATAAATGTTGTTAAAAGCATTCTAGGGCTTCCCTGGTGGCGCAGTGGTTGAGAGTCCGCTTGCCGATGCAGGGGAAACGGGTTCGTGCCCCGGTCCGGGAAGATCCCGCATGCCGCGGAGCGGCTGGGCCCGTGAGCCGTGGCCGCTGAGCCTGCGCGTCCGGAGCCTGTGCTCCGCAACGGGAGAGGCCGCAACAGTGAGAGGCCCGCCTACCGTGAAAAAAAAAAAAAAAAAAAAGCATTCTATTTGGGGGTGGTTTGTTACACAGCATCATTGCAGCCATTGCTAATATAGCTTATAAATATGTTTTAGTCAATAATCAGATCCTTTGGTTTAAAACAAGTTTGAAAAGCACTGGCTTTGCTGATTCTCCAGCTCCTCCATTCAGTTCTAACATCTTATGTTTCTTTCTCTGTGTGTATATAGGAGAGGGAGGGAGAATGAAAGGGTTTTGGAGATGAGAAAAATCTTGTGGAAAAAAAGAAAAGAGAAACTGTTTTTCTTTTTGAGGGATGAGGAGGTTGTTAGGGGGCAGAGGTAGGTACATCCACAGTTTAAGGATATTTTATTTCTTCTTTGAATGCTCCAGTAAACAGATTTCTCCCCTGGCATTATTTCACACTGTTACATTATTTCCTCCTCTTTTGCCTTCCATTTGCACAATCTCTGAAATCCCAGGAGGAAGGTGAAAGAATAACATTGCACATAGCCCTGGGCTGTGTTGTGTTTATTTCAGTTTAGGATGGGCCATTTGCTTGGGCTTAACCTTGTACTGACCTTTTTGATTCCAGACAAGATGGCAAAGCTTTGCTAACAGATTCAAAATCATACTCTTAAGGAACAGAAACAATTTACTTTCCCAGCCAAAGACGTTTTCCATTCTCATTATTTGTGTTCGTGGTCACAAATGAGGTTCCAGGGAGATAATTTTGAGGAATTCGTAGACTACTTTACTGCTGAAGTGCATGCATAGATACCCTGGGGTCTTAAACAGTTGGCATCCCACCCCAAACTCTGGATAGATTAACAGCAGTTTGGAGGGAGGAGGAAGGTTTTAGACTATTTCCAGGCTCACTTTTGCTCCAGCCCTTTGCAACATGGTTTCATTTTACTCGTAAAGTTTTGAGAACATCTCAAGTGTACATGTATAACCATTGTCCAAAGCCAAGAAAAAGCAATATTTGTATGCCCTCTATTCTAATGAATAATTAAAGGGTTACTATATCACGTTTGAAGGTAGGTTGCACAACATTTTGGATCAGATCATGGAAGGATGTTTCTATGTCCCAGAAAGAGTCTTTGTAGGGTTTGGGACCCCAGCACAAGGCAGGGTAGGCTGGGTTTGAGGCCATCTCTGCCATCAGCCTGTGCTCAGGTTGTGTCTTACACTGATGGCCATCTGAATCTGGGTATCAAGTGATTCGCTTGCTTGTTTATACTTTGAGGACAACAGAAACTGCTTAATATTTAATGCCAGAAATTGGCACTGCTTATGCATAGGGAACTCTGCGGTCGTGTTCTGGAGGACCTGAGTCTATGACCCACAGTGCCATGTAGGACTTGAGGAGACAATTTATTTTAGGTTGACTAATGAGTATCTAGCAAAAAAATGTGCCAATAATTGTGTTTACTGAGTGCCAGGAGATTTTAAAATAAAAGCCCTTTTCCGGTAACCTCTAAAAAGAATAAAAGAATATATACCTACCCACCTAATAGAAAGGGAAGATGGAATTTAAAAAGATAAAATCAATTTAGATAAAGGCAAACAAATAGTAAGGTGGGATATTTAAATCCAAATGAGTCAATTAATACATTAAATGTTAATGAACTAAATATTACACTTGAAAGGTAAAAGTTGTCAGACTGAATAAGAAAACAAAACCCAAGTATATGCCCCTTACGAGTGATATACTTCAAAATAAGGTGTCTGTAAATGGCCACAGCTTTTTCTGAAAGCAGCATGGTGGTATGTACCAAGAGTCATAAGCTTGTTCACACTCTTTCATCTTTTAAGTCCTTATAATAGTTAAGACCTCAGAGTCTAGAGTGGGATAGACCTTAGTTCAAAGACCATCTCTGCCCTGTACAAGCTGTGTGATCTTGGGAAAATGATAATCTTTGCATTTTCCATCTGTAAAAGGAGGGTGATTAGTACTTTTCCCAAATTGATTTTTTGAGGAGTCAGTGATATTTGGGGTAAAAATTGCTTAGCCCAGAGTCTGGCATGTGGTAACTGCTCAATAAATATTAGCTGTTATAATCACCGCTACTGCTGTTTTTATTATCAGGGAAATAATTATATCAGGGATATAATTAAGCTAAAGGAAAGTGTTGTATGCATAAAGATGTTTATTGCATCATGTCTGTAAAAATAAGAAATTAGATGGGAATTCCCCGGCAGTCCAGTGGTGAGCACTCTGTGCTTTCTTTGCCGTGGGCCTGGGTTCAATCCCTGATCAAGGAACTAAGATCTTGCAAGCTGTGCAGCATGGCCAAAAATAAATAAATAAATAAATAATTAGAAACAATCTGAAAGTCTCATTCACTCATTCAATCATTCAATTCAACAAACATTTATTGAGATCCTGTTATGTGCCAAGCATTGTTTCCCACTGTTTGGGAAAGATCCCTGTTTTTGTGATGGGGAACGTATAGCTAACCTGTGGGGCAATACGTCAATGGAATGTCCTGCAGCTGTTAAAACAATAGCAATGAAGACACAGAAAGTTGTTTGTAGTATCAGTAAAATCAAGACATAGAAGAGGGGCTTCACTGGTGGCGCAGTGGTTGAGGGTCCGCCTGCCGATGCAGGGGACACGGGTTCGTGCCCCGGTCCGGGAAGATCCCACATGCCGTGAAGTGGCTGGGCCCGTGAGCCATGGCCGCTGAGCCTGCGCGTCCGGAGCCTGTGCTCCGCAACGGGAGAGGCCACAACAGTGAGAGGCCCGCGTACCGCAGGAAAAAAAAAAAAAAAAAAGTAGAAGAGGAAAACATGGAAACCTTAAAATATGTGTGAGTGGAGCATTTGAAAATGGTTGAAAGAGTGATGGGATCATGTGTTTTGTTTTGCAATAATATGAAATGTTTTTACAGTATTATGAAAAAATATATGTAAGTAATTGAGAAAAGCAAATTGGTACAAGAAAAGCCTCTTACGGTTTAGGAATCAAAGTGAGGCCTGTGGGCAGAAGAGGAAATTGCCTAGATATCAGGGAAGGAAAATTTGCTATTTCAAAACAGGAATGACTGTTGCAGCTTCTCTGTGCGTGGGATCAGTGGGTTTCATGCCAGGGGAAGGTGTTTTTTTTGTTAAGGCAACCTTATTAAGCAGATGAGAAAAAGAGGCCCCGAAGCCACTAGGAAGGGAGGGTTCAGACTTAAACATGTCTATCTAATAAAGTAACAGAAATTTTCCATTTTCCCTTGGCAGTTTGTGGGTAGAGGGAGACAGAGGGATTTAGAGCCTGGGAAACTGGGAGAAGAGATCCAGCTAGAGAGGGTGAGAGTGGTGGGAACAGAATATCAACTTTAAGAACACTGATGACCAATATTCAATTTTAAGCTATTTTCTGTTACGTTTTTTCCAAACTTCAGTCAAAATATGATTATGCACAGAAATGATTCTCCATTCATTTGGGGAATGAATCGGAGGAGGGGGTAGTGTCCGAGGGGAGGGGAACACACACAGGTGCACAGAGGAAACCATAAATGCAGGAGGCAAGATGGTAAACACAGACCAAGAAGTCCCTGGAAGGGAAGATTTATGTGAGGTGGCCAGGAGACCATGGGTGCCCCTGCCATGCCCCCACTCAGGAGTCTGGAGGAGAGTTCTCTACTCCCATGGGATGGGGGCTCAGGCCATTTGTTTGGATATTAAAAGAAGGCTGGTGCCATTGGATGGCCATTCAGAGTTCACATACACAGCTGATCTGAGGGGTCCTGGCCAGAGGTTACCTTTTTCATGTTGACCCTTCTTGGGTCAACCTTGGGTTGACCCTTTCATGTTGCTCCTTCTTGGAGCCTTGAACTACTTCATCGCCATCATTAGCAATACAATCTTTTGCAAATGGACACCCTCAACCTAGAAATCCTGCTGCTTTGGGAGCGGCAAGGTCTGGGAGAAGTCCTGACTTTCCATGAAGGCCTTAGGGAGAATGGGTTTGGCAGATCACTTAGCCATTTAGGCAGGAGGTTGGGCAGGTTTTGATGGATGGTGGCGTGGGGAGGGAAGGAACAACAAACGGACATGAGTAAGAGTGATTCTAGGGTCCTGAGGCTGGACAGTGTCGGATGGAGGTGGAGGTGGTGGAAGGGACAGCAAAAGGGGAATGGGGGTCTAGACCTGCTCCCAGGGGACCTTGTGACAATGGCCCTTTTAGGAATGGCGCTCAACTTCAAGGCTTCTAGAATAGCAACCCTGTGTGGCCTCGGTGGACTAAGGAGGGGCTGGGTGGGAGCCGTCTGCAGGTGCAGGGCACAGGGGAGGGGGAGGGGGAAAGGGGAATACAGTGTCTGCAGAGAATTCAAAAACAGTTAAGAAAACAAACCGCATTTTATTATCATCATGTGTCGACAGTTCCAGACACTGTGGTGATAAATACCCCTCCCTGCTGGGACAGCCGGTTCGGGCCATCCCTGCTCCCTGGTCCACTGCCTCTGCTGTGAGTTGGGGAGCAGCGGAAGAGGGGACTCCAGAAGGGGCACGTGCAGGAGAGAAGCCCGGATTCCTCCACCTGGTGAATGAGAGACTTCTCAGGACTGAACTTGAAACACATGAGCCTGGCCAAGGGCGGGACAAGAAAATCCTCAGAAGACGGCAACTGAGCAGAGGTTAAGCAAACTTCTGTGCCAAGCCGGTGGCAGCTCGGTATACAGGTGGCTCACATCCTCTGCGAGCGCTCAAGATGCGTGTCTTTTCAGAGAAAACCAGAGACGTAATCTCAGCTGTGATGGCAGGCTAGTGCCTCTTCGGTGAAAGATCACAGCCCCAGCAAGATTTGGAGAAACTATTCTAAGAAAAGCTGGTAAAGGAGCACTTGGTCATCCTATAGACCCTGGGGCATGCCTCAAGGCTGGGAGGAAGCCTAGATCCCTTCTTAATCCAACTGTGTATAAGGATGGAGGCCAATGAAGCTCAGATGGGCAGTTACCAGAGTGTGGTCCTCTAGCCAGCAGCCGCAGCATCACTTGGGCACTTGTTAGCAAAGCAGATTCTCAGACCCCACCTCACACCTACCGAGTCAGAAACTCTGGGGCTGGGGCCAGCAATCCCCATTTTAAGAAGCCCTCCTAGTGATTCTGATGCCTGCTAATGGCACCAGATTGTGGACTCTGGGGTTTGTTTTCCTCTGAGAGGTGGTGACAGTTAACCTCCCCCTCTTCTTCCTCAATCCGGGCACCTGGGACTTGTGGGGCTTCGAGGGTGAATGATAGGACAGGGTTAGGGAAGAAGACACAGGCGGGTTTTTGTTTGTTTGTTTTTAGTTTTTATTCGTGAACAGCGTTAGTTAGCTACTGGATCTGTGGACTGTATTGTGAAAGATTCCAAAGACACCTCAATAATTCCATTCCAGCGTCTCATTCTTCTTACGTTTGGAAAATTTAATCCAATGGTTTTACCCAGTCCTTCGTGTTTGGGCAAGTTCTTCCAGTTGTCTAACGAAATCCCTTCTACTGTACGTGCAAATCTTGAGGGAACACGACCCTAGAAATGACGATTTTCATCACAAGCTTTCTGATCCTAACATTCAAAGCTGGGCCCAGGCAGCCCTGTGTGTAGTGGACACTCCTGGTCACCTGGTGAGGCCCCGGGGCATGAATAGTGGCCAGGATCATCACACCGTGTTGGGAGGCTGTGTAATGAGGTAGAGAGTACATCAGGTTTGAGAGTCAGATAGGGTTAACACTGGGCTCTCCCGTTTATAAGCTAGATGACCTTGGGCAAGTTAGTCTGTCCTGAGGCTCAGTTTGCTCATCTCAAAATTGGGGTTAATTCACTAAAGCATTGTGCAAAATCTTGGGGGTAAGGGTGTGATGTGCTAGTTCATTATGACTAGAAGGTGCCAGAGGGGATGCTAGAGAGGAGCGCAGGGGGCATCGCATCCCTCCCTTTACAAAACCACTTGCCAGGCTTATTTTGTACTTTGAACATTTTGAATTTTACCCTGAGGGCCTTTACATGTAGAGCCAGCCCAATGCTCCCAGGGTGGAGAGATACTTCACGTGTTGATTTAAGCATGTGAGATGCTGGGGTGAGACAGCATCATGTTTCTGAGGCTTTCTCAGAGTCTTCCAGGGCAATATCTCAGTTTTTGCAAACTTGTCACCACAAATGGCATCGCCCCTACTGAAGGCTGAGAGACTCTGGTGGGTGAATGCAGCCCATGCTCTGTGCTGATGGGGAGTCATGGTCAGGATGGCTGTGTCTAAGAGTGAGCAGTCAGACAGGAGGCAGATGTGAGTCATCTAAGGTCACTGGGTTTAAAGGCAACTGGGAGAGGCTGGTTTGTTGGCCACGGTGGGCGCTTCTTCCTACATCAGATCCCATGGACTGCCTTCCATGTGTCAGGCGCTGGTTAATAAGACAGGAGAGGTCCCAGCCTTAACTTTCTCACAGTCCAGGATGGCCCTGGGCAAGAGTTGTCAAAATGTCTGCACTCCGTGTGTGAAAATGACCGGAGGAGAGGTTTTTGGGCTTATGGGGTATGCCCACTCCCCACAGATGTCTGCATCCTAATCTCCGGAACCTGTTATATTTCTTTTCGTGGCAAAAGGGACTTTGCAGAAGTGATTAAGTTACGGACCTTGAGATGGGGAGATTATTCTGAGTTTTCTGTGTGGACCCAATTGAATCACAAAGGTCTTTCAAAGTGGAAGAGAGAGACAGAAGAGATTCAGAAGGTGGTGTTTCTGTGGAAGAAGAGGGATGCCGTGTGAGAAGGATTCAGCCTGCTGTGAGGAGTGAGGAATGAGCTGAGGAATGGGGCCAACAGCCAAGGAATGCAGGCAGCTTCCAGGAGCTGCAAAAGGCAAGGAAACAGATTCTCTGCTAGAGCCTCCATGGAGGAATGCAACACTGCTGACACCTTGATTTTAGCCCAGTGAGACACATGTCCACTTCTCACCTACAGACACGTAAGATAATAAATCTGTGCTGTTTTAAGTCACTGGGTTTGTGGTAATTTGTTATAGAAACCATAGGAAACATAAATGAAGCTCTCTGCACCAGTAGTTAGGCTAAAGCTACCTGTCTGTCCCCAACTCTAAGAAGGGGCCCACAGACTCTGATTGTGAGGTCTTGTGTTGGGTTGTGGGGCTGACTGGCTGCATTGAATCCCTGGAGGGCTCAGGTTGTGTGCGGTGGGAAGTCCAGATCCAGAGGGCAGCAATGCTCATAGCCACTTTTGAGGATGCTCTTGGGGTGCCACAGACACCACCATGTGGCAGGTGGCATGGAGAGATGCAGCCCCAGTGGAATTTTCCAGGTCTGTCCCAGAACAAGTCAGGCAGGAGAGGCTCAGTCTTGACCTAAACACTGCATCTTTCTTGGGTCTTAGACATCCTTTGCTGTCATGGAGAGAGCACAGGACTTAGGCTTGGTTCTATCTCAGCCAGATCACTTAAGTGTTGGTGCAACCTTGGACAAATTACTTATCTTCTCCTAACCCTAGTCTTCTCACTTATAAATATGCACTTTGCCATGTCGTTGTGGGGAAGGCTGTTACAACATATAAATAAGACAATATATAAAGCACCTGGTACATCATGGAAGGGCGAACTTTTCCGAAGAAGGACGACTGTGGGGTTCTGTCCAGCTTGGTGACTGGTGGTAGAACCAAGTGTGATACTTTCCTGCTGGCTCACGTGGGAGCCATGGTTTGTCAGAGATTTGGAGCTGTTGGCAGTGCCTCCAAGCAGGCAGTTCACTCCCTAGCCCCTCTGAAATAAGATATGCAGCTGGTCTCTTCCTCCAGGTTCTAGGGAAGGGACGTGTGGCGGGAAATTGCGCAGCCCAGGGCATTGATGGGTCTGGCTTCTTTGGGCCTCGGTGGTAGCACTAGCAGGGAAGGAGATCAGAAGAGCTTGATGAGCCTGGAAAGCACAGCCATCACCCTGGCCAGTGAGTCTTCAGGAGAACAGGCATTTTTGGCCTCCTTCTAAGCCCCTGGAGTGACGCTGCCACGCCTCTCCATGTCGGGTCTATTTTCCTGACCTTAGCATCCTTCCATAGCCGATGTGCTTCTACTGGGCAAGACAGAACACCTGATGTCCATCCCTGACTCTAGACAGCTCTTTGGTACCTGACACCCTAGAGTTAAGCGAGAGATGCTTGGGAAGGCAGCGCTGGAAAGGCAGAGTCGTCAAGCAAACCTCTTTCTTGGGGCTTCCACCTACCGCCTCTCCTACCTACCACCCAGCCCGCGACATCAGAGCCCCTCAGGCTGGACCCTCACTCATGTGCTCCTGGGTAAGTGAGAGTTCACAGTAGACAACCCAGAGGACTGTGCTCCAGAACTTTCTGACTCCCTAAATTTGAGAATAAAGTGAGAATAAGAGAATGTTTGTACAACGTCTTGATTTCCTCTTAATTCTCGTTTCCCTTGAGAGGCCAATGCTTCTGTGGTTGCCGTTGCTCATTAACTGCAGTTAACTGCCTTTCCAACTTTCCCTGAGGTTTCATCCCTCGCTTGATAGCAATTTTTCATAGAGAAACAAGTTTGTAAAAATCACCTACCAGAATCATTTCGTATGTGTCCTCTGTGAGTGATGGAGCTGAGTCCAGTGTGGTCCTGGTCAGCTGGCTGGGCTCCTTTCACCAGTTCCTCAGACATGCCAGCCTCAAATTGGTATTGCAACCAAGTTATAGATCACTACATTCCCTAGGACTTTGGAGTTGCTTCATACTGGGGGTTTGAAATGAAACGAAACTGGTACTCTGCAGTGCCCATATCCCATCCTTCCTCTCTACCCCTTTTAACCACTTCTGTCCTTATTACCTAGGGGCTGGGTGGTAGGAAAGTAATCTGATTGCCCTATTGCAAGCTAATCTACCTCAGATGTTTGCACATTTATCCAAGTGGATTTTGATTTAGTAAAGGATCAAATGTGGATGAGGTGTTTTTTAGAATTGTTATCTGGGGGATTATTTTTACTCTATATTTGTGTACTTTGTATACTCTTTGGGCTATGATTTTTTTAAAAGAAGAACTGCAGTGACCATTAGGAAAAGAATACCCACTGTACATGAGGAGTAAGAAAAATGAAAGAAAATTATTTGAATGTAAACTTTAAGCATTCAGAAGATTTTTATTAATAAGTGAACATGTATTATTAATAATAAAAATAATCATTAACACTTATTATTAATAATAAATAATAATTATTAATTATATTAATTTCTAAGAAGATGGAATGTAAGTTTTTTGTACCAAGCGTAGTTCTAGGCACTGGAGAATACTATGATGATATCAAGTCTTCCTCTTCAACTCTCTCAGTCTTTCTACCTTCCTCTCCATTCATACAAATATGTCATTCAACTCAATAATGCTTATGTGGGGCCTTGAACAGGTGTCAGATTAATTTTTCTTTAAATCAGTGGTTCTAAACTGGGGCAATTTTGGTCCTTAGGGGACATTTGACAGTGTCTGGAGAACCAAACTAGATGCTACTGGCATCTATTGGGTAGAGACTAGGATACTGCAAGACGTTTTATAATGCACAAGACAGCCCCAGACCCCTACCCAACAATGAATTATCTGGTCCAAAATGTCAATAGTGCTGAGGTTGAGAACCCTTGTTCTAAATCATGAGTTCTTCACTGCTGGGAGCTAATGTATAATGAGAAATGCTACTGGTATGAGTGCACTGAGTTTGGCCCCAGAGGTAAGAACATTTGGGATTCCATACTCTGGCTTGTAACTACAACATCAAACCCTGTAATACTGCCCTGTCTTTGTAGGTGGTACTCATGGTTATTTGCTGAAGAAAATCTACCTTGAGTCTTCCCGACTTGCTGTGTGACCTTGGGTAGATCACTTAAACTCTCTGGGCCTAATTTCCTCATATAAAATGCAAAGTTTGCAATATATGATCTCTAAGGTACTTTTCAGTTTTCACATGCTATGCCTGTAACAGTGAATGAAGCATGCCAAAGCTGCCCTTCCTGTCCTCTAGGTGCTTATACTCCAAGCTCCCTGGTCTGCCATTCCTTCCAATCAGGGTGACCTTCCCTCTTTGCTCCTCCTATTATCTGATCCATTTCTGAGCCAATTTGTATAAAAATGATGCAATCTTAAGGCCCTGGGGTTTCAAATAGCTCTTGGTAAGTTAGAACTCAATAAATATTTCATAGTTAAACCCAAAGTAGCAACCTGGCTCCTCCCTCGAATTAAACAGATTGAAAAATTCTCCTCAGTGGGAAGTGGTGGGAAAAGAATATCTCAGCAATTGAAGACATATGTGGATACGGCGGTTTTATCCTCTGGCTATATCAAAGAGACAGATTCCTAAGGTGTCTTCAAGGATGACCTTCTAATATCAGCACTTTGGTCCAGATAAATGGAGTCAGAGGTAAAGCACATGTATATGTTTGCATTTGGGGAAGGAGAGGCTGTAGTTTCCCAGTCTTTGTTATGACTGTGTCTAAACAAGCATGTTAATAAATCAGAACTCAGTAATAAGCCCTGTCTACGTAAACCTCTCTGACTCGAAGCCAAGTATCAGGACTGGAAACTGGTCCCTGCTGTGAAAGCTAAAATTGGTGAACTAGAAATATCCTTCTGAGAAGTTAAAAGACTTCTCATTTACAACTAGCCACTGGAGACCTTAATAAAGACAGAACTCCCAAAGCCAAACAATCACTGACCTTGTCCATAGAAATTTGTTCTTCTGTTATGGATTTGCTGATAGTGATCAAAGGTGGACAGAGAAGTAATGAGCCATGAACTAGGAGAAGAGGATTTGGAAAGTACGGGCTTGGGCCTGCTCCCATTGGCCATTGACCATTCAGAAGCCCATTCTCCTGCCCATCAGATTATTCTGGGCAGCCTTCCCCAAATCCAGCCCATTGAGTAGAACTCTAAGGCAAAGCTGGCACATGGAAACCCCAGTTTTATGAAAGTCTCAGTTACAGATTTCTGGTCTTAATTACGGGGTTGGAGAAGTGATGTGTGTTTTCTAAGATTAGCTTTTATACCAGCTACTGTAACTGGCTAGGCTCTAGTCCTGCAGGAGCAGCCTGGCAGCTGGAGAGAAATAACTTTACGTGATGGGGCAAAGAGTCATCGGCGTGTTTGGGAAAAGCCTTTTACAGAAACCCTTTTTGGTTTATGTGCGCTAGCTGGGGATTTTGACTTGGAAAGGATAAAAAGGTAAGTAAATGATAGTAGTGGGTCAGTTATATTTTTAAAAGTTTGGAAGTTAATGATTTTATGACCAATCTGAGAACTGTTACAGCATAGGATCCATTACTACCAGATGTTTTCCTCATCCAGCATATGTTATCGAGTACCTATAACTGTTCCTGGGCTGTGCAAAGGGGATGCAGTGGTGAAAACCACCCAACATAGTCCTTGCCCCCATGGGTCTTGCAGTCTTATCTTTGCCCAGTTGTTTTCACTTAAATTTTCACTATACAGTTTTCAGTATAGTGCTTGTATCATTTATCGATTGCCACAAACCATCCTGAAACTCAGTGACTGAAAACAATTGGTTATTTATTAAGCCTGTCTGTCAGTTAGCAAGATGGCAGTTGAGGCTGGGTTTGCTTGGGCAGTTCTTCTGGTCTTGGGCTGTCTAGTATGATGGTCTCAAGGGTTGGCTGATCTAGGATGGACTCAGCTGGGAGGTTCTTCTGGTCTCAGCTGAGTTCACTCACATACAAGTCTGGCAGTTGTTGGCTGGGGCCTCTGGGGTCATTGGGCCATGTGCTTCTCATCCTCCAATGGGCTAGCCCTGGCATTTTCTCCAAGCAATTGCAGACGAACAAAAACAAAAGTAGAAACACCTGAGTGCTTCTTTTTAAGCTCTGGCTTGTATCAGGTCTGCCCAATGTTCAAAGCAAGTCACAAACTGAGGACGAAGGAGTGGGGAAATATGTGCCCCCTTTTGGTCGGTAGAGCAGCCAAGTCACATTGCAAAGGCTGAGGATCCAGAGAGGGGTGAAGGGTTGGAGCCATAGTGGGATGAGTCTATCTCTGTGCTTGTTGATGGTATGGTCAGCATTGTCTTTTTATTAGTAGAAAAGACAAGTATATGTATCTATGTTTATTGAAATACGTTTTTGCTTCAGTTTAAGATGAAACACTACTATCTTCAGTAGGAAAAAATAATTAGTTAAAAATACTTTTTAATGAAAAAAAAGTACATGGAAGAAAAAAAAGGTGGCTTTAGGAAGTTTGGGATAGTGAGTGGACTTACTAGCTGTGAAAGATAATTTGTTCTGGAGTAGGATATGGGGAGAGGGAGGTAAAGGTTGAAAGTTAGGATGGAAATAGTTTGTGAAGGACCTTAACCTTCAAGCGGAGGAATCTGGATCTTTCCTTTTTTTTGTGGTACGCGGGCCTCTCACTGTTGTGGCCTCTCCCGTTGCAGAGCACAGGCTCCGCGCAGGCTCAGCGGCCATGGCTCACGGGCCCAGCCGCTCCGCGGCATGTGGGATCTTCCCGGACCGGGGCACGAACCCGTATCCCCTGCATCGGCAGGCGGACTCTCAACCACTGCGCCACCAGGGAAGCCCTGGACCTTTCCTTTTAATGTGAGTAATAAGCACATGTTAATATTAAAACGGGGTGGAAGTTGAAAGTGACATTGGAGTGAAATAACGTGAAAGTGTAGACTTGTCTAACTGCTTGTTTTCTGCTTTTATTGAAACGCTAATGTCGGTGGGTGGATGGAAACGCTGTAGTGTGGGGTTTGGCTAGTTCTAGAGAGTTTACATGAAACAAAGTCTCCCAACCGCTCACGTGGTGAGTCTCATAGCTTTGCTCTTTTTTGTAACTTCTTGCACACTTAAATATTGTACAGCTACTATGTAAACGTGTGTGGTTTTTTTCTTTTTTTTGCGGTACGCGGGCCTCTCACTGCTGTGGCCTCTCCCGTTGCGGAGCACAGGCTCCGGACGCGCAGGCTCAGCGGCCATGGCTCACGGGCCCAGCCGCTCCGCGGCATGTGGGATCTTCCCGGACCGGGGGCACGAACCTGTGTCACCTGCATCGGCAGGCGGACTCTCAACCACTGCGCCACCAGGGAAGCCCAAACATGTGTGTTTTTTTAGAAGGGGGACCAGGTAAGTGTAGATAAGATGAACTGATGACCATTTCCTCCAAATGCAGGAAAAACACTTTAAAAAAAATAAATTTTACCACTAGCACAGGAAGATAGATCAATCTCTCTGTCTCTAAACTTATACCTAGTAAATGACGCTGTGCCTGAATGTTCATTAGTATGTTTATATTTCGTACAAGTTACTTTTCAGGGTTGAGGTTCACGCTCCGCCAAACATTCCTGGAGTTGACATTTGTAATCGAGACAAAACGTTTTTCTTTTTCCTTTTTTCCCCCCAAACGGAAGTAAGAAAATCCATTGCAGTCAAGCTGCGGTTCTCAACCTGGGCTGCACATTAGAATCATCCAGGGAGCTTAAAAAAAAAATTCCAGTGTCTAGAGTCTCTGAGTTTAGGGCCCAGGCATCAGGATTTTAAAGAGCTCCCAGGTGATTCTAGCGTACCAGCAAGATTAAGAACCACTGCAGTGGGTGAATAAACAGACTCTTGCTGGCCTGGGCTTTTCTCTGCTGGGCTTTCAGCTTTCACAGTATGTTTTCTGCCAGTGCCTCTGCGCTAACCAGCCCATCCCTGATTGCTAATCCTCCCTGTAGCTGTGGTTTTCCCGGGAAGCCGCTACACAGCAAAGCAAATTCTCTGCCACGGTGCTTTGCATTATCCTCCCATGGTTTCTGCTGCCCACCTACTGGCTTGCCTGTTGGTGTCCGCTCACTCGTTACCCACACGTGAAGCGGTGGTGCAGAGCAGTGCCAGGGGCTCCGGGAAGGCTGGCACACTGGGTGCTGTGACTTCGTACCCATGGAGCTGCACTCAGTCCCTTTCAGTCGGGCTTGCAGTGAAGGCCACCCTCCTTGGGTCTCGTGAGGACTCAGCAGGATAACGCATGTGTAATGGTGGATTGAATGGGCTGGACTCACTGAGGAGAAGCAGAGAGTCACGTTATTCCTGCTCACCATTGCTTTTCAAACAGGTTCTTTCGGCTTTTCCTTCCCTGTCCCTGGAAGATTCCATAGGTGTTTGGTCACTTTCGGATATTTTAGTCTTGTTTTCTGGTATTAAAATATTATGATCCAAATCAAAATTTCAAGTTTTCTTCCAATTCAGAACTTCGAGGTCCGATCCAGCCTCAGGAACTTGCAGTGGGGAAGGGTAGAGTGTCCTTTGTTCTGTGATTTCTCTTTCTTGCTGTTTCTTTCCTCTTCTGCCACTTATGGTGCTGCTGCTGGTTCTTTGTGGTTTTAATCTGATATTAATGCAGTTGAATTCTGGGGCTGATGCCCTCTGGGTGTCAATACTCAAATACTGGTGCGTGCTCTCTCTCTCTCTCTCCCTCTCTCTCTCTCTCTCTCTCTCTCACAGTGCTTTTGTAGGTCTTAAGAGATATCCTTTCCCTAAAAGGGCATCAGGCACTGCCCACCGTCTCATTACCTGACTTAGGGCTCACCCTCCTATTGACCACCTATGGTTCCCCTCTCCCTACTTCTGATCTCCTCCTACCTCTGAGCTTCCGGTTATGGGATCACTTTACCTTTGGGGTTGCATCCTTTCAAGGTGGCTCAAGAATACCTGTCCTCCATGATGTTAACTGCTCCTGGGAGATATTTTGTATTCTTTGCCCACCCAACTCTGGAAGGACAGGCTGCACTCAAACTCTTTCATGTCCTGCTCTGGTTGTAGTGTTCAGTGGCTCTGTTTCTGCAGCTTCTTGAGTATCACCCTGGGGGACAAGAGTTAATCTCTCTTTCAGGCAATTATATCCACCCTCTAAGGTTTGGTGGCAGTGGAGAATGTCTCTCCCTGCCTCTCAACTGAAATGAATGGGATTCTCCAAGTATAAGGTCACAACTCTATTCCAAGAAGTCCATGCTCCCCAGTCTTCCTTTGATTATTATTATTTCCTCTTATGTACTAGCTGAAGGTAAATGATGGACTATAGGTCACAGAATTAGCCTTTCCTCCTCTTTTTATATCTTGAAACAATCTCAAACTTTCAAAAACAATTAGAAAGATAGTAAGTACAAAGTTTTTTTCCTCTGAACCTTTTAAGAGTAGATTTCCAACTTGTATCCTATCACCCTGGAATATTCTAGAGGATGTTTTCTACAAAAAACATTTTCCTGTGTAACCACAATTCAAGCATCAAAATCGGGAAATGAATACTGATACCTTGCTATCATCTAATCCCCACACCCTATTCAAGTTTTGCCAATTGTCCTAATAATGTCCTCATAGCAAAAGGGTGCAGTTCAGAATCACAGGCTGCATTTGGTTGTCATGCCTCTCAGGCCCCCTTCAGTCTGGAGGCCTGAGAGACATGACAAGACCTACCTTGATTTTTATCACCTTGACACTTTGAAGTTCACAGGCCAGTATTTTGTAGCACGTCCCTCAATTTAGATGTTTGATGTTTCCTTGTGATTATATTCAGATTAGGCATGTTTTGGCAGGAACACCACAGCAGTTAGGTTATGTGCTTTTCATTGCATCTTACCAAGTGGCACAGATGCCTCTTTATGTTATTACTGGTGTTGTTACCTTTGATTACTTGATTAAGTTAATGTCTCCTAGGCTTTCCCACTGAAAAGGTACTCTTTTTCCCTGTGTAATTAATATGTGTTTTGTGGGGAGGTGTTTTGAAACTGTATAAACATCTCATTCCTAATCAAACATTAAATAGATTCATCTATTTATTTACATATGTACAGACTCATAGTTTCTCATTATACTGAACACATTTTAATTCTCCCACTTATTTATTTTGATGCTCAAATTGTCCCTGTTTTGGCCAGTGGGATCACATTCAAGCTGACTTCTATATTCCTTTCACACAAACTCTGTCATTTTTTTTTTTTCTGTTCTTCAGTTTTTGTTTGTTTGTTTGTTTTACATCTTTATTGGAGAATAATTGCTTTACAATGGTGTGTTAGTTTCTGCTTTATAACAAAGTGAATCAGTTAGACATATACATATGTCCCCATATCTCTTCCCTCATGCGTCTCCCTCCCTCCCACCCTCCCTATCCCACCCCTCTAGGTGGTCACAAAGCACCGAGCTGATCTCCCTGTGCTATGCGGCTGCTTCCCACTAGCTATCTACCTTACGTTTGGTAGCGTATATATGTCCATGCCTCTCTCTCGCTTTGTCACAGCTTACCCTTTCCCCTCCCCATATCTTCAAGTCCATTCTCTAGTAGGTCTGTGTCTTTATTCCTGTCTTACCCCTAGGTTCTTCATGACATTTTTTTTTCTTAAATTCCATATATATGTGTTAGCATACGGTATTTGTCTTGCTCTTTCTGACTTATCTTTTTCTGTATGACAGACTCTAGGTCTATCCACCTCATTACAAATAGCTCAATTTCATTTCTTTTCATGGCTGAGTAATATTCCATTGTATATATGTGCCACATCTTCTTTATCCATTCATCCGATGATGGGCACTTAGGTTGTTTCCATCTCCGGGCTATTGTAAATAGAGCTGCAATGAACATTTTGGTACATGATTCTTTTTGAATTATGGTTTTATCAGGGTATATGCCCAGTAGTGGGGTTGCTGGGTCATATGGTAGTTCTATTTGTAGTTTTTTAAGGAACCTCCACACTGTTCTCCACAGTGGCTGTATCAATTTACATTCCCACCAACAGTGCAAGAGGGTTCCCTTTTCTCCACACCCTCTCCAGCATTTATTGTTTCTAGATTTTTTGATGATGGCCATTCTGACTGGTGTGAGATGATATCTCATTGTAGTTTTGATTTGCATTTCTCTAATGATTAATGAAGTTGAGAATTCTTTCATGTGTTTGTTGGCAGTCTGTATATCTTCTTTGGAGAAATGTCTATTTAGGTCTTCTGCTCATTTTTGGATTGGGTTGTTTGTTTTTTTGTTATTGAGCTGCATGAGCTGCTTATAAATTTTGGAGATTAATCCTTTGTCAGTTGCTTCATTTGCAAATATTTTCTCCCATTCTTAGGGTTGTCTTTTGGTCTTGTTTACGGTTTCCTTCGCTGTGCCAAAGCTTTGAAGTTTCATTAGGTCCCATTTGTTTATTTTTGTTTTTATTTCCATTTCTCGGGGAGGTGGGTCAGAACGGATCTTGCTGTGATTTATGTCATAGAGTGTTCTGCCTATGTTTTCCTCTAAGAGTTTGATAGTTTCTGGCCTTACATTTAGGTCTTTAATCCATTTTGAGCTTATTTTTGTGTATGGTGTTAGGGAGTGATCTAATCTCATACTTTTACATGTAACTGTCCAGTTTTCCCAGCACCACTTATTGAAGAGGCTGTCCTTTCTACATTCCTGCCTCCTTTATCAAAGATAAGGTGAGCATATGTGCCTGGGTTTATCTCTGGGCTTTCTATCCTGTTCCATTGATCTATCTTTCTGTTTTTGTGCCAGTACCATACTGTCTTGATTACTGTAGCTTTGTAGTATAGTCTGAAGTCAGGGAGCCTGATTCCTCCAGCTCTGTTTTTTGTTCTCAAGATTGCTTTGGCTATTCGGGGTCTTTTGTGTTTCCATACAAATTGAGAAATATTTTGTTCTAGTTCTGTGAAAAATACCAGTGGTAGTTTGATAGGGATTGCATTGAATCTGTAGATTGCTTTGGGTAGTAGAGTCATTTTCACAATGTTGATTCTTCCAATCCAAGAACATGGTATATCTCTCCATCTATTTGTATCATCTTTAATTTCTTTCATCAGTGTCTTATAATTTTCTGCATACAGGTCTTTTGTCTCCTTAGGTAGGTTTATTCTTAGATATTTTATTCTTTTTGTTGCAGTGGTAAATGGGAGTGTTTTCTTGATTTCACTTTCAGATTTTTCATCATTAGTGTATAGGAATGCCAGAGATTTCTGTGCATTAATTTTGTATCCTGCTACTTTATCCAATTCATTGATTAGCTCTAGTAGTTTTCTCGTAGCATCTTTAGGATTCTCTATGTATAGTATCATGTCATCTGCAAACAGTGACAGCTTTACTTCTTCTTTTCCGATTTGGATTCCTTTTATTTCCTTTTCTTCTCTGATTGCTGTGGCGAAAACTTCCAAAACTATGTTGAATAAGAGTGGTGAGAGTGGGCAACTTTGTTTTCTTCCTGATCTTAGTGGAAATGGTTTCAGTTTTTTCACCATTGAGGATGATGTTGGCTGTGGGTTTGTCATATATTGCCTTTATTATGTTGAGGAAAGTTCCCTCTATGCCTACTTTCTGCAGAGTTTTTATCATAAATGGGTGTTGAATTTTGTCGAAAACTTTCTCTGCATCTATTGAGATGATCATATGGTTTTTCTCCTTCAATTTGTTAATATGGTTTATCACATTGATTGTTTTGCATATATTGAAGAATCCTTGCATTCCTGGAATAAACCCCACTTGATCATGGTGTATGATCCTTTTAATGTGCTGTTGGATTCTGTTTGATAGTATTTTGTTGAGGATTTTTGCATCTATGTTCATCAGTGATATTGGCCTGTAGTTTTCTTTCTTTGTGACATCCTTGTCTGGTTTTAGTATCAAGGTGATGGTGGCCTCGTAGAATGAGCTTGGGAGTGTTCTTCCCTCTGCTATATTTTGGAAGAGTTTGAGAAGGGTAGGTGTTAGCTCTTCTCTAAATGTTTTATAGAATTCACCTGTGAAGCCATCTGGTCCTGGGCTTTTGTTTGTTGGAAGATTTTTAATCACAGTTTCAATTTCAGTGCTTGTGATTGGTCTGTTCATATTTTCTATTTCTTCCTGATTCAGTCTTGGCAGGTTGTGCATTTCTAAGAATATGTTCATTTCTTCCAAGTTGTCCATTTTATTGGCATAGAGTTGCTTGTAGTAATCTCTCATGATCATTTGTATTTCTGCAGTGTCAGTTGTTACTTCTCCTTTCTCATTTCTAATTCAATTTTTTTGAGTCTTCTCCCTTTTTTTCTTGATGAGTCTGGCTAATGGTTTATCAATTTTCTTTATCTTCTCAAAAAACCAGTTTTACTGATCTTTGGTACCGTTTCCTTCATATATTTCTGATCTGATATTTATGATTTCTTTCCTTCTGCTAACTTTGGGGTTTTTTTGTTCTTCTTTCTCTAATTGCTTTAGGTGCAAGTTTAGGTTGTTTATTTGAGATGTTTCCTGTTCCTTAAGGTAGGATTGTATTGCTATAAACTTCCCTCTTAGAACTGCTTTTGCTGCATCCCATAGATTTTGGGTCGTCATGTCTCCATTGTCATTTGTTTCTAGGTATTTTTTTATTTTCTCTTTGATTTCTTCAGTGATCACTTCGTTATTAAGTAGTGTATTGTCTAGCCTCCATGTGTTTCTATTTTTTACAGATCTTTTCCTGTAATTGATATCCAGTCTCATAGCGTTGTGGTCGGAAAAGATACTTGATATGATTTTAATTTTCTTAAATTTACCAAGGCTTGACTTGTGACCCAAGATATGATCTATCCTGGAGAATGTTCCATGAGCACTTGAGAAAAATGTGTATTCTGTTGTTTTTGGAAGGAATGTCCTATAAATATCAATTAAGTCCATCTTGTTTAATGTATCATTTAAAGCTTGTGTTTCCTTATTTATTTTCATTTTGGATGATCTGTCCATTGGTGAAAGTGGGGTGTTAAAGTCCCCTACTGTGAATGTGTTACTGTCGATTTCCCCTTTTATGGCTGTTAGTATTTGCCTTATGTATTGAGGTGCTCCTATGTTGGGTGCATAAATATTTACAATTGTTATATCTTCTTCTTGCATCGATCCCTTGATCATTACGTAGTGTCCTTCTTTGTCTCTTCTAATAGTCTTAATTTTAAAGTCTATTTTTTCTGATATGAGTATTGCTACTCCAGCTTTCTTTTGGCTTCCATTTGCATGAAATATCTTTTTCCATCCCCTTACTTTCAATCTGTATGTGTCTCTAGGTCTGAAGTGGGTCTCTTGTAGACAGCAAATATATGGGTCTTGTTTTTGTATCCATTCAGCCAATCTGTGTCTTTTGGTGGGAGCATTTAGTCCATTTATATTTAAGGTAATTATCGATATGTATGTTCCTATTCCCATTTTCTTAATTGTTTTGGGTTTGTTGTTGTAGGTCTTTTCCTTCTCTTGTGTTTCTTCCCTAGAGAAGTTCCTTTAGCAGTTGTTGTAAAGCCGGTTTGGTGGTGCTGAACTCTCTCAGCTTTTGCTTGTCTGTAAATGTTGTAATTTCTCCATCAAATCTGAATGAGATCCTTGCTGGGTAGAGTAATCTTGGTTGCAGGTTTTTCTCCTTCATCACTTTAAATATGTCCTGCCAGTCCCTTCTGGCTTGCAGAGTTTCTGCTGAAAGATCAGTTGTTAACCTTATGGGGATTCCCTTGTGTGTTATTTGTTGTTTTTCCCTTGCTGCTTTTAATATGTTTTCTTTGTATTTAATTTTTGACAGTTTGATTAATATGTGTCTTGGCATATTTCTCCTTGGATTTATCCTGTATGGGACTCTCTGTGCTTCCTGGACTTGGTTAACTATTTCCTTTCCCATATTAGGGAAGTTTTCAACTATAATCTCTTCAAATATTTTCTCAGTCCCTTTCTTTTTCTCTTCTTCTTCTGGAACCCCTATAATTCGAATGTTAGTGCATTTACTGTTGTCCCAGAGGTCTCTGAGACTGTCTTCAGTTCTTTTCATTCTTTTTTGTTTATTCTGCTCTGCAGTAGTTATTTACACTATTTTATCTTCCAGGTCACTTATCTGTTCTTCTGCCTCAGTTATTCTGCTATTGATCCCATCTAGAGTATGTTAAATTTCATTTATTGTGTTGTTCATTGTTGTTTGTTTCATCTTTAGTTCTTCTAGGTCCTTGTTAAATGTTTCTTGCATTTTGTCCATGCTATTTCCAAGATTTTGGATCATCTTTACTATCATTATTCTGAATTATTTTTCAGGTAGACTGCCTATTTCCTCTTCATTCGTTAGGTCTGGTGGGTTTTTATTTTGCTCCTTCATCTGCTGTGTATTTTTCTGTCTTCCCATTTTGCTTATCTTATTGTGTCTGGAGTCTCCTTTTTGCAGGCTGCAGGTTCGTAGTTCCCGTTGTTTTTGGTGTCTGTCCCCAGTGGCTAAGGTTGGTTCAGTGGGTTGTGTAGGCTTCCTGGTGGAGGGGACTAGTGCCTGTGTTCTGGTGGGTGAGGCTGGATCTTGTCTTTCTGGTGGGCAGGTCTACGTCTGGTGGTGTGTTTTGGGGTGTCTGTGGACTTATTATGATTTTAGGCAGCCTCTCTGGTAATGGGTGGGGTTGTGTTCCTGTCTTGCTAGTTGTTTGGCATAGGATATCCATCACTGTAGCTTGCTGGTCGTTGAGTGAAGCTGGGTGCTGGTGTTGAGATGGAGATCTCCGGGAGATTTCCGCCGTTTGATATTATGTGGAGCTGGGAGGTCTCTTGTGGACCAGTGTCCTGCAATTGGCTCTCCCACCTTAGAGGCACAGCACTGACTCCTGACTGCAGCACCAAGAGCCTTTCATCCACACAGTTCAGAATAAAAGGCAGAAAAAGTAGAAAGAGAGAATTAGTAGAAGAAGAAAGAAAGAAAGAAAGAAAGGAGGGAGGGAGGGAGGGAGGGAGGGAGGGAGGAAGGAAGGAGGGAGGGAAGAAAAAAGAAAGAAAGAAGATAAAGTAAAATAAAATAAAGTAAGATAAAATATAATAAAATTATTAAAATAAAAAAATAATTATTAAGACAAAACAAACAAAAAACCGGACGGATAGAACCCTAGAACAAATGGTGGAAGCAAAGCTATACAGACAAAATCTTACACAGAAGCATACACACTCACAAAAAGAGGAAAAGGGGAAAAAATTATAAATCTTGCTCTCAAAGTCCACCTCCTCAATTTGGGATGATTCGTCTTCTATTCAGGTATTCCACAGATGCAGGGTACATCAAGTTGATTGTGGAGCTTTAATCCACTGCTTCTGAGGCTGCTGGCAGAGATTTCCCTTTCTCTTCTTTGTTCTCACAGCTCCCAGGGGCTCAGCTTTGGATTTGGCCCCGCCTCTGCGTGTAGGTTGCTGGAGGGCGTCTGTTCTTCGCTCAGACAGGACGGAGTTAAAGGAGAAGCTGATTCGCGGGCTCTGGCTCACTCAGGCCGGGGTGGGGGGGGGGGGAAGGGAGGGGCACGGAGTGCGTGCGGGGCGAGCCTGTGGCGGCAGAGGACGGCGTGACGTTGTACCAGCCTGAGGCGCGCCGTGCGTTCTTCCGGGGAAGTTGTGCTTGGATCCCAGGACCCTGGCGCAAGCTCCCCGAAAAGGGGATGTGGAGAGTAACCTGTGCTCGCACACAGGCTTCTTGGTGGCGGCAGCAGCAGCCTTAGCGTCTTATGCTTGTCTCTGGGGTCCGCGCTTTTAGCCGCGGCTCGCGCCCGTCTCTGGAGCTCCTTTAAGCAGCGCTCTTAATCCCCTCTCCTCGTGCACCAGGAAACAAAGAGGGAAGAAAAAGTCTCTTGCCTCTTCGGCAGGTCCAGACTTTTCCCCGGACTCCCTCCTGGCTAGCCGTGGTGCACCAACCCCCTTCAGGCTGTGTTCACGCCGCCAACCCCAGTCCTCTCCCAGCGCTCGGACGGAAGCCTCGAGCCTCAACTCCCTGCCCCGCCCGCCCCGGCGGGTGAGCAGACAAGCCTCTCGAGCTGGTGAGTGCCGGTCGGCCCTGATGCTCTGTGCAGGAATCTCTCCGCTTTGCCCTCCACACCCCTGTGGCTGCGCTCTCCTCCGCGGCTCCGAAGCTTTTCCCCTCCGCCACCCGCAATCTCCGCCCGTGAAGGGGCTTCCTAGTGTGTGGAAACTTTTCCTCCTTCACAGCTCCCTCCCACTGGTGCAGGTCCCGTCCCTATCCTTTTTGTCTCTGTTTATTCTTTTTTCTGTTGCCCTACCCAGGTACGTGGGGGGGGGGGGGTTCTTGCCTTTTGGGAGGTCTGAGGTCTTCTGCCAGCCTTCAGTAGGTGTTCTGTAGGAGTTGTTCCACGTGTAGATGTATTTCTGGTGTATCTGTGGGGAGGAAGGTGATCTCCGCGTCTTACTCTTCCGCCATCTTCTCGGAAGCTCCCCTGTCATTGTTTGGGTGCTTTCTGGCACAGTAAGATGCTCTAGGCTCGTTTGTACTTTCTGCCCCCCAGTCCTGGAATCAGCCATTTCTCCAAGGAGCCCTGGTCTCTTTTAGTAGAAAATTGTATTTGGAAGCCAAGGTCTGAGGGCAAGGTGTGCTCATTATTATTGGGGTATTTTTGCTCCCAGGCCCTCTCTATGGCCAGAGCTAGAGTCTATATATACATATTTCTCTATCTGTTGAAAACCGTAAATTCACACAGATGTCTCCAGTTGGAATCCAACCCCAGGGTTCATTCTAGCTTTCCCCCTCTCTGTATTTGTAACTGTCTTGTCTAACAATGAGAAACCTTGCTTTCATTAGTAATTCATTTATTGATTTGATCAGTGCCCTTGTATATATCCCATGTCTGCTGTCATCATCTCCCAGATGGGGCCACCCTCTTCACTCTGTTTCAACGCTGATACCCTACTGTGGGCCATTGTGGCTTCCTCCGTCTCTGCTGCAGAACCTTGCTCTGCCCCAACGAATGGCCGTAGGACTGAATTATTCAGAAAGAAAGGGAATGGAAGTTCAAGGGACATTGAATCAGTTTTGAGTCACCAGTTAGCAAGTCACATAGATATTCCTGCACAGGGTTCCTAACCTGTCTGTTGTTCAAAGACCCCATAGGGTCCATGTAGAGAATTCAGGGGGTCTGTGAAATTGGATGGAAACGTTTTAACTTTGATGGGAAATAATTACATCTTTATTTTTTAACTTCTAACTGAATGTTACCATTTCCTTCAATTATGAATTTAGGCAACACCACAGTAGTATCAGCAGTGGCTGTGACTTTGTCAACAACGGGAATCACACATATATTCATGTCACATTGCAGGTGGTGCAGAAACTATTATTTATGCTCATTGCTACTTTCAAATTATGTTAATTATGAGACTGTCCTTTCAGTCTTATTATTTGTTGTGCAAAAATGAAGACATCTGCATATTATGATATCCCCAAATTATTTAAAAATATTTTGATAATTGTTTTTAACATATTTAGTGTCCTTTATAATCCTATATATTTTATTTTGTGCATTAAAAATAATTATCCTGAGGAGAAGCCCACAGTCTCCGCCAGATTGCCAAAGGAGTCCAAGGGAACAAAAATGCTTAGAACCTCCAGCTTAGCACTTCTTGTTTGAGTATGAAAGTATTTTCCCTGATTATTTTAACATTTGGGGCCTGAACTGGATGAGAAAATGTCCCTCTAAGAAACTGTGTGGCACACCTTGAAATCATTCCCTTGGTAGGTGGAGGGTCACTTCTAAGTATTAACAGTATTAACCTCCTGGCACATGTGGCCTGTTCTGCCTGCCGGCTGAGCGCGTTTCTGAGGCCAGAGGCCACGCTCGGGCAGGGACATGTGGGAAGCCATTGCCGGGTAAGAGGCTGTTCGCAGGTGACCTTGGGGATGGGCTGAAGGGATATAGATGGGCCACCAGTTGGGTCGGCCAACCCCATACTCTTCTCTCTGGGCCTCAGCTTCTTCCTCTGTAAGTCTCCAAGGTCCTCCTTGAGTCTCGAATGCAATTTGAAGCATATGCTTAGCCCTGGAGAGGGACAGAGGGCACGGCTGGAATGGAAGAGCCCGAGACTTTACGTCTTCTCAGGTGGCAGGGTTGAATGTGTCTCTCTGGCCCTCCACTATATCCTCCCCCCTCCCCACTGAGGTACCAGAGTTGAGGAGAGGAGAAGGAAGGCCACAGAGCTGTAATGGGGTGGGTGGTGATCAGCCATTTGGGGGTGAGTCTGCCCCTGCTTCCCTTTCTCAGGGCCCCTGAAAGACTATTCTTCAAATGAGCTGTCCCATCTCTGATCACTCTTCCCCAGATTGGGTTTCTAGACCTTCCCAACACTCAGGTTACTGCTTGGTCTGGTTCAGGGTATCACTTTCTGTGCCATCCTCTCCGTAAAGCCTCTTGGGCACTCTCTCCCCAGAGGTTCTTGACCCACATACTCAGAGAACAGTTGGCCCTCCTGGGCAGAAAAGCAACATAAAGTGAGTGGGTGAAGCAGGAGGTACAGCAGAGGACCTCTAGGGCCTCCATTTCTACTGTTTCTATCTCCATTACTGGGACTCTGTGGGACTAGCAAATACGTCAGAACTGATGCAGCCAAGTGGGTGTTGTCCTTCCAAGCGGCCACACTGGGAGCACCACTGCTGAAAACATGCGTTGCTTTTTTTTTTTTTTTCCTTTCCCAGAATTGTTTTCTAGAGCTGGCGTATTAACCACAGAAGAGAACTGCTCATATTGCCTTATCTTCCCATCTTGCTTGAGCAGAGACACTATTACTTTATTTACCAGGCTTCAGTCCAGGTGGCTTTTTGAATATTTCCAAAAGTCTAATTCACCCACCAGCACTGAAGATAAGAAATACCTTCCACAGAGTTCTTTCTGTATTCCAGGCACCGTGCTAAGCGTACTTCATGAATTTTCCCATTGACAGTTCTGTGAAGTACTTGGCAATTATTTTTTTTCAGTTTTGCATACGGATAAACTGAGGTATAAAATAGTTAAGAAGCTCGCTTGAAGTCACATAGCTATTAGAAGTAGAAAATCCGAGATTCAAACCTGGCAGTAAGACCAGAGTTGGGACTCTTAACTACTGATGAGTTTCTTATTAATTAATGGATTAATTAATCCATTCAGTAATATTATGTGTCAGGCACTGTTCGAGACACTGAGGATTCATCACTGAACAAGACAGACAAAAATTCCTGCCCTCTGGGAGCTTAAATTCTAGTGGAGGAGACAGAAATAAAGAATTACATACTAGGTAAGAGAATTACATGGTATAATAGACTGTAATTTAGGAAAATAAAAGCAGGGTAAGGGAGAATAGGATGGCTAGGTGGAGGTTGAAATTGTAAATGAGGTGGGCTGCCTATGCCATTTGAGAAAAGATTTGAAGTAGTAGAAGGAGTGAGTGAGCCATGCTATCCAGAGAAAGCTATTTCAGGCAGAGGAACAGCCAGTGCAAAGGCCCTGAGGCAGGAGCATGCCTGGTATCTTTGAGAAACAATTGGGTACACCTCCAGTTTTGAAGGGACTTCTAGACCGTTGTGAAGACTTCGGCTTTTACCCTGAGATTAATGGGAGGAAAATTGCAGGATTTTGAGCACAGGTGTGATATGATCAGATTTCTACTTCTACAGGATCACAGTTTAGAGAATAACTGTAGAAGGACAAGGGCAGTTATCTGTTATTACAGGTAGACATAACCAGACCCCGTTGCATTTGCTGCCAGGACATGATGGTGGTTCAGACCAGACCTGGAAGGCATGTCTGTGCAGCCAGCAGTTGCTACCAGGTGTGTTAATTTTTCTGCAAATTGGGTGAGGCCTGAGTAAAGAGAATTTGGAGGGCCTGGCCATGTCTCTCTATGACAAAAGATTTAGAAGCAGCAGGATAAGCAAGAGACTGTGGCAGAGAAAACAGTCACCAGTGTGCCTGTTCACAGAGCTCCCAAAGGAACCTTGGAACGGGAGTTCCATAAGAGGAGGCTCTAGCCTAAGAAGAGGCTCAGACTAGCCTGAGAAAGGTCAAGAGAGGACCCGAAACAGGTTATAAGCTGCAGATTGGGAAGGTAGAGAAAAATGCAAAGAGGAGAGCTGGTAAACCCGTGAAGATTCGGCTCCTTTGATTCTGAAGGGCACTAGTGTCGATGTTCATACAGAGGAGGTGAGGGCCCATGTCAGACACGGGGCCCAGGCAGAGAGTGGCCAGAGACTGGTGGTCAAAGGTCCATTTACAGTCAGGAAGGTGGAGCAGAAGAAGAGTCCTTGTGGTTGAACGTGGGCTGGGGCTTGGGATCCATGGTTTGGAGAAGCAGGTGGAGAGGGGCCACGAGCAGTACATCTGGCTGTGATAACTGAGCTCGGGTCTCTGGCCTCTGGCCTGGTGTTCTGGAGCTTTTTTCTGAGCCTGGTCTAACTGTTGGCACGAGCTGTAGTGGATAGTGTTGCAACTCGACACCAACCTAGCCTGAATGCAGAGGTTTTGAAATATTCCTGGGATGAGTTCTGGTTCTTGTTAGTGGCTCAGGAAGTTTTAACTAATGACTAACATGGGGTTTTGGGTTATCCGTCGGTTTCTTTTATCCATGCACTCTCTTTCTGTTGGCAAGGAGAGAGAGGAGAGGTCAGAGGGAAGCTGGTGGGTTCGGGAATGCCAAATGTGGAATCAGGGAGACCCAGAGATCACAGAGCTGCTGGCAGAGCAATAGCTTTCATGGGCCTCATTCCAAAGTTCCCTCGTGGACGTGGGGCTGGAAAAAGGAAGGAGGAAGCAAGGAAATGAAATCATGCCTTGTAGTTCAGAGGATAGCAGACTTAGTCATTTTTTAAAAAATTGAAGTATAGTTGATTTACAGTGTTGGGCCAATCTCTGCTGTACAGCAAAGTGACTCAGTTATACACATATAGACATTTTTTAAATATTCTTTTCCATATGGTTTATCACAGGATATTGAATACTGTTCACTGTGCTACACAATAGGACCTTGTTGTTTATCCATTCTAAAGGTAATAGTTTGCATCTACCAACCCCAAACTCCCAGTCCATCCCTCTCCCTCCCCCTCCCCCTTGGCAACCACAGGTCTGTTCTCTATGTCTATGAGTCTGTTTCTGTTTTGTAGATAGGTTCATTTGTGCCATATTTTAGATTCCACATATAAGTATACCATATGGTATTTGTCTTTCTCTTTCTGACTTACTTCACTTAGTATGATTATCTCTAGTTACATCCTTGTTGCTGCAGATGGCATTATTTTGTTCTTTTTTTGTGGCTAAGTAGTTTTGCACTGAATATATGTACCACATCTTCTTTATCCATTCATCTGTCGCTGGACATTTAGGTTGTTTCCGTGTTTTGGTTATTGTGAACGATGCTGCTATGAACATAGGGGTGCATGTATCTTTTTTAAAATAATTAATTTTTGACTGAGGTGGGTCTTCGTTGCTGCACACGGGCTTTCTCTAGTTGCGGCAAGTGGGGGCTACTCTTCGTTGCAGTGCACGGGCTTCTCATTGTGGTGGCTTCTCTTGGTGCAGAGCATGGGCTCTAGGCACGCGGGCTTCAGTTAGTTGTGGCACGTGGGCTCAGTAGTTGTGGCTCGTGGGCTCTAGAGCACAGGCTCAGTGGTTGTGGTGCACAGGCTTAGTTGCTCCACGGCATGTGGGATCTTCCTGGACAAGGGCTCAAACCCGTGTCCCCTGTACTGGCAGGTGGATTCTTAACCACTGCACCACCAGGGAAGTCCTGAGGGGTGCATGTATCTTTTTGAATTATAGTTTTGTCTGGGTATATTCCCAGGAGTGGGATTGCTGGATCATATGGTAGTTCTATTTTTAGTTTTTTAAGGAACCTCCATACTGTTCTCCATAGTGGCTATACCAAGTTACAACAGTGTAAGAGGGTTCCCTTTTCTCCACAGCTTCTCCAGCATTTGTTATTTGTAGACTTTTTAATGCTAGCCATTCTGACTGGTGTGAGGTGATACCTCATTGTAGTTTTGCAGACTTAGTCATTTTTAATACAAAGATGATCTGGCTTATTGCATGTAAAACACACACCAAACTTTGAATAATTGGAACAGACATGAAAGAAAAGAAAGAGGGACACTGATGATGACTCACAGAGTGGTAGGACCCCAACCTACAGCCCTGGAGAAATGGGGACCTTGGGCACATGCTCAGTGCTAGTAATGGGGGTGATGTGCTATCTGCCTCCTTAAGGACCAAGGGAACGAGCCCAGCCTGCTCTACCTAAGGTGCTGCTTCCCTATGATGTTGATATATCTCCACTTACTGGTGTGAGGGCTTGGGCACTGGGGAAAACCTCCCTCCTCAACTCTAGGTCAACAATATTTCTTCGGTTCGAGGACTTTAGACACCATCTTCTGGTTTTGCTGATTCTAGCTCACCTGGGAGCATCAAGGAACATAATCATGGTCCCCGAATGTTTGAGGTGGAAAGGACCTTGGCAAGCACCTCATGCAAACTGTCATTGTAATGATGAGAGTCAAGAATCAGCAAGGCCCAATGGCTTGACCAAGGTTCTGAAGCTCACTGATCCCAGAACTTGTACTAGAACTCAAGTTTAGCATTTAAAAAAACTTATCTTGGTTTTCCTTTCAGCAAATATTTATTGAGCACGCATTGGATCCTAGGCATATTGGTGAACAAGACAAAGTCCCTGCTCTCAAGGGGCCAGCGGTCTGGCAGGGGAGATCGTCATTAGCCGAATAAACCCATATATAAAACAAGTATAGATGGTGATAAGAGCCAAGGGAGACAAACATGTGGGAGACACAGGGGCTAGATGAGGGTTTCAGGGTAGCTAGTTTTTAGACAGAGGTCAGTGAAGTCCTTGTAAGACTACTGACCTCCCCTGGCTCCCATCTAGACAAAGGACATCACCGTGTGCCCAGCTGGTGGCTCAACCTCTGAACCTAGGAATCATCCTTGGTGCCTCTCTCTTTTAATTTTAATTTTATTAGAGTTGATTTACAATGTTGTGTCAGTTTCAGGTGTACAGCAAAGTGATTCAGTTATACATATACATAAATTCATTCTTTTTTAGATTCTTTTCTCATAGAGGTTATCCCAGAATATTGAGGAGAGTTCCCTGTGCTCTACAGTAGGTCCTTGTTGGTTGTCTATCTTATATATAATAGTGTGTATATGTTCATCCCAAGCTCCTGATTTATCCCTCCCCCCCCCGCCGATGCCTCTCTTAACTCACTTCCCACGTCCATTGCATCAGTAACTCAATGTAGACCAGTTGTCCTAAAACCGCCCCTTTCTTTCCACCTCCTCGGCACCCACCACCCCCAGCAGAGGCCACCACCCTTGCACTTGGACAACCACGATGGCCTGATGCTTCTCTTCCCCCTACAATTCATTCTCCATACTACAGCCAGACAGATCTTTTAAAACATAAACCACAACTTGTCACTCACCCAGGCGCCTACCACCCGTGGCACCTCATCACACCTGGAACGAAGTCCGAGTCCTGCCTCGTTTTCCCACTCTCCCTTCCCTCTCTCAGCTCCAGCTGCACTGAGCGTCTTGCTATTTCATCTGCACTGCAAGCTTGTCTAACTTACAGTGTTTGGAAAATAACAACAAAGGCAGTTCCTTCCTAATGCTTCATCTTCCATATGTAACCAGCCATTAAGTAGGGAGGCCATATGGCTTGGGTCAATGTTAGCAACCACTTTTACTCTCAGAACTGTCCCAGTTTGGGCAATGAGTTATGTGGGTCTCCTGTCATTAAGGATTTGGGGGTAGTCTGTACATGGCTTCCTCCTTCCCCCCTTCTCTCTTCCCTTTCCTCAAACATATGTAGAGTAGCCACCTGGTACGAGACATGTACTAAGTGCTGGAAGGTGGAGATACCTGAAAATAAATAAGCCTTGGTTATGCCCTCAAGGAACTTTCAAACATCTGCACAAACACTGAAAAAGAGAACAAAGCAAAATGACAATGATATGACCTAGACATTTTCAGATTCGGTGTTTGCTATTCTATAGACAAAATGACTCGATATTGGCTTGAACATTTTACAGTTTACCCAGATGTTTGGTACCACCTAGACACGGCCTGATTTCCCCCTCGCCACCAGTCACTCTCAGCTTCCCCCCCGTACCCCCTTTTCTCTCTCGTTTGTTCCCATTACTCAGGGCTTGGCAGGTTTCACGCATGCATCATGCCAGAACTTCTTCACATGGAACATGATTAAGACCAAGGCCTTGGGTCTTTCCTGCCTTCTGACAATTCACTGCATAACTTTCTTGCTCTTCCTCTGTTCCTTCCAGGCCCAAGCCAGCCAAGCGGGATCTAAACTAGCTTCTGGTTGGCTCTTGTATTCCTGCCAGAAGTGGTTTTGCTGGCTTGGCCTTGGAGTTCCTTGTATTCTAGCCTCTCCGTGGTGCCCTTGGGGAAGCACACGGAGGCTCCCCTACCCCTGGAGTGCTGTTTGTCTGCCACACTCCCCTACCACAGGGTGAGGAAGCCCACCCCCCATGTAGGAGCCCAGAGAGGCTCCATGTGTGGTTCCGAGAGAGCTCAGGGTAGGGGTGAGGATCGAAGACACTTAACCTAGTCTTTTCAGAGAAGTGCTTTCTGGTGGCCTTCTGTCCCTCCTCTTGGCTTTGCTCTTTGTGTCGAGTTGGTGACTGTTTACACAGGATGGCATGAGATGGCCAAAATCTCACTCCTCCCTCAAGTGACTCCTCGTTAGCCTACATTGAATTCTTAGAACCCCACGTCTAGTTTTACTGTCTATTGATCTTGATAAGGGATAACCCATTAGCTGGCAAATGATCAGGTGATAATTAAATTAACGGAGTGACGCATCATCTCCTGTCGCCTTTAGGGACAAAGGACACAGAAGACTGGTATGTTTTTGATGAGAACAGAGGAGGTTTAAGGGGAACTCAGGATTATGGGGCTCCATTGGGCATGGGGAGCACCTCTGGGCCAAGATCAGGTATTTGAGCATATGAGGGAGGGTCCTAGAGGACAGGCAGGCATGAGGATGGAATGGTGGAGGCATTTTAAGGACAGACTGACTAGGGTGAAGCCTGGTACCCTGCTGGCTCTACTCATAGCATGGCTGGGAATGAGGTGGTGATGCTGTGGGCAGGAAAATACATCCTTCTCTTTGCCTCTCAAGAGGCTGTGGAAGTGGGGTGGTGGAGAAGACGCTACACTCTGTGCTCAGGAGGGATCCCCCAGGTTAAAGGGAGATGGAGAACCGGGGCATGGCAGACAGTGCATCTGGCCTCAGGAGCGTGGGCACATATAATGACTCAGGCCCTTCAACAGATAGAGAATTTTCCACAAGCTCTTAAGGGCAGCAGTTCATATTTATATAAAAGTCAGAGCGTACGGGCTTCCCTGGTGGCTCAGTGGTTCAGAATCCTCCTGCCAATGCAGGGGATACGGGTTCGAGCCCTGGTCCAGGAAGATCCCACGTGCCATGGAGCAACTAAGCCTGTGCGCCACAACTACTGAGCCTGTGCTCTAGAGCCCACAAGCCACAGCTACTGAGCCCGCGTGCCACAACTACTGAAGCCCAGGCGCCTAGAGCCCATGCTCCACAACAAGAGAAGCCACCGCAATGAGAAGCCCGCGCACCGCAACGAAGAGCAGACACCGCTTGCCGCAGCTAGAGAAAGCCTGCACGCAGCAACAAAGACCCAACGCAGCCAAAAGTAAATAAGTAAATAAATAAATATGTATATATAAAAAAAGTCACAGCTTACATCCATGCCCTCTTAAGAGACTATAACACAGGGAGACATGACTTTCACTGAGAACATAGGGGATGAAACTTGAATCTGGCTACAGGAAATACTCTATTCCAAGGTGTTATTGGATCCAGATGTCCCTTGTCCCATAGAGGCTGCCTGGATGAGTCTTCCCACCAAAATCTGTACTCTCCTAGGGCAGACAAAGGCCCTTGGGAGAAAGCGTTGGGATTGATAGAGATAGTCACCTAGGATAAGGATGGGCTGCCCTGGGCTGTCCACAGGGTGAGATGGAGTGAGTCACAGTCCTGCAAGAGTGTGAAGGACTTGGCTTTTCCCAGTGGGGGCAGGTGATCTGGAGGGGTGGAGGGAAGAAGATGTAGGTTCAGTGTTACTTTACTGGAGGAAGGGAACAACCACGGAATAATTAACTATATAAATGGAAAACATGTTTCCTAAAATGAGGCTGTACGTCAGCTACAGACAGGGCTCATGAGACAAATTCTTTTGTGAGGATGAAGCTTCACAAGAACACACACATACACGGTTTACACACATGAATTGTTCAATGCCTGCATGTGTATGTGTGCTCACATATATACACCTTTATACACAGAAATATATGCATGTCAACCCCACGTTTATATGTACACATGAATGTATATACATGTATATACACACATATATAATATTGGTGTTAATTTGCTACATATATATGACATACCTGCTCACATATCTAATATGGAGATTCGTGATAAGCCAACTCCTAATTATCTATCATTATCCACTCTTTTATCCAGGTTTTTCATCCAAGAATGGCTTCTTCCTCTTACCAAGTGTAATTCTGCAGTCACCACTTGGTCTGTGTTTATGGAAAGTAATTATATCGTAATTGCCATTCTCCTCAACCGAAATGCTAAAAATTAATTGCAAAAGAAAAGAACAAAAATTTCTAACACAAATGCCAAATTATTTATTCTAAAGTCAGATAAAAATGAAGTTTTTAGAAATGTGCCATTTGAATTTATTTGCGTCTTCTTGATTATTGGTGCTTGCTATAGACTAAATGTGTTCCCTCAAAGTTCGTATGTTGAAGCCCTGACCCCCCAATGTGATGGTACTAGAAGGTGGGGCCTTTGGAAGGTAATTAGGTCATGAGCGTGGAGCCCCCAAGAATGGAATTAGTGCCCTTACAAAAGAGACCCCAGAGAGCTCATGTGGGGACACAGTGAGAAGATGGCTGTCTATGAACCAGGAAGTGGGTTCTCACCAGACACCGAATCTGCCACGGCCTTTTTTTGGACTTCCCAGGCTCCAGGAGTGTGAGAAATAAAGTTCTGTTGTTTATAAGTCACCTAGTCTATGGTATCCGTTATAGCGGCCCGAGTGGACTAAGATAGTGCTGATACTTGTAAGTTGGCTGGGTTTCACTGGTGCTCTAAGATCTTCCTTTTTTCTCGCCTTTTCTGGCATAGATGAACTGACTTGTGCTAGTTGGGAGCATCGTCAGCATGACAGAAAGAGTCAGGTGTGAGGCATGGCTCACAATCCTCAAACCTGCTTTTGTTGCATGCACGCACACACACACACACACACACACACACACACACACGCATACATAAAACCATACAGTTGTGTTGAAATGTCTGGTCTTTAGCTCTTGAAAACTTATAATAAAATCGAGGCCAACTTTGTTCTGCTGAGTCTTTCAAGCCTCTGGTGATAAAGTGCTGTTTTCAGCAATTGCGTCTATTATGACAATGTCCACGGACTTGGGATTGGGTAGGGGCTTCACTTTTTTTTTTTTTTGGGGGGGGGGCTTCACTTTTAATGCCAAAAAAGGCCTCCTCTTGGGGTATGTATTCAGTTGCTCCAAACTGTTGGGGACATAACAAGTGGAAACTCTCTGGTGTGACTTCTAGAAGGAAATTTGTATTTAGGCAGCCTCTCAGGCCTCTGGAACCGATGGACAATTCAAACCTAGGAGAACTAGGCTCCTAGGGTGTGGGGTTTTCCTGGAAATTGAACGTTTAGAAAAGAAACCCTTTTGTCTCAACTATTTGATTGAAAACTTGATCAAAGGAATTAATATCCTTCCTGGTTAATTCTGTGACTGGAATTGGACCTTTCTATCATTCTTGGGGATTCTACAGAGAGACCAATGCATTTGATAAAGAGATGAAGCGATAGAAGAAAGTTCAGAACCTTTTCCTTTCTTCCTAAAGTCCTGACATCCATTTCATTTCTTGTTATTGTGATGATTGTCCTAACAATTCTGAGAACCTCTACTACTAACACTGCCACTTGCCACTTCCTGAGCGCTTTATTCGTCCTGCCACTGTGCTGAGACCTTTTACATGCAGCGGCTCAGGAAGCCTCACAACAACGCATTTTACAGCTGAAGAAACTGAGGCTCGGGGGGCTTGAGTAACTTGCTCAAGGTCTTGCAGCTGGAGGGCTGTGAGATTCAGTTCAGGTCTGACACCTAAACGTGTGCTCGTAGTCCCTGTAGCTTTTGCTTCTTTTCCTGAAAGAGATCAAGATGAGATTTTAGCAAGTTAGGTTAATAGTTGCTGTACTATATGCATGTATGTGTGTATTTGTTTTTAGGTTCATTAAGGATAAGCCTAAGTATTTTACTGAACTCTTTTCTTTTTTGCCTGATTACACAGTTAAAATACTTGGATCGGATGGTGACTCTATTAACCATCCCTTAAATTTCTTGCTCTCTTAAAGACCCTTTCAGTTTTACTCTTATTTATTTATTTATTGCTGTTCCCTTTCCAGTAACCTGAAAGTTTTTTTGCATCAGCAACTTCTGCAATGCCTAAAGTCTTTTTGCTTAAGGGTGAATTTTGGCGCCTTCAGGACTACCAAGCAGATATTTTAAGTTTCCATCAATTTCTTTGGAAATAGCAGAAGAATTAAAAAACTGGAATTTCCCTCTCTCAGTAGTTTCTTTCTAAAGGAAACCTAACGTCTGGGGATCTTTGCCAAGAGTAAATACAGAGAAGGTATTGCTTGCGGAACATTGTCCTTGAGTTCAGACAGCCTCCTCCTGTCTCCTGGCCCCAGGGTATAAATAGAGGGAGACACAGAGGAGACTGGCAGAGATCTTGCTGACAGCCCTTCCAAACTTCCAGAAAAGATGACTCGCTGCCTATCGAAAAGTCTGCCTCGTGATTGTACAGCTCCCCTGTCCCCTGTGGATGAAGATTCTTTTTTAGAGCAGTGGCTTCTCTGAATTCCCCTGGTGTCTTTGTGTCCATCCATCCGTTCCCTTAGTAGGCATTTACTAGGCACTGGGGATGAGGAAGTGAACAAGGTCTAGCTTTTAACCCTGGGAGCTCCCACTTTACTGGGGGAGACAGAACATAGCCAGATGACAGCATGACAGTATGTCCTTGGAGAATGTGGAGGAAGGCCTTGGGAACAAAGGAGAAAGAGCCATAGGTTCTACCTGAGGGAGTCCAGGGAGGCCTCACAGAGGAGGTGACATTTGAGCTGGGTCCTGAGGGTTAAGAAGGAGCTTATCAGGCAGAGGGACCAGCAGAGACAAGAGACCTGATTTGCTAAACCGGTGATTGTATTTGGAAAAGGGTGACCTGGTGAGTGTAACGGATTCATTCCAGCATCCATTTCCATGAAAGTCATGACTTGTGTTCTTGGGTGAGAAGAGAGAGAAGCAAACCACAGAATCCCCTCGCCTGCCTCATTTGGCAGCCTCGCCCTGCTCTCTTGTTGAACGCGTTGAATTTATTTGCTTCCCACATCTGGCCTTCCAGGCTGAAGCCCTGAGCATTTCTGCTCCCCTTCTTTTCCTATCTACATTTTCTTTGGAAACTATTTTGAGGGATTTAAAAGACGAAGCTTCCATTCCACTGACTTCCCTTAATCAAAAGCCTCTGTAGCCACTGGCAGTGGAGCGTGTCTTCCTCTCAGCCTCCCCCGGAGCCACACTAGGAGGTGGGAGATGGGCCGGAAGTGTCTGTAGTGTGATAAGTGGAGGCTGACGTTGCCTGTCCTGAGCCAGTTCTGACTCCTCTGGTGGCTGTGTCCCTTGAGCTACCCCAGGCCCTCCACCCCTGGGGGCTTGCCCTTGGCTGGGGCTCTTCTCTCTAGAGAAGATTTTCCTCGTTCTCCTTGGAAACGGTCATTTTCTGGGCCTTTGTCCTTGGACCGCCAGCCCTTACCATCCGTTCTCCATCCACTCTGCTATGTTTGCTGTTGTCTTCTCTCTGATCCTTTGGGTCCCAAGTTGGTGTCTCTGTGTGAGTGGGGGAGTGTGTGCATGGGGGCAGGGCAGGGGGATGGGATCGTTCTGGATTGGGGAGACAGGACAGGAGAGAGAATATATAGACGTACACTATAATGAGTTTAGTGCGAATGGCCTTTAACTGCCGGTGTTCATGGAAGGGGGCACTGCTGTTAATAGCTCCAAAGCTTAAGCAGTTAAGCGCTGCTTGATTTTAGCATGAATTTCTTAATTGAACTCTGACTGCTTTCTTGTTTGGTTGGGAACCATGTGAAATTTCAGTGTTTTGGGTGTACTCTGATGCTTTTGCAAAAATATTCCTGTAAAAGGGTTTCATCTTCAAGGAATTCATGGAAAAGACTCTGACAAGTACAGGTTTCTGGAACTGACTATGCTGCTGAACTGAATGAATGAGCATTTTCAGAACTCTAATGGAAAACTGATGAATTTATAAAAGTGCTAACAAAAGATCAAGATGAAAAAAAATTAATTACATGGGACTGAGTGCACTGATGAGGATGATTATGATTTTTGTAACTTTCTGTTTGAATTAAAAAAAAAATCCCACAAGGACTCAGAGGCAAAAAATATACGAATCAATTTTCACTGCAAAGTAAAGGAGCTGTTACAGTGGAGGATTCCTGGACTGAATGTCAATATTATGACAGAGTATGAGTGTGTTTCGTGGTTGGTAATTGCAATCATTGTTGCTTTTGTTGTGGCCATCCATTTACAATGCTTGGTGGCAGTTTATTTATCTCTTGTAAAAATAAAATACAGTGAGTGTGTGTTTTAAAAAAAGAATAAAATGCAAAAGAATAAAAGAGAAAAAAAGATTTCAGTGTTTTGAAGAGTGCTGGGTTCCCATTAGTCCTGCTGCATCCTTGTGAGGCTGTAAAACCAGGAAACTAAACTCAGGTGCGAGAGTCAGGAAAGGTTAGGATTGCATCAGCCTGACCCTCCATCCCAGACAAGATGCTTTATTTTTGGGCAAATCCGTGGTCCAGCCTTGTTTTGCTCAGGTATTCCTTATCAAGCCGCTTTACCAGCTCTTGGAGTAGTTGTAAGCAACAACAGCCCTGGCTGTCATTCTCTTGAAAACATGCCCTCACGCCAGGCAGGGGGCCTCCTTGGTAGGAGCCAAAGTGAACCACCTATGATACAGCGCCCCTATCTGAGCCAAAATGAATGTCAGGTGGACGAGTGAGCCTAGAGCCAGGACCATCTGTCCTAATCTCTGGAGTCCACATTGGTCAACAGCCTTTCCAAGGACATACGCTAAATGGGAGAAATAGGACTAGACCCCTGGGCTCGCTAATTCCTGGCCCTGTGCTTATCCGGCTCACTGAGCGGCTACTGTATGTAGGGGAGTACTTTTTCAGCCACCACAAAGTGATTAGGTTGATTCTAACCAACCGCTCATTACTTGAACTTGCAGTGGTTCTCAGCCCTGGCTACACAGTAGAATCACCTGGGGAGCATTTACAAAAAGGCCCACAGGTCTCACTTGACCAGTTGGATCTGAATCTCTGCATGTGGGCGACCTACCTACCCCTGCCGGGCAGGAGTACTCTAAAATAATTTTCCGGCTGATTCTAAAAATGCAGAGAGGATTAAGAACCCCTGTTCTAGAGTGGAGATGGAAATAAAGAATCTTTAGTTTGCTGACCGGACCACAGTTTACTAAAGCAAATTTAATGTCATTCGTTGCCCTGAGAAAATAGTTCTCTCCAGGAGCTGGTTAAAGCCTAGAGCAAATTTTTTTCTCACCCCCAATTTGAAAATGATCCAAGTATTTCCTGACTATTTCAGAAAGGGATCCTGGGCTCAGAAACCAGAAACAAATATAGAGGATGGAGCTCTCCTTCCTTTCAAAATGACTTGGGGACCATCCATGGGACCTGGGACTATGTCCTGCTCTACCCCCCATTGAAACTTGAGAGTAAATTTGTTTTACCTGAGAGATCATTAATGTCAGATCTTGGATCAGTGTGTTACAACAGTAAGGCAGCTGTTTATAATACAAATGCCTCAGGCTTTCTCACAACCTGTTTTGTGGAACCCCCTGCAAAGGTGATTAAAGGGTAACCGCCTAAAGCCATTACCTCCCCACCTAAGATTGTCCCTGCTTTGCCTTCTGAGGAGTGTGCAGGCCTGGGGACGGGGTCCCTGCTGCTGTGCTGTGCTGGGTCCCGCTGCTCTTACGGGTGTGGGAGAGCCACTGTGCTCCGCCTTTCCCTCTCTGCATTCAGTGACCTCACATCACCAGCTTGAAATTGGCCAGGGTGGAGTATTTACACAGTGGAAATCCGTAAATTGCTACAAATGAAGAATTTTTTTCCCCCTGGAGAACAGGTTGTTAAACATTTACCGGCAAACCTCTGGTCACAGGTATTCTCCGGACAGTTCCCAAGTAGAAGATGTGGGTGTTGTCATTGGGGATTATGTTTTAAATTCTCCAAGGAAGATTCTAGAAGTCTGTGGTCATTCTATCACAGTTTCATAAGATATCTAAAAGGCATCTCAGATTTCTCATGCCTGAGATGGAACATGCAGATTTCTATCTCCCACCAGCCCAAGTACATTCCCTCCCTCGTCTTTCCCAGGCCAGTTAAGGGAGACTCCATCATTTCACTTATTCAAGCCTAAATGCTGGGAGTCATTTCTGAGTCCTCTTTTCTCAATCCCCACACTGTAAGTTAGCAAAGCCTACTGACTTTGCCTTCACAATATATCCAGTTCTTACTAGCTCCATTGTTGCCGCCTGGTCCAAGCCACCCTCATTCCTCACTTGGATTACTGCAACGGCCTCCTAACTGGTCCCCTGCTTAGAGTGAGACCTTTGTCGTTCTAAGTCTATTTGTCACATACAGCAGTGAGGATAATCTTTTTTTTTTTTTTTTTTTTTTGTGGTACGCGGGCCTCTCACTGTTGTGGCCTCTCCCGCTGCGGAGCACAGGCTCTGGACGCACAGGCTCAGCGGCCATGGCTCACGGGCCCAGCCGCCCCTTGGCATGTGGGATCCTCCCGGACCGGGGGCACGAACCTGTCTCCCCTGCATCGGCAGGTGGACTCTCAACCACTGCGCCACCAGGGAAGCCCAATCTTTTAAGCACATATATCAGATTACGCCATTCTAAAGCTCAAAACTCTCCAGTGGGTTCCTGTCTCACTCAGAGTGAGACTTTGCCAGACCTTGATGACCTTTCTGACTTCACCTCCTTCCACTCTACGCCTTGGTCACTCTCTTTCTCAGCCATACTAATTTCTTTGCTGTTCTTTGACTATTGAATAGGTCAGGATGGTTCCCTCTCAGGGCCTTTGCCCATGGTATTGCTTCTACCTGGAACCTCCTTGCTGTGACTATACAATGGCTCACTCCTTTACTGTATATCTTTCAGAGGTCTGCCCAAATGGCATCTTTTTAAAATATATATATGTTTCAGGTGTCAAATATAGTGATTCCTAATTTTTAAAGGATTTATTCCATTTATAGTTATTATAAACGATTGGCTATATTCCCTGTGCTGTACAATATATCCTTGTAGCTTATTTTATACCTAATAGTTTGTACCTCTTCCTGCCCTACCGCTATCATGCCCCTCCCCCCTTCCCTCTCCCCACTGGGAACCACTAGTTTGTTCTCTTTATCTGTGAGTCTGTTCCTTTTTTGTTACATTCACTGATCTGTTTTATTTTTTAGATTCCACACCAAATGTCATCTTATTCAGAGGGGCCTTTCCTAGTCATATTTCAAATAGAACATTCTACCCAACTCTGACAGTCTCTATCTGTTTTTATTTTTCTCCATGGCAGGCATCACTACCTGACACATAGTTTTTGATTATTTTGCTTCTGGCCAGTCCTGGAAAGTAAGCTCCAGGTAAGCAGAGCTTTGTGTCGTTTGCTGCTGTATCGTCAGGGCCCAGAAGAGTGCTTGGCATCTGGTAGGCGATACATCTTTACCAAATGAATGAGTAAATGTCTGTAAGGGTGGATGCGTGGGGAGTGTGTGTGTGTGTGTGTGTGTGTATGCTATGTTGAACCATATGTAATTGTAAGTATTTGACCACTTTTGACATCTGTCATTACTAGACAATATAGCACCTCGATGATCATTTATAATTCAGCTCTTTATTTTACGATGAGATGCTTTGAGACTGTGAAAGGGCAGATGACTTGCTCTGGGGACAGTTAGTGATAGGAACGTGGTTTTCTTTGATGAGCAAAAGGTTTTTGAAAGCAGAACACCCAGATAATATCAATCAGCAGTGCACGGGACATTTGTCCTTCCCATGTGTTATGGTTTTTGTCTTCATCTCTGAGCAGGCTAGGCGAAATGCTTTCAAAGAGATTTTCACCCCCTTTGGGTAGGATAATGCTTTCCAGAGCACTCTTAAGAGAAGGCTCAGAGCCGCTCCTGCACCACTGTCAACATGGGGTCCTTCCATACTGGCTGAGTTAGAGCCAGGAAGCACCTTGAACTTACTGCTTTGGCCTTTGGCAAGAAAGCTTGCAGCTGGGTGCCTTCATGAGTCAGCCGTGAAGTCTGGATTTAACCACAGGTCTTGAGCTAGGAATACTTAGCGCATGGCTGGAGCCACATGGCTTTTTAATGCAGAAGTCTCAGCTCTGCAAGCCCTTCACTCCCCATCTGTGCCAACACCCCTTCCCGGGAGTCATGCCCTGTATGGGGGGCAGGGGGAAGATCTCAGTGGCCTTCCCTATGAAGAAAATGTGAGGCAGGAATGTTGAATTCCTTGGAGTGTCCACTGTATAGTGAATGTGACTAGTTTCATCTGAAGTTTCTCAATGAATAGTGTTTGATGTGAATTTATTGCTTAATAAAATTTACTAGAAGGGAATGGGGCTGGTGGGGAGACATTTGGATTGATTTTCAAACAAATCAGGATTTGAGAACAACTCGAGATGAGGGCTCTCATGCTGATGCTGGACAAGCAGTGAGAGTCCTTTTCAACAAAGCTTGCAGTCCTTTTTACATGAACTGTCTCTCTGAATTATCTAAGGATACATCTGGCTTCCCCTGGAAAGCTTTTTGCCCCGTGGAGTAAAATTTTGCTACAGACTAGCATGCTCAGATTTGGGTCCTTGTATTAATAATTTCTCTTAAAGCCCCCTAAATGCCAGGCTCCGTTTGATGGAATATAGTTCACAAGTTTTCTCCCTGAATTTTGTACCATTGGACTTCTACACTGGCATACATAACTTTTCAGGATGTCAGTACTGGAAACCCAGAGCTCTGTCTGCTGAGGTGCAGAAAGGTTTGCTAAACTCATCCTGTGCCCACAGAGTTAGTGGTAAGAGTTAGATTTTCTTAAGTCTTACTCAGTAGTTGCCTATACTTGGATATCTGACTACAGAATTTCCTGTCAGGATTTCACTTTCTGTAGGAGATGGGAACCTGTGTTTGGGTTCACTCCTTTGGTCAGCTCCCATATCCTCTGTTATGATCTCTATAATGTGCTCCTTACAGAGGCGGGACTGCTTTCCAGTCTGGAAATATGTCCAGAGCATGTGATCTGTGTTCTTCACGCTACAGTTTAAGCTTGGGAGGGCGTTTCTAGACTGTACTGCCTGGGTTCAAACACCACCTCTGTCAGTTGTGGGACTAGGAGCAAGTTAGGTTCTTGCCTCAGTTTCCTCATCTGTGAAGTGGGAATAGTAACAATCATAATAGTGACCTACAGTGTTTTTGTGGGGATTAAGTGAGCTAATAGAGGTAAAGTATTTATAGCCCAGCACACAGCAAGTGCTCAATAAATACCATTTTTTAAAATTAATTTATTTTAAAGTATTTATTTGGTTGCGTTGGGTCTTAGTTGAGGCAGGTGGGCTCCTTAGTTGCGGCACGTGGGCTCCTTAGTTGTGGCATGCAAACTCTTAGTTGTGGCATGCATGTGGGATCTAGTTTCCGGACCTGGGCCCCCTGCATTGGGAGCACAGAGCCTTAACCACTGCGCCACCAGGGCAGTCCCAATACATACCATTATGATTGTAATAAAATCCCAACCTGCCTACAGTTAACCAGCTTCCCTTGGTCATCGGTGACTGTCTCCAGTCCATCTGCTTCTCTGAGACAATTACATGTCTGTTCAAATCATCTCTCAGGTTGGATCATCCACATGTGCCTTTGGTGTGTCCTTCATTTCATAGGTGCTATGTGATGGAGCTTTCCTTGAGTGTCCTTACTTTCTGTACTTCCAGAACATTCTGGCTCATTCAGTTTTCAGCCTGGAAGTACCGTTATGACCACCTTCCTACTCTAAAAAATCAATGCTTTTATCGATAATATCAAATTAGAGAATTAGTATATCTATAAACAACCCATGGCCACATTATCCAGCCATAAAGCAGTTTAACTAGAGGATGCTCACTGAAAAGCCCTCCAAGCGTTGGGCTGCTCTACCTCAGGAAAAGCGAAGCTCTGTCTGCTCCATGAATTATTCCTGTCACATGTGGCGGGAGGTGGGAGCATCGGGCCCCAGCAATCCCAGGAGCAGGTGGGGGGCGCTTGGACAGCACCTAGTGAATTCAGATCCAGTCCAAGAGGCAAAGGACAGAGTCTCAGGACGAAGTAAGCATTAGGATATCTGAATGGAAGCCACAGAGAGTTCCAGAATCCTACCTTCGAAACAGGACCCCAAGGTCCTGTCCTACAAGGTAGGGGAGGCCAGGCAGATGGGGAGGCAGGCAGCTCAGGGAGGGGTGCAGGGCAGTGGAGCAATTTTTTTTTTTTTTAGTGGAGCAATTTCTGAGACTTCATTGGCTCCAGCTGCGTTCCCAGGGTGTGCATTCAGGTGCTCTGGTAGGACAGCAACAAGGCTGCTGCTCCATACCTTGTAATTCCAGAACCACTTTTAGGGCCTGGCCCACCTGCGTAAAGGATCATTACAAGTGGATATAAGCATGAGTAATTCCTCAATAGAAGTCTCAGTCTACCTGTGACTCCACAGCAGGTAGGAACTCAGTTAATGCCGTCCCTCTGGTTTCCGTGGGACGCTTTCTTCTGGTTCCCCTCCCACTTCTCGTTTTTTTTTTCTTTCGTTTTCGGTACGCGGGCCTCTCAATGTTGTGGCCTCTCCCGTTGCGGAGCACAGGCTCCGGACGCGCAGGCTCAGCGGCCATGGCTCACGGGCCCAGCCGCTCCGCGACATGTGGGATCTTCCCGGACCGGGGCACGAACCCGTATCCCCTGCATCGGCAGGCGGACCCTCAACCACTGCGCCACCAGGGAAGCCCCGCTTCCACCCCTTTGGTATCGCCTTCTCAATCTTTATGCAGGCTCCTCCTTTTAAATGTTGGTGTTCCTCAGACTTTTTAGGGTCCTTTGCTTCTCACTCTTCCCCTCCTTGCATAATCTTCTATATGTCTCTCTTTTCTCTTAAAAATTCTATTAAAAATTGTTCTGAAAGACTTAAAATGCAAAAACCACGGCTTCCCTGGTGGCGCAGTGGTTGAGAGTCCGCCTGCTGATGCAGGGGACACGGGTTCGTGCCCTGGTTCGGGAAGATCCCACATGCCGCGGAGCGGCTGGGCCCGTGAGCCATGGCCGCTGAGCCTGCGCGTCCGGAGCCTGTGCTCCACAATGGGAGAGGCCACAACAGTGAGAGGCCCGCGTACCGCAAAAAAAAAAAAAAAAAAAAAAGCAAAAACCAGCGTGCTACACCTTCTACCCCTACCCTATGTGCATTTCCACTCTGTGCAGACAATACTTTTAAATTCTTTTGGCAGTTCCTTTCCATAGTTGTCTCCTTATTTCTATAATATTTTAGACCACTAGTTCTTCATTCATCAATTTCAGGCAATGTCTGAAATTAACAAATTTCTTCCAGTGTAGATGAGGATTTAGCTCCATTGCATCTACTGCACTTCCCTTTCTGATCCCCTAAGATAGTTACATTTTTTGTTAAACCAACTATCAGCATTTACAGTGTTACTACATTAACATTATTCATTTTTGACCCAAGGGGAGGATTTTTTCAAGTGTTTCAGTTTATTTTATTTTAAAAATGTTTATTGGAGTATAGTTGATTGGCAATGTTGGGTTAGTTTCTGCTGTACAGCAAAGTGGATCAGTTATACATATATCCACTCTTTTTTAGATTCTTTTCCCATATAGGTCATTACAGAGTATTGAGTAGAGTTCCCTGTGCTATACAGTAGGTCCTAATTAGTAATCTATTTTATATGTAGTAGTGTGTATATGTCAATCCCAGTCTCCCAGTTTATCCCTCCCTGCACCCCTAAATGGTACAAATGAATTATTTACAAAACAGAAATAGAGTCACAGATGTAGAAAACAAACTCATGTTTACCGGGGAGGAGGATTATTGATAATATTTACTTTCTAGTATCATTTTTATTTCTCCTAGAGTCAGTAATTGCCCCTAATTCTCACTTGCAGGTTCTTCAGTACAGGTATTCATTATTTCTTTTTTTTTTCCCTGAGTGCTGCATTATATCTGTCGCAAACCTATCAGTTTTTCCCAAGTGCTCAATTATATCTGGTCACATTTCAATTCTCCCTTTTTCCTTTTCCTCAATGTACCTTCCACCATAGTTCTCCTTCCTTCTACTCTGGTCAAACCCCTTGTTCTCTCGATCCACTGGGTATTCCCATGTTTGGTGGATAAATTTTTGAAAGCTTCTAAAGAAAGAGTGCATGGGAGTTAAATTATTTTGAGTCCTTGCTCAACTAAATGTTTTAAATTTACCCTCGCACTTGACTGGAAGTTTGGATGAGTCTGGAATTCTAGATTCAAAGCCGTTTTCTCTTGGAATTTTGAAGGCATTCTTTCATGGTCTTCTGCATTCCTGCATTGCATTTGATAAGTCTAATGCCATTTGTTTCCTTAATTCTTTTACTTTTTTAAAAAAGTAGGCATAATCTTACAAACTAGAAGATTTCCATTTCTTATCAAAATGGAAAAATATTGAATGTATAGCTGTCTTTACAGATACATTTGCCCATGTAGCCCCATCCAGGTCTTGAGAGGGAGAGAAGATATACACTTGCCATCAACCTAGATTCTCCCCCATTGTTTCTGCTCCCCTCTGTTTATCCCCAGATATATATATATTTTTCAGTGTATAACCATCTCTTGAGTCCCAGACACATCAAACTTCCTGTGGGAAAAACCACCTCAAAGTCAATACACCCACGACAAAACTCATCACCTCTTCCTAACCTGTTCTTCCTTCTGAGTTCTCAGTCTTGGTGAAGGGCATTGACATTCATCCAGTTGTTCAAGCAGGAACACAGAGAGTCATTCTTAACCCCTCCCACTTCTTTACTCTTACATAACATCATGCCCAAGTCCTGTTCGTTCTTTCAGTGTCTCTCATCCGTCCCCATCTCTTCACTCTCACTGCTAGATTTTAGACACATGTTATTATTCATCTCTACTATTGCAATAACCTCCTTCCTGTTTTCTCTGCTTCTCATCTCAACCAACCCCTTCTGATCCATTCCCCTTACTGCTGCCACAGTGCCTTTTCTGACATTGGCATTTGAGCTGCACGAGGGCAGGAACTTTGTTCACCTATATATCCCCAACTCCTTGAACAGTGCTTTGCTCTTACTAGGTACTCAGTATATATGTGTTGACTGAAAAGATGAGTAAATAAATCTGATCCTGGCACTCCCTTGTCAGAACCTTCCAGTGCTTCTGCCCCTCTCCCCATCACTTGTATGATAAACTCTCAACTCCTTATCATGACATGATCTAGCATGGGTCCAAGCTCAGTTCCCACTTCTTCCCACATCGCCCGTTTTTTTCCTGTGAACACTGAATAACTTGTTCTCAGAGAGCATTCTGCTCTCTCAGGCCTCCAAGCCATTGCACGTGCTAGTCCCTCTGTCTGGGACACCTCCTGTTCCTTTGCCTATCGGTCAAGTTGTAATTCATTACTAAAGTTTCATCACAAGAGTTCTCTCCCTGACAGAGGCTCTTCTGGAAACGTAAGGCAACCTCAGACTTTTCTTTTTTTATGACCTCGTCATACATTGTGTACCTTCTGTGGAAGAAATCAGTGCTTTTCTCAATCTCCAGTTCCACTCTACTTCTGAGCCTTCAGGAAGCTTATACTTCCCTGTCCCTCTGAAATTATGTATAGCCAGGGACTCTCTCTGGCTAATGATATATGAATAGAGTTGTGCTGAAGTATATTTACGAGCTGGAGTAGGATTCTCCATCTCCCTCTCCCTCTGCCAAGGCAACCAACTACACTGCATACAGTGGAGTCTCTGTTAGCCTGTGTGTCTGAATGAGGATGAAGTGGAGCAGACCCCCACTCCCCAGCCTACCTGCTCCTGATGGACATATATAATACCAGCAAGAAATAAGCCTTGGGCTTCCCTGGTGGCGCAGTGGTTGAGTCTGCCTGCCGATGCAGGGGACACGGGTTCGTGCCCCGGTCCGGGAAGATCCCACATGCCGCGGAGAGGCTGGGCCCGTGAGCCATGGCTGCTGAGCCTGTGCGTCCGGAGCCTGTGCTCCGCAACAGGAGAGACCACAACAGTGAGAGGCCCGCGTACCGCAAAAAAAACAAAAAAAGAAAAAAAGAAATAAACCTTTTTTGTTTTAAGCCACTGACATGTTGGGGTTGTTTGTTACAGCAGCATAACCTAATCTATCTCAAGTAGTATGCTTTCATATAGCCATTACCCTAGCTCTCAACATTAGTTTACCTTATCTTTGAGGTCAAGGACTTTATCATTATATCCTGTTTTATAGCCACTTAAAAATATTTGTTAGCTAGCACTCGGCTAGAAAACTTACTATTTTTTGCAGCGTACATGGCTCAGTGCTAAGGATTTTACCCGTGTTGTTTCATTTAATCTTCACAACAACCCTTTGAGGTAGGTATGACTATTAACATTCTTCGGAAAAGGAAAGAGGCTCAGAGGGGTTTGGTGACTTGCTCAGTGTCACACAGCTGGTGAGAGGCCATCAAACCCAAGCAGATCTGATTCTGAAGCCCACACTCGTTGCATCGCCTGCAACCTTAGGAGTAACAGAGGGGGAACACACTGCCTGCTTGGGGGTTCCTGTCAAAGTAGACATTCCTGTCATGAACCTTGTAAAGGACAACTAAACAAGCATTGAACAAATGCAAGAGTCGAGTAACTAAACAAAATTGGAAGCATGTTTTTAGCATCGAATCGGAAATGGAGAATTCGTCAGGTAACTCTCCAGTTCTTGAGGAAGAGCCAATCACATACTGTGCATTCACCCAGAACACCATCAGCGGTTCAGAATGAAAGCTAACCCAGAGCACTGCTCGCTTGGCCCAGGTCTGGTTGGCACGGCTGACTTCCGGACCAGTTTCCTCAGTAGCCTCTGTGAACTTGAACTCACGATCAACGACAAGGCACAGCCCCACGGCCCAACCTCTAGCCTTAGAAATGCATTCTCAGAAACACATTCCCGCAAGAATGAGTCAGCTTCCAGCTGACTCAGGCAGCTCTTAGATGATGTGCTGAAGTGGATTGACGGTGGAATGAAGACATGCTCAAGGCCCCACAGAAGCATGGGTGGCACCGCGTGACCCACTGAAGGAAGAGCCACAGCTAAGGAGCTGGTGCCTCAGGCCAGAGAGCATTCCAAGAAGGAGGCACTATAGCAGCCTGGGAGGCAAAGGGGCTGAATGCCAATGACCGTGAAATGGATGGTTTCCCACGTGTGTAGGAAAACCACGGGAGCGAACCTCAGAGTTGGACTTGGACCAGAATATTTCTCATTTCCTTTAAACTGTTATGCTTGACTCTCCATTATCTTTTATTTGTATTATGGGTGCTTTCTTTCTAGTCTGAATTTTGATAGTATGGAACTTTCATTTGGTATTTTTCAGGTATTACTACATATATTTGAAGGCAAAGAGCAGGGCTTATATAGCTTGGTAACTTTCCAGCAGGGGGCTTCATACATTTGTAGCTGTTGGCTTATCTAGCTTGTGTCTCCTATTTGGGGAACAGCTACTGGTCATGAGTAGCATCTTTGATCTTGAGAATATTAAGGACTCCCTGGTGGCGCAGTGGTTAAGAATCTGCCTGCCAATACAGGGGACACAGGTTCGATCACTGGTCTGGGAAGATCCCGCATGCCGCGGAGCAACTAAGCCCGTGCGCCATGACTACTGAGCCTGTGCTCTAGAGCCCACGAGCCACAACTACTGAGCCTGCCTGCCTCAGCTACTGAAGCCTGCATGCTCTCAGGCCTGTGCTCCGCAACAAGAGAAGCCAGTACAATGAGAAGCCTGTGCACTGCAACGAAGAGTAGCCCCCACTCACCACAACTAGAGAAAGCCCACATGTAGCAACGAAGACCTGACACAGCCCAAAAAAAAAATATATATATATTTATATATATATGTTTAAAAAAAAAGAATACATAATACAAGTATCCTTTGCTAATCAAATTTACTTGGATCCTAGTTTGAACAGTAAGTTTTCTAAAGTTATTTGGTTCCTGGGTTTTGACAGTGAATAGTAAGAGTTTGGATAGCAAGGGTGTTTTGACTGTACCCAGGAATTTTATTTATAGAGGTGACTGAGTGATGACACAGAGAAGTCAACGCTGTTGAAAGAAGTTTATTACTTATAGTTTTCAAGAGGAGGGGACATACCATGCCATGCAGGGCCACATGGGAGGCACCAGGGCTGGTCCAAAGGCAGAAGGAGCAAGGAGAAAGCATGGGCAGGAGCCTTTATTTTGATTCTTGCAGGAAAGGCATGGCAGGGAGGGATAAATATTTTAGGACTGGGTAGTTCGAGTAATTATGGCAGGCTCTGCGCTATGGGGTGATCTCTAGTTGTCCAGTACCTGGCCCTGGGGTGATTTAGGGCAGAGGAAAGATTGGCTTGGTGTGTGTGAATTAGGTAGAGGAGATAGTTGAAGACCTGGGCTCTGGATTGATTTGTTTGCATATGAAAGGCATATTCACAGGTAAGTTATTTTCTATCTCTGGAAACTAGCTAACCCTGGAGGGGCAGTCTCTCCCCAGCCAGCCAGGTCCTCAAGATATCAAAGCATTATAAAATATAGAAAATTTAAAACATGATTAACACAAAGGGCCCCCGACCTTACTTCTGTAGGGACTGGTGTGCAGAAAATTCTGAGAGCCCTTTCTTCTACACTGTGCCTTCAGTTATTCCTCCCAGTAATAGCACGAGTGGGTGTGATCATCCCCATTTTATGGACGAGGAAACGAACAGTGTGCCCCAGGTCAGGCAGCTGGCAGAGGATGGATTAGAGATTTAAACGTTCTGCCACTGCACTGTGAGGGTTTATCACACCTCAGCAAAGGAGACAGTTTTGCTCCGTCTCTGCTTGAGGCAGCATTGAGACTGTTCAGGAGCTTTGGATGTGAATGATGGTAATTAGGCCTCTGAGGTTAGCGCAGGCTAAGGAGGAAAGGAAGTTCTTATCTGGGCTAGTGCTTTTAGCCCCTGCCCTTCCTTTTTTTTTGGCTTTGGTGTCAGCTGGAAGGGTTGACTTTTTTCCCCTTAAACCAAACTTCCAATTTGGACATACATCAGAATCCCAGGCAAGGCCTGAAACCCAGGGATTCTGCGGATGGAGCATGTCTATAGCTACTTGGAGCTGCCTGTAGGGGAGCAGATAGTATTAGGGGTGTGGTCAAGCTGTGCCCACTGAAGTGTGCCCATAGCTGAACACTTGAACCAAGCCCAGTGGAGAGGGGCGCAGGATGGGGAGGCGGCTCCCCTGTGACATGTTTGGTTTGGGAGGGAGGGAGCCTCGATGGAATCTCCGTGTTTCTTTCCTTCCCCAAAAGGACACTTCCCAGCTTTTTCTGTGTTGGTGACATACTGGTGACTTAAAACTTCGGCATCTATTGGTTTTAGATGCTGTGTGAAAGCAGGATGGTTGAGAATGTGCTGTTTGCTTAAATAACTGCCCAGAGGGCACTTTTAAATTCCAAATAGGGTGCCTTTGGGTACATTACAAGGGCCAGCGGAGGGAGGCTGCTCTTTAGGAGCCAGAGATGCCATGTCGCCCAAAGTGGAGTAGATTTTGGGTGTGGAGGCTCTGGGGTGACACTGTTGGCCTTCAGATCTTCAGGCCTCACCGTTGCGGCCTCTCCCATTGTGGAGCACAGGCTCCAGACGCGCAGGCTCAGCGGCCATGGCTCATGGGCCCAGCCGCTCCGCGGCATGTGGGATCTTCCCGGACTGGGGCACAAACCCGTGTCCCCTGCATCGGCAGGCGGACTCTCAACCACTGCGCCACCGGGGAAGCCCGGCCTTCAGATCTTGACACTGCCACTTTCTGCCTGTCTGACCCTGGGAAAATGACATAACAATACGAGCTAACACTTGACAGCTTTCGTCATGTGCCAGGTACCATTTCTAAGCTCTTGGCATAGATGAACTCGTTTGGTCCTCAGAAATCATCTGGTGAGGAAGGTACACGCAATGTCCCCGTTTTGCCAGTGGAGACACTGAGGCACAGGGAGGTTCTGTAACACGCCAAAGTCGGACTCCTTAGTCAGTGGCAGAACCAGGATTCAAATCCGTGTGGTCTGGCTCCAGAGCCCGTGGTCTTAACCACTGTGCTCCACTATTGAACTTGTAGAATTTTTGTTTCCTTATCCGTAGTATGTATTATCATAATCCCTGCTGCGTGGGGTTGCTGAGGGAGTAACTGAGATAATATATAGAAAGAGTTTGGCACATAGTAAGTGCTCAGTAAGTGTTTGCTCTTGTTCATCGTAAAGCAGTGTGTCCCCTTCTCTTTTTGCCAGCTGTCTTTCCTTGTGTCCCCTCTTTGTGGACATAGGAAGTGGGTGGGACTAGAGGGCTTATTTTCCAAAATACATTTAGAACAGAAAAATATCCCAGAGCATATAATAACTGCATGAATGTGCTGTCATCCCTGCTGCCTCCTGACCCCGGTAAGCCTCCGAGGCGGATCACATACCACCTTTCAACCATACGTGATCTACCCATGTGTTAAACCAGCACGAGTCTGTCCCCTGCACAGTTTCGCCAGCCACACTCTCTGCCCAGCTGACGGGGTATATCCAGAGCACTGCGTACAGAAGCCCTGGCTGCACCTGGCGTGACTTGACCTGGGATGGCACCCAGGCTTGGAGGAGGAGGACCTTCTCATGGGGCAGGGTTACTCTTTACACTCTCTGCTCACCCGCGACCCTGCCCCACCTCCAGGTGTCCAGATGGATGACATTAGTCTATTAGGGAGAAGGGGGTCTGAACACTTGCCCTGGGTGGGTTCTATGTAGTCAAAAGAGGAGTCGGAGAATTGAAATAATGATCTTGGCCAATTTTCCAGGACTGTTCCAGTCATCTAAGCAGACACCTTACCTCTCTTAACTCCATCCCCATCTTTTTTCTCCCCTCGGTTATCCAGACAGGATGAAACAGATTTCTATCACTGTAAAAAAGAGTTTAATGAGATGTAAGGGAAGATTCTTGTCTGTAACACTGATTAAAAGGTAATGAGAAGATGAAAAATCTCCATCCACAAGGACTTTAAAAACCTTTAAAAAGTTTTCCTAGTTAAAAGAACATACACGAATTCCTATTTTGAAAACATAAGAAAATATCAGTCAATTCTTCCATGCTCCGGAACAATCCTCTATCACCATGAAGTACTTTTTAGACCCATTAAAAGTTATGCGTATGTATATTTTGTTTCACAAAATTGAGATTATTCTGTATTACAGGACATTGTCTTATTTACATATTATGTTTTATCAAAAAGTTCTCTCGTATCATTAGCTGTATTTTTTTAGAAGCATGTGGACACTTTATTAGGGCAGACAGCCACTGGTCTTGAGTGGTTTGCACTGAGAAGCCAGGGCTTTGGATCAGGAAACCGATGAGGATATAATCCTCCTTCACTTTAGCAGACACTGTCTATTAATACTGTTTGTGTAAAGTATGTTTCCATGATAAAATTCTAGTATCAACTTCGGAAGATTATTTCTGAGTGTGGGAGGTATACGAAAGGCAGAGAAACTGAGAGAAGTGAATTCAGAGGGAAGGTTTGGGCGCATCTGATGGAGACCCACGAGGAGCTGGGAGGGTGAGGATTAGGGGCTGGGGATCTGATCCAGACAAGGATGGACAGCTCACTGGACTTGAGGCATATCCATCAGCCCTGTGGTGAGTGGAGGGGTCTGGTGGTACCTGTCAGTGCTGATTACCATGCATTTCCAGATCTCTTTCCAGGCACATGATGGGGTGGAACTTCCCTGCTCCCTTATGGTTTGTATGGCCACAGGACATGCTTTGGCCAATGAAATACGAGTAAAAGGGACATGTGTCCCTTTTAGGTGGAAGCTTTAAGAGCTAGTATACGGTTTCCCATGTTCCTTCTGCCCCAGTGACTGGCAATGCTCCAAAGGGTGGCAGACCCATCCGGGTCCCAGAGCAAGGATGACACAGACCAGAGCCCACAACTGACCTATAATGGACACTCTTCCTTTGAAGGAGGAAGCAGAGTATGCTCGTGGGTCCTTTCAGGGGGCTGACATGATGCAGACAGATGCTCTGGGTAATGGTATTTGCCCCTGTGGACCCAGATATTAATTTAGAACAAAAGATGAAAGAGCCTGAGCCTCAAAAGAGGCTAGAGTGATCCTTCCCAACAGAACATATCAGAGAGAAGAGGACCAGAGGGTCATAGGGACTTCTAGGAGCTACAGAGAACAGACCTGATGTGGGCCCCAGTGGTAACTACCACATCAATGCAACTGTGGATGCTGGGTGTGGGACCCCGGAGTAATAGGGCGGCATTGGAGAAGAAATTCCAGCCTGGGGCGGAGAGGGTGAGCTAGGATCCCACCTGTGACGGTTAACTTCACGTGGCTATGGTACCCAGTTGTTTGGTCAAACGGTAGTCTAGATGTTGCTGTAAAGATATTTTATAGATGTGATTAACATCTGCAACCAGTAATCCTTAATCCTGCAATCCTTACTTTAAGTAAAGATTACTCTTGAAAATGTGAGGTGGTCACAGCTAATCAGTGGAATGCCTTAAGAGCAGAAACTGAGGTTTTCCAGGGAAGGAGAAATTCTGTCTTAAGATTGCAAAGTTAACTCCTGCTGAGTTTCCAGCTTGCTGGCTGGCCTGACAAATTTTAGACTTGCCAGCCCTCACCATCATGTGAGCCAATTTAGAGCCATTTTATATTCCTTAATATAAATCCCCTTATATATACATATAGGTATGTATTTATATTTTTTATTTATTTCATAACTATATATCTATATATCATCCCTATTTATATCATCTATCTATCTATCTACCCTTGAGCCTTTATGGTTCTTAAAGAGACTTGCATAAACTCCACCAGGCCTGGCCATAGTACAGGCCTGAATCTACCTCAGATTAAAATTTTAGCAGTTCTCAATACACAGTCAGTGTGGGAGGTGGTGGATTCCCAAGAGAAGGAGTAAGGAAGGTGCCTGAGGAACTGAGCAGAGGGAGGCCTAGAGCTCGACAAGCATGTCTGCTTGTCAGTCTGTCTATCTATCTACTTTATTTATCTATCTACCTACCTACCTACCTGTCCATTCATTCCATTGAATCAAAAATTTTTTATTTAAAATTTTTATATTAAAAACAATCAAATTAATAGCTTTAACAGGCCCAGGAGATCCACCCTCTGGCTACCAAATGATAAAGCCCTGTTCCCAAACCAGAGCAACTCAGCATTTCAAAAACTTCATTTTGCCACAGTTCTCATCCCCGTCAAATCGTTCATCAGTCCCATTAACCAAGAGCCGAAGTTGCTCTTCAGGGATTTTTTTTTTCAGTCTTTTAAAAAATCTTTTCTCATCCCAAAGCTCTTCCATATGTATAGAAAGGAGCTATCAACTTGAGCTCGCATTCTTGCAGTCAGGTTCCTGGGGGACAGACCACAGGACAGAAAACCATATCTTCATGGCTGTTTTCCTTGGAAACCAAGTGGAACTTTTCAGGGAACTCAGTTCTGCAAACACACGTTGGTTGAATGTAAAGTTGTGAAATGGGCCTGTTTTGTACTTCGCTTCTTTTTTCAGAAATCCTTCTGTGTCATCTTCCCTTCACCTCTATCCCAGGTCCCCCCCTCCCCTAACCCTCCTTCATGTCCCTTTGTGCCCTCAGCTTGCTGGTAATCAAACCTTCTCTGCCTACCATTGTCTAGACCATGCCTGCCTGAGCTCAGACATTTCCTCCCTGAACCATCAACCTTTCCCATTGCAGTTGGGTCCCATTTTCAAGTTCATAACAACAATGAATAAAATTACCCTTGCTAAGGTGCTAGCTTGTTCTCACCTAACTCAAGGAGTTAGCCCCACTAAAAAGCCTTGTTCCATATCAACTACAAAGAGAACAACCCTACAGCGCAATATCCACCCAAGGGTATAGTCAGGGACCCGTATGTTCCCTCAGCTCCCTTAATGGGACACTATCTCCCAGACTCTGTAAGTCCCAAGTGACATGGGACACAGTGTATTGGTTACCGATTGCTGTATAGCAAATGACCACAAACTTAGTGTCTTAAAACAACACAAGTTTATTTATTCATAGTTCTATAGGTCGGAATTCTGGGATGTTGTGGCTGGGCTCTTAGCTGAGGTCTGTGATGATTAATTTTCTTTGTCAACTTGACTGGGCTAAGGGATGCCCACATAGATGGTAAAAGATGATTTCTGGGTGTGTCTGTGAGGGTGTTCCTGGAATAGATTAGCATTTGAATCAGTAAAGATGACCCTCCCCAGAGTGGATGGGCATCATCCAACTGAGGGCCCGAATAGCATAAAAAGATGGAGGAAGGGACCGGGAAGCCTACACAAGCCACTGAACCAACCTCACTCACTGGAGGTAGACAACAAACACAATGGGAACTACGGACCTGCAGCTTGCAAAAAGGAGACCCCAAACGCAGTAAGTTAAACAAAATCAGAAGACAGAGAAATATGCGGCAGATGAAGGATCAAGGTAAAAACCCACCAGACCAAACAAATGAAGAGGAAATAGGCAGTCTACCTGAAAAAGAATTCAGAATAATGATAGTAAAGATGATCCAAAATCGTGGAAATAGAATGGAGAAAATACAAGAAACATTTAACAAGGACCTAGATGAACTAAAGAGCAAACAAACAATGATGAACAACACAATAAATGAAATTAAAAATTTTCTAGAAGGAATCAATAGCAGAATAAGTGAAACAGAAGAACGGATAAGTGACGTGGAAGATAAAATAGTGGAAATAACTACTGCAGAGCTGAATAAAGAGAAAAGAATGAGAAGAATTGAGGACAGTCTCAGAGACCTCTGGGACAACATTAAACATACCAACATTCGAAATATAGGGGTCCCAGAAGAAGAAGAGAAAAAGAAAGGGTCTGAGAAAATATTTGAAGAGATTATAGTGGAAAACTTCCTTAACATGGGAAAGGAAATAGTCATCCCCTAATCAATTCCAGGAAGTGCAGAGAGTCCCATACAGGATAAATCCAAGGAGAAACATGCCAAGACACATGTTAATCAAACTATCAAAAATTAAATTCAAAGAAAGTATATTAAAAGCAGCAAGGGAAAAGCAGCTGTAAGGTAAACAGCTGATCTTTCAGCACAAACTCTGCAAACCAGAAGGGAGTGGCAGGACATATTTAAAGTGATGAAAAGGAAAAACCTACAACCAAGATTACTCTAGCCAGCAAGGATCTCTTTTAGATTCAACAGAGAAATTAAAACCTTTACAGACAAGCAAAAGTTAAGAGAATTCAGCACCACCAAACCTGCTTTACAACAAATGCTAAAGGAACTTCTCTTGGCAGGAAACACAGACAAGGAAAAGACCTACAAAAACAAACCAAGAACAATTAAGAAAATGGTAATAGGAACATACATATCGATAATTACCTTAAATGTAAATGGATTAAATGCTCCAACCAAAAGACATAGACTGCTCAATGGTTACAAAAACAAGACCCGTATATATGCTGTCTACAAGAGACCCACTTCAGACCTAGGGACACATGCAGACTGAAAGTGAGGGGATGGAAAAAGATATTCCATGAAAGTGGAAATCAGAAGAAAGGTGGAGTAGCAATTCTCATATCAGACAAAACAGACTTTAATATAAAGACTATTGCAAGAGACAAAGAAAGATACTACATAATGATCAAGGGATCCATCCAAGAAGAAGATATAACAATGGTAAATATTTATGCATCCAGCATAGGAGCACCTCAATACAAAAGGCAAATGCTGACAGCCATAAAAAGGGAAATTGACAGGAACACAATCATAGTAGGGGACTTTAACACCCCACTTTCACCAATGGACAGATCATCCAAAATGAAAATAAATAAGGAAACACAAGCTTTATATGACACTTTAGACAAGATGGACTTAACTGGTATTTATAGGACATTCCATCCAAAAACAACAAAATACACTTTCTTCTCAAGTGCTCATGGAACATTCTCCGGGATAGATCATATCTTCTGTCACAAATCAAACCTTGGTAAATTTAAGAAAATTGAAATTGTATAAAGTATCTTTTCTGACCACAACGCTATGAGACTAGCTATCAATTACAGCAAAAAAACTGGAAAAAATACAAATACATGGAGGCTAAACGGTGTGCTACTAAATAACCAAGAGATCACTGAAGAAATCAAAGAAGAAATAGAAAAATACCTAGAAACAAATGACAGTGAAAACAGGATGACCCCAAACCTATGGGACACAGTAAAAGCAGTTCTAAGAGGGAAGTTTATAGCAATTCAATCTCACCTCAAGAAACAAGAAAAATCTCAAATAAACAATCTAACCCTACACTTAAAACAGCTAGAGGAAGAAGAACAAAGAAAACCGAAAGTCAGTAGAAGGAAAGAAATCATAAAGATCAGAGCAGAAATACATGAAATAGAAATGAAGAAAACAATAGCAACGATCAATAAAACTAAAAGCAGTTTCTTTGAGAAGATAAACAAAATTGATAAACCCTTAGCCAGATTCATCAAGAAAAGAAGGGAAAGGACTCAAAGCAATAAAATAGAAATGAAAAAGGAGAAATCACAACTGACACTGCAGAAATACAAAGGATTATAAGAGACTACTACAAACAACTATATGCCCATAAAATGGGCAACCACAAAGAAATGGACAAATTCTTGGAAAGGTACAATTTTCCAATACTGAACCAGGAAGAATTAGAAAATATAAACAGACCTATCACAAATAATGAAATTGAAACTGTAATTAAAAATCTTCCAACAAACAAAAGTCCAGGACCAGGTGGCTTCACAGGCATATTCTATCAAACATTTAGGGAAGAGCTAACACCCATCCTTCTCAAACTCTTCCAAAAAAATTGCAGAGGGAGAAACACTCCCAAATTCATTCTACAAAGCCACCATCACCCTGATACCAAAACTGGAAAAATATACCACAAAAATAAATTATAGACGGATATCACTGATGAACATAGATGCAAAAATCCTGAACAAAACACTAGCAAACAGAATCCAACAACACATTAAAAGGATCATACTCCATGATCAAGTGGGATTTTTCCCAGGGCTGCAAGGATTCTTCAATATATGCAAATCAATCAGTGTGATACACCACATTAACAAATTAAGGAATGAAAACCATATGATCATCTCAATAGATGCAGAAAAAGCTTTTGACAAAATTCAAGACCCATTTATGATAAAACTCTCCAGAAATGGGCATAGAGGGAACCTACTCAACACAATAAAGGCCATATATGACAAACCCATAGCAAGCATCATACTCAGTGGTGAAAAACTGAAATCATTTCCACTAAGATCAGGAACAACACAAGGATATCTATTGTCACCTCTCTCATTCAACATAGTTTTGGAAGTCCTAGCTATGGCAATCAGAGAAGAAAAAGAAATAAAAGGAATACAAATTGGAAAAGAAGAAGTAAAATTGTCACTGTTTGCAGATGCCATGATACTATGCATAGAAAATCCTAAAGATGCCAACAGAAAACTACTAGAACTAACCAATGAATTTGGTAAGGTTGCAGGATACAAAATTAATGCACAGAAATCTCTGGCATTCCTGTACATCAACAACAAAAAATCAGAAAGAGAAATTAAGGAAACACTCCCATTTACCATTGCAACAAAAAGAATAAAATACCTAGGAATAAACCTGCCTAAAGAGGCGAAAGACTTATACTCAGAAAACTATAAAATACTGAAAGAAATCAAATGACATAAACAGATGGAGAAACATACCATGTACTTGGATTGGAAGAATCAATATTGTGAAAATGACTATACCACCCAAATCAATCTACAGATTCAATGCAATCCCTATCAAACTACCAATGACATTCTTCACAGAATTAGAACAAAAAATCTTACAATTCGTATGGAAACACAAAAGACTCTGAATATCCAAAGCAATCTTGAGAAAGAAAAATGGAGTTGGAGGAATCAGGCTCCCCAACTTCAAACTATACCACAGAGCTACAGTAATCAAGGCAGTATGGTACTGGCACAAAAACAGAAATATAGATCAATGGAACAGGATAGAATGCCCAGAGATAAACCCATGCACATATGGTCACCTAATTTACGACATGGGAGGCAAGAACATACAATGGAGAAAGGACAGCCTCTTCAATAAGTGGTGCTGGGAAAACTGGGTAGCTACATGTAAAAGAATGAAATTAGAACACTCCCTAACACCATACACAAAAATAAACTGCAAATGGATTAAAGACCTAAATGTAAGACCAGACACTATAAAACTCTTAGAGGAAAACACAGGAAAAACACTCCTTGACATAAACCACTGCAAGATCTTTTTTGACCCATCTCCTAGAGTAATGAAAATAAAAACAGAAATAAACAAATGGGACCTAATTACACTTAAAAGCTTTTGCACAGCAAAGGAAACCATAACCAAGACAAAAAGACAACCCTCAGAATGGGAGAAAATATTTGTAGTTGGAACAACAAAGGATTAATCTCCAAAATATACAAACAGCTCATGGAGCTCAATATCAAAAAAACAAAGTTAAAAAATGGGCAGAAGACTTAAATAGACATTTTTCCAAAGAAGACATACAGATTGCCAACAAACACATGAAAAGATGCTCAACATCACTAATCATTAGAGAAATGCAAATCAAAACTACAATGAGGTATCACCTCATGCAGGTCAGAATGACCATTATCAAAAAATCTAGAAACAATAAATGCTGGAAAGGGTGTGGTGAAAAGGGAACCCTCTTGCACTGTTGGTGGGAATGTAAATTGATACAACCACTATGGAAAACAGTATGGAGGTTCCTTAAAAAACTAAAAATAGAACTACCGTATGACCCAGCAATCCCACCATGGGGCATATACCCTGAGAAAACCATAATTCCAAAAGAGACATGTACCACAATGTTTCATTGCAGCACTATATACAATAGCCAGGACATGGAACCAACCTAAATGTCCATTGACAGATGAATGAATAAAGAAGATGTGGCACATATATACAATGGAATATTACTCAGCCATAGAACGAAACGAAATTGAGTTATTTGTAGTGAGGTGGGTGGAGCTAGAGTCTGTCATACAGAATGAAGTAAGTCAGAAAGAGAAAACAAATACCATATGCTAACGCATATGTATGGAATCTAAAAAAAAAAAATGGTACTGATGAACCTAGTTGCAGGGCAGGAATAAAGATGTAGACATAGAGAATGGACTTGAGGACATGGGGTGGGAGGGGGAAGCTGGGGCAAAGTGAGAGTAACATTGACATATATACACTACCGAACGTAACATAGTTAGCTAGTGGGAAGCAGCAGCAGAGCACAGGGAGATCAGCTCGGTGCTTTTTTTTTTTTTTTTGCGGTACGCGGGCCTCTCACTGTTGTGGCCTCTCCCGTCGCGGAGCACAGGCTCCAGACGCGCAGGCTGAGCGGCCATGGCTCACGGCCCCAGCCGCCCCGCGGCATGTGGGATCCTCCCGGACCGGGGCTCGAACCTGCGTCCCTTGCATCGGCAGGCAGACTCTCAACCACTGCGCCACCAGGGAAGCCCCAGCTCGGTGCTTTGAGGTGACTTAGAGGGGTGGGATAGGGAGGATGGGAGGGAGGCTCAAGAGGGAGGGGATATGGGGACATATGTATGCACATGGCTGATTCACTTTGTTGTACAACAGAAACTAACACAATATTGTGAAGCAGTTATACTCCAATAAGGATCTATTAAAAAAAAAGAAAGACTATAGGGGGCCTGCAAAGACTAAAAAATTTACTGTCCATCCCTTTATAGAAAGAGTTAGCCAACCCCATTTTTAGTGGATTCTTTTTAAAATGCAATATGCACATTTAACCTATCAAATTCTTAAATTAATCAAAACCTTTGTCTTCTTTATGGCTAAATCAAGGCCCTTAGGATATTATAACTCTACTTACCCCTTGCCACATACATGTTACTGTAGTCAGAAATTTTAATTTTGTTTTTCAAAAAACTTTATTTTGAAAGCTACCATATGATCCAACAATCCCACTCCCAGGCATATATCCAGAGAAAAACATGGTTGGAAAGGATACGTGCACCCCAGTGTTCATTGCAGCGCTGCTTACAATAGCCAAGATGTGGAAGCAACCTAAATGTCCATCAACAGAGGAATGGGTAAAGAAGTGGGGTACATATATAAAGTGGAATATTACTCAGCCATTAAAAAGAATGAAATAATGCCATTTGCAGCAACACGGATGGACCTGGAGATTATCAAACTAAGTGAAGTAAATCAGACAGAGAAAGACAAATATCATAGGATATCACTTATATGTGAAGTCTAAAAAGATTGATACAAATGAACTTGATACAAAACAGAAACAGACTCACGGACTTAGAGAATGAATTTATGGTTACCGGCGGGAAGGGTTGGGGGGAGGGATAGATTGGGAGTTTGGAATTTACATGTACACACTGCTATATTTAAAATAGATAACCAACAAGGAAAAAATAATGTATTATGAATAACTTTATGACAATAAATTTGACCTTCAAAGAAAAAAGAATTACTGTTTCCTTTTGTTATTCTGTAGAGCTGCAACTGGCATGTTTTACTTGAAAATTAGAACAAATTGAAGCAGAGAGTGAAGCTCCAAGTGGGATTCACCCCAAAGTGGGGTGATGATTCAATGGCTAATCCTTTATTAAGACAATAATGCCGAGCTCTTGGCCAGAGGACAGATCTCCCATGCTGTCCTGGCAGGCACTGTTGAGTATGAGGGGCTGACTGGCCACAGGCAGAGCTGACTTTGTACAAAGATGGAAAGAACGTTGTGCCAGGTAGGCAGCTTTACCAGGTGCCTGAAATTCATCATGCCCAGAAGATTGGGGTTTAGATGACAATGTTTGATCTGGAACACAATGTTCAATTGGACACGTGCTTGACCAAGCAGAAAAACACAAGAAGAATGGGTGGAGGACAGAGGAGGAAGACCCTGAGGACAGCATGGCTGATGGGCCTGAGGGCTAAAGACATAAGAGGGACAAGGACAGACAAGAGAGCTGTGGGCCCCCAGGAACTCTTGTGAAAGTTCCCATGCAGTTCTCTCCCTTGCAGAGAATGCCCCTCATCTACAGCCCCTCTCCCATGATCTCTCTCGAATAGTGATTCAAAGAGTGCGCCAGATTTGCTGTCAGATTCCCAGTAGAGTAAGGGTCAGGTGGGTTCTGAAGGGGAAACAAGGAAGCGAAGCCTGAGTTGCCTTGCTAGAGAACTTCTGGAATAATCCATTGTTGTTGGCCCAAAATATTTAGAATTTTTCTAGAAGAGGCCAACTCTGTGACCTAGTTGTAAGTACACTTTTGATCAGCCCTTCTAACATTGTGCCAGGTGCAGGAACATGGCTTTCACAAAGCACAGAATTCTAAAATGTTAGAGCAAGAAAATATTAGGGATCATTCAGTCTAGAGGTTTTTGAAATTTTTCTCTTTTTAAAGCAGTGCAATCTTTTCTTCAAAAGGAATCAAACCAAGAAGTCCAACATGAAATAATTTATAAATGGGCAGCTCTGGTTATCCCTAGTGGCTCTTCTGAAGCAGCTGGGTAGAGAGGTGAACTGATTTTGCCAAAGTCATCCAGGCTGGGGAGGGATTCGGCAGGCCCCAGAGTTCTGGTCTGTCATCCTCAATCCAATATTCTGTTCATTGCACCATGTGTCATTGGATACTGACCTGACAACCCACAAAGCAGAGCTGCAGAACTACTGGTATGAAGCTGTAATGCGGTGCTGCTATTGTAAAGTTATGGAATAAACGTGTTTTGTTTTCTTTTTATATTCCGAGGAGCAAAGATAAAACATGGGATGCGGGGGTTTCTTGCAGACCTGATTCTGGGGACATTGAAAGGACAAGGCGTTCACTGTGCTAGAAGGAAATTCTGCTGTTTGAGTCCTTTCATGTGACGCTAAGTCCCTGTTTTGTTGCTTTACATCCATATCTTTATTTTTAAAATTCATGGTACATGTAGTGTGTACAACATCTGCACACAGTTTAATGATAAAAATTATGAACACCTGTGGATCTCTCCCCAACCCTGCTTAAGAATGAGAATATTTCCAATACTACTGAATCTCCCTGTCTCCCCAGCCACCAGTCTGAATCTTGCCTATTTTCTTGCTTTTCACTGCAGTTTTACAACCATAGATTCATATCTAATCAGTATATTGTTTATTTTTGTCTGTGTTTTAACTTCATAGAAATGGAATCATTTCTTGTCTTGCTTCTTTTACTTAACATCATGCTCTAGAACATTATTATCATTGCAGAAAGCCATATATTTAGATATTTATCTAGATGTTTATCCCTGAAGTTGAGTGGAGATTCACCCATGCTGTTTATCATTAGTATTCATTGCTGTGTAGTGTTCTACTCTCTGAATAACCACCATGCGTTTATTCATTTTACAATTGCTGGATATTTGGTATATTTCTAGTTTTTTGCTTCTATAAAATGCTTCTGTGAATATTATACATATTCTCTTGTGTAAGAGCTGCTCTAGGGTATACACCCAAGAGTAGACATGTTGGGTGAAGGGTGGAAACATTTGCAAATTTTATCAGGTAAGAACTAATATCTTCACTTTCTTCTCCCTCTCTCCCTCCGTCCTTCCCTCCCTTCCTTCCTCTCTTCCGTCCTTCATCACTTCTCCTTTCTCTTTCCTCTCTTCTCTTCTTTCCTTATCATTGGATCTCAGGTGTTTAAATTGGATTAAACACAATCCTTGGCTCGTGACACACTCTCATCACTGGACCATATAAGGTCGTCCCTATCTATCTATCTATCTGGACATTCCATCCATCTATCTAGCCAGCCATTCATCTATTTACCTATTAAAAACATACCATCCAACCAATAGGCAAATCTTTACCAATTATTTGTGTCCTCTTATCCTATCCTGGTCTTTTTCCTTCCCTGCAGAGGTAGCCACTATATTGAATTTTGAACTGTAATTTTTTTTTGCTTTTTAGGAAAAGTTATCTTTGCATACATAAACATCATGATATAGTTATCAACCATGGTGTAGAAAATTACCCCCAAATGCTAGTATCTTAAAACAACAATTATCATTTATTATCTTAGAGTTACTGTGGGTCAGGAATTCAGAGAGGGCATAGTATGGGTGGCTTGTCTCTGCTCCATGATGTTTTCTGTGATTTCAGCTGGAAGACTCAGATCCTGGGGTGCTGGAATCACCTGAAGGCTTGGCAGGGGCTGGAGGACCCACTTCTCAGGTGGCTTACCCACATGGCTGTCAAGAGGGGACTGGCAAGATGTTTCCTCTCCATATGGGCCTCTCTACATGCTGCCTTCTCCCAGGGCTGTTTCTTGTCCCTATGACATGGCAGCTTGCTTTAGTGAGCATATCAGCCATTGTTTCTTCTAGCCTAGATGCCATCTCAAACAATAACGTGATGAAGATCATAACATTTCTCCATTTTCTTGTTCAAAAATAGACAAACATCTTGAATTTGTGGGAAAATAATCCAAACCATTCAGGTGGAATAATAGACTCTGGATTACCAGATACAATCTAGAAAAGGGCATGTGAACCAATGAGGACATTGGCTGCAAAAAGCCAACGAATTCTGGTTGTCATTTAAGGGTGTCGGAAACTAAACAGCATTGTCTTACCATCATGGAAGAGAAAGATGGGTTCACCCCAGCAACTGTGGTGCTGCTTTTGAGCCCAGACACTGTGCCGCAAGAAAGAAAGAATGCATCTGCAAGAGAATGGTTATGGGGAGATAAATAAGATCTAAGCATGAATATGGGAGAGTGAAGAGATGGAAGTGGGTGGGGAGAGGCAGGAGCTGGTTTTATGAAAACAGAGTGAAAAGGTCAGTATTATTCAGCCCAAAAAGGTAAAGTCTTAGAGGATGCCATAATGAAGAAATTCAGATGTCCTGAATTTCTAAAGAAGTAGTCCTTGAAAGGTAAGCTTTGCATAATATAAGGAAGTCCCACTTCATATAGTGGATAATGCACTTTTGTTTCTCACTACTCAAGAATTGCGGCAATCTCTGAAAATATAAATCCATAGGCTTATGTGTTTGTGGTTGATAGAGCTGGCTGTGGAGGGAAGAGGTTTTTTGTTTTGTTTTTGAGCTCTGATCTGACTTTTTGAGTTCACAACAAAGAGGACAACTCTGACCTTCCATAAGATGCTTTTCGGGGTCTCTGTCACAGCTAGTATCCTGACCCAGAAGAGCAGCTTTTCTGTTTTTATAGAAGAATTCACAAGCCTCAAGCATCTTCTGATCTCTCAGGATTAGGTGTGTAGGAGAATCCACAGATGATGTCGCACTTCAGGGTAGTGATGTGAGGGCTAGTGCTTTGACAGCAGTTGGTAGTTCATACATTTTTTTTTTTTGTAAAAAGTGGAATGAGGGGAGCTAGGCCCCAGTGATTGGCGGGGGTCACAGGGAATACTGTGGGCTCACAAATTACTGCTGATATCCAGCGACACTGGCCAGCAAGTTTGAACTCTGTGTGGATGGAATAAACATTGGGACAGAGTAAGAAAGAAAAAACCCAATGAATTCTGTTAAATAAGCCTCTCTTGGACCCTAGTGCAGTTATTTTCATAAAGAAACCCATATAGCGATGGACAAAAATGAGATTCCTTTATGTATTTAACATGCAGCATCCAGAAAAATCCAAGGACCATTTAATCTTGGGTTTCTAGCTTCCTTCTCTAAAAATAATGCATCACATCATTTAGCCATCTGATTCAAGTATCCAGGGGCACCCCGATCCAACAACCACATTTCCCTGAATTATTTTATAAATGGTAGAAGTGTCTGGAAGTTTAATGCCACAGGATCATGTGAATATAGACGGGTTGATGTTTAAATGGATCTCCAAGCCTCAGGAGGGCAGGTACCGTGTCTAGTCCATCATTGTGTTCTGGTACCTATCTTAGTGACTGGCACATAATAGATGCACAAAATAATTGGATTGATAATAAGTAAAGCTAGGATGACTTGGGGTTTTCTTTCTATTTATAGTTATGTGTATTAAGTAGAGCTATTGGGCTTTTAGATCTTAATTTGTCCCATCTAATGGTTATTTAATTCTGAGATATTTTCAACATGGTTTAGTTTATTTCTTAAAAAAAAATGAAAAAAAAATCCAAGTAGGTAATTTTGGTGGAAATGAGCATCTGAGGGAGATGGAATTGGATTCTTAATTGGTGGCTCTAAGAAAATTCATGCTTGAATTCTTCTGGGGTGAGAGAGTATCACCCTCCAGATCTTAAGAGTTCTTAAAAGGGAGGTGTAGTATTTCAGAAACAACCCTTTCAAGCTGTAATGCCTTTCATCAAAGGCTTTTAAAGCACTTTGTCTTTAACAGGGCCCACGTCTACCTCCTGCCCAGCTCACACACATGCCTCCCTTTGAGGTCAGTAGAGGCTAATAGTGCTGAGAAAACAAGCCAATGTATGTAGTGGAGGTTGCAACCTAGTCTTATTTCAGTCTTGCATGTGAGTGTATACCTGAGACTTCAAAGAAGTCTGTGTAGGCCAAAATGAAATCAAGCATGAGGTCCAAAGAACAGCAGCTGTCACATGAAGGGAACTTAGGTCTCACATTAGAGCCCTCTCAGAATGGAATAGTTTGCCACAGACGGTAGTGAGTTCCTCATCATGGGAGATATTCAAGCTGAGGCTAACTGACCACTTGATGGCAATGCTATGGTTGTGGGGCGAGCAGGACCTACACTCTAGGTGGAGAAACCAGCTTCATGGTCTATAAGAATCCCCATCCCTCCATGACTAAGAGTCTATGAAATCAAGTCTACCTCTTCTTTCTGGAATACGCCATCATAAATCCATGATTTACTGGGACCCTCATCCACCCACATTTCCCCCCGTTACTCAAGTTTAGTGAGAAAGAGGCAAGTGACTCCACCTCCAATAACAGTCTATTTGGCATCCAAAATGAATTAAAAATGGAGCTCCCAGGGACTAGGACACATTTATTACTGGTATTCCAAATGAAGACCTGGGTTGGGAAGGATTCTGAATCACCAATGATTTGGTTGGACTTCCTATTCTATACTTGTCAAGGCAGGACATGACACTGGTAGATTTTATCATGGTTAATCAAGTCATTAATTGTCAGTGTTGAGTTTTCATGGGTGTGTGTGTTGGAGTGCCTTTGCTTCAGGGAAATAACTGATTGTTTAGTCTAGTGCGCAGTTCTGAAACCTCAGCATGCATTAGAATTACTTCCAGGCTTGTTTAAAGACAGACTGCTGAGCCCCACCCTCAGATTTTCTGATTCAGTAGGTCTGGAATGTGGCCAGAGAATGTACCTTTTTAGCAACTTTCCAGGTGTATTAGTTTTCTAATGCTGCTGTAACAAATTATCACAAACTCAGTGGCTTAAAACAACACAAATTTATTATCTTAGAGTTCTGGAGTGACAGAAGTCCAAAATGGGTCTCACTGGGCTAAAATCAAGGTGTCGGTAGGGTTTTGTGGAGGCTCTGGGGGAGAATCCATTTCCTTGCACTTTCCAGCTTCTAGAGGCTGCCTGCCTTCCCATGGCTCCCTTCCATCTTCAAAGCCAGCAGTTGAGTTGAGTCTTTCTCAGGACGTTGTCTCTCTGGTTCTTAACTCTTCTGCTCTCCTCTTCCCTTGTATAAGGATCCTTGTGATGACATTGGACTCACCTGGGTAATCTCCTTATTTTAAAGCAAGCTGATTCGCAGCCTTAATTTCATCTCCAAACTTAATTCCTCCTTGCTGTGAAACATGATGTATTCACAGGTTCCAGGGGTTAGGACGTGGACATCTTTGAGGAATATTATTCTGCCTACACTGTAACAGGTGATGTTGGTGCTACTGGTCTGAGGTCCATGTTTTGAGAACCTCTGGTTTAGTGACTCAAGGGACTAATCAAAGGCTGCAGAGTGAAGGGGAAGATTGCTTGTCATAAAATTGTGTAGGAACATGCATGTCTTATGGAAAATTAGCATTTTGTGTGGTTTAAGATTTTCTGAAACTTCTATGCAAAATAATACTTTGTAAAATATTAATCCCAAGATTCCTTGGACATCCAAATAGGAAGCCTATTTCCCATGACTCCAGTACTCTGCCCTGCCCCCATGAGTCTAATTCACCCATGGTGCTTATATTGTCTTTGCTACTCTCATGATCATTACCTGTCACGTGGTTCCCCTTCCTTTTACCTGTTAAGACCCTGTTCCTTTTTAAAACTCTGGAGAATCCCTCTGCCATGATGCCTTCCCTAATTGCTGAATGTTATCTTGCTAGTTTACTAGATGTCCTCACACATGAAACCATTTGTTCCCATAACAGTTCTGTAATGTGGGTAGTTTCTCCATTTTGCAGATGGAGAGAACAAGGCAGCAGCAAGTTTTAGTAAGCTGCTCAAGTTCACTCAGCACTGGCAAGTCTGGGGACTCAGTTTCTGCAATGGACTAAATGTTTGTGTCCCTCAAATTCATATGTTAAAGCCTAACCACCAATGTGATGGTATTTGGAGGTGGGGCCTTTGGGAGGTGATTAGGTCATGAGGGTGGAGTCCTCATGAATGGGATTAGTGCCCTTTAGAAGAGTCCCTAGAGAGCTCTTTGGCCATTCTGCCATGTGAGGACACAGTGAGACGATGGAGGTCTATGAACCAGGAAGCAGGTTCTCACCAAACATCAAATCTGCAGATGCTGTGATATTGGACTTCCCAGCCTCCAGAACTGTGAGAAATAACTGTCTGTCATTTGAGCTGCCCAGTTTATCGTATTTGTGTTACAACAGCCCGAATAGACTAAGACAGTCCCTCAAGCTGTGACTCAGGATCTGAGCTTATCCAGCACTGTGAAGGATGGGCATTTTTTTGAGGAATTCCTAGCTAGTGAATTCTAGGTTGACTGACCACATCTCAGCCTCAGGTGAGCAGGATATCCTCTGGAGGCTGTGACTTCCTCTTTAAGCTCCTTCCCTGTCAGTCTATGTCAAAGAAAAACTGTTGCTTGTTAAACTGCTCTTTATTAGGTAGTGGGGGTTTTTTGTTGTTTTTTTTCACTCTTGTAAATGGATGTAGAGTTCCTCGCTTGTGAATTTAACTTGTCAAATATGAGCACTGTCATTATAATTATTATGTGTAGTTGAGATGAGCTGCTCTGGTTCAGAGCTTCATTCCTGGAGTTTCAAAGAAAGACTGTTGTAATGATGAGTATCACTGATTTGGAGAAAGGTTTATTACAATCAAACACTAACAGTAATGTGTTTTCTACAATCTGTAAACCTTGTGTACCACGACATAGGTGGTCATTATTTTTTTTTCTTTCACTTAAAAAATATCTTGGGCTTCCCTGGTGGCGCAGTGGTTGAGAGTCCACCTGCCAATGCAGGGCACACGGGTTCGAGCCCTGGTCTGGGAAGATCCCACATGCCACAGAGCAACTAGGCCCGTGAGCCACAACTACTGAGCCTGCGCGTCTGGAGCCTGTGCTCCGCAACAATAGAGGCCACGATAGTGAGAGGCCCGTGCACCGCGATGAAGAGTGGCCTCCGCTTGCCACAACTAGAGAAAGCCCTCGCACAGAAACGAAGACCCAACACAGCCAAAAATAAATAAATAAATTAAAAAAAAAAAATCTTGTTCATCAGGCACATGATTCTGATCTGGGTGAAAGGTTATAAGATTAGCTCCATGGGATAGGAGAGGGAAGAGGAGGGCCAAAGACCTATAAAAAATAACCCCAGGGTAGTAATTTTGTAAAACATTTGTATGAGTAGACGGTGATTCAGCACCAGTCTTTTTTTTTGTTTTTTCTTTTTGCGGTACGCGGGCCTCTCACTGTTGTGCTCTCCCGTTGCGGAGCACAGGCTCCGGACGCGCAGGCTCAGCGGCCATGGCTCACGGGCCCAGCCGCTCCGCGGCATGTGGGATCTTCCCAGACCAGGGCATGAACCCGTGTCCTCTGCATTGGCAGGTGGACCCCTAACCACGGCGCCACCAGGGAAGCCTGTATCTTGGCTTCTTTACTGCCACTTTCTCCTCCTCCTCACCTTCATCCTCAATGGCAGACATAACAGATGACTGGGGCTACTCTACCAAGACTCAATAATTTTTCCTCTGAATGAACATTAACTGCTGCAGGTAGAAAAATCTAGAAGGCATCTATCCCTTTGCCAGGGTATTCTGACAGGAGAAAGGCAGATCTGAAGGGAAATGGTGCTAAAAATACCACCAAGATGTGAAGGACAGACTGATAGCCAGAGTCTTCAGAATGAGACAGTGTGAAGCTGGAGAAGGTGAAAATAACATTTGGTCCATGATCACTCCCAGAGTGATAGTGATCTGCTTATATGTGTCTACAGGGTGTGTGCACACAGGAAATGAGATGGTTGGGCAGAGTTCTTCAGATTAATCTGCCAGAAAGATTAAGGAGGGCAGGGAGGGGAGGAAGGAAAATGATTGATTGTAATTCCTAAATATATCTTTTTTTTTTTTTAGTAGACCTTACATGCCATTTCATACTCTGGGCCTGCTCATAAAAATCAAGGGAAGGTGTTCTTATTTGAACTATTTTTGGATGTTCCCTTTGCTTTTAAAATGCAGACTTCCCAGGGATCTAGAGAAAGCCCTATGAAATCATATGGGCTCCAGTGGCAGAGCACTATCTTTTTCTCCAAATATTTTATTCCATTTGTCTCAAATGACCAGAATTTAATGAGATTTGAGTTCATGACTTTATTCCCAAGATGTACTGCCAGATCAACTGAAAGCACGCATGTAAAATCACTTCCTAAAGGATTAAAAATGGTCATGAAATCACGTTATGACACTGACCCCCAAAGCCTTATGCTTCCTGCTTGGATATTTTGTTTAAATGATCTATCCTGAGATTGTATTTGTTATTAGAAGCTTTGCAAAGACCTCTAAAATGACTGTTAAAATGGGGTTCCTGCATTTGTAGGTTTCTGCTTTTTTGGATTGCGATGAATCACTGTGCTCCTGGCCATTTCTTCCAATGAGAGGTCTCCTGAGAATGTGGAGGTTTCTCAGTGGGCCTTGCTCCACTGGAGAGGCTGCAGTTCGCAGATGCTATATTAGTCAGTGTTCTCCAGAGAACAGAATTAATAGGATACATGTGTATCCTGTTGATATATACCTCTGTGTGTGCATATGTGTGAGAGAGAGAGGAATTTATTAATTTATTGTTTTAATGATTTATTAATCATGAGGTTGCAGTGGCTAGCAAGTCTGAAATCTGTAGGGAGGCCACCAGGCTGGAAACTCATGCAGAATTTCTATATTGCAGTCTGGAGGCAGAATTTCTTCTTCAGGAAACCTCAGTCTTTTCTCTTGAGCCCTTCAACTGATTGGATGAGGCCCACCCACATTATAGAGGGCAATCTGCCTTAGTTAAAGTCTACTGATCATAAATGTTAATCACATTCTAAAAATACCTCCATAGCAATACCTAGATTAGTGTTTGACCAAACAGTTGGGCACCATAGTTTATTTAAGTTGACACATAAGATCAGCCATCACAGATGTCCAGGCAGAGCCCAGGGTCTCTGGGGATCATGTTCAGAGCAGAAGGATGACAGGGCTTGTCTTAGAACTAAGGTCAAACCCATGCTGTATGGTTGTGACCTCTTACGTAACTAATACACACTGTATGTCATGGCGGATCAATCTCGTCTATCTACAGGGCCTGGCCTGAAAGTGAGGGAGATGGAGGATGCCAGGTGGCAGCATAGATTCATGTACCTAAATCACAGAACGTTAAGGTGAGGGTACTCCGAGGCAGAACCTCTGGTAGCACATTTGGCATCTTTGTCTAGGTTAGAAAAAGGTCCCCCTTCCTCTAAGTGGGTGTAACCTCTAGCCAGGATGCATGGTGAGTACTGGAAGTCACCCCTCACCAGACACCTTAGCCAGGTGTCCTCTTGTTGTAAGCACCCTTCCCAACCTTAGGTATTGGCTTTGTTCACTGTTTTATAGGTGAGAAACTGACTCCGGTTATTGATGATCTTGCCAAAGGGTGTGCCCTTTCTGAATGTAGAATTCTGGATTTGGAATTCTAGATTCTAAAACTAGACTCTGAGTGGACTGATGACATGTACTTATTCTTTGGGAGAGGGAGCCAGAGGAGGTCTGGACAGGAAAGAACCCTCTTCAAAAGTTCTGTCACCCTACCTATCAACTCACTGATTTCAGAATCACTTAAGTTGACTACAAAATAAAAATGCCCTCTGAGAGTATTGCCTTATTCTTGTATTAGCATTGAATGACTTCACTCGGGCAATGACAGTGGTAATTCTTTACATCTAAAAAATACCTAATGGTTTTCAAATACACACAGTATTTTATTCCCAAGATTGCAAGGGTTTCTTGGCTGCTGAGGACTTTCTTGAGGAAATTCATAGTTAATGACTCCAAGAAGCATTAACTTTTTTTCTAAGCATACTTTCTATTGAAGTATAACATATATCCATAAAAGTATACAAATTGTAGGTGTAGAGCTCAATGAATTTTTTTTTTTTTTTTTTTTTTGTGGTACGCGGGCCTCTCACTGCTGTGGCCTCTCCCGTTGCGGAGCACAGGCTCCAGACACACAGGCCCAGCGGCCATGGCTCACGGGCCCAGCCGCTTCACGGCATGTGGGATCCTCCCGGACCGGGGCACGAACCCGTGTCCTCTGCATCGGCAGGCAGACTCTCAACCACTGCGCCACCAGGGAAGCCCCTCAGTGAATTTTTATAAACTGAATACAACTATGTAACCCCATCAGATGAAGAAAGAGAATATCAGCAGTACCCCAGGAATCCCCTTTCTCTAAAAATGTCATTGCTAAACTCTTCCTAAAGACCCAGTTCAAAGAGACCATAACCCTAGTATAGGTCTCAAGGTGAAGAAGAAGAATTCAGTCAAATCTGTGCCTCACCCCAGGATTAGGTTAATTTGTGCTCAGCAAGTTAAGGATGAATGAGACAAGTACTAAATAATTCCTGGCTTTAATTGCTTTTAAACCTTCTCTAAACCTTAAAAATGTTTATTTCCTTTGACCCAATGATTTTGTTTCTTGGAATCTATCAGAGACTCAGAGAGAGTTCTATACAAGTTGAGAAATAGGATTCAACCTAAGCATTAGTAATAAGGGCTGAGTTAAATCAATTTGTCATTGACTGGTAAATGGAATATTATGCAACGATTAAACAAATAGGAATCTTTGCTTAAATGCTCATGATACAGTGAGAAGTGAAAAGTGCAAGATACAGGAAATGTATGTATATTAGACAATAATTATCTCAATTTTCATTAAAAATGTCTGAACAGTTGGAAGAAAATTACATGAAAACATAAACAATGGTGGTCTCTAGGTGTGAAATTGTAGGCAATTTTATTTTCATGTATTTTATGTACTTTTTTATAAATTAAATATTTCTAAGTGAGTATATTACTTTAGTAATAAAGTATTTAGAACTTTTTTATAAAACCATTTACCATTTAAAAAAATTTTTTAATTTTATTTATTTATTTTTTTAACAATTTCATTGGAGTATAATTGCTTTGCAATGGTGTGTTAGTTTCTGCTTTATAACAAAATGAATCAGTTATACATATACATATGTTCCCATATCTCTTCCCTCATGCATCTCCCTCCCTCCCACCCACCCTCCCTATCCCACCCTTCTAGCTGGTCACAAAGCACTGAGCTGATCTCCCTGTGCTATGCGACTGCTTCCCACTAGCTATCTATTTTACATTTGGTAGTATATATATGTCCATATATACACTACCACTCTCTCACTCTGTCCCAGCTTACCCTTCCCCCTCCCCATGTCCTCAAGTCCATTCTCTAGTAGGTCTGCGTCTTTATTCCTGTCTTGCCCCTAGGTTCTTCATGTCTGTTTTTTTTTTTTTTTTAGATTCCATATATATGTATTAGCATACATTATTTGTTTTTCTCTTTCTAACTTACTTCACTCTGTATGACAGACTCTAGGTCCATCCACCTCACTACAAATAACTCAGTTTCATTTCTTTTTATGGCTGAGTAATATTCCATTGTATATATATGTGCCACCTCTTCTTTATCCATTCATCTGTGGATGGACACTTAGGTTGCTTCCATGTCCTGGCTATTGTAAATAGAGCTGCAATGAACATTGTGGTACATGACTCTTTTTGAATTATGTTTTTCTCAGTGTATATGCCCACTAGTGGGATTGCTGGGTTGTATGGTAGTCCTATTTTTAGTTTTTTAGGGAACCTCCATACTATTCTCCATAGTGGCTGTGATATAAACCTTTTGAAAACCGAGACTATAAATGACATGGAGCCAAACCAATGGTAGGCATTCTTAATATTTTTGTCATCTTGAAACACCTTTGGAACCATTAAGAAAATATATACTTATCTGTAGTGTGGGTTTCAAAGTAGGTGGGCTTTTGTTTTCTAATTCTTCAAAAATTGATCACCTATACAGCACATGCTTGGTAATTCTCAGTCAGAATACTCTATCCCCTAACTATTTCCATTAAATAGGAGAAAGGGTTTAAATTATTTTTCCCTTTGCCCTTGAACCCCCACACCCAATATATAACAAGCACATGCTCAGGTGTATTTGTCCAGTTGTTCAAGTGAGGGTGGGGTGGAGGTGGGATCATGGACTTGGAATGAGTTTTGTAATTTTGCGACCTTGAGAAAGTGAGCAAATGTCTTTGTGCCTTGGTTTGCCTCTAGGAAATGAAGCCCAGAGACGTGCCAATTTTTAAGAGCTGAACTGAACTGCAAGCTTGTGGGTGCAATCAGTGTTAACAGAAGAGGAGAGGGGAAGAGAGGCCTGGCACCTGGAGTGCTGCCCTGGGAAAGCATGGTTGGTCAAGAAGGGAAGAGGCATCTGGGCAGAGCAGACAGTGCTCACGCCATGGTGGAGGGGGCATGGAAGGTGAGTGATTTTCTTTGCAATTGTAGAATGCTAGGGCTCAAAGAATCCTCAGTGGTCATCACACCCAGCAAACTCATTTTAAGATGGGCAAACTGAATATAAGACAAGTTAGCCATCTGGCCAGGAGAGGAATCTAATTAGCAGCAGAGGCGGGATTTAAACCAGGTCTTTGATCTCCTGCTCCAGCATTCTTTCTCCTTTCACAGTCTTATGCCAGGTAACTATCTAAACGGAGTGACTCTCCAGAGATACCTGTGGGAAAAGAGTGTCTTTTCCCAAACCAGACACTTTATCAAGTGGCACAGCCTTTCCTTAAGAGCTGCAGCCCATCTGTTGCCATTTTCAGAAGCCAATATCACTTGCTTATTCCTTGGGGTTTCCTAGGCCAGCCCCGTGGCTTATTACATAGCCAAAGGGTAGGAGAGACTGGTTGCTGAGAAATACAAGGTTTGAGGAATATTTTATGGTTTGGGTTTGGCCAGAAGCTAAACCCGAAACAGTGATTTGCGGGCAAATAGTTGGTTTGGGAGGTGATCTGGAAAACACCACTAGGGGAGCGGGAAGTGAGACAGGGAAGGGAAGAAAGGCGGTAAGTGGTGTGTGATCACACCAGCTACCACTGTGGGCACCTGGAGCTCGGCTCTTTGGGAGACTGTGTAGAATATATGTCCTTAGAGTAGGCTTTCTCACCCTCAGCACTGTTGACATTTTGGGCTGCATCATTTATTGTTGTAGGGGGCATGTTGTCAGATGTTTAAGCAGCATCCCTGGCCTCTACCCACTGAATGCCAGTAGCATCTTCCTGTTGCCACTACCCCCACCCCCCTCCAGGGTTGTGACAACCCAAAAGGTCTCCAGACGTTGCCAATTGTCCCCTAGGGGGCAAAATTGCCCAGGGCTGAGAACCATTGCCTAAGAGTTATTCCATCCAGCTTTGGTAGAGGGTTGTTTCTGGGGACATTATCTCTCTGAAACTCATTGGCCAAACATGCTATCTTGGTCAGAATAAAAGTCCACGGGCAGAGATTTGCCAAGTAAATAGCTCTTGGCATTTATAGTAAGTTCTGAGGGTATATGGGTGGGGCCCAGGCAACACCTACTTTTTGTGGCCATCTAGGGATCTGCTTCATCATTCATTCATTTTGTCATCATTTCTTCATTCATTCTACAAATGTTTATCAAAGATCTATTATATTCTGGGCAGCAGGCAAGACACAGGAGATCCAGTGTTCAATGGTGAGCAAAAAAATGGACACAGTTCCTGTCCTATGTCATTAGAAGTAACAGTCTAGAAGAGCAATGAGCATTAATCAGATAATACAAATGTTTTTAATAACAACTGTGATAAGTGCTAAGACAAGATACACAGCATGGAGATAAATCATAACCTGTGGCTGTTCCTCTGACAGTCTACCTTTAGGAACTTGTCACTCATCGTTCCCTCTCCCTGGAACTTTTCCTTCCAGAAAGCATTGCGTGGTCCTTCACTGCATTTGGAGCTTTGTTAGTTGTCTCCTCCTTAGAAGAGAATCCCCTGACCACTTTATCTAAGATAGTGCTCCTGTTCTTTTGCCTTTTACCCTATTTATTTGTGGTCCTTGCACTTATCATACCCATAGAAGATTTATATCTATTGTTTATTGTCCCTGATGCCATACTGACTGTTGTGTTTCCTTTATGCTCCCAGCAAGTAGGATAATGCCTGGCACTTAGTAGGTGTTAAAAAAGATTTGTTGTATGAGTAATCTAGAGAGATTGACTTGGTTGGGGAGACCAAGGAAAACTTTCAGAAGAGAACAGCAATAAGCCAAGATCTAAAAAAGGTAGGAATTATCTGGATGAAGAGGGTAGGGAAGAGCATTCCAGAAAGTGGAAGTGGTATGTGGAATGGCTCTGCAGATGGAAGAAGCATGATCATCTTGAGGAACTAAAGGAAGGCCAGTGTGCCTGGGGCAGAGAGAGCAGGAAACCATTAGTTAAGATTTTAATCTTTAGAGTAAAAATATGAAGAAGCTATGGACGTGTGTCGATCAATGGAAAGTTGGGCATGGGAAGGTGGATGACGGGGTGGGAAAATACAACCAGATTTCTTTTTTTTTTTTAACATCTTTATTGGAGTATAACTGCCTTACAATGGTGTGTTAGTTTCTGCTTTATAACAAAGTGAATCAACTATACATAGACATATGTTCCCATATCTCTTCCCTCTTGCATCTCCCTCCCTCCCATCCTCCCTATCCCACCCCTCTAGGTGGTCACAAAGCACCGAGCTGATCTCCCTGTGCTATGAGGCTGCTTCCCACTAGGTATCTATTTTACATTTGGTAGTGTATATATGTCCAGGCCACTCTCTCACTTCATCCCAGCTTACCCATCCCACTCCCCGTGTCCTCAAGTCCATCCTCTATGTCTGCATCCAGATTTCTATTTTAAAAAGATCATTCTGGCTCCAGGGTCTAGAATATTGGAGAGGGACAAGACTGGACGCCATCATGGTGGTATGTTTCATCCTCACAACTTTGTTCAACCCATCTGGTTGAACAGTTGTGTATACATGGAAAATTTCAGGTCATGTGTCAGGGGCTCATGTATGTATGTCCTTAAATTCCCAGAATGGAAAAAGCGTTCTTCTCCCCAAAGAGCTTCCAGAGAACTCTTCCCTCCCCGTGCTCCTGACTGGTGTCCATGCCTTCAGAATGTCTCTAGTCTGGGTTGAGGAAGGAAGAGTTGTCATTGCCCCCATTTTAGTGGATGATTCGTCTCCTGGGGTCCTAGCTCCTTAACTAGTCTGCGTGAAATCAAGCCTTGTCCTGGATCTCAGGATCTGGTGGAGGACTATCTTATTGTGAACAAACTTGATGCCTTTTCCAGGGGAGGTTAATCTATCCCTGACTGTTGCAATTGGCCAGTGACTTGCTTTGTCACATGAAGTGTGAGCAGAAAGGGTGTGTGCCACTTCTGAGACAGGAGTTTTCAGAGTCACAGCATCGTTGCCTGTGTTACCTTTTGCCTTTGTAGGCACGCAATAAATGTTTGTTGAGAAAAGATGAATGAAAGGAGAAAACCCCAGTTAAACTGGGATAGCCAAGGCCTATTACCAGTTTCCACTAACAAGCTGTGGCATAGCTGTTTTGCTATTCTAGTGGCCACACGTGTTTCTTAAGGTTCCTTTCATTTCTAAGACCCTGTACAGATACGGTAGAAGTATAAAATGACGATTTTTGGGATGCTTATTGGAAGTGTCGCCCCTGCTGGCTAATGGGGAAAAGACTTGAGTGAGGGATGGAAGCACTGGTAGGCAAGTTATTTTGGAAAAAATCGCTCTTCAGGGTGGTCGCCTGAATAGTAGGTTTTCTCTGGAAGCTGTATTCCAGCGCTCTTTCTCAGACTACCGCTACTGAGATCAGAAGAAGGGCCAGCGAATATTAATTCACTGAGGAGCCTCAGGACTCTTCCCTGAGACCAGGAAAGGAGGGAAATGTTCCTTCCAATTGCTGTCACAATTTATTCTTAATAGGTGTTCCTTGTAATCATTGTTTTGGTGACCTCAATCCCTGGAGTCACCTCCTTGGGGCAAAAGGATGCCTTAAGCGGGGAGTTGACAGGCCTGGGTTGTGTCTGAGGTTGGTAGGGGGCCGTCGCTGTCTCCACTGGAGCCAGATGTTTCCCAGCCTTTAACCCATGGTGATGTCCAATAAGAGTCTCGGACAACACCCAGTGCCGTCTTGCAGATGTACTGATGCTTCAGCCCCCATGGGTGCCCCACCTGGAAGAGTCTTGCACAGAAGAAGAAGTAAACTTCACACTTAATTCAGGTTAAAACTGCGCTGTGGTGAAAGCAATGGGATGGAGTGAAAGGGACCCGCACGTGCCCCCAGAAGACCCCAGTGCTCTCTGCCTTTCACATCTCTTGTGCTTTCTGCAGCTCGTGTCAGATTCCTTGGACCCTCAGCTCTGTGCACGTGTACCTGGGCTGCCCCTCCACTGCCAGGGGAGTGTTACCTAAAACCAGGCGCTGACCTGAGGTCAGGAGCTCTTGGGTGTTTAATCTCTCTGCTGTTCATGCCTAGCTGGGTGGCCTCTGAAATATTATTTAATTTCTCTGGGTTCTGATTTCCCCAGTTGTGTGGCACCGAGTGACCTCTCCGTGACATTTCATTGCCTGTGAAAAATGGTGTCATTCGAATGTTTAGGCTTTACCTAGAAGAATATATAGAAGTGTTTCTTGCTGGGGGAGGATTCTGTGAATCTAGGGTCACAGTTTATCTTCTCAACTAGGGCAAGAATTATAACCATAGAAGATTATACCTTAAGAAAAAGGAAAGTTTCTCCCTTTCTAAAAATGAAAGTTGTGAAACTTACGTTTATAATTTTGCCCTGATTGCTCAGAGCCAATAGAAATTTAATTGCCCATTGTGTTAGGCTGATTGTTAGCGTATTTTCATTTTCCTTTTGCCCTTTAGTCCTACTTTTCTATTTTATTAACCTTGTTGATTTGGCAGGGTGTAAGTAAATGCAAAAACTAAATGAAATTACGCATAACTTGAAGGGACCTTATGGATTGTTAAATCCAACTATGCAGTTTACAGACTAAGCAGTAAAGATCTGGACAGAAGGGACTGGAACAGGTAGCCTCAGCTTGTGAGTTACAGAGCCCTGACTTCTGATTCGAGGCAAATACTTGTTCCTCTATTCCATGATGACTGCCCTTCTTAGAGAGTGGAGTTTACCTATGACAATGAGGACAAAGCAACAGTGTCTGCTTGAGTTGCAGGAGCAGTATTCTTTTTTCCTTCAGCTAAGACAGCAGAAGAGATGATGTATTGTATACGTGTTACATTCAGCCACAACTGAGAACAGAACTAGTCCAGAAAGTCACAGGTCCAGGGCAGAGGACCAAAAGGGACTGTTTTGATACGAGCAAGGTGGTCAAGGTGATCCAAATGGCCATTGATGTTCTAGATCCATTGAGACAAGTTCTAGACAGTGAGCATGCAGTCCAGCAACTTTTACCAGCATCCTTGGCCTCTGGCTTCCCTTGTTTCTGCTCCTGTGGCTTCCATGGGTGTACAAGTTTACTTGGACCTTTGTCTCACGTTTCTTCTTTTGTGCTTCACGCTGCACACTCACTTCTTCCTCCACTTCGCTTGCATGGCACAGAGGTTTCTCAGAAGATGGCGCTAAGGCCCAGGAACAGGATTTTTAGAATTAAACGGATTCTGGCACATGTTACAGAAAAATCAGTTAATTTGTGCCGATTAGGTCACACTTGGTTATACTTGTGACTCTAGGTTATAGGTTCCTCCGGAGTCTTCTGAACCTGGTGGGCCATTTCTAACTGGATGAAAATTACCAACCGTTTGTCTTTGTCCTGATGAAAATTAGCAGTTCATCTTAGTTTCATAGCCACAGTGTACAGCTGTGACGGTAAGTATATTTTCATTAATCTAGTTGAAATATTTAAGGAGTACCTATTATAGGTCTAGTACAGGGGCTCAATCAATTTTTACATATAATATATATGTGCTAAATATTTTTATGGGTAAGTGTAATATATTGTGTTTATGCAGGTAAATGTAATATATTCTGGTGAATGTAGAATATATAACAGCTCTATTATCTGTGTATGCATATTTTTTGGAGGAATTCTGTTGCCTGGCTTCCTCATATTCCTTATTTCCTCACTTCCCATATTCTCTTCCTTGACTCACTGTTTTCCTCTAATACTAAAGTAGAATAAAGGAAACCATGTGTGATGGAGAAAGTTGTACACAGCATAGTTCTCAAGGGTTTATTTATACCTGGTCAGCTATAAGGAGCAATCTAGCAGTTCAGATCAAGTCACTACCCACCTAATGACATCTTGCCATCCTAAACTGAAGGCATCCTAAAGCTTTAGGTGAAACAAACCATCTTCTGAGTGCTGAATTTGCAAACAAATATATATGAAAAATAACAGTAAGATCACAAAGATGAATCAAACAAATTGGTCATTTTTACCTCTAGTGTGGGGTAAAATGACAAGACTGAATCGTCAGGAAAGATGCTTAACTCTTCTTATTGCTGTGGTCTCCTAGGGCATACTGTGATGCTGTGGCATGGGAATGCTATGTTATATTGAAATTCTTTCAGTTCTCACTGATACAGAAAGGGTTCTAAATGTACCTCAGTAGATTATAATATAGCAAGCATCCAGCGTAATTAACTTCTCTATCATTTGGAAAATTAATTGGAAAAGACACTACTAATTTTGTAGATAATCCCTCTCAATGGTAATATTATAAATATTTAAGTATGGTTAACAGAATAGTAATACCACATATTTATGTATCATCCTATCTCCAAGGAGTGCTAAGTGATTTACAAATTATTTTTAAATCCACTTGTAGCTCCCAGATTCTCTGGGAAGCAAGCAGGGACAGGTTCTATGAACACTGTTTAAAGACAAGGAATTTGAGATTCACTGAGTGGCAAATCCAGACTCACCCAGGATGTCAGTGTCTGAGTTAGACCCTCTTGGCACCCATGTCCTTCCTCTTTTGTTGTTTTCAGTGGGGGCCTAGAGCCTTCATTTTTATTTGATCAACTTTCTTCCTTCTAGCTTGCTTCCTAAACACTGTCAGGTCACACTCTGTTGCATGAGGTTCAAGGCAAAAATGGAATCTGTGCTCTTTAGTGAGGGATTGAGACTATTTTGTGCTCACAGGGAATTTTGTGAACAATCACAAACACATTGTTCTGGGTCAGTCTCTTTTTAAATATTTGGTGGATAGCAAGAATAAGGATTCACTGGATTCTAGAATTTTACCAATGGAAGGGAGGTGATGGGATAGAATGGACAGAAGAACACTTACCTGTGATTCAGGGATCTGGGTTCTAGTTTCAAGAGAGATCTGTGAGTTGATCTGGAGCCATGAGAACCTTCCCCAGGAGATGGGGATTCAGGAAATGAACTTGATTTGTAAGGAAAGGCATAACTGGGCCCTTTAGCACTGGATCCTTTCTGTAAGCTCATAGTTTTCCCCTCCTCTCTAGCCACTATTACAGGCTTTTGGAATTTTTAAAATACAAAAACAGACCTAGTAATAATTGCTACCATTCTCAAGGCCTTTACTTATGTGCAGTCATTATTCCCTTTTAACCTATGACCTAGGTTTTTGCTGTGTGACCTTGGGCAAGTGACATAATCATTCTGGGTCTAAGTTCCATTAAATATAAAAAGGAGCAGTTTGACTAGATCTAGTGGTTTTTAACTGGATCCTGTGAGTCTCTAAGCATCAGGGGAGACTCCTTAGGAGCTTCTGAGAGCATCAAAGAAGAAGCTACATCAGCAGATTGCCTCAGGCCATCAATCCTTTACCTCATTTTCAATCATAGGAGCTTTGCTTTTAATCTGTGTTAAATAGGGCATTATTTGAAAAAAGACTTCTCACACAAAAAAGTTTAGTTTTACTCTGTCAAAATGGATTAAAAGAGATTGAATTTGTCATTCCACCTGAAACAAAGGTATAACATATGAAACAATAGTTTTCAAGACAGTGGACTTCAGCCCATGCACGTGTGGAAATTACCCGAATCCAGAGAAAGAACCATCCTAAAGGATTAGGAGGAATAAGCTGACACAGGATCAGAAATAATGCCTGTCCCCACCAACCAGATTGGAGAGCCTTACAATTCATGGAGCATTGGGTAAAGTACTCAGAGAAGTCTTGTCTCAGTAGTGGGAAATAACTGGCCCTAGAGTAAGCACTGCTCTGGTGCTGTCTAACAAGTCTTGAAAGCAAGAATAAAAGGCCAAATTGTTTCCTTGTAATTTAATTGTATCTCTGAGTAAGCACAAAAATATTTATAGGAATACAAAATATCTAACAGCAAAGTAAAATTCACAATGATTGGAATCCAATAAAAAATTACCAAGCATGCAAAAAACCAGGAAAATACAACCCATAATGAGGAGAAAAATAAAACTGACCTAGAATTGGCACAAATGTCAGAACTAGCAGACAAGGACATTAAAACAATTATTATAACTACATGCCACATGTTCAGAAAGTAAACTAGAGACATAGAAGATATTTTTTAAAAGCCCAAATCAAACTTCTAGATATGAAAGCTATAATGTCTGAGGTGAAAAATACATTGGATGGAATTAATAGCAGGCTAGACATTGCAGAAGAAAAGACTGGTGAATTTGAAGACATAACAATAGAAACGATCAAAAATGAAACAGAAACAGACAGAGAAAAAAGAATTAAAAAAATAAAGAGCATCAGTGAGCTGTGGGGCAACTTCAAGACGATGTGTGTGTGTGTGTGTAAGTATATTTAGAGTCTCTGAAGGAGAGGAAGGGGAAGGACAAAAAATATTTGAAGAAACAATTTGATGAAACTATAAACCCTAATATATTACTTTTCTCTTGTAATAACTAATTACCACAAACTTAGTGGCTTAAAAATGACATAAATTATCTTATACAGGCACCTTAGAGATATTACAGGTTCAGTTCCAGACCACTGCAATAAAACAAATATCACAATAAAGTGAGTCACACAAATTTTTCAATTTCTCAGTGTGTATATTTATATTATACTGTCTAAAAAAACAATGTATACACCTTAATTTAAAAATAATGCTGTTAGACAAATGGTGCTGATAGACTTGCTCCATCACAAATCTTCAATTTGTAAAAAATGCAGTATCTATGAAGCACAGTAAAATGAGGTATGCCTATAGTTCTAGAGGTCAGAAGTCTGAAATGGATCTTAGGGACTAAAATAAAGGTATCAGCAGAGCTACATTCCTTCTGGAGGCTCTAGAGGAAAACCTGTTCCTTGTTTATTCCAGCTTCTAGAGGGTTTGCAGTCCTTGGCTTGTGTTTGCATCACTGCAGCTTCTTCCACTGTCACATCTTCTCTGACTCTGGCTCTCCTGTATTCCTCTTATAAGGGCCCTTGTGATTATATCACGTCCACTTGTATCATTCAGGACAATATTCCCATATAAAATCCTTAATTTAATTACCTATGCACGTCCATTTTGCAGTTTACAATTACATAATCACAGGTATTATGGTGTGAATTGTGTCCCTGCACAAGGTATGTTGAAGTCCTAACCTATGGTAACTCTGAATGTGACCTTATTTGGAAATAGGGTCTTTGAGGATGTAGATAAGATACAAATTAAAATGAGGTCATACTGGAATAGGGTGGGCTCTTAATCCAATATGACTTGTATGTAAGAGAGAAGACAGATGTTAAAGAAAGGGGGACACAATGTTAAAACACAGACACAGAGGACAGATGACCATGTGAAGACAGGTAGAGACCGGAGTCAAACTGCCACAAGCCAAAGAACACCTGGGGCTACCAGAAGCTAGAAAAGGCAAGGGAGTGTCCTCCCATAGGTTTTGGAGGGAGCATGGCCCTGCCAGCATCTTGATTTGGGGCTTCTAACCTCCAGAACTATGAAAGAATAAATTTCTGTTGTTTGAGCCACTTAGTCTGTGGCAGCCCTAACAAACTAATACAATAGGTTTCAAGGATTAGAATGTGGACATTCTTGGGGGGCTATTATTCTACCAACCATCCAAGAAGCTCAGGAGACCCCAAGCCCAAGAAACACGAAGAGATTTACACCAAGGCATATCAGGATTACGTTGTCAAAAATCACTGATAAAGAGAGAAATCCTAAAAGCAACCAGAGGAAAAAAGACACCTTAAATACAGAGGAACAAAGATAAAAAAGCAGATTTCTAATCAGAAACAACATAAGTGAGAAGACAGTGGAACAACATCTTTAAAGTACTGAAAGATAAAATCTGTCTTGACTATACCCAGCAAAAATATCCTTTGAAAATGAAGGCAAATAGCATTTTCAGACCTACAAAAGCTAAAAGCATTCATCACCAGCAGACCATAACTACAAGAAATGTTTAAAGTCCTTCAAGCAGAAAGAGAAAGATCCCAGATGGAAATCTGGATCTACACTAAAGAACGGCAGAAATGGTAACTACATGGGTAAATAGTAAGATTTTGCTCCTTATTAGTAATCTTTTAAAAATGTAATTGACTGTCAAAACTAATAGCTATGTAGTTATTAGCTTTTAAAGTATGTAAAAGTAAAATGTATGATGACAATACCACAAAGACCAGGAAGGGAGAAGAAGTAGAAGCATGCCATTGTCAAGGTTCTTATACTATACATAATGAGGTATAGTATAACATGAAGGTAGACTGTGATAAGTTAAAGATATACACAATATCCTAAAGCAACCACTAAAATAACAAAACAAAGAATTATAGCTGAAAGACCAATACAGAAGATAAAATGGAATCATTAAAAATAATTAATCCGGGGCTTCCCTGGTGGCGCAGTGGTTGAGAGTCTTCCTGCCGATGCAGGGGACACGGGTTTGTGCCCTGGTCCGGGAGGATCCCCCATGCCGCAGAGCGGCTGGGCCCGTGAGCCATGGCCCATAACTGAACATCTGTCCTGAGGGACAGCACATACTGTTCCTCATCCAGGTCACAGGAGACAGGCTAGAGGTCATACTGCACAGAATGGCATGTCCGGCTCTCTCCCCCAAGCAGGCTAAAGACACACAAAGGCTGAAATGAAAAGAATGGAAAAAATATATAAAGGGAAAACGCTAACCAGAATAGAGCAAATTTGGCAATACTAAATCAGACAAAAGGAGATTCAAGGTAGATGTTATTAAAATAGCCAAAGAGGACTATTTCAGAATAATAAAAGTTAAAAAAGTTATCAAACAAACCTTTATAACCCTGACAACATTGCTTCTAAATATATAAAACAAAAGCAAATAGAAATGACAGGATAAATAAACAGATCCACAATCCCAATAGACTTTAACATATATTTTTTAGAAATTCAGAAATCAAATACACTAAAAATAAGTGAGGATATAAAAGATTTGAATAACACAGTGAATACATTTTACGTATATATCTCCAATGAACAGCATTCCCTTTATTCACAAGAACATTAAACTTTCAGAAAAAAGTGACATGGATTAGAAAATGTTAACAAATTAAAAAATAGAAATCACATAGGCCACATTCATTGATCATGATGCATTAAAATTAGAAATTGAGAAGGAAAAAAACAACCCCCCCAAACCAAAAGCCAAACTATGTTTCTTAAATATAAAACTGTACTATGTCTTTGTAACATCTGAGTTAAAGAGGAAATAGGGGCTTCCCCGGTGGCACAGTGGTTGAGAGTCTGCCTGCCAATGCAGGGGACGTGGGTTCGTGCCCCGGTCCGGGAAGATCCCACATGCCGCGGAGCGGCTGGGCCCGTGAACCATGGCCGCTGAGCCTGCGCGTCCGGAGCCTGTGCTCCGCAACGGGAGAGGCCTGCATACCGCAAAAAAAAAAAAGAGGAAATAAAAACTATTTAGAAATGCAATATAACAAAATACAATGTGTTAAAACCATTGATATGGCCAAGACAGCACTTGGATTAACATTTGTTATAATTGTACTTATTGGGAAAAACAAGGAAGACCAAAAAATGAATGAACTAATCTTTGAAATCAAGAAGCTGGATACATAGGAGAAAAATAAACTCAAAGAATGTGAAGTGAAGGAATTGGTAAAGATTAAGGTAGAAATTATTTACACAGAAATTAACAAATAAGAAGTTAGTAGAGTTGCCCTGTAGAAAACAAAAGCTGATTCTTTGCAAAGGCCTGTGCATTCTGGTCTCATATCCTCATCCCATTCTTCCTCCTTCCACCTCCATCAAACCCAATGGGCATCCTACTACATCACTACTCAGAAGCCCTGAATATTGAATATAAAGTACTACTTTGCTGTGGCAGGTGGCATTTATCTGTTTGTTCTATTGAAGTCTACCGATGATACGTTAGAAAATTTGAATACAGCCTGTAGAATTGTACACTTGGAAGGGTGTGCAAACCCCAGTACTCTTGAATGTACTGTCAAAAATCTGGTACTTATAAACTCATAGGTTTCTTTCTTAGGGATGAAATCCTTCTTTTGTGAGTGAGCCCTGCAGAGGAGAGGAATGTGGATTTACTTCAGAATCTATGAAGCCCTGCCCATGGGGCCGTAAGGGTTTAGGTGAGGTGGGCACTCCTGCTTTTCTTTTGATTCGTGTACTTGGCTTCTCACCTCCACTTCATGCTCTACAAAATGGGTGGCCCTGGGAAAATTTGCAAAGGTCAGTTTTTGCATATGTTGTCACATTCCTAACCCTTTTCAGAACCATGAAGTACCGAGTGCATTCCACTTTGGATCCCACTGAGCTAGAATGGGACCCTAAATTCTAGCCACTTCTTCCTCCATCCAACTTATTAGTCCCATGTCTCATGCATGACCTTATATCTCTACTATATGCAAAAAGCAGATAACTAATTAGATAAATGATTCGAATTTAGAATTCTGGGATCTAAAAGCAGTCTGAGAAATCATCACATTCACTGTCCTCAACACTTTAAATCCGTGCTCCCCTCAGAGAGCTTTCTGACTTTCATCTTTTGAATATCCCTACCAGCCAAGTGGTTTTTGTTTGCCTTTAACTGTGTAGTATTTGTGATCAAAACAATGAGAACGTTGACATGCCCCTACCCCCATTCTGATGTGCTTCTCCTATGGAGATGTAGTCTACTAGGGAGAATCACGGATACATAGTGCACAATTTGGGTTTGCATTTGGCTGTATGTAACAGAAGCATAAATACAATGGCCTAACCCAATAAGGTTCTGCTGAATTCCCAAGTAATAAGAAGTCCAGAGGCAGAGAGTCAGGCTGGGGCTGCTGCTGAGGGAGGTCACCAGAGTCAAGTTCCTCACCTGGGTACATGGCTTCCCTGATAAATAGGAGCTCTGCTAGTATGGAAGATGGGAAGAATAGGTATCTGCATCGGAATCAGCATAGTCCAGTCCCCCCATTTCATAGATGAAGAAACTGAGATCCATACAATTTCAGTGACTTGTCCAAGGTCATGAAGCTATTCAGTAACAAAGGTTAGATTAGAACTCAGGACCCAAGACTTCTTACTTGACGTTCTCAAAATCCCCCCAAATGGACATGCTGGCACATGCTTCTGTATTTTGCAGATGCCGTTCCCCTTCCTTGGGACCACAGGCCAACATGCCTGCCCACTTCAACCCTGTTAAAGCGTCCCCACCCTCACCTGACCCTACTCATCTGATCTGATGCTTTTCTTGACTTGAAAGTAGCAATTTCAAGAACTTGGGGAAGGTGGTGTTGGGTTTGTGTTTGACCTGAGGGTTAAGTCTTCAAATCATAAAATTTTTTTTATTGAAGTATATTTGGTTTACAATGTTGTTAAGTTGCTGGTGTACAGCAAAGTGATTCAGTTATATAAATATTATATATATATATATATATTCTTTTAAAGATTTTTTTCCATTATAGGTTTAGTATAAGATAATGAATATAGTTCCCTGTGCTATACGGTAGGTCCTTGTTGTTCATCTATTTTATATGTAGGAGTGTATATTTGTTAATCCCAAGCTCCTAATTTAGCCCCCTTCCCCCAAATCGTATAATTTTTAAGCCTCTTCATAATCTGCATTAACCTAGTGACGGGTCCTCCTTACCTACCTCACTCTCTCCTGTCCATCTACCATTTCCTTCCCACTGCTCACCAAGATCTGCTTTGCACTTGAGCTCCATGGGGCAGGGCTGCCTTTGGAGCTCAGTTCCCACTACACTCTCTGTTCTTATACCTCAGCCTCCAGCAGGTGAATTAGAGGAGTTTTGGAGGGTCGTTATTCTTGTGGGACTCACAAGTCCCCCATGGGAATTGAGCATTGCCAGGACAAGGCCCCTCATTTTTCTTATCTTTGGATTTCTCACAGCACTTTGCACAGGTACTCACATGCAGTAATTCCTCAAAAAAATATTTGCTTGGTGAATGGCTCCTCAGAAAACTTCTAGAAGTGAGATCTGGGGGCTTGTAGAGATGTGTCTTGCCTAGTGCCTGGTACCTGGTAAGCCTCCTGGTGTGATGTCTGCAACTTACTTTCAACTATTTCAGCGTTGATGTAACGGTATTTTCTGAGTGTTGGTTTAAGTTGCTCTAATCAGGAATATATACTCTGGGGTAGTCAGCTTGTATTTAATCAGAGAAGCCACACTTCAAAGGTCCCTTCAATAAGCCATCTCCTATTAGAAGCATTACTAATTCGCATAATGATTATTATGTTAGTAACGATAGTGGTATTCAAGAGAAGTGGGTGGCCTAAGTATTTTTTGATGTATTTCCCTCTCTTGTATAAAAAGGCTATGAGAAATTACTATGGTCTCAGGGATGGTTTTGTTGGTGTGCTGGTAAATGTTTAACAACAGGCTCTTTGGGGAAATGTATAGTGTTTGCTGATTATTGTGGTGTGAATACTCCTACCATGGTCCAACTACCAACATGAAGCCATTAAACAAGGAGTTGGGAAGAGATGCGTTCATCATACATTTGCCTGTCCAGGTTTCAAACAACTGGCCACTTACAAAGATTTTTAACCCAGATATGGCAGCTCTTCAGCTATTCTCATTAACCTAGACATTAAGAGGACCGGTCTCTGAAATCCTTCAGCTTCAGGTGCTGCCCCTCTTGTGATAAACTTGACTCAAAACTATGTACTACAAAACTCTGAAAAAGCAAGTCAAAGGGATGCTAATGGGTACATTACCTCTGGGGACGGCTAATCCTTTTGCAGACCTTCTGAGGGGCTGGGTAGGACACACCTAAGAATTGTCTCACCAAAGGACATGAAAGCTGAGGTATTCATTCATGAGCTGGTGAATGAATACCGCACTGGTTGCAAAGGCCAGGCATGCTCCTGAGTCTAGAGAAAAACCGTAGGTAGAGAGAGATGCAGGTCCTTGAGGGAGGAAGGCTTCGGCATGTTTGGGAACCGTCTGCTGGAGCCACAGATGCCTTCCAAGTAAGCTCAGGGAATATGGCCGGGGCTGGACCTACAGCAGGGCAGACTGGCCAGCCCCCAGCAGAAGAGCCTCCCCAACGTCCTGGTAGAGCACAAGGACTCCACTCCTGCCAGGGCTGTATGGGAGGGAATGAACAGGAGGTCAGCTCCCCTACTCTACCCTGTTCTCCGGTGACTGGTCTTATACTGGAGTTGGGGTGGGAGCTGCAGCCCAGGGTGTGGGGGAACTGAAGGGAAATAGTCTTAACCATTGACTAGTCCCCTGGAATATTGACTAGTGATTTGGGAGAATGTCTGCCTATTGGGTCCTCACCACTACCCACTTTCACTCCATGGGAAAGAGGGACCCAACTGTGTTCCCAGAAATCTCCCCAAACTCTCACACATTCTTCTTTGAAACAGGGAAGCCATGTCTCCTCTAAATCCCAAGCATTGCCACCGTAACCCCTTACACCACATCAGCAACAGGAAAGAACGTCAGACTTTACAAGGAGCAGCTCTGTATTTCATGTATCCAGGCTCTGTCTCTTCAAGGAATAATTGTTTGTTCTGTATCTTAGCTGGCAGTGCCCCCAGGCTGTTGAAGGGCAAGGTGCTATCTTTAAAAACTGCAGAATAAAGCAGGACCTCAGCAAACCCAGAAGGCATTAGCAGTTGCCCGAGGTCAGGTTATTTAAATGAACATCAGCTTCTCCATCATGAAGAAGAACCTCCAAATGAAAATTAAATCAGCCTAATAATAACCATTTGTTTCTCCCACAGTACACACTAGTTGGTAAAACTGCCTTCTGCTTCCAGCCAGTACATTTTACTCATTTCTGGTTGCATTCTTGTCGTCCCAGTTCAATATGGAAATTTTTGTCCTGGAGCTAATTAGTTTCAGCTGATACTTACTCAGCATCACACTTTTTGGAGATAAATACAAGTAGAGTAGCCAGTTGGTGTGATGGAATCCTTTTTTTTTTTTTCTGTGTAAGTTTATGCCGTCCTTACTGTTTTCTTTTTCTACATTTCTTTAAAGATGAGAAAAAAAACCTTAAGTCTTATGAAATCTGTCAGTGTAAGAGGACAAGAGCTTCACAGGAAAGAGGGAAAAAAATCATTTGTCAACCCCCAGGGCAGGTTCTGAAGGAAATGTACAGCTTTATTTCTATTGCAGGAATATGTGAGATAGATGAAAAAAAATCCAGCCTTGGCATAATGGGCCCTGTTTGCAGCTGACACCGTGAGGTTTCTGCATCAGGGACCTGAAGAGTTGTCAGTGTTAATAAAAAGAAGTTTTCCTGATAATGGTTTTGGTGCACTTTGTGCAAGCGTGTGCTATTCCTAGTGTTTGGTTAGAAAGAGACTATAATATGGAATGTATTATACAGAAGAGCCAAAAATAACATCTGTCTTGAAAATAAGGGGAACGATCTCATTTCATATCTCTTACTTGACAGCATCTTTTTTTTTTCTTTACTGGAAGATTATAGTTTTGTATAGTTTACAGAAATAGCATTTAAACATTGCGTGTGATTTTAGACTCAAATGGGATCTACTTAATAAGACACACAAGCAATTAGAGAACTTGGTTGTAATCACTTCTGAAACCCCAGAAAGTTTACATCGGCTGGGCTGAGTTGCTTCCTTCCTAGGCTTTCTCGTTTCGGAAGCTGAGTAGAGGAAATCACCACTGCCCACATCATGTATACAGATCATCTTTACCTAGCAGTACAGATGGTTTTGAACTTCGTGCTGCTACTGCTTGGGCAGATTTCTCATTCCCAGAATGAAAATTATGTTCGCCAGGGATTGGAGTTTGGTGGACACAGAAGTTAAGCACACTTGGCAGTTCATCTTAGAGATCATCTTAGGGAAGAATGAATGATTAGGAAAGAAACCCCAGTTTTCTCTTTTTAGTTTTATGTAGCAGAGGAGTTACCTGTCTCAGCTGTAATCTAAGCCCACCTACTTAACATTTTTAACCTTCCAAATGTAGGAACTCTTCTACAAGTCCAAAATGTGCCGATACAATTTTAGCAGAAGTCTCATGACAACCATGTTATTGTCATTAGGATTTGCCTTGCTCTTGGATCTCCTTCTGTGCTTTAGCTGTTTTAATCAGTTGAACTCCATATTTCAGAAGAAGCTGGTATTCCCTGCTGTCATGACTGTGCTTGATGAGCTACCAGTCTTCAGTTCTTATCATTATTGTTTGGTTAGTGATCACAGTCTTTGATTTCAGTGCTTGTATCTATTGGCTAAATCATCTCTTGGATGCCCAGGAAGAGTCTACTTGGATAGATAAATGATCTGTCATTTAAGTAATTCTGATGGTTTATAATGGGCAATATTATGGTGGTAGAGATGGTAGTGGTGTTAGTGATAATTGGTGATGGAGATGGTGGTGTTACTGGAGGTGGTGGTGGCAGAGATAATATTGGAGGTGGTGGTGGCGGAGATAATAGTAGAGGTGATGGTGGTGGTGATGGAGATGGTGGAGCTAGTGAAGTGGTGGTGGAGGTGATGGAGAAAGTGGTGATGGGATGGCGAGACTATTTTGCCAGGCTCAGTCTTTGGAGGGAGTTATATATAGGAGGCACTGAAGGCTTACTATTAATGATGGTAGTCAAACCGTTACTGTTTAAGGTGTGGTCCATAGACTTGTGGCAGTGACCACCAGCCAGCTCTTTGTTAGAAATGTAAAAGCTTAGGTTCCATCTCAGACCAACTGAATCAGAATCTGCATTTTAGCAGTACTCCCAGGTGATTTATATGTACATTAAAGTTCCAGAAGCACTGGTCTAAAGGAGAAATAGCTACAAATACCCTTTACTCTCATGGCCTCGTGTTCCTGCCCTGCCTCGTCCCCCTGAGGGAATCTCAGCCTTTACCTGCATATAAGATAAGGGAGGTCAATGTTTAGCTGACTAGTAGAAGGTTATTTGGCCTATACTCCAGGGTCTAGAGTCAGGTTTAAGTATGGATCCAAAAGAAAGCTGTTCATGCCCTGAAATTTGAGATACCCTAACTAAATATATCTTATCTAAATTTGCCTTGGTGCCTGGAGTGCTCATTAGCTTGACTTTTCAAGAAACACAGCCTTTTAGCAGGAATAAGACATTTGGGTACCACACTGAGGCCTTGATTACGTTATCTGATTACTGTATTAGAACCTGAGGACCTTGGGACCATATGGGTTCCTTAGGGAAGTCTGTAGAGAGCTTGCCTACCTTACCTGATATGTAGTGGGAACCCATGGCACAAGGCGCACACACACACACACACACACACACACACAGACAGACACAGACACACACACACACATACACAATGCAGATTAATTACATGAGCAGAAATTCCTGTGTAGCATTAGTGGTATGTGTGTGTGTGTGTGTGTGTGTGTGTGTGAATTGTGTGAGGAGAGACAGGGTTGATTTCTACACATATGTTATGGTTATGTATTGCTATATAGCAGACTACCCCCAAGATTTAATGGCTTAAAAGAACAATCATTTATTTTTGCTCATAAATCTATCATTTAGGCTGTGTTTGGTGAGGACAGCTTGTTTCTGCTCCACGTAGCACCAGCTAAGTTGGTCCAGTTGAGACTGAAAGATATGCTTCCAAAATTACTCGCTGCCTGTGAGCAAGTTGGTGCTCAGCTAGGGCTGTCAACTGGTGTCTTGGTACCTCTCCATATGGGCCCATTTGCTTGGGCTTCCTTATAGTATGGTGTTTGGGTTCCAAGCGTAGATGTTCCCAAAGACTTGGGCAGAAGCTGTAGAACTTCTTATAATCTAGCTTCTGAAGTCTCAGATGCTATTTTTTTATGATTGCCTTTCTTTTATGTGGGTGTCCTTTTCATACATATATCCCAGTGCTGGTGTATTTTTTGGGGGGGCAGCACTGGTGTGGCATTAACTAAATGAATAAATATATTTTTGCAACACTGATGCTATCTGAGAAATTTCTAACCTGGTCTTCCCCAGCTTGCTCAGGTACTGTAGAATGAGAAAAAAAAGCACTGTACAAATAATCAATTAATAGGCTATGTTATAGAGCACTCTAAAAGTAGGACTGGGTTGTGAGGAACAGGTTAATCTGAGGCCAAGAGGGAAAGAGTCAAGGTTGTCTTTGGTTGAGGTTGAGCTTACAAAGATTAGGACTCTGATTGATTAAACTACACTTGGTCTCACAAGGCAACTGTATATTGAAATAGCGAGTAGAAGTAAGAGTTTAAGTAGAAGTTACCCGTGGAGGGGATCTTCCCCGAATGATACTTTCACCAGGGCCTTCCCCAACTTAAGAACCTATCATGGCTTCCTACTCCCATGTTTGGCTTTCAAAGTTCCCCGTAAATGGACCTCACAGTAACTATCCCGGCCATCCTCCCACAAGCCCCCAACATTCTTGGCCTAAGCCAGCACCATCTCTTCAAGGTCCTGACTTATCAAACTGTATCAAGCTTCCTTGCCTTTGCTTAGTCTGTTCCCCCAGCCAGAAAGCTCTCCGACTTTTTATCTAAGAAAATCATATTCCTTCAACAAGTCCTACTTCTCCCACAGAATCTTTTCTGACCACTCTGACTACTATGGAGTAATTTTTTCTTGGAACTCTGATAGTCTTATCAGCGTAAAAAATAGTCTCAACTTCCGTCAACTTTCCATTTCCCCCACTCGGGGAGGGGCTCCCTTTTCCTGTACCCCTTCTTTTCAGTACTGAGTTTTCCTCTCTGTCAGTCCCAATCCAAACACCATTACAAGAAACACCATGCAAATGCAGGTGTTTAACGATACAGCAGGCTTATAGTATTGCCTTTCTCAGGGATATTGGTCTTTTAACTAGTGATTGCACCTTTGACCTAAATCAAATCACTATATATTTATTGAGAATCTACCACGCGCAAGGCCGTGTGAGGGCCTGTGGAAGGGCCAAAGCAGTGTTAGACATGACTTGCCCCCAAGGAACTTAAAATTTAGCTGGGCACTATATATAAAATAGTTAACTATAAGGACCTACTGTATAGCACCAGGAGCTCTACTCAGTACTCTGTAATGGCCTATATGGGAAAAGAATCTAAAAAAGAGTAGATTTATATATATGTATATAACTGATTCACTTTGCTGTACACCTGAAACTAACACAACATTGTAAATCAACTCTACTCCAATAAGAAATCAGAAAAAAATTTAGCAGGCAGAGGAGCCTAATATACATTAGAAACAATAAAATACAAGTTTAATGGTAAACTGTTGGTTTTGAACGTAGGGTATCTTATGAAGGTAAACTCACCGCCAAGATGAAATGTCAGGGGTGGCTAGAAGGGCATTTTTCTGCTGCCATGCTCGGCTCTTCCAGGTGCTTCCTAAAGATGCTCTCCATGATTCTGCTGGATGGTGGGCGTGGTCTCAGCGAAGCTGTGACCCAGAGAGATGTGGAGGGTGGAGGAGGTAGTGGTGGTAGGTGGGGAACCCCGGTGGAAATCCTCACTCATGCTTGCAGGCGCGGCCAGGGGACTGAGAAAATTATAAAGGAGGCGTGAAGACACAGCAATGTCACTGCACTCCACTTTGGTTCCGCAGCCAGGGTTTTCATGTTTCTTCACCATGGTGATATACCTGCTGTCCAAATACCTGCTGCTGTTTGGAGGAAACCGTTATCACGATTTTGAGAGAATGACAATCTGAATTTGAGCCGTGCTCAGAAACCTCCAGAAAGTCTACTTCCCTTTAGCTCTTTAGAGGGAAACAGGATATTTTGTGGTAGGTCAAGAAATGAAGAAAGAAAAATAGTAGGATGGGGAATGGAAATAAGGAAAAACAGACCTACGGAAAATGGAAGAGGGTTAAGCAGGGGAGGCATGTGGCATCCATTGAAATGAGACAAGTTTCCTATCTTTTAAAACAAATTTTCCAACTTTTCATGTATACAGGGAGACCACACAGTGTTTGTCATAAAAGTCAGTAGCATAGATTTCTGGACTTCCCCCACTCTCTCTATTCCCATGGACCCCACCCTCTCAAAGAAACAAAAAAGGAAGCGAATCGGGGTGGTGAGAGGCTAAGTGACTACAGAAGAATCCCACTAGCTTCACGTACAACTGGAACTGAGACATTTAACGCTAGGCCAGGCTTGCCACCAAGTCCTGCAGAAAGCAAATACGCACCCGGTGTTCTAGCCACAAGTTAACCCTGAACCAGGGCCCATTAGTGACTTGTAAACCATTATTGTTGTTGGTACAGTTACTACTTCATCTAGAACTAGGTAGAGGCAATTTTAAGGGGGCTTATTTATATCATTAGCTAACTGCTGGTTCGTTCATTCATTCCTTCATTTCATCAGCCACAGTCTTGTCCTTGTGCTAGACCGGTGGTCTGTGTGTGTTTTCCTTACACGTTGTATTGTTAGCTTCTCAAGGAATATGGATGGATGTAGTGTATTCCATATACACGCCTGGCTTATAAGAAAATTTATCACGTGAAATCATCTATGCTAGTTTCCCCTTCCAGCTGGCTGAAAGGGAGATGATGCCCAGTGAAATTCTGTAATTTTCTTTTGTTATAATGTCTTTATTTAGTTTAAGTATTTGGGTTATGCTGGCCTCATAAAATTTTTCGGACAGTATTCCCTCCTCTTCTATTTTCTAAAAGAGTTTGTGTAATGCTGTAATTATTACTTCCGTAAATATTTGATAGAATTCACCAGTGAAACCGTCAGGGCCTGGGGTTTTGTTTGCGGCAACGTTTTAAATAATGAATTCAATTTACTTAATAGCAATGGAGCTATTAAAAACTTTTACGTCATTTTGCCTCAGTATTGGTAAGATGTATTTTTCAAGAATTTGTTCATTTTATCTAAGTTGTGGAATTTGTTGGCATAAAGTTTTTCATAATGTTCATTTCTTACCCATTTGATGTATTGGATTTGTGGTGATAACACTTCTTTTATTCTTGGTATTGGCAATTTGTGTTCTTAATGAAACTTTGGAGACCAAATGTTGATGATGCTGAAGCCACAAGATGGAATAAACCTTGGTCTTTGAATCACATATTGGTAGAGAGCTGCCAACTAATCAGAAAACCTGTATCATATTGTTACATGAGCAGGAAAGAAACATCTGTCACAGAGATTTGGGGGGCTGGTTTGTTATAGCAACTAGCATTACCTTACCTATTGCAGATCATCGTAACTAGTTTCTATGTTCATATTCCTTGCTCTACTGTGACCCCTGGAGAATAGGGGCCATGATAATACTGCTCTTGGTATTTTTTCCAGTGCATAGTGCAGTACTTGGTGAATATTAGGTTCTCCATAAACGTTTTTTGAATATACATGAATGACTGAAATTGTTCCTTTGTGTTTGGAGCCTTGAAGTATTCTTTCCCTGGGATGGGTGACTCAACTCTAAGTTGGAGCTTCCAAAAGCAAGCAGTATTGGCTGGCTGCATCTTTCCCATCATCCTTCTCCTTTCCCCTCCCTTCTTCTCACTGCTTTCTGTGTCCTGTCTTCTTTATTCCAGAACTACACCTGAGGGTCACTGTCAGAGAACGTTTATGAAGGTAAAATCTCTTCAATTTGGATCCCACTAGAAGGGAATTCAGAATAAAACAGACATGGGCTGGGCTTATGTTTTCTTTTGCTTTCTCACCAAAACATACTGAAAAAAAAAATCTACCCAGCAAATAACACCACCACTTAGAACTTTATGCAAATGAGTATATAAAAGTTGATCCCACTGACTTTGATCTGTTTGTTCGGTGAAGTTTGTTTCAATTTGCATTTTTTAATATTTTGATGTGGACCATTAAAATAATTTTTTTAAATTTATTTTTAGGCTGCATTGGGTCTTCATTGCAGTGCGCAGGCTTCTCATTTTTTTTTAACATCTTTATTGGAGTATAATTGCTTTACAATTGTGTGTTAGTTTCTGCTGTATGACAAAGTGAATCAGCTATATGCATATGTATATCTCCATATCCCCTCCCTCTTGCGTCTCCCTCCCACCCTCCCTATCCCACCCCTCTAGGTGGTCTCAAAGCACCGAGCTGATCTCCCTGTGCTATGCGGCTGCTTCCCACTAGCTATGGAAAAGATAAAAGAAAATACTCTTAAGTTGATAAAGCCACGGGAAAATGTATACCCACATACACTGCTAGCAGAGTGTTAATTGGGATTGTTTCTTGGAGGGCCACATTATACTAGGAGAATCTTTAAAATGTTTGTACCCTTTGACCCACAATTCCACTTGTAGGAATTGATTCTAAGGAAGTAAAGATGTATATAAGGAAGAAAAAAAAAAGAGGGATGTTGAGATTACTTGAAAGAACAAATGTTTGAAGGACTCTTCCAGTGGCATGAGTTTAATGCCTTTGCCTATGTAATAGACTAATTATAAATTATATTTAAAGTAGGTATCAGATTCATTGCTGGAAAAAGAGTATTTTGCTGTATCTTAGCATATATTCCTATAAAATAATTTTATCAAAACATTTCTCGTTCAGACTTTCACCAAATTGGACTCGCCCCTTAAACAACAAGTATTGGTGAGGGGCTTTCTCTGCGAAGTAACTGTTAGCTGAAGGTCGGGTGCCTCCTGCAGATATTCTGCGGTCCTTATAAGTGAGAATGAAAACATTCCAACACATACGGTTTGCTGGGTTCTAGGTAACGTCTTGAGTGTTTTTAAAGTAATAACAAATGCTTAGAGCTACATTTCATTTCAGTGGTGTTTTTTCTTAACTACTTGCTGACAAGTTTACTACTCTGCTCAAAGCAAACAGGTGCCGTACGAATTCTCAAAATATCTTTGTTCTTTGTCTTGCCTCATTTATGCTAAAGAGTTTCTACAGTACTTCTTTTTTGTGCATCATCCTTAGAAAATGTAGGTCTCCTTCAGTATACTCTGCAAAAACACTCTAGCAAACATTTATTATAAAGCAGACATTATTTTCCATTACTATCTGGAGGTTTATTCATCAGGAGAAAATCCTCCCATAGACTGAGTTGAAAAATTCTGGCAGGAAGTGTGTGGAAAGGGAGAATGGCATAGGGTGGCATGGTAGGAATTGTGTGATTCCTGGAGTTTGCAGTCTCCACTTAAACCATACCCTTCCCCATTACATCACCTTTCTCAATTCTCCTATGACCCTTCAACTCCCATCCTTTCTTAGCCCATAATACCCCTAGGAATTTACACAATATCTAGAAATTCCCTGATTTTCATACTCAGTTCTCTGAAACTCTGCTTCCCTTTTCCTTTAGTTTGCTTATTTAGGGTCCCCTAAAGCTGGGCTGTGATATTGTACCTCCACAGAAGATGTCTGATAAATGAAAGACCCCCATCTGTACATCTCCTTAATTGGAGGCTTTAGATTCTGTGAAATGCAAATACAATTTGGTTAGTTTAAATTATATATATAATTTACTTAATCAGAGGGAATAATTTAAGAGCAGACAGCAGAGTAAAACCTTGCCATAAACTGTCTTGTTTTAATAATGATGATGATTAAAACTGTTAACTATTATTGAGTGCTTACTATGTTCCAGATGTTATTGGAAATACTTTACAACATATGTTAAATCATTGATCCTCATACCAGCCCTATGAAATAAGCACTATCATTACTCCCATTTTACAGATGAGAACACTAAGGTACAGAGAGGATAAGTAGTTTATCCAAGCCTAAACATCTTGTAGTGGTAAACATTCAAATATTTCTTGTTGAAGAATCTTCCTCTTGCTCAGAGTATGCATATTATATCTGCTTTTGGTGTAGAAGAGAAATATTATGATGGTTATTCTTGTCTTTAAATGCCATCTACATAAAAAGTTTCTACTCTATATTTTAGAGCTATACTCATGTTAACAGAAAAATCATTTTACCTAGTATCTAGGTAAAAATCATTTACCTAGTATAGGATACCTAGTATCCTAAAATACTATCTTGGTTTTTAACCCAGAAATATCAGATCTAAATTCTTAATTTGATGAAATATTTTGCAAGTTGAATTTGAAGCCATCACAACCATCATTGTGATCAGTAGGACTGATTCTCATTATAACCAGTTTGCTCTCTCTTAATAAGGTATGGTATTACAAAATCTACCAGTTTTCACTAGCATAATCTGTGCTGTAAAAGTAGCTAAAGGGAACTTGGCTCCTGAAACTTTTTCTGCCCTGTCTTCTCTGTGGTGTATTATGAGGATAACATGTAAAAATACATGTGGTGTCACTTATGTTAGAGTCCTAATCAAATGTTAATAGTTTAACTTCATATTGTATTTTATTAAGCATTCATAAAACAGTTTTAGGCGTGTTTGTTCCTCATGGGTTCGTGTAGGTTTCTGATAACATATTTGTTTAAAGAATTCATTTTTCAGGTTTAATTCTGCTGTCTCTATAATTCTGAGTATTTCTGCAGTGGATTAATTGCACTGAAAGCCCCAAGTTTCCACTCCTCCTACTTTGGGAGGGACATTTTTCCCCAGCTCTTGACTCTGTGGTCAGCCACATGATTTGCTTTGGCCAATGCGGTCTTAATAAATGTGGTACAAAGTATGCACTCTGGACTCAGTCTTTGCTGCTGTTGCATCTTTGCCATAACGATGAGAACATGACCATGCTAGCCCACTAAAAGACTGTAAAAGATGCCTGTAAAAGATTCAGGTCATCTGAGGCTATCTAGGACCAGTCACCCTCTAGCCAACCTGCCAACTGTCCACAGACTCACAAGTGAGCCTAGCCAAGATCAGCCAAGATCAGCCAAGCATGAGCTGGGTCAGCAGAACTCCCCAGCTGACATATAGACTAGGGAGAAATACCAAATTATCATTACTTTAAGACACTATGCATTGGGATGTTTTGTTATATTGCAATAGCTAACAGATTCAACCTTAACTGCAGCCATAATCATGACTATTTAGAAATATTTCCCCATTCGAGTGTATATTGAAGCTGTTCAGAATAGTGAATTAGGCACTTGGCTTCAGAACCAGGCTGCCTGGGGTTCAAATCCCAGTTTTTAAATTTGTTTCACTCATAATAGTGCCTGGCACTAGTAAATATGTTAAATAAAATGAAGTAGAAATATTATGTAGCTATTTATGAAGTAGATAATATTACACCCATTTAGTAGACGTTGATACCAAGGCTCAGAGAAGTTAAGAAACTTGCACAGTATCACAGTAAGTGGCAGAGCCAAGATTATGAATCTCAGTCTGGCCATGTTTATAATCACTATTATAAATACATTGCCATAGCATCTTACCCATTTGGGCTTTCTTTTGGACTTTTGGTCCAAATTTCAGTCTTGTACCTCAAGTATAATTTTTAAAAATAAATTTAGAAATCTAAATAATATTAACAGGGAAGAAGAGGATGTAACAGAGAAAATGTAAACTGTGCAAGTGCTGTGTATCCCCTTTTACTTGCCAAGGGTACCTTGACATTAAAATCCTGTTTATATACATCAGTTTTGGTCATGGGAAATGAAGATAAATGAAAACCACATTGGGTAAATCTCATCTATTAAATACAGTAAACACTTCATTAAACCAGACCTATTGCTGAGTTTGAGGATGGAGTGGGGGAATAAACCTAAATGAACTTACAGTATTTGAATTATAGATCTATTTTTCAAAGAAGTACAGTTTTACTTAGGTAAATAGTGTTTTCATGGCAAATACTGTTGTTTATAGCTTCTGCTGTGCAGTTATATGATAATAATTAATATTTAGCTCTCACTTGTTCCCCATCCCCTGCTGAAGGCTATGGAATTGTAATGGGATAAACTGCTTAAACACAATATCCAGTCATTGCTCATTGTTAATTTCTTTGGCAAGACAATAATGATAGAATGATCCTAATTCTGGACTCTAGGATCTAAATTACTGAGATTTTATAATCCCTCATTCCTCTGGATTTTCCACACAACTGTTTTTTTGGTTTTAATAATATATCTTATTTACCCCAATATCTCCAAAACATTATTACTTCAACATGTAATCAGCATAAAAATTATTAAGAATATTTTACATTTTTATGCTAAATCCAGTGTGGATTTAATCTTATAGTACATCTCGATTTGGACTAGCATTCACTTTTTTTGTTGTTAATTTTATGTTTTTTTTAATTGAAGTATAGTTGATTTACAATGTTGTGTTAGTTTCAGGTGTACAGCAAAGTGATTCAGCTTATAAACAGACACACACACACACACACACACACACACACATTTATATTCTTTTTCAGATTCTTTTCCATTACAGGTTATTACAAGATAATTGAATATAGTTCTCCATGCTATACAGTAGGTCCTTGTTGTTTATCTATTTGATATATGGTAGTGTGTATCTATTAATCCCATACCCCTAATTTGTCCCTTCCCACTTCCCTTTCCTCTTTGGTAACCGTAAGTTTGTTTTCTATGTTGTGAGTCTATTGCTGTTTTGTAAATAAGTTCATTAGTATCATTGTCTTATATTCCACATATGAGTGATATCATATGATATTTATCTTTCTCTGTCTGACTTATTTCACTTAGTATGATAATCTCTAGGTCAGTCCATGATGCTGCAGATGGCATTATTTCATATTTTTTGATGGACATTTAGGTTGCTTCCATGTCTTGGCTATTGTGAATAGTACTGCTATGAACACTGGGGTGCATGTAGCTTTTTGAATTAGAGTTTTCATCTTTTCTGGAAATATGCCTAGGAATAGGATTGCTGGATCATATGGTAACTCTATTTTTAGTTTTTTAGGAACGTCCATACTGTTCTCCATAGTGGCTGCATCAATTTACATTCCCACCGATAGTGTAGGAGGGTTCCCTTTTCTCCACACCCTCTCCAGCATTTATTATTTGTTGACTTTTTGATGATGGCCATTCTGACCGGTGTGAGGTGATACCTCATTGTAGTTTTGATTTGCATTTCTCTAATAATTAGCAATGTTGAGAATCTTTTCATATGCCTGTTGGCCATCTGTCCATACACTTTTGATCATTGTCACCAACAAGCAACAAAATGCTGAACTTGTCCCTTTCTTGTGCACATGCTAACAGTCATAAAAAAAAAACCCCCACTGGAGTCAATTCTTTGGGATCAGACTTTGGACAAAATGGCCTGCGTAATCCACAGCCTGGGTAATTTGCCTCTGGACTCTGTTCTGAATGTACTTTTCAAAGTGTTCAGTTTCTGTTTTCTTTTACTCTGTCCAGTAAAGGAGACTCAGACTGTTGTTTAACAGTTTCTGCCTGGGATCAATCTCAAATGACCCAGCCTTTTCTGTCTTTTATCCTATACATCGGAATCATAATGCGCCTCCACCATACGTTTGAGAGCTGTAATTCACCCCAGGGAGCTCAAGACCAGTCGCTTTGTGTGTATGGTGACAAGTGTGTCAGCTAAGATCGATGGGCAGCCTTCTGTGTCAGGAGCTTCCTTGCTGAAGATGGGCTGTTGTTACATGCACCCAAATCCCCATCCCTAGGGATAGGCCCGTGCCAAGTCCAGACTCATGGACAGATAATTATTATCATAGTAAAGTAACGTCAAAGAAGGAGGGGAATTCTGTGGCCGTGAGATCACAGTAGATCTGAGTGCAAGTTCTGCAGTGTTTCATTAGTTTTCCCTGCAACAGTCCAGGAAGTGGCATGCATGAGGCTTCCCGGCTCACAGATTTGCTGTGCTTCTGGAAAAACAACAACAAAAAAACTGAAGAATTAAGAAATATGTTTATGGTACCCATATCTTAAGAAGCTTTTACTTGATCTTGGCAGGGCAAGCCATTGTTCTAACAATTGAAAACATCTTTTTAAACTGTTTCCAGAAAGCATTTGGAAACACCCCCAAGTAAGGTTACATATTTACAATTCAGCTCTAAGCCTCAATTAAAGCTGTTGTTGTATAGCGTTTGCTGCCTCTGATAGCCTGACCCCATAATAATATTATACAGTATCTGAAGATAACGAGATGAGTCTCTAACATCTGCTTATACTCAGAAAACAAGGGAGAATTGGAAGGCTGCATCCTGCAACACTTGTGAAGCACCGCCTTTACTTGCTGGAGACACAGGGTGGCTTTTCCCATCGATTGTTGTCTGCCATCCGGGGGCAAGAGCAAAATGATCCGGAAGAGGTTGGAGAAAGCTTACCATACATAGGCTGCTCATTCTGGGGACTTAGCTAGACTGAACTCATTACCTCATTCGGGGAACCATTTGTGAGCTCCTCCAGAACTGTGTTTTTAATGACCATTTCTTTTTTTGTGGCAAGAGCGTGTAAGGTTTACTCTTTGAGCAACAGTCAAGAATATAATACACTATCATCAGCTGTAATCACCGTGCTGTACATTATATACCCAGAGCTTGTTCACTGTATAACTGGAAGTTTGTACACATTGGCCACTGTCTCCCTACCCTCCACCCCCCTGCCGACTCTGATAATCACTGATCTACTCTGTGCCTCTCTGTGTTTGGCTTTTTTAGATTCCACGTATAGGTAAGATCATACAGCATTTGTCTTTCTCTGACTTATTTCACTTTGTATAACGCCCTCATGGTTCATCTAAGTTGTCGCAGGTGGCAGGATTTCCTTCTTTATCGTGGCTGAAAAATATTACATTGTATATGTATACTTCATCTTCTTTATCCGTTCGTCCACTGATGGCGCTTTAGGTTGTTTCCATATCGTGGCTGTTGAGAATAGCGCTGCAGTGAACATGGGAGTGCAGATATCTCTGTGAAATCTTGATTTCAATTTCTTTGGATATACAACCAGAAGTGGGATTGCTGGATCATATGGCAACTCAATTTTTAATTCTTTGAGGAACCTCCATACTGTTTCCCATGGTGGTTGTACTAATTTACATTCCCACCAACCGTGCACAAGGGTTCCCTTTTCTCCACATCCTTGCCAACACTAGTTATCTCTTGTCTTTTTGATAATAGCCATTCTAACAGGGGTGAGGTGATATCTCATTGTGGTTTTGATTTGCATTTCTCTGATGATTAGTGATGTGGAGGTGTTAGCTAATGCTGTGGTGGTAATCCTTTTGTAATATATACATGTATCAAATCAACATGTCATACACCTTAAACTTACATAATAGTATATATCAATTACATCTCAATAAAGCTGGAAAAAATCTTAAAAACGTATAAATAATACATAGTTGTATTTTTAAGTTAGTTTATTAAATAAGAGTCTGTGATTTCCCAATGGTGGCAAATACTCCGGAGGTAATGCGTTTTTCTGACTTGGATCTTTGCTCTAATCTGCTCTTATCTAGAATGTTGTCCTCTGGAACCAAGTGATAGTGAATGATGTTTTTGTTTGTTTTCTTTTTTTTTAAGATTTTTTTTTGAAGTGGACCATTTTTTAAAAGTCTTTATTGAATTTGTTACCATATTGCTTCTGTTTTATGTTTTGGTTTTTTGTCCGTGAGGCATGAGGGATCTTAACTCCCAACCAGGGATCGAACCTGCACCCCCTGCATTGGAAGGCGAAGTCTCAACCAGTGGACCACCAATGAAGTCCCCAGGAATGATGTTTAATATGCCTGTCTGACACTTTTAGCAAGAGACCCACTTGGAAAGAGGTCTAAGATGGATCTACCTTACGCCATGCTCTGCTTTTCTGGGGTCATACTTTATAGGGACAAGGATCATCATTCTCAATCTTCATTAAGTAGGAACTTGAGACATGATGAAGGGAAATTACTTACGACAAGAAACACAGCAGATAGGGGAGGGAATAGCAAAAGTGGAACCCATTGTGCCTGCTTCCTGATCTTCCAGGCAGTGCTGTGCTCTTATCTGTTTAACAGAACTGTAGGAGAAAACCTAGTTGGCTTATTAATTAATTGAAAGAGAGGAAACAGGAATGACTATAGTGGGCATTCATTGGTTGACTTTCTAGTGCTTTCCAGTCTTACCCTTTCTCTTTTCTAATGGAATTCTGAATTTCCTCCCTTGCAACTTATTGGGACTTATCCTGGTTTAGATACCCCTGGAAGCAAACCTGACACAAAGATTTAAGTAAAAGTGGTTTATTTGGGAGGGACACTGGTGGGGAAGTGGGGAAGTATGGCAGGGAGGGGGAAAGTCAGTAAAGGGTGTATTAACCAATCACTGTGGGCACCTGGTGCTCAATGCCCTGGGAACTCTGGAATACTCTGTAGAACACACCTCAGAATCCTTCCAACTGAAGAGTGAGGATGCTGGGATATTTGTCTGCCAATTCCCTGCTAATCCTTAGTTGAAGGCTGCTTCTGGGAGCACTAATTCTGGAGTTTCTAGCTTGCTCTGTGCATGGGCCAAACATTTTCTTGTGGTCGGGGTGGAAAAAAAGCTCTCAAGCAGAAAGTAGTGGGTGTTTGCAGTGAGAAGCCTTGGGTGAGTAGATTGAGAGTTGAGGGGGAGATGTATGGGCACCAACAGTGACTCAGCAGGACCTGACTGCACCCCCATCTCAGGAGGGGGCCCTTGATTGGCTCAAAGCAATTGACACAGTCCCTCCCCTTAGACACTGTGATTGATTTGCTGTTTGGGCACCTGACTCAAATCAGTCTATGTCAGAAATGCAACTCAAATTCCAGACTTTAGTCAGCTGTTGCAAGAGCTGACCCTCTCTTCTCCATTAAATGTGAAGAAGCAGGAAGCCCTGGAAATTGCTGGTGGCCATCTTGGGAGCAACCCGAGTCTGAGGACGTGTGGCTGAGACTGGAGGAGAGAAACAGGGTCCCGATCATAGGAACTAACTGAGCCCTGCATTAAGGTTCATACAAAGCTGTATACAGGCTGCTAAGGGCTGCTGTGATAAAGTATCGAAAACAAGGTGGCTTAAAACAATAGAATTCTACTGTCTCACAGTTCTGGAGGCCACAAGTCTGAGGTCATGGGGTCAGCAGGGCCAAGTGTTCCTGGATTGCTCTGGGGGTGGGGGCAGGTGGAAATCGTTCCTTACCTCTTCTAGCTTCTGGTATTTGTTGACAATCTTTGGCATTCCTTGGCTTGTAGATGCATTACTCTAGTCCCATGGCCATCTTCTCTCTGTGTGTCTTCACATCTTCTTGCCTCTGTGCACCTCTGTGGCTATGTCCATATCTCCCCTTTTTAGAAGGACGTCAGTCATATTGGATTAGGGCCCATCCTAATGACCTCATTTTAACTTGATTACCTCTGTAACGACCCTGTTTCCAAATAAGGTCACATCCTGAGGTAGTCGAGGTTAGGACTTAAACATGTATTTCTGGAGGGACATAAAACAACCCACAACAGAAGCCACATCTATTCATTTATGATAGGAAATAAGTCTGTTTTGGCTTAAGGATATTTGGGTTGAGACTCTGTGTTGTCTGCAATGTCATCTTACTTACCAGTTCCTTGATCTGTGGCTATGGATAAAACAAGACAGAACAAGCAAAGCAAGTGGGGGACTTGCTGTCTCTGAGCTAATGTGGCTGGCGTGACCAGAGGGTGGAGCAAGCAGTAGGATTAGAATATGCACTGCCGAGGTGCTCAGTAAAATGTTCAGAATGGGCCACCATTCATTCATTGATTCAACATGTATTTCCTAACATCCCCTCCTCCCCAATGTGCCAGATACCGTTCTAGGCATGGGGAATACAGCACTAGATAAAAAAGACGTGCTTTCCTGCCCTCAATGGAGTTTATATTTCTAGTAAGGGAGACAGATAATAAACAAGAGAAATGGGTAAAATGTAGAGTACGTTGGATAATATTCCAAGGAGAGGGAGTATCAGGAGGCCTGGAGTTTCAGAGGGAGAGGGCAGACAGGGCCCCACCAGTCAGGTGACATTTGCATAAACACCCAAAGGAAGTGATGCAGTTCTTCATGTAGTGAGTCCTAATGGGAACACGGTATCCGGTCTGGGTCTAACTGGAAGCACAAATGGGTTAAAAGCCAGAAAACTTACCTATAGAGGAGGCTCTCTGTTTCCTGAGGGAGTTATAGCTAGAAGCTTTTGTGTTTGAAGGGAAATTGGTTTATTTCCACCTGGTCCATCTTGGACACCTGGAGAACTCTGTGAACCACTGAATCTGTTTGCAGGAAATGAGTGGTGGCAAAGGTCGAGTCTAACTCACGACAAGCTGAACGTGTCTTTAAAAACTTTAAAAGCTGAGACATTATAAGCTTTATGAGCACTCTCTCTGACTTTGCGGCTTCAGTGCTATGAAAAAGAAAGAGCAGGACCAAGTCTAGTTGTAATGTCCCTTGGGACTTATTATTTTTAACAGCAAAATATTGATTTTCTAAAACATCCAAATATGCAAGGTGTGGCTTGAAGGCTGGATTGATTCCACAAGCACCCTGTGAAAATTGGTTGCATTTCTTTTAGTTGTCGCCTCCTGAGGTCCTATGGATGGTAACAAATATTGCACAATGCTTTAGACCTTGTCAAATACACTGATTGTACAAAAGGACTCTCCGTGCTCCAAACTGTTGTCGAGAAGGACAGTTTGTCACTTTGCCAATTTATATCACTTAGCATGATATGTTTTTACAACTCCAAATTAAGAGCAGCCATCAGTTAAGTAAAACAAAGAATTTACTCTAGTGCAGATGGTAAACATAGTTATATTCTACTAAATTACTTATTGTTCTTAGATAGTAGCTACATGAAGAGCAGATAATTGTGAGTTTTCAGTATCCATGGTGTTAGTGAAAATAGTGCTTGGACATAGGAATAAGAAACTTCAAAAGTGTCCCCTTCTCTTGAAAAATTAAGTTATAGAAATTTACAACTAATGTGAGTTATTAAAGGTTCAGTTCAAGATGCTACAGAGAGAGAGAGAGAGAGAGAGAGAGAGACCAAAATTCAGAGGCATAAACAATAGACAAGATTGCTTCTCTCTGATGTAAGTCTAGAAACAGGTGAGTGGTCCAGGGTGGATAGTGGGTCTACTCTCTGAGGTCACCCAGGACTAGGTTTCTTCTGTCTTGTGGTTCTGTCATCCCTTAGGTTGTTCTCCTCATCTCCCAGGCTGAGGCTGTCTCACCACCACTATGTTTGTTTTCCAGCCTTTAGGAAGAGAAAGGAGCAGAAGAAGAAGAGAAGCAGCTATTTTAACATGACCTGCATGTTGAACATGCTCTTTAGCTCACATTCAGGTGGCCAGAGCCTAGCTGCAAGGGAAGCTGGAAACATCTCTAGCTGTGTGGCCTTGTTCCCTGGCAAAACTCGTGGGGTTCAGTTACCCCAAAGAGCAAAAATTAGAATGGCTATCAGGAAACGATTAGCTGAAGTGAAAGTGCTATGGGTTCTCTCAGGAGAAGGAATGAAATTTGGATGTTAAGGGCTGATAAACTTTGGGAGGCATTCATTTATTTAACAGCTGCCATGTACTGAGGAAATGATGTTTTCCTCATGGTCATACAGTCCAGCTGGAAAGATAGGCAATTAAACAGAAATTAATAACATGTGAAGATGTTGCGATTGGGGAGATACAAATATTGCGAGAACACAGAGCAGAAGGACCTATCCTAGTCTAGGGGCAGAAGGATCAGTGATGGTTTCCTGAGGTGATCCATGCTGGGCTGAGACTTCTGTGCAGGGTCCTATGTGGGTAGAAAGTAGATACTGTTATAAGGGTGGGAATCAGAGATACAGTGTAGCTTTAACGAATCTTCCAAAGATGGAAGTCATTTACAAGGCTGCTGCAAGGAATCTTAACCCAGGGCAGGAGCAAAGGGAAAGCTATGTAGAATTGATCCAGAAAGGAAGGAGGATTACTGAGCTTGGAAGAAATTTTCTTGACACTGGTCTTGTAGCAAAGTGTAGAATCGTGACGAGCCCCAGATTCTGGGTCATCTGCAGTGGTTTGAAACATGGACCTGGTTATTGTTTGCCTGGAAGCACAAATCAATCGATCAAGCTTTTCAACAAGAATTAGAATTTTCCTATAATTCCCCATTTATCACGTCTTTTGGAGAGATAGGAAGTGGTAGGAATCACATCTGTTCGGTTGTTTGACACCAAAGTCTAAGCTCTCCTAGTGTTTATCTGGTGTTTCTTTACTAAAATACGTTGTAAGTTTGAATCATGATGAAATCTATTTTATTTGGAGAGTTGCTTTTGAGAATGGATAGCAAATTGTCCTGAAAAGAAAAAGGGGAGGGCTTCCCTGGTGGCGCAGCGGTTGAGAGTCCGCCTGCCGAAGTAGGGGACGCGGGTTCGTGCCCCGGTCCGGGAGGATCCCACATGCCGCGGAGCGGCTAGGCCCGTGAGCCATGGCCGCTGAGCCTGCGCGTCTGGAGCCTGTGCTCCACGGCGGCAGTGAGAGGCCCACGTACCGCAAAAAAAAAAAAAAAAACGGGGAAAAATATTACAAGATAATGGTTGGGTAGGACAGGGGAACTTAAAAGTTTTTGTTTGGAACAAAACATCTGATTTTTTCTGTTTTGGAGCAGGATAAGCTCCTTTTCTCTGTATCTCTTTTATTAGGTTTTGGTTTAAGTGCAGGTTCTGAGCTGCTGCATGCTTTGAATTTTACCTTTTTAAAGATCATTTATTTGCAAGCACTTACTGAGTGCCACGGTGAAGTGTTGCTAGATATTGCCGGGAATTGCAGGCTCTGAGTGTTGCTAGGGGCTAGGTGTTTAGGCTATGACAGCGAAAAAAGACAGACTTAATTCATGCCAAAATAGAGCGCAGCCCTGGAAATTGAGGCATGCCACTTGTCAGCTTTGCTTCTGAAATGCTGTGTGTCTTTGGCCAGTTATTCAACCTCTCTCTTCTATGAAATTCCTGGCCTATAATGAGAATGATCATAGTAGTGTTTTCCCCCCTTTCACTCTTCATTCCTACCCTCTGGCAAAATTCTGCCGTATCCAGTTCTTTCACTGTGGCTAGGACATGATTCATCTTTGACAAAACCAGGTGTGAAATATACCAAGAGCTTCTCCTTTCTGAGGCTTCTTGCAGAAGGATGACTCAGAAAGTACTTGCTAGAAGGAGAGATGGCTTCCCCATGGCAGGCACTCCATGTTTTTACTCACAGATGGAAGCTTAGGTATCCCTTAGAATTCCGTGCCCAGCTGAGGTCGTTTCCATCGTCTACTACACTTTAGAGACTTTCTGAATGGAAGAATGGAAGGTAGGGAAGTTTTTTCTCCCAGCATTTGGCAGGAGTAGTGGCATGGAATGGGTCTTAATGAATTATGTGCCAAGCACTGTTACATATATTACCTCATTTTGCATAAGGAGCAAGCCAACAATGAGACATTATTATTCCCATTATAAAGATGAGTAGGTTGAGGTTGGGAGAGGCTAAGTAACAGCTGATAAAATGTAGAGGCAGGATTCAAACCCCTCCTTAGACTGCCATGTCCATGCTGCCTTCCACCAAAATGTTTTTACTTGAGCTGGTGAGATCCAGACACTAATTAGTCCGGTTGGGTTAGCCCTGCGCCTTTCAGAAATCTAGGTGAGTTTCAGCTGTCTGGAAGAGCAGACTCCTCCAGGGCTGGGGCAAAATGGGACAGATTGGAGCTGAGAAAGGAAGTTGGCTGGAATGTTGTTGCTCAAGCTGCTGTCTTACTGGCAAGAACACACCATTTTTGTTTAGCCAATGATCGAAGTTCATTACCCTGTTTTCCCTTCAGCTGGACCTTAAAGATACCAATAAAACATTAAAAATTAAAAAGAAATTTTCTGTGGTTTTGAAAGCTTGTTCCAAACGTATGTCTGGGCCAAGTCTACAGAGAATGTGCGTGATTGCCTTACACACAGCAGAAGTTGTTCTTGCCCCGTGTGTTGTGCTGTAATTTATCTGACTGTGGGTCTCCAGGGGGCAGGGGGTACAGCTCAGTCATCATAGGATCGCAAGCATCCGGCACAGTATCTGGCACACAGCTCAGCAAATGTCCATTGAAATGAACTGGTATCCCCATTCTTGTCCATGACTAAAGAAATTAAATTTAAATTCAAATAGACTTTCTCTGTTATAAAGCAGAAACTAACACACCATTGTCAAGCAATTATACTCCAATAAAGATGTTAAAAAAATTCAAATAGACTAATGCCCATCAAGTCATTTCCAGCTCTCTCTGTTCCTGGGGAAAGTGTGGGCTTGGTTTACTTTGAGTGTTACTTAGTTTTACCTGAAGGGAGGGCATTGTCTTTGTGCCATACGTACCCCACCTTCCTTAGGGGAAAGCCCTCTAGCTGAGGTACATGGATTCCCAGTGCCATGCCTCATGGTCCACCAAAGAATTTGACAAGTGGGTAGTAACGTTTGTAACATGTCCATTTGGTCTGTGAATGTAACTGCCAAAGTTGCCAAGCCAAAAAAAAAAAAAAAGGAAATTTGGAGAGAAGTTAGGGGGAGGCCATAGCAATATTGAAATATATTAAGTTTGAAGAGCTGCTTGGGAAATGGTTAACTTCTCACTAGCACAGGGAGAGCAGAGAGAAGCGCATGAATGGAGGACAGCTGCCCTGTGGTCTGAGCGGGTCTGTTTGCATTTTCGCTGGTAGGGTTCCTATGGCCTTTTTTACTGATGTTGGTAATGCTCTGGTGGTGAGTTTCAACGATTTTCTTTATTGTGATTTGTGGATCAATCTCTGACATGGTTGTTCCATTTAACCTGTATTCCCTAGGTTATTTCTTAAAGCAATTTACTGAACATTACCTAAATTGAACTGCATTTACTATCCCTTGACCCAATTACTTAAGTGGTCCACATCCATTTGATTTTGGTTGTCTGCTCTGCCCATTTGCTTTCCCTCTAATTTTACTCTCAGTTGCAAAAGAGAATGGGTTCTGCTGTCCCTTCCTTCCCACACCACCCTCTGTATGAACAGTGCAACTCATAAAGGCAGCTGTTCTAATTTGAAAAATCCCAGTTCTTCTAGCTGAGTATGGTTTTATTTGAACAATTCAATTCTACAAAGATTTATGGAGTGCCCACTTTGTGATAGGAATCAGCTAAGAGCTATCTGCTTGCCCCTTTCTCCTTTGGAATGAGTTTGCTGGGCAAAGGTCTCTGATCTCTGAGCAGGGCGTCTTAGCTCTGGATCCTATCAGATGGTTTTCCAACACCAGTTTCAACTCCTGGGTTCCTTTCCACACATCTCTCACCATGCACGGCAAATGTGCATCACGTCGGTTGGCTGCCGTCATTCGTGTGTCTGTAACTTCTAATCCATGATCTAGCCCTGTTTCTTCAGGTGTTCTTCGATCATGGTCCTTAGACTAGTTTCTACTCTTTGTCTCATAACATTTGTATAAGGTGCTTGGTCCTGGTTCATGTCTTGAATTATTAAAAAAAAAATGTCAGTATCAATACGATTTGTCACTTCCCACACTTAGCATTTCCTCTTTAAACTTCTGAACTCAAGGAAGATTCACTATCTCCCTTCATTTCTCCTAACCCTTGTAAACCAGCACTGTGTTTTTATTGGCCTTCAAACTTGTTTAAGTAGAGCTAGTGGTGGGAATGGAAATGTCTTTTTCTGGGAAACCTGACTATTTATACTGCACGAGGAAAGGCATCTTTAAACAGGGCTCCCTACTGGTCTTTTCCGATTTCTCTTCTGGTGTGAAAGTAACATTTTGTTAATCTTTTCCTTTATTTGTTAATTCCCATGTCCATCTTGGGAGGTCAATGCTGCTGTCACCAATTTGTTGCTTAAATCCTATTACAACCAATTCTCCACTAACGCACAGAGAGCCCAGTCACAGGTGGAGCTCTCCTCACTTGCAGTGTCCTACCCTATGGAGTCCCAGGCTGTACAAACAGGATTCGACCTGTTCTCCTGAGGCAGAGGGAAATCTTGTCTAAAGACACTTAGGAGCTCAGTAGCTGAAAACCCCGAAATTCCAGATTTGGGAATATTTGATTTGATCACTCAACCATGCCATAGTTCAAGCCTCGGGTTATATTTTGAGTGACAGCAATTTGATTCAACCATGACATTGAACAGGAGATTGAATTACCAGGGTGCTGAGTTTACTGAAGGAAAAGACAAAACAAAGTAGGTGAAATGGTAGCAATGGAGAGAGGCAGAATTTGGTAGCAGAATGGAAGGAAATGGAATTAGCCTGTTATTTGAAAGAGCCGAGACTGTGGAGGTTATGCTAAGGAGCCCATGAAGTGCTTTTTTAAAATTTTATGTGCAATTCAGGGCCTTTGTGAAATGCTTTCTTGTGTTACAGCAAAAATAAGGTCCTGTTTCTTAACCAAAAAGGAAAAAATAGGGCATATTAAAAAAAGAAACTAACCGTTATGTTTTAAAATATGATCTTTTGTCTTAAAAATGCTTCTCCTTTTCTTTCTTCTTGGATTTATTCTATGGCAAATGGAAGACAAGGGTCTGATTACCCTGACCTTTTATCCCTGCCCCTTTTCCTGGTGGTGTCCGGATTCCACTAGACTCTACAATTGGTGTGAGGATATGGCCATTTGGCACAGCTGTATTGTATTCCAAAAGGAAATGTGGTTCTATTACAAGTTCACTATATAATATTAAATGTCTGGGCTCTGATACAACTGTGCACTCGGAAAAGGGGGAACCCAGGCTTGGTGTTTTGAACATTAGGTGCTAAATGTTCTTTTCACAAAATATGCTGTTTCTGTCCATTTGAGATTCAAAACTTTGTGTACAGGATGGCTTTCCTTTCTCTCAAGAACTAAAGAGGAATAGCCAATGTAAACACTTAGTCTGGTGTGAATCATTTCATCCTTGGATATAAGAGGCTTTTGAAATATGTTCATTTGAAGGCTTTAAGTTTATTCTGTGTGCAAAATACAACGTTTCAGAGTTTCCCAACCCTCGTGTCTGGTAACAGCATATTTGACGATAGGAGATCGATTTTCTCTATTCATTCTGTCAACTAAACATGTTTCCCCTTCAATCATTTGTCTCAATAGAATGAAACGGTTACTTTTGGCATTTGGCATTCGTTATAGTAGCTTGTATTTTTTCCAGATGACTTTAGTGTATATGTCAGCACTATGTACCTAGAGCTCTATTTTTTTTTTTAAATAAAGCAGAATTCAGTCTAACCCTTTTATACAGAGGAAAATAAAGCCATATGGAAAGATTTCATTTTTCAAATGTACTCTCAGCAGACAGAAAATTTAAATGCGGCTTTTGTGGAGAGCAGGTTGCGTTTGTTTCATGTCGTTCTCACTGTTGACTCTGAGTTTGAAGAGCGTCGCACTGACTCGGCTTTGCATCACGTACAACGTACCTCTTACCCTAGTGTTTGGACAGATGTGAAGAGGAAGGGGGACTTGAGCAGATATTTCGGACAGCCAGACCAAGTCATACATTCTTGGAAACTGATGCAATCTAGGTTTCAGCAGAGACTGTAACGCCCCAAAGGCATTTATCGGTTCCACAGTGAGGCGTTGGGGGCTCTCAAGCCAAGCAGTGGCACCCGCGGCCCCTGCTAGTTTGACACTTACACACCAGCTAGAACAGAAACCCCTTTCCCAAGATAGCGGGAGATCTGACCACTTTGTAGAATTTGAAGAAAACTCTCATAGAATCACGGAATAAAGGTGTCAGCCGAGAAATGTCCTGGAAGACATCTGCCCTATCCATGTGTGTAATAATCTTCTGTTTGAAAAACAAAAATCATATACAGTGTAGCTTGTAATCTATATTTTGCTTGAGAAAGAGCATGGTTGTGAATAGAAATACATCTGGGTCTCTTTAAAATACCAAGCACCTCACTCATGAATAAATGTGTAAACGTTGATGGTAATCAGCCATGGTTGGGTGACATCGCTACTCGCCTAACGATGGGTTTAGAGCAGGTTGGAGATTCTGAGGACATGTTGCCAGAGATGGAAGCTCTAAGGGGAAAAACAGATTCCAGTGTAAAAGGCACAGCCCTAAAGCAGAGCATTAGGGGAGATTTCCTTTACCAGTGGACTCCTCTTGAGTATTTCATTAAGAAGAGACTAGTGGCTTGGACAGTATGGAAAAAGCCAGGTAAGCATATTCCAAACTGTGTTTCTTAACAAAACGATTGGCAGCAAGTGTAGATTAATATGTAAGAGTCAATAAAAATTTGAATTGAAAGCAGCTGTAAAATTATTAAAAATCAAGTAAGAAGGGGCAGTATTTTCTTATTTTTAGCTGTTTCATTTTTTCTGGATTCTTTTTATTTTGGTTGTATCTAGTGGTTCATAAACAAGACTTTTGAGCTTTCTATTTTATTATGAATAACATTTAAATATTTTGATATATCACTGGATGTCTTCCCTTTGTATTCTTGGTATCTAATGTAAGGTATTTTAAATTTCAGGTTGCGAGTGACTAGTGAGTGGGATAATCTAATTTAATGGTTTGTGACCAGTATTTTTTCTTAATGTTTTACTGAAGTGTGATTTACATACAGAAAAGTGCACATACAGTTTGATACATCTCCACAAATTGAACACACATGTAACCAGCACTGAGATCAAGAGGCACCAGCTCCCTAGAAACACTGCCCCCAACAGTGACTCCTTCAAAGCACTACCCCTCCAAAGCTAACCCACTGTCCTGACTTAGAACAGCGTAGATTTTCGTTTTGGCTGGTTTTGAACTTTCTATAACTAGAATCATAAAGTATGAACTCTTTTGTATCTACCATTATGTGTGGGAAATTCATTTATATTATTGCAAACAATTGTAGTGCTTTATTGTATGAATATACTATCCTTTATTTATCCATTCTACTGTTCTTGAGCCTTTGTGTAGTTGCTGACATTTGGCCTTATGAACATTTCTTCTGTTCATATTCACTTCATGATCACTTCTGTGAACATTCTAAACAAGTCCAATGGTGGACACATGTATTCATTTCTCCCGAGTATGTACCTAAGAGTGAAATTGTTGGGTCATTGGATATGGTATATTCCACTTTAGTGGACCCTACCAAAGAGTTTCCCAAAGCGGTTGTCCCAACTCAGAATAGAATACCATAGAATAAATAGAAATAGAATAGAATGGAATGGAAAAGAAAATGGAAGCCTGCTTCACATGCTGTAGTGGTAATTATTGTTTCTTCAAAGTTTCATTTCAATTATATAGATATTTATGTTTCTACTAGATCTTAATATGAAATGTATTCCTTTTTTTTTCTGAGTTTCCATAAAGAAGTTTAAGAAGCGCTTGTCTAATCTTAAGACTCAAGTCCAAGCAATTATATTGACTGTATTGCTTTAACAAGCAACAGAAATTGCCCTGATGTCAGTGAGTAATAGAAAAGTCTTTGTCAAGAGTAGGGAAATAATAAGTTCTTTCAGGATCTGAGCCAACTTTCAATAATAATAATACGTAGAAGTATGCTGTGATAAGAGCCGCACAGAGAAATGAAAGCCTGAGGTTGAATAATCACTTGTGATTCGGGGGCAGTCAGAACAGCAACCTGGGTAATTTCATGCGCTCATTTCTGGTCTCGGGTACTGAGAGTGCTTGTGGAGTGGCCCTTAAAAGGCCTCTCCTCACACACAGCTCCAGCTTACCCAGCTCTCAACCAGGGAAATCAGTCACTCCTCAAGTCCAAGGCAAAGGGCTAATTCCATCCTAAGAAGGAAGAGGTGTAGTTCCCATACAAAACATATTTGCCTGCGTTTCCTGATCGATCACCCAGAGTGGTTAAGACTCATTAACAGACATCATGAGAGAGTATAGCATAGTTGACTGCTTGCGATTGTATCCAGCTTCTACTACTTACTACCTGTGTCTCCCTCCCTCCCGCCCTCCCTCCCAGTTCTGATTACAAGGGTGGCACCTATTGCGTATTGTGGTTCTATCTTTTAGGCTTATGGTTCTATTAAAAGTACAACTCTGATCATGTCATTCCCTTGCTTAATATCCTTCAGTGTTCCCATTGCCTTCAGGGAAAATTCTTCACGTGGTTTACAAAGTCCTGTGCCCTCTGGCCACTCCTTACCTCTCCTTACGTTACCTGTGGACTAACATTGCCCCTTGCTTTCAACCACGTTGAACTCCCTTTGGTTTTCTGAAAGTGCCAAACTCTATCTGTCTTTAAGGACTTACTGTGGGAAGTTCCCTTTCCCTCTTTTGTGCCTGGCTAATTGCTGCTCTTCTTTCAGGGCTCGTCTTAGATGACACTTTCTCCAGGAGGCTTTCCCAAGGTGTGAATTATTTGTCCTTGGTCCTGTTGATTCTTGCTGTTTACTAAATATGCTGTGTTGTATTTGCCTATTTATTTTCTTCCTCAGAGGATGTCTCTCTCATTCATCTTTGTATCTTTAAAAGTGCTCATCAAGTCAATCATGAAACACAGGATATTCTCTGAAGGGTGGATTTGCAGATGACTTTTCATTTCTTTCTACTTATCTGTTGTGACTCACTTTTCTACAGTGAACAGGAATTATCTGTGTTGCAAAATTGTAAAAGTTTAAAATGAGTTAACTATCAAAAGGTAAATTAAAAAAAAAACCCCAGATAACTGCAGGAAAAGGATAAAGTTGGTACCTATTAGTGACTCTGTTATCCGTGGCTGGTGTTCAAAGGGTGATAGAATTCAGGGCCCCTAGCCACCCCTATCCCAAGCTTATATTTGTTAGTAGGATTTAGGGTGTGGAGATTGTACGGTCCAGCCTATTAAGGGCAGGTGGAACCAGAGAGGATATGCGTATGATTAAAGAGGGGAGGGTCATTTAGGAGAAACAGATGGGAACAGCTGTGAAAGGTCTTTGGAAAACTGGAAGAAACTGAAAGGTTTGCAAGTATAAGAAAAAATAGGAGCTGCAGAACCAGGAAACATGAGCAAAATCTGGAGGAATAAGAAGTACAAAGTATAATAGAGAGAGAAGAGGGATAAAGGAAAAACAAGAAAGGAAGAAAGGAATAGGGCTCAGTAGGGAAAAGATATATCAGAAAGACATGTAGCGAACAAGTCAGGAAGGAATAGAAGTTAAGACTGTTGACCTGTCCTACCCACTGCGGGACATCTGGTCTCCTGCTGGTGGTAGATCTGCCTCATTTTCAGCCCTCCAGGTGCAGCTGTCATAGCCACAAGGTGCTGGAGGGATTTCTGAATAGTACCCTTCGGGTCACTCTTTTCTTTGGGAGGTTTTGTCTTCCAAACTTAAGTGCACTGGGCCTCTGGTGTGAGCCATTTATTTACATTTTGAAATGTGAGCGTTGCCTGTGAACTTTCCCTACCCTGCTGTATCTGTGTGCCTGGGACAAAAGACATGACTTAGCTGTCAGTGCACTGAAGTATGCAGCCTGCCTGCAGGTCAGGTCACAAAGCAAAGCTGTTTAAAAAGTATGGGGCTCCTCTCGGGAGACAGCTGTGTGTCCACGCAGCATTTGTCAGCTGTGCTAAAGATGGAATTGAGGACAGAAAGGAACATCCTGAACACTGTATGAATGGAAGGGCGCCATAAAGTGTTTTAAACCGGTGTGAAGTCAGGTTTGAAGTGTTGAGGTCAGAGGGTAAGTTCTCTTTCCCCTGGAGCCTATGTCATTCTCTGGCAGAGTTTCAGAAAGCTAGTTGTGGTAGGTACAGAACGGCTGCACTGAGACTCATTGACTGTGAGTCTTCCTGCTAGTTTACCAAGGTGAAGCCTATGGTACGGAGTCCAGGGTGATCGTATTTCCTTGGGCTTAGGAGGAGGTTATGGTCATATTGTATCATTTATTTTCTTATCCTGCCACAGATTCTGCTTTTAACCATGGACACTTGGTCTTAGAAATACACACTCTTGGCCACTGTCTAGTGAGTCTGACTGATAAAATTGATCTTGAAGCTGAAAGGGCTAAGACAGGTGGTTAAATTGCCTGTTATTTGTGGGGAGGAATTTGACCTTCATGAGATGATCAAATTCAATATATGGAAAAACATGGGTTGAGTAGGGCAAAACTTGCTTTACATTGTGGCCTTGAATTTATTTATGCGGCTACGGAGATGACTGTTTAGTTTGGTTGTTAACTTGGTAAACAATCACAGAAAGTAGAATTGGGCGGAGCTAGGATGGCCCACTGGCCCGAGGGACTCATCCTTTTCTGCCTTGGACATGGGTTGCAAGCAACTTTCTACTTTTTGGTGTTGCTCTGCCACCAGAATGATTCACATCTAGTACTATGTATTTCAGTCCAGAGTCTGAATGTAATATTTCATGACCCATTATGGAAACTATTCTGTTTGTAGATACCCACACTCATCTGGAAAATATTGAGACTCATTCATGTCTCTGCCTTGGGGAAACAGTTATGATATTGTGGAAATGGCATGGATTTAAGCACGAGATTGTCCTAGCTTCAAATCTGAGCTTGACCACATACTTACCAGAAAACCTTGGACCATTTATTTAAGCTCATAGCTTCAGTTTCCTTACCTGTAAGATGAGGATAATACTGTCTGCTCATGCAATCGTTGTGAATGTTAGATAGGAAAATGTGTATATATCAGGGTTCTTCATTGCGTACAACAGAATTTGCTTTCACTAATTTAAGGAGAAAGGTATTTGTTAAGGGATATTAGCTCACAGAATTGTTGGGAATGCAGAAAGAATGGTCTTCTAGGCTGGGCTGGAACTGACCTGCTAAGAGAGATGCTGCCACATTGAGTCCCAGCACCAGGTTGCCTCTGCCCTCATCAGAACTTGATAAATCAGAAGTGGTCATTGCTGTTGCCATTCCTGGAAGAGCCAAATGCTCCCACCTTCATGCTTCCCAGAAAAGCTGGGCCCACCTGAGTGGCCTCCACATCTCACTGTGCACTTCTCTTACCTCCAGTCCTAGTATGCTTTTCTTCAAAGAGTTATGGTCCTTTTACAAAGATTACTCCCAAGTGCTTTGCATTTTGCCCTCTGATTGTTGTTGCTACCTTGCTACCCAGAATGACTTTCCTTCTGCTCTCCACCCATCAAAATCCTAGTAACCTTAAAGACATAACTCAAGTTCTCCTGTTCCAAGCTTCACAGAATTAAGTCATTCCTCTGTCCTTCAAATTTTAAAATGACCTCTGTCTGATTACCCTCAATTCTCAGCTGTTGTTGTCTTTACCTGTTATTTTAAAATTTTATTGTGCAAATATTTTTGTTTGCATTTTAATCTGTTCTCCTCAAGTAAATGCAAAGATACCTATATAAAATTTGGCAGTCTCTGTAGTAATCAGCACATGGTATATATTCAACAAATCTTGTTGATAACAAACCAGCTGGACTGTTAACATACTTAAAACTGGCTCCATTAGGAACTATAGTGGATGCTGTGAAGAGCTACATAGATCCACCTTCAGGGCTAAAGGACTTATTCCTCCATCTGTTTACCTTAACTTGGGATAGCTCTGAAGGACCATCTGGCTTTCAGGGCTCCCAAAGGGTTTGGTAGAGTTGTCTGTTAAGACTATATCACAGCCCAGCTTCTCCCTCTTCTCAATCCCTGCTTCGGAGTCCCTTCTTTTCTCCTTAGGTGCTCATCTTGGGAGCACTCCCTAATAAACTTCCTACACACTTATCTCAGGGTGTTTTCCTGGGAATTCAACCTGCAACAGGAACTGTGTGATAAGGTAAAACTAATAAACGATTTGAAGGTTCTGAGCTTTGTTTGATGTGTTTGAAAGAAAAAGAAGTTGTTCATGTTTTGGCAAGTTTTTTAATGCCTGCATATTTGAAACCAGAGGCATGTAATTATTATTATTGTTGTTGTTATTTTCAAATGAGGATCTTAAAAAGAATCAGTGACTAAGGTGTCGCTTTGCATTCAGGTAGGATCTACCACCTTATTCAGAGAGCGATACATGAAACCACAATTAGGATAGTTTTAACATGTATGTATGTCTTATTTTCTTACATGCAAAAACTTTGAAAAATTACTGATGGGTACTGCCTGATGGAAACGGAATATACCATAATGTTGATAAAAGACCATTACTAATTTGAGTTTTCTAAATGAATTTGAAAAATGGAGTAAAACTACAAATAATAAGAGCATAAATAAATGTTTAAAAATTAATCGAATTTTCAAAGACTTGCCATCAATTTAATATAAATTGTATTTATTAACTTCATTGTTTTGCAGTGAGAAACCATGCATTTGGGACGATATTAACTGTTATTTTACAATGATTCTATTTACAAATGGAGCTAGGCTTCTGATGGAATTTGTAATTATCCTACATGTGTAACATGGCTGTTCCCCACCCTCCCCCAGATCAGAGTCATGCAGCTAGAAGCAGTCTTAGATTTCAGCCGGTGAATCTGTATCTCTCAATTTACATATAAAAATAAAGGAAATCAAAAAACTTGTCCAGAGTCAAGATCCGTCTAATAGCCAAGCCAGGCATCTAATCCAGGATCTTCAAATTTCATCCATTGTGTGTGGTAGCCCCTTCCCTGTGTCTGTCTTTGAGAGATTATCTTTGTAAATTACCTCTCACTCAGGGCTGAAGGATGATTTTTATTACTTGTATTCTTTTATGCTATGCCAAACAATTTGAGGCATTCACAGGTCAGAGTGTCTGAATTGCATAAAATAACAAAAACCCAAACAAATTTAATTCAGTTAAAAGATTGATTTTTGTTGGCCTCCATGGTGCCCAGCAGGTGGGTTGACAGAAATATTTACTTCTCAAATTACTATTGTTCCTGCTCTGAGGACATCTGATTGCTTTGGCATAAACAAATACAAGGAAGACAGAGGGGAGCAATAACCTCTATCTCATATGTAATTAAGTTCAACTCAAAGGCCAAGTAATAAAAGAAGATATATTTTTGAAATGTCTCCCACTCCACTCTCCATAAATCAGCTTTTTTGCGTCAACCTGACCTGCTCAGAGAGACCTATGAACATCTGGCTTGTTCCTCTCACTTGAGGTTGAGAGGCTGGCGAATGTTGACTGGCCATGGGTCCTCAGTGGGGCTGTGTTTCTAGATTTGTTTAGAAACTTGGAATGGTTAATCAGTCTTCTGGGGTGGGGAAAGAGTGTGTCTATCAGGTTAACCTGGAACCAGAGACAGAGTCAGTGGCATTTGGGCCTAAAGTAAATGGCGATTTTGCTTTTATTTGGCTAATTTTCTTCTCCATAGATAGTCAAATGGGCATATAAAATAGAGTAAATATTTATGGCCATATTTGGTTGTCTTCATGAGTCAAATCTACCATGTACTGTTCTGTCACCTCTAGAATGGTCAAGGCTATGGTCAAGGCTATCCAGAGCTGTTTTCCTACAATCTGTGTAACAAACAAACACGATCTATAACCAGAAAACAAAAAGGCAAATGGAAGTATGTATGCCTATTCTAAGAGTAAACTTGATATTTGACTCCAGTGAAGTTTAAGGTCTCAGTACCTACATACTTTTATTGGGGTTCTAACACATTTTGGAAAAGTAATTTTGGGGGCTCTCTATGATTTTCTCAACCCCAAACAGATCTTGCTTGTAACTGTTATGCATCAGATAATAGAAGCTTGGTTTCCAGACCCCGACCCTTTAGTGATAACTACCTTATTAAATACAATTATTTCTTTAAAGTGAAATAAAATGTCAGCTTGAAATTGTGCAGTTGCAACCCATCTTGGGAAGGACTCATTCCCTAGTTCTCACACGATGATGTTTATAATTATTTTCATTTCCCAACAGACATTGATTACTGGCAGATAGGTCATCCCTAACATGCCAGCCGGAGTGTAAGTACACGGGTCTCTCTAAATAGATATTCTTTTTTCCCAAATGCAGTCTTCAAAGTTTTAACTTTTACCAGTAACACTCCACTATATTTAGGGATTATCACTATGCATGGTGAGGTTTTATATTTGTACTTGTGAGCCTCAAAGCTACACAAATCACAGAGGCCAGGTCTATATTATTGCCACGAATACTACTACAGTGGCCACTTATTGACTGTGGACCATGTGCTAGGCACTTGGTATATACTATAGTTAATCCTTTCTATAACAGAGCAAGTTAGGTGTTATTATATCTATTTTATATATGGAAAAACTGAGAGTGGAAGAAATAAAATAATCTAGCTGGGGCCTCACAGCTGACTTGTAACAGACTTGGGTTTCAATGCCAGTTCTTTCTGGGTTTAAAGATCTTAATTGTTCATTTTTTCACTCGGCAAGTAATATCTGTGCAATGCGAATAATTGGGGGATTAATCTAGCCATTTTCCATATTGTAGTTGAATATAGAAATATTCTGCTTTCCTCTTTCTTTTTTTGTAAAGGGTGTGAGTCACCCCCTTTGTCTCTAGACCTAACGTGGTAGCTGTAATACTTAAAATCACAGGCCATCCATGGGAATGGTAAATAGTGCCTGGGTTCAAAGTCCATTTCAGCCACTTACTAGCTGTGTGACCCCAGGTAAGTCACTCAGCCCAGTCGCACAGGGAGCTCTGTAGCCTAAATGACACTTTAGCTTTGTCCTGCCTTGAGGTAAGATTGCTGAACTTTGATACTCCCTCACTGGTCAACTATTGGCTAAGGGCCAGGAAATGGAGGAGAAAAGAGGGGATGCAAAAGTCCATGTGATCTGCACATGTGACAAAGTGGTGTTGCCGGTGTTAGTCACTAAAACATCAAGAGCACAGGGACTTCGGGACACACAGAACTGGCCAACCAGGTCTGAGGGTCTGGCCAGAGCACAGGCAGGGGCCTGTGCAATGCGGGAATCATTTCCTCATTTATCTAATGCACTGTGGGCGTGTCCTGTGCTATAGGAACGGCTGCCTGGCAAGACTGCTCAGGGCAGACCCTCACTGCTCTAAAGCTGTGGTTGCTGCCACTTTTGAGGGCACCTGGGATCCTTTTCTCCCTCTGGCCTCTTTCCGCCTTGATAAAGCAGAACCTTGGCCTGGTGCCGAGACAGCGGGTATATGAAGGGGAGTGAGTCAAGGTCTCTGCCATTTGCAGAGCTCACTGGCTTGTGGGAGAGGCAGCCATGTATACAGTTGGCTAAAATAATTCCTAAAGACAACAACATTGGGGCTACGAAGCACAGTGCTATGCGAACACAAGAGGAGGAGTAGAGAATTCAAAACGGAGCTTTGAGGGAAAATTCATGGCAGTGGTGGATAAATATCTGTAAGATTTTCAGATGGGAAAGAAAGGGAGGGCCCTGCAGATTGAGGAAACAGCATGAGCAAATACTGTGAGAAAGGAAGCATGTAGTTTGCTCAGGGCAATGCATAGTCCACTGGCTACCTTAGTGCCATGTAAATCAGGAGAAGCAGGACCTTGATGCTGTGGAAACTTTCACGTGAGGACAGGGCTGTCGCCATGACCAGCTTCTATAGCCATGGTGCTGTTCACACTGGTTTCATTATATTATAGCAAAGGTGTGCTGGGAAACTCTCCTCATAAATGACTGAAAAAGGAGGTTCCCATGGAAGTTTCTGTTGACACCCAATGACAATGGAAATAACATTCCAAACTGAAGTGTAAGACCAGGATTTACAAAGCAGTTGACTGAAAACCTAAGACCTTGAACCCTTCATCCACATTAAGGATATAAAATGGTCTAGGAGAGGAGTACATTTGAAAATTTGTGGAGATCGTTTTTGGGGAGAGGAAGTTCAACCCAAAGGAATCCCCCAGAGGAGTTGTTCCGCATCCTTTTCAAATAAAGAGAAACGGGCTTCTAGGACACCCATTGGACTTCTGTGTCCCTTTAGGCTGTTCTTGTTCCTGACATCACCCGGAAAGCCCAAAAGCTGAGATAGACAGGCTCGTTGCTTTGACCTGAGGGGTGAAGGAGAGTTTGCTCTGCGGTGAGACTGATTAGCACTTTCAGAGTTGTCGGGGCAGATAACAGGGTTGCAGCAAGAGATAACTAGTGTGGTGTCTCCTTACGTCCTCTCTGAAAGGAGGGGCACCCAGATCACAGCAGAGGGAAGCTGGAGGCGCAGCTGGATTTCTTAGGGCTAAGGAAGGAGTAAGCCACCACTGGCAGAGAAGCTGGCAGAGAAGTGCGTTCTGCTGGTGCAGACCTACAATTATGGAGCACTTCCAAAGAACCCAGAAAAGTGCCCATGAGAGATTTATCTTGAGACACCTGCCAGGTCCCGAGAGCGGCAATGCTGAAGTATCACAATAAGATCAGTCAAGTAAGAACATACCTGCCTGACTTCCTTTACTTCTTCCATGACTTCTCATTCTGAGGTGTCAGAAAACACATTTAACAAACTGAGGGAGGAGGAATAAAAGTGCTGGGCCATGGAAGAGGCAAGACATTTTCTTTAGCCCCTTTCCTGGGCTTCTTCTGTATAGTTAGACCCTAGCTTGGGGTAGGGGTGATGGGGGGAGGGGGGAAAGGTTTAACCTTATAGCAAGCCTGACATTTACATGGGATTAGACATTTATAATAATGGATTGAGACTATTTAAATTTCTTAAAGCTTATCAGAAAAGTTGAGAGACTGCCCAAATTTTCATCCAAGGGTATCCACCAATTAAGCTCCACTGAGTAAGTCATTTTATGGCTAAATCCTCTGAGTTATGCTTGTTTAATGTAGTGGTGACACCACTAATTATTCTTAAAATTGTTTCCATGAGAAAAACTCACCCAGTTCCCAAAAGATGGAATACAGCATATCAACACTCCCTATTTGCCCATGTTAGGTAATACTATGATGGTTAGAAGCATTGCAAGCCAGTGAATTAATGATTCTGATATAAGAGCCAAATACGTGATCCTGGCTCCTATTATCACCCCGAATCTACAGTGAAATGAAACACTGCAAGTGAACTGCTTAAATGGTCTCAGCATCAGATAGGTGAAGCCCCAGAGTCCAGGGCTTCACCTTCCTTCCTCCACGTCGAGCCACAGACCCTTCGTTAAGTTCACCACCTCCTACCATGCCCCTTAACAGGGCACCGACCCCACTGCTTCCCAATCAAAGGCAAGGAGACATTACTTTTCCCCAGTGGGGTTCTGCTAGGCCTTCAGGACCTGAATAAAAGGCAGCCCAGATGCTCACACTTAGGAAGTGACTACCTTGTCTGAGCTCTTCTAAGAACTACGTGCTAAGCACTTAAAGAGCCTGTGGCTCTTATTCAGTCCTGCTTAAGCATTTTGTAGAGCAAAGTTTTCTTCTAGATGGAAGTCTGCATACTTCAGCCCATTGGCCAAAATCAGCCCGCTGCCTGTTCTTCTGTAGCCTGTAAGCTAGTAATGGTTATTATTTTTTAAACATTTGGGGGGAAAAAATCAAAAGAAGAAACAGTATTTTGTTACATGTGAAATTATATGAAATTCACATTTCAGAGTCCATAAATAAAATTTTATTGGAATACAGCCACACTCATTCATTTACATATTGCCTATGACTACAATGAAAGTTGAATACTCGCAACAGAGACCGTGTGGCAAAGCCTCAACTATTTACTAACTGGCCCTTTCCAGAAAAACGTTTGCCAATTCCTGAACTCTGACACTATCTCCTACTTATGAGTTTATCTTGATCCAAGAAAGTTCTGTTTTCCACGCATTAACCATTTTTGATTCTGTTGTCTAGGCTGTAGCAATCATGGGGTTGTTGATTTAGAAAATGAATCTTCCCCTGCTAAATGATTTCAGTGTGATATAGTGGGCAGAGCACTCGCAAAGTTAGGACCCCTGGGCTTTAAACGTGATTCTTTCATTAGCCTAGAGACTCTAGTAAGTTAATTCACCACTGGGGACTTTGAGGAGTGAACTGTTTAACAGGTTTTCAACCTGTGCTTTGAGGAGTTCTGGTCAGTCTTTGAGTCCTTTCAGGATCAAATAGACAAGGGGTTCCTAGTACCCCACTACTTGATCTTCAACCAGAGGCCCCTCAAGAGTATGGACTTTACATAGTGACCATTTGCATAAGATTTTAATGGATAGAAAGGACTGGCTACTAAGCATTTTTTGAAAAGCCATAGAATCAGATCATCCCCAAGATCCCTTACTGTCCCATGAGACTAAAAGGAAGGAAGAGCTTTTGGGATCTGATACTACTCAGACGTTTAAGCCATAGACAGGAGATGCTGATCGTCAAATTCTAAATCCAGCTTGTTGGCATATTATGTAATAGTCCACCTGTTTCAGTTTTCCCATCTGGACAGCAGAAGTGGCACATAACTGGGTTCTCCAAAACATATGATAGTTATGGCAATATTTACTATTTGGAGAAGGAATGGTAGCCTGGCTGGTTTATTCCAATTTTTGGCTTACTAAAAACTCACAGACATGGATTCCACCAGGGAAGCTGAAAGGTGAGAAGCATCTTATTACTTTCACGTCAACCCTTGGGGTTGACAGAGCTTTGATAAGCAATTCTCTAAAAACAGTTTGAAATCAGTATTACTTAACATACTCAAGAGTAGATCAGTATGGTTTTAACTGGTGAAGTTCGTTAGAAAAGCCTAAAAAGGGTGGAAATAATAAGCCACAGTTTTTCCTGACTCCCTAATGTAGACACGACTGGCTATTTTTAGATGCATTATCTTTGAGTTGATAAACATTTTCAGTTATTATCTTAAGAAGGCAAGCTTAACTGAATTTGCAGTTCACATTCGCTGTGTTTTATGCCTGTTTACAAATGACCGTTCATCCGCCCACTCGAAAAGACTAATGATAGAAGGCAGGCAAATTGCTTAAGTACAGATTTGATTTATTTTTACTAAATAATGCTTAATGGTGAGTACATTGGAGAGATGGTACTGATAATTTTTCTACAGTTAAATTTTGGAAGTACAAGTGAGTGAAGAAGTAGAAGGGATGGTCAAGGGAATAATAGAAGAGTCCATTAAATTTTATTTTAGATAGGCATACTCAGTTTATTCAGTGAGAGCGTATTAATCCCCATATACCAAGCACTGTGGTGGATATGACAATGAATTAATGAGACAGAGACTTGTATTCAAGGGACCCACTGTCCGGAGAGGAGTTCAGAGGCAAAGAATGGATTCTCTCTGTTTAACTCAGAAGATACCACCCTTCTCTGGCCCACCGACCATTAGCAACTTGGGGCCCAGCTAGTGGGGAGGGCTCAGCTTGATGAAAACATTGCATGAAATGGATAATCCTCCCTCATCTTTTTCAGTACTCTTCCCCAACTTCCAGTTTTGACAGCATTGACTCACGTTTCAAATCATCTTCAGACAGGAGACTTGAGGAGGCTCCATGGGCTTATAGTGCTATCCATTCATCATGAGGTTAGGAGCCATGTCTGTAATGGAACATTTGAGACTAGAACTGTGGAAGCTCTGAATCCAGATCTTCCCACCTGTGATGTTTTACCATCAGGGTTCCCAGGGGAAACCTGGAATCCCCAACCCTGGTCTTCAGTTGGGACTGAATTGTTGGCTCTGTCCCCAACCGCTCTGTTACTCCTGGCCAATCACTTGATTTTCCTTCAGGTCCCTGGAGGGGGCGGTGAGGGCTAGCCCTTCCTCCACCTGCCCTCCCTCACGGTGTGATTGTGGTACTTCACTGGAAGATAGCTCTTAATTTGCTTCATTGGAAGCTTCCATGAAAGTATATGATCAAGATTGAGAAAGCATGGTGGAAATAAGTATCCCAAGGTTTACAGTTATGTTGGGGTGGCTAGGGGGTCGGAGGGTGTATTTAAAAGCCTGGTTCAATCTTCGGAGTTGGGGACTTGGAAAGGAACTTGGATTTTGGAGGGTTCGAATTTGTTAGTTCTTGGCCAAACACAACCTTCCATTCCTAAGGAAGAGGTCTATAAAAAAGCCATTTGGACTTCAAAGAGATGGTATTTTGATGCATTAAGTGTACATATGAATCAGAAACATGTGGATTAAATTTCCCTTTCAAACACGTGGCCTTGAAAATTTCAGGGGAGAGTGTTTGGCAAAGTGTGCCTGGGATTTGGATAAAGATGGAGCTTTTTTTTTCATGTTTGAGAAGTTTTATCTTCTTCCACGTGCCCCTGTGTGATGTGACTGACATAGCCCTAATGTACACTCAGAGGGTGGCAGGGGAAATTTTGCCTTCTGGCGAATATATATTGAGTTTATGAAAGGAGAGGAGAACATGGACCTTCGTTGGAGGGGTCACTGCAGTTTACAAAAACCCCAAACCCAACTAAACAGTTTTTTCCTGGAATAAGGGCATGGGAATGCAAGACACCAATTATACTGGCGACAAGTGCTACGGGACAGCTGGCTCTGTTTTAATGACTGGTGTCCTACCCTCTCAGTCCAAGACCGCCATCAATATTGGTGTGACCTTTGCTAGGCAGCCTGTAAAGAACTCAGAAGGAAAGCCAGCCCTTCTGAGCTTGGCTGCCAAGGCACTGGTCTCTGCATAAACTTTGGTTCATCTACAGTTCACTGGCTATAGTATGTGTAGGATGCCTTTTGGGGTTCCTCTAGAAGAGACTGCCTGTGTCCAAGAGGAGCTAGAAAACTTGACTAATGTCAGCTTCAGTGCAGCTCTCCAAGGTGAATGGTGATGACCTTCCAATCAAATAAAAGAGGGCCTACCATCTGTCTTAGGGAAGAATATGGAGACCAAATCATTGTTTGATCAAAGGTTACACTCAACATTCTTTCTTTCTTTTTGTTCTATAATAGTGTGGGTTTTTTTCCCTGAATATAAATAATTGTTGCTCATTGTGGAAAATTTTAAAAACACACACAACTATGCTGAAGAAAATAAAAATCACCAGAATCCAATAACTCAGTCACCCTTAACATGGACAGTTTTCCATGTCATTAAGTATTTTTCAAAAACATTACGTAGCCTTTCCAAATTCCATAGTCTGGATGTTTCAGAATGCATTTGACCAATCTCCTATTGTTGATATTTTAGTTTCCAATTTTTTTGTTATGATAATGCAGAGATAAACATTCCTGAACGTAAATCTGTGTTCCTATCTCTGATTATTTCCTTAAGGTAGCTTCCTAGTGAGGAGAATGCTGACTTAGAGTATGTGAACATTTTTATACATTTTGGTATATTATGCCAAGTAGATTTCCAGGAAGGTGGCATTAATGTATTTTCCCACCTGCAGTGCATTTGAGGGTCTCATCCATTCTTTGAAGCCTTTACAGTTTCAGAGGGCACCCTCTTTCTTCATGCACAGCCTCACAGACGGGGATATTTATGAATCCTTTGCCATGCTGAACCATCCAGTAAGAATGGCAGTGACCATGGTTGCCAACCACTGAGCCCTAGAAGAGGTGAGAGTTCTACAGAGCATTTCGAAGAATCTTGTTGGCTTTAGAGCATATTGGCTAAATTTTTCTTCTCTCCAAGTGCACCAGGGCTCCAGTTATCCCTTCTTTTCTTTGAATTGCTCTAAGAATCAGCATAGCTTCTTCCCTGGGGACTCCATACAAAACCAGCTCTAGGTTGAAATCATGGGGTGTGGGTTCTCCTCCAAGCCTATTGTAGAGTTTATTTCCTAAAGATATAGGGACCATACTCTTGACTTCCCAACCCAGTGGGGTCCAGTGGGAACTAGGATCTGGGACAGGCAGTATATGGCCTCACACCAGAATGTTCTTCTCTGCATTGGCCAGAGATGGTTACCCACTCCTGGGCTTAGTCCAGAGTTTCCTGGACTGTATGGTCTCATCAGTCCTTCCTGGCTGCAAAGCCAGTGGGTCTTCACATCAAGCGATGACACTTTGCAAGGGAATGGCATTCCTGTCTCTGGGATTAAGTGGGGGATGCCTTCCAGAATCATGATCCCAACCCTATACCATTTAGGCTCCTGGGTCAGCTCCCCCTTCCCCCATGGCTACTGTATGTTAGGAATGCAAATTAGCATCAATATTAGTTTGAGTAACACATACAAAGGGAAAGTAGATTTTCTGTTAAGCAAGCCATCAATTAACAAAATGCAGCAATTTTGCTAAATCTACTCTCCTCATTAATCAAGTACTTAGTAGCGTCTGTGGAAATATTACAAAAACAATATTTTTAAAACATTTTAAAAGGAAGAAGAAAGGGAAGAAGAAATTTCCATTTACTTTAGGCCACATAGTGTTCTGACAGACATAATTAATGATATAATTTCCTGAATGTCCAAAGGACCTGCTTTTTTTCTTTAAACATATAATGCACACATATAACAAAAAACCCAAACAGGTAATTAAAGTGTTTCCCATTTTTAACGAATAAACCCTTCAGAGACCTGTCAGGCAGCATCTGGGCTCCACGGCCCACTCATCATTAACTGACATGTCAAAGAAGAAAGCCATATCATTTTTATGTTCCCATGGCACAGAAACTAATTTGGGGTATTTTAGGCCAGGGAGATTTATAGATCAGCATCAGAAACTTCTCTCAGGTTCCTGAGAGAGTAGTAACATTCCAGGAGTTGGATGGATTTAGTATCCGCCCTGTTTAAAATATGGGCTCCTGTCAAACCTGTGGGTATCCCTGAGTAACCTTCTATTATGGCCCAGCTGTTCCTTAAAAGAAGCCGTGGAGAATGTCAGGACACTGCGGCAGGTCTCCCCTCCTTTGCTGGGTCACCTTGGGGAGGATTGGGTTGAGCAGAAATTCTGCAGGAGGCTTCTGAGGCTCTCAGGAGAATCGTCTGCCAAATGCCATTGATGGCGGCCCTTGAGGTTGAGCATTTAGTGGGAAGGGAGAGAAAGAGTACCTGGGAATCAACACTTTGGAGCAAAACACCACATCTTTCTTTGGAACAGCCTTCATGGGGATCCCAGGAGGAAGGAAGTTGATGTTTCAGAGTATCAATGATAAAAAGAATCATACAAGGCTAAATAGAGGATGTTTTTGTTAGATTTTTAGTGTTAAAAAGAACGAATATTTGTTGTTCATTTGTTGACCAAGGAGAAATAAAGGTATAATTGTCATTTGGCTGGATTACCTACTAAAAAAAGCTTTTAATACTTCATGTGCCACATTTCCCTTTTTATTCTAATGGAGGTGACCACAAAATGCTTCTTCCTGATACCCTTAACCTGAACAGCTAGATCTTCAAGGAATACCTCATAGAATAGGTGGCTTTGGAATCCGAGAGGCTTCGATCTCAATCCTTCCAAGCTGTGTGACCTTGGGGAAAATTGTAACCTCTCTGGGCCTGATTCCCTAAACTCAAAGTGGGGATAATCACACCGATTTTGTAAGACTGATTCAAGGATTCAATGAGATAATACAAGTAAAGATTTTAGTATCGAACACACGGTAAACCTTCAATGAATGGGAGATTTTAGGATGATTATCAGGGAAGCACCAGGAGAAATAGAAATAGATGACTGACTGGATGGAACATATGAAGGCCAAAAGCAAGGCTGCAAGAATTGCTACTATTTGCGTTATAAAGAAATTTGCTGAAAGTCCAGTCACCTCTTAGCTAGTAAACTCCATGAGAATGGGTCCTGTGTCTTATTTTGCTCAACATCGTATTTCCAGTGCTTGGCATACAGTAGTGTATAGGGTGTGACCGTTTGGTGAAGGAAGGAAGGAAGGGAGGGAGACAGGGAGGGAGGGAGGGAGGGAGGGAGGAAAGAAGGAAGGAAGGAAGGAAGGAAGGAAGGAAAGAAGGGAGGAACACTAAGTCTCAGTTCAGGTCTTCTAATGGATTAGAGATTTCTCTAACCCATTCTGATTTCTCTCTTAAATTCACCGCCTGACCTATTTTTGGAAACTTTATCACATTCTCCCTTGTACTGATATTTCATAGTACTGTGTGTGTGTGTGTGTGTGTGTGTGTGTGTGTGTGAGAGAGAGAGAGAGAGAGAGAGAGAGAGAGAGAGAGAGAGAGAGAGAGAGACAAGACTATAAACTCTGGAAGGCAGGAGCTATGCCTTACACTTTTCCTGGGTTTTCCCCTGGCCTCCCCTCACCACTCCTGACACCTCAAACAAACAGCATCCACCGGCACACATTAGTGACTGAACACATACACGCTGAATTGAATTGAAATAGCGCAGTGCCTTAGTGGAGGGAGTCAGCAAACGCAGTTACAGATTTGTAACTAGAGATTTGTAACAGGAGATTCACACTGCCCACAGGACAGGCTGACTTTTATATGCTCTCCTGACCATTTCAGGAGTCTCGGGGCTTGGCATGTGCCCACTTGCCTTCTTTTGCAGAATATCTCCGCCAACCTAAGCAGGGTTGTCATGGGCTTAAGTTCCCTTTTTGCCTTCCTGTGAAACACATACTCTCAGAAAGCTCCCACTTTAACTTTGGTTGACACCCGTTTACAAATCTATGCCAACAGAGAAAATCCTGCTGCTTTGCAATCACTGACTCTTTGAATAGGCGAGCTCTTATTCATTGGTTTCTCCAGGAATTTGGTTTCAAAGTTGAACAGGTATGAGGAATATGACTCCCGTCTGATCATATTTCATGGCCACCACAAGTAGCTGCTAAGAGATTTTGCTTAAGGCTGCAGCTGGGGCTAGTTGGGTGCCTGCCAAGAGCAGGGGCATGATATATTTCTGTGGTATATGTGGATGTCTGTTTTCATAGGTACGATATTTATATATATATTGCTTTGGGAATTGAGGGGAAGGGTGTGAATACTCTGTTTCCCTCCATAGTGGTTTGTAGGTTAATTCTGCTTTCTGCCTGTGTGGCTTCCAACAGGATCCTGAAGATTACAGATCCTCAGAAAAAGCCAGAATGGTATAGTGGTGCCTTCAAGGAGGACAATTATGCCATTCATGAGGCTGGAGTAGGTAGGTACTAGACATAGGGGTATCACTTGTTGATACACAGTTGTCACAAATAACCACATGTGTTCCTACGTTTTCTCTGGGAGCTTCAAGTTCTGTTTACACTGGTCCCCTCACTCATCAGCCTGCCTCCGTCTGAATATCTGCATTAAGGGAATGGCTTGCAGAAGGTTTCCAACATCACCCTCCCCACTTATTTAAGAAAGATTCTATAGAGAAGATAGGATTTCAGGAACCGCTTAAATAAAGGAAAAGAGGTGTCTTGGTGACTCAAGCTCTCTATCCAACTCTATTTTCCAATTCTTTAGCATAGACTTTGAGTCCGTCTTTAAAGCACCTGACATAGTGTCTAGCTCAGTAGTTTTTATGTATTGAACCCTCCTTAAATATTGTTAAGTTTTCATGGTTTAGAGTAGTAAAGAATATCCCATGCTGCCTATAGGTACTTTTCAGACAACTGCAGGTTAAAAACAGAGGAAAGAGACCACGTGTGTGTGTGTTTATATGCACACGTGCACATGTGTGTCTTAGATTCTGAGGAACCTTTGGATAAAGAAGGCAGTAGTCGCGGTGCCTTGAGTGCTCGTGATGTGCCAGGCACTCTACCATGGCCTTGCAGGCATCGTTGCATCCACCGCTCAGGTTCTCACAACAGCCGTGAGGCCGGCATTATCATGACTCTCATTTTACAGATGCGGAGCTTGATGTTTCAGAAGGGGAAGCAACTTGTTCAGGGTCACACAGCTAGTAATTGGCAAAGTCAGGATTCAGATTCAGGTTTTTCTCACTCTAGAGCTGGAGCTCTTCCTAATGTTACACTGTCTTAAGTCCTCCAATAGGTTCAAAGACACACACACACACACACACACACACACACACACACACACACACACAGGTGTGCATGCACACATGCCATCCCCACCCCCAGCCCCATCCCTGTCCCCGTCCCCATCCCCACCCACTCTGAGGATTGAGGACCTTTTTCTGTGCTGAGGGAACTGTTCCCTGAACACAAGCTCCTGGTTCTGAAAGCCCAAGTGAAGCACGTTTAGGGGCTTGGAGGTCTTTCGGTGGAGCGGACTTGTGACTGCCCTTCCTCAGTTGTGTGGGGCTTACAGAGACGTCCATGAGCTCAAAACCCATGTGGTTTTGTGCGGCTGCTCCGTAGCTGATCTGCAGGGACTGGTCCCATATCAGATTCCTGGATGCGGACAGTGGGCGCCTGCAGTCAGCTCAGGCGCTTCCTGGATATCTCCTGTCTGTGGATCTCCCTTTCCCTGAAGCTGCCCTCATTCTTTATTGATAGAGCAGCTGTTTACTATTGAACACCCTGTTGGCAGGATGCTGCCTCAGTGTTTTGAAAGATACGTCTCTTCTGATACGGGTGGACGGATATTTGCCCGGCGGTATTGGTGGTCTTTCTCGTCGTCTCTTTCACTTTCCTTCCCCAATAGCTGCAGAGCATCTTGATCTGTTCCCGAGGATTGGGTCTGTAGTCCTTAGACCACTGACCGTAACTGCTTCTGCCCTAATCATCTTAGAAATGGACCTGCGATTTGGTTCTAATACTCCACCCAGGAGCAGAAAGCCAGCTTAAATATCTCAAAGAATAGCTCATCAAGTGATTAAAGAAACACTTTGCAAACTGAGATCAATATCCTAAGCTCAACTCTCACTTAAAGTCGGACCACCAATATAATCAACGTCAGTAGGCATTATCCTGCTGCATCAGGGAGAATCAAGCCATGTTATCCTCATGTGGGCTGCATACATAAGAGGGGTTTAAGTGAGCGGAATCTCAAAGAGCAGAGGAATTCCATGAATAACTCGTCAGTCAAAGATGACAATAAAATGTCGACTAGCTTAATGGAGTTGGTCACCTGCTGCTTCCAGGAAGCTGGTTAATTCAATGTATCAGCTCCAGGCAGATGTTAGGGACCCAGGTCATGCCTAGAACTCATAAGGACCTATACTGAATTCCGATGTCTTTAGTTTATCACCTCCTTTCAGCGGCACGTGCAACAGGATTCACTGACCCCAAAGGCGGGTGTTACGGTGATATAAGGTGGCTGTTATGAACTGGCAAAGAATAGACTCAGTGCTGAAGAAAACTGGTTAAGCTACAATCTTGCTACCCTCCTACAGTCTTGGAGTCCTGTGCTCTGAGATGTCTCTGTATGACCGGAGCAACCAAGGCATGACATTGGACCCTGATGTTTACTTTTTTATGTAGAATTCAAGAATCATCTTGTCTCAAATGAAACACATTTTCTTTTTTTTTTAATGTTTTTTAAATCGAAGTACAGTTGATTTACAGTGCTGTGCCAATCTGCTGTACAGCAACGTGACTCAGTTGTACACATAGATACATTCTTTCTTTACATTCTTTTCCATTGTGGTTGATCACAGGATATTGAATATAGTTCCCTGTGCTATACAGTAGGACCTTGTTGTTTATCCATCCTATATATAATAGTTTGCATCTGCTGCACATTTTCTTTTGTGTATACCTAAATTCCTTATTAAGTCTTCCTTGATCGAGGAGGAAGCAGTAGTAAATTCCCCCTACATTACCCACTCTCCTAGCTCTTGATGAATATATCATCCCATGATAGATAATGTTTACTTAGAAATTTGCCTCTGCAGGGCGTTGAGTTTGTATGGATGTTGTCAGAGACATTTAGAAGATATAGAAATACAAAAATCAGACGGTGTGGCTCGATTTGGAACCTAGACCCAAGAACTGGGATTTAAGTGTTATTCACTTATGTGTTATTCACACTGATAATGCAGTCACGGCCTGATGGTTCCACCTAAAAAGCAAACGTTCAGGAGAGCAGGATTACTTTTGGGAATGGCCAGGTCATCTGAGAGTACCTGCCTCTTGTGAGTGATCTAATTAGCATTCTTGAGGCTACACAGCTACAAGCACTGGTCTGAAAAGTGTAGGTCTGTGTGCTTACAGCAAGCAGGTTTATTTAAGAACTTTCCCAGGACCCTGGGGGCACTATTGAATATCAATGGCCGGTTCCAGGTTGGGAGCGAGGGCAGTGTACAGTTACAGGAGGGAGTGCCGACATTTTTTTGTCTAGCTTGCTATCGAAGCAAGCTGCTTGGGTAAACAACATGTAAATTTTACAGGCTTTGAACATGTGGCACTCCACACGCATTGGGCAGTTGAATTGACTGGTAATTTTTTTTTAATTACTTTTTTAAAATGTTATTTTCCGCTGCGTTGGGTCTTTGTTACTGTGCGCGGGCTTTCTCTAGTTGTGGTGAGCGGGGGCTACTCTGTTACGGTGCGCGGGGCTTCTCTTACTGCGGAGGATGAGTTCTAGGCGTGTGGGCTTCAGTAGTTGCAGCACGCAGGCTCAATAGTTGAGGCTCACGGGCTCTAGGGCACCAGGCTTCAGTAGTTGTGGAGCGTGGGCTCTAGAGTGCAGGCTCAGTAGTTGTGGTGCACGGGCTTAGTTGCTCTGCGGCATGTGGGATCCTCCTGGACCAGGGCTCGAACCCGTGTCCCCTGCATTGGCAGGAGGACTCTCAACCACTGCGCCACCAGGGAAGTCCCTGACTGGTAATTTTAAATGAGGAGGAGTTCTTGTTGAATTCACTAGAATTTCCCTGTCATATGTTTTAGATTTTCAAAGCAGTGAACCAGGAGGCCTGGAGCTTCCAGTATTAGGGAACTAAATGTGAACAATGCCAAGGAGCAAGATCTTAGAAAATTAAATAATCTTTTTAACACTGGTAATGCTTATCACTTTAGAAGGCAAACGTTCTACTGGGGGACTTTTGTGCAAAGCTAATTGGATCCAGTTGCCGTCCTCCTCTGCCTGAATCTGACAGAATCTTGATATGACTTTATTTCTTACCTTTCTGCAGCAAGATTTTTAATCCTGTTTTAGAAAAATCTATTTTGCTGTTATCTTGTCCCTATCCTCATGACTTTCATTCCCAAGTTGAAAGAAAGAAGGAAAGAAAGAAAGAAAGAAAGGGGAAGAAAAAAGAGAAAAGAAACCAATCCAGTCTATTTTAGATTAGCATAATGGGCCCCCTGTATGTTTGACTTTAGAGTTGGCATGAGTCAAATTTGAAGGTGAATCCAAAGGTCTGGATACCAGGTCAATGGAAAAGTGGAGGACTTAGAATTTTCCCACCGTAAGTGAAATAAACAATTAGCTTAAATAACTCCCAAAGGCATTGTAGGAAAGCATTGTACAAGTGATTGCACAAGTCTTTGTCTTCTGCCTCCCAGACTGTCCTGTCAGGCGCCTTCCCCTCACCTCCCCTTTCCTTACACAACTTAATTTTCCCAGCAATTTCTGTCCCCCTCTGTGGATTCAAGTAGTACTGCTGTAGTCCATGCAGTTTGGACTTTACACCATCCCTGCATTGTTCTATCCATGTCAGTTCTTCCTCTTCATTGGAATCATACGCTCTCCTCTGGGCTAGTTGTCTGGAGTTAGGAAGGTACCTGGTCTTCCTTTACTTTTCTGAACCTCACAGGAACCACAAAATCATGCACAGTAAATAGTTATGGATTAATTCAAATTTTATATTATGTAGTGAGAAGGGACTAGGACCAAAAGAAGCAAGAGTACTGGTCCCCATGCCTCAGTTTTTTCATCAATAGGATGAGGGTAATGGATGAAATACAGTGGTTTCAATTTTTTTTTTAACAGTGGAACATTTTTTCCCACATGAAGTCTTGTTTTATCTAAAGTACCAGTAGGCAAGAGTTTATTAAAATTTCTATTTTAAAAGTTTACATTTATCATGGTTATTACAAGTCACTTGGCACATGCAGTGAGGCTTTCTTTATGAACGCCAACATGGAAGTCAGGGGTTTTAACTGCAACTAGTACATCAGCATCCTATTCATTGCTGTGTTCTGCTTAGGTTATACAATACTGAGAAAGCTCCGATTCACACAGAGACTATTTGCAAATAGGAGCAGGTTTTCTTTTTTAAACATATCACCCTGTCATTTCAGGGAACCCACCAGTTAAACACATCCAGAAGATGAGAAACATGAGAGAACATTTTTTATTCACATTTTAATCACTAATAGCTTGGAATGCCTGACAATACTCATAATCTCAAAAGTCAGATGTGAAAGCACTCATATTTTATGAATGTGAAAACTGTAAGAAGTTAATAATACATTTCACTGTGTTTACTTCTTGTTATACAGTTAATAGAGACACTACAATAAGATGCTTACGACATGCAATTTAATGAATATTAATTTCATTAAAATGTAAGCATAAGCAAAAGATAATTAGAAACTCATGGAACGGTACAGTTAAGAATTGTACATTTTATTTAATGTGAATTTAACCTAAAAAAGGAACAATAAACAAATACCGAACTCTGGTTTGAGATATGCATACTGAAGTTTTTAGGAGTTAAATGCTTTGATGTCTGCAACTTACTTTGAAATACATCAAAGAAATTAAATGAGTAGACGGTTGGATAGAGTTGGGTAGTTGTAGAGATACATGGTAAAACAAACATAGCAAAAATGTTACCTGTTCACTGTACAGTTCTTTCAACTTTTCTGTATGACAGTTCTCATGTTATCAGGGCAATGTAACTGGAAAGGCAAATCTTTATCTGAAATGGAAGAGTGTATATCAAACATGTTACTTTAATTGACATACAGTATTGAAACTTTTTTTGTAAACTGAATTCCTGAAAACTTGGATGACCTTACGCCACTTTCGAGGGCGACAATCATCCGGCTGGTTCCAGTGATGGCAGTGTGAGTGGGGTCATATCACTGATATCAGTCCAGTGAAAAGGTTGTAAGTTACATTCTGTGGTGCCTAGAGCTTCAGACTGTGTAGGTACCAGCCCAAAAATCAGAACCTGAGAGAAGACAGATAATTCTACCACTGTCGCACGTTTCATTTCTAGCCCAGCTTGGAGAATAGCACTCACAGCAGCTAAGATCTCCCCTTTACACAGTCCCATGACCCCAATTCCTCTCCTGTTTCCTAGGGGATGGCAGATCTCATCCTCATCGGCACAAGGGAACAGGTGCGGCTCTACATTGCTGGTAACTTACAATTTCAACCGAAGTCTCCCTTTGTGGAGGAAACTTATGTTTTCCTTTTCAGGTGCCCAAGAGAGGAGAGGTTGAATGGAAGCTTTACTGAGTCCCACATCCAAACAGGCAGAGATGCTGAGGATTAGGTCAAAGGTCTCCTTGATGATGCATCTTACTCCTTGGCTTCAGAATGGATAGTTCAGGTGCTGAGAAGGAAAACCAGAACTTACGCACAGCTAGGGTGGTCTCTAAACTGGTATCCCTGTGCCTGGTTTCTTTTCCCTTCATTCTGTCCAATTTACCATATTCAGTTTAATCATCCTACACTTTCAGTTTTGCTTTTGTTCCCTTAAAACTCTTCTCTTTCAGATTCTTCAGCGGCTTCCCATTACCCACAGGATAAAATATGATCTCTTTCACCTCTCACTTAGGAGCCTCACACTGAGGACTATGGCTCTGATCTGTCTTTTTGGACTTAATTTCCTCGACTCTTTAGGAACTCCTTCTGCCTCAGCTTGATTGGTTCCCGCTGCTTCCCTCTACTCCCTGCACTTCCTAAATGTGCTGTAGAGATTCTGTGAGAGCTTTGCACGTGCTGTTTCCTTCCACCTCATTCATCCAAATCCAATTAGCTAAGGTAGTCCTATCTTCCTCTGAGTTTCTGCATCAGTTACAAATACGGGATCAGGATGCTTTGGGCTGTGAGTAACCGAAAACCAGGGGTCAGGTTATCCTAAACCAGTGGTTTTTAAGCTTTAGCATGCATCAGAGACCCCTGGAGGCGTGTTAAGCCACATATTGCTGGGTTATACTCCTGCATTTTCTGATTCACTAGGGCAGGGGTGAGACCTAAAGTGTGCATTTCAAACAAGTTCCCAGGTGATACGGATGCTGCTGGTTGGGGAAACACACTTTGAGAAACACTGACTTAAATAACAGGAAATGTGTTGTCACACTCAACAGGAAATCTAGAGCAGTGGTTCTCAGACTTGGCTGTACAATATAAAAAACTGGGAATACTTTTTTAAATCCTGATAATCATACCTCACCACTTACCAATTAAATCAGATCCTCTAGGGCTGAGGCCCAGGCAACAGTAGTTTTTTTTTAAATATATTTTTAAAATTAATTTTTACTGGAGTATAGTTGTTTTACAATGTTGTGTTAGTTTCTGCTGTACAGCAAAGTGAATCAGTTATACGTATACATATATCCCCTCTTTTTTGGATTTCCTTCCCATTTAGGTCACCACAGAGCATTGAATAGAATTCCCTGTGCTATACAGTAGGTTTTCATTAGTTATCTATTTTATACATAGTAGTGTACATATGTCAATCCCAGTTTCCCAATTCATCTCACCCCCCATACGTTTGTTCTTTATGTCTGTGTCTCTATTTCTGCTTTGCAAATAAGTTCGTCTGTATCTTTTTTCTAGACTCCACATATAAGCAATATTATATGATATTTATTTTTCTCTTTCTGACTTACTTCACTCTGTATGACATTCTCTAGGTCCATCCACGTCTCTGCAAATGGTGCGATTTAGTTCCTTTTTATGGCTAAGTAATATTCCATTGTATATATGTACCACATCTTCTTTATCCATTCCTCTGTTGATGGACATTTAGGTTGCTTCCATGTCCTGGCTATTGTAAATAGTGCTGCAGTGAACATTGGGGTGTGTGTATCTTCTGGAATTATGGTTTTCCCTGGGTATGTGCCTAGGAGGGGGATTTGCTGGGTCATATGGTAGTTCTATTTTTAGTTTCTTAAGGAACCTCCATACTGTTCTCCATAGTGGCTGTATCAATTTACATTCCCACCAACAGTGCAGGAGGGTTCCCTTTTCTCCACACCCTCTCCAGCATTTGCTGTTTGTAGATTTTTTTGATGATGGCCATTCTGACCAGTGTGAGGTGATACCTCATTGTAGTTTTGATTTGCATTTCTCTAATAATTAGTGATGTTGAGCATCTTTTCATGTTTTTGTTGGCCATCTATATGTCTTCTTTGGAGAAATGTCTATTTTGGTATTCCGCCCATTTTGTGATTGGGTTGTTTGTTTTTGTGATATTGAGCTGCATGAGCTGTTTGTATATTTTGGAGATTAATCCCTTGTCAGTTGCTTTGTTTGCAAATATTTTCTCCCATTCTGAGGGTTGTGTTTTCATCTTGTTTACGGTTTCCTTTGCTGTGCAAGAGCTTTTAAGTTTCATTAGGTCCCATTTGTTTATTTTTGTTTTTATTTGCATTACTCTAGGAGGGGGGTCACAAAGGATCTTGCTGCAATTTATGTCAGAGTTTTCTCAGGCATCACTAGTTTTAAGAACACTCCAGGTGTTTACCATGTGCAACCAAGGTTTAGATCCACCAGTCTAGCAGTTTTGGTTATTTCATGAATCCAGCAGTGTCGTCATGGACCATGCTTCTTCTGTCTTTCTCTTCTACCTTCCTCTGGGTGTTGGTCGTTGTTGACTCTTCCCTTCACTGTTGCAAGTTGCTTGCACCTATTCAAACCACACCTCCTTTCAAAATACTGTCCAAAGCTCAGAAAAGAAGGAGAAAGCACCTTCTTTCCTTTTGTCTTTTTAAACCTAAAGAAAAACTTCCCAGAAGCTTCCCAGCAGATACCGTCTCACATCTTTGACCTGAACTAAGTCACATGACCAACTCTGTGCCAATCACTAACTACGGAATAAAATAATTGGCTTGACTTAGACCAATGGTTCTCACCCTTGGCATACATTAGAATCACATGGAGGACTTTTAAGCCTATGGGGTGCTGGGACTCATGTCCAACCAATTAAATCAGAATCTTGGGATTGGGCTTAATCACTGGGATGGTTAAACCCCTCCCCAGGTGATTCTATTGAGTGGGCAGAATTCAGAACCATTGGCTTTGGCCAATCAAGCTTCTCCCACTAAGGCTGTGAGGAAGCTCACCCTTTAGGAAAACACATAACCACCTGATAGGTGAACAGAGTCAAGGTTCTCTTAGCAAGGGAGGAAGGGTAATTGCTATTGGAAAGGCCACTGTCACTCATGGGATATCCATATGCTGCCATGTACGGTTGATCGCAATTGCCTGGATTTACACCCTCATTAGAGTGAGACTCTGCTCCACTTCTTTATAGCCCTGGCAAGTTCTTATCTTAGTGCCAGGCACAGAGTAGGCATTCAGTACATTTTTGTTGTGTGTGTGGTACGCGGGCCTTTCACTGTTGTGGCCTCTCCCGTTGCAGAGCACAGACTCCGGACATGCAGGCTCAGTGGCCATGGCTCACGGGCCCAGCGGCTCCGCAGCATGTGGGATCTTCCCGGACTGGGACACGAACCCGTGTGCCCTGCATCTGCAGGCAGACTCTCAACCACTGCACCACCAGGGAAGCCCTGTACATTTTTATTATTAATTTCATTGTCAATCTGCTGGGTGATTCACTAAAGGAGTAAAGTTATTTTGCCTGGACATTTAAACCTGCCAGAAGGACTGCTTCACCTCCCCCAGCATTGAAGCATTGAAAGATCCCACTCTGCTCCTTGATTGGTGTATCTGCCTCTTGACCCCGCTGTGGTTTTATGTGACAGGGAAATTCCACACTCCCGGCATGAATGCTTGGCCTGACGGGGGCCATGCCAGGAGCTGCTGTGGCGTTTCTGTGTGCCTGCTTTTGTCCTCAGGGTGGTGAGGGCCAAAGCTTGTCCCCCAAAGCCAACTGGGGCACGTCAGCTCTGGGACTCTTTTGTGTGATGAGTACATTTAGATGCATAGCAGAAACTTTTCCCCCTTCTGCTGAGACCTTGACATTTCCCTCTCGCGATGAGAGAATAAGCATTGGCAGAGTGAAGGGTGAAGAGACAGACTGTCAAGTCTAAATTAAAGGAATTGCTGGGGGTGAGGGAGGGCTGGTTGTGACTTCAGAAGCACAAACTCTCTTTCATTCGGCAAAAGCCCCTGCACAGCGTCTCATTCACATCTCCTACAGAAGAGAGTGTCCAGGAAGGTTGCCCTGGGGAACTTAGTTGGCATGTTAACCTGTACGCTGTTTCATATGGGGCAGGAAAGGAGGAGGTTCTAAGGGCAAGGTCTGTGAAATAATCACTTGGAACATTTCTTTTTCAAGGTGGGAGGAAGGTGTTCGGTCATTAATCATTCCCTTCTCTGTAATAAAGTCTGAAATAAAGACTTTATATTCTGTTACACAAAACCCGATTCTCAGGGAATGTTGCTTCTCGTTTCTTTCCTTTCCACACTCATAATTAATCTGGCCACTCCCTATTAATGACTCAGTTCTTTGTAATTGGAGACATTTACCGGTAGAGCTGCCTTTCAGATACTCACCTTGGAGGGCTGTCTCACATCTAACAAGTATTAGTATCAAATTCACTACATGATACGCAGAGAATGACCATTTCTTTCCTATCATTTTCCTCTTAATTAAAAATCTTTGCCTCACCACCACCTTGTAGATAAGAGTCTTTGCAGACTAATTTCAGGGACAGTTTTCTTCTAAGGATGTGGGGAGGAAGCTATGAACATATTGCAGTGTGGTCGAAGCCAACACAAACTAAAACTCTCTTCTTCTGAGAGGTAGGTGAACCCAGGTGGATTCACTTTGGAGGCCCACAGCTGGCAGTGGACTGCATGGTATTGATCTCTCCTTTGTTTTCAATAACATTCCCTGAGACCTCTACAAAGACAACAGGACAGCTTTATGGGGCCAGATTAGGAGCTAATGTTTGCTCTGCCAATTGCCATTTCCTATAAATCTTACAAAGACCCTTGCCATGCTGTTTACAAAGATGCTGCATCTGAGTGGCAGAGCAAGGATCAGATTCCTTTTCTGAAACTTCATTGAGGGCAACGTTCATCCTTCTTCCATGAAGAATTATTGTAAAAAGTGAAAACATGTGGCTAAAGGAGGGAGCATGGAGAGTGTGGGCCAGAGCCCAGTACAGGTGCCTTTAATTTGCCTTGTTGACCGTCATCCAGGCTCCCGAAGAGACGGCATATCCCAGCCCCCAATCCTCCTCGTTTCTTTCTGAAGAATTCTTGTGAAAGTGTAAAGTGAGTATACATTTGCCTCACATCTTAAGAAAACAAGGAAACCTCGGTTTTGCTTCCCCCAGTATATCTCGTACTGCTAATTGGTTGGCATCCAGGGTGAGGAGACACAAACTACATAAGTGAATTTTCTGGTTCCTGGACACTGGTGGTGGACCGTTGACAAGGAGGGGAGCGTTATGCTATGACTCCACTTCTTGGGAGGCAAGGAGAAGAGAGAATAGCCAAGTTACTCCTCCATTTCCCACCAAAGAGCCTCCCTGCCTGCCTGTCCAATTCCTCAGGGTTTGTGGGGAGGGGTGGTTATAGTAGTACCTTGGGGATTTCAGAAACGCTTAGGGATTTGCAAGCATTCCGATCGTAGCTGTTCTCTGCTCCCGGTGAGTGTCTCCTGGCAGGGCAGACAGGGGCAGTCAGTGGAAGCGAGTGGGCACCAAGTGAAGCTCTGGGAGCCCTGATGGGAGCAGACTTGTGGGTGTGGTCCTGGCAGAAGAGGCTGAGACCTGGTCCCGATACTCCCTGATGCTGCAGGTGGTGGGTGGATGACTTATTCAACTTTCATCCTCATCTCTTGGCCTGGAAAATAGGGATGATGCCATGGGACTACTCAGGATTTCCAGCACGGTGACTACCTAGGAATTTGCCAGTAGGAAATGCTGAGTGTTTGACTGTTGGTGAACCCGGCTTCCCAGATCTGGGAGCTCACCAGAACATCTCCATCCACAGAACTTTCACCAGGCCCTTCCAGGCCTTTTAGTCTAAATCCTGACCATGTACTGACAAGACTTTTTGCACCTTAGCTAGTTTGTTAACTCTCAAGGGACTGTAAACATGCAAAGTGAAAGCCAACTGTATATTTGTGGCTTTGTTCCTTGTGGCTTTCCTATTAAATAGGGAAGAAATGGAAGAGATGATTTAACTTCTCAAAAACTTGCCCTTCTCTTTGGGTATTTCTTCCCCTTTGGGTGTCAGTTGCCTTCCGACTCTGTCAGCCAAAAGAAAAGATTCAGTGTGCTAATCTGAACAATCTTAAAATGAAAAAAATAAAAGACGATCTTTATACATTGTTATTTGCCTACGGGTCAGATATTCTTATCTTTTGGCTGACTTCAATATTTACCTTTTCTACTGCAAAAGTGCTGCAGTCTTGTGTAATTCAGCCAGAAACAGCCTTCCAATCCACTGGAGCATACGCTGTGCTGTTCTTGAACCATCATAACTCTAACAAGCCGGTATTCTATTCATCATTTTCAGCTTGGAGCACAGTCTTCCTCTTGTGTTCTCAGGATTCCTGCTGGTCCCTCCTCTCTTGAGCTGGAGGACAGGAGTCAACCTGACCCAGAAAATCAACAGCAGACCATTAATGCAACCTTTTTGTAATGCTTGGAGCAAGACTAACATCTATCACGTAGAAGGATGAACCCAGTGATTTCTCATTACTGTCCTTTACATGCAGTGAGTGACATCTGCATCACCAGGCTCCTACTGCATTTCTGGATGTGTCCTGTCCTTATACTCAGTCTACTTCTAGCTGTGTGACCTTTGCTGTCACTGTCATTCCACCTCCAAGTCAGTTGGGGGCGCTAGATGGGGGTTCAAGATAAGAAAATGTCCCATTCTGGCATCTTTCTGCCTTGTGTTCCCCCAAATAGCCGTATGTAAGTGGGTGGTAGTTCTCAGAAGTCAGAGAGTGGGAATAATGCTAATGGCAGAAATGTCCTGAAACTCAATTGCTCGTATCTTATCCAACCACCACCTCCCTACAGCCACCTGTGCCAAATCCTTGTATATCAAGGGCTGAATTACAGAGTGGCAATAGATCCTTCCAGGACTGTCTCCAGGGCTCATCACTATCCTGGATACTCAATATGTGTCTAATTCAAGGACGTTCTCTTTTAGTGTCTCAAGTAATTTATTCTCTTAGAGCAAGATCTTGGAGTCATAGAACCATGAATCCTGGAACCATAAACCATGGACTCTTGGAAGCTGTGATTCCTAGGCTTTGTGACTGTCAACCTCTAAGTAGAATGTACTGAAAGTTCTCTAAAATTTATGCAGTGGATTTACATGTCTATGGTATTTCACATGCCATGCTATTAGAATAGGTATTGTTTTTCAATTTTACTGATGAAGGGAACATTAAAAGTGAATTAGTTTTCAAGCTTTTTGACCTCTCAGTGCAGGGAGGACCCTGAGAGATTGTGTAGTAAGTTTTTCAGAGGAGGAAATGGGCTCTGAGGGGGTTAAATTGTGCAAGGTGGATGCAGTTGTCAGGCAGAGTGGGGCCACTTCCAGGTGGCCATGACTCTGCTCTCCCTGGCACCATGCTACCTCCCTACAAGGTCGTGCTTAGGCAACAGTTACCATGAGGCAGATTCAATTCCAATCATCAACTCCATTTTGTTTGGTATAAGCAAATCTCATCATATTAAGAAGAGCCTAGAAATGTAAGTCTGAGTCATTTTAAAATGCTAAGGAATATTGACACTTCAAAGGGACTCTATGGGACTCTTTTTGTTCATTATCATGGTCTGTAAGTCTTGCTGTATTTAAGGGAGCTAGTTGTTTTATGCCTTTAGGGTGGCATAAACTTTGTGAATCTGTACCTCTCAGTAGAATGTACTGAGAGTTGGGGGCCTTACTGGGCATAAAGTTGAAGTCTTTGTATTCCATACATCGTTTTCTTTGAGATACTATGGCAATGGATACTCTTCCCTCCTCCCTTCCTTTCTTCCTTCTTTCCCTCCCCCCCTTCTTCCTTTCTTTCCTTCCATCTCTCCTTCCTCCTCCTTCTCTACATCTTCTACTTCGTATCCCCTCCTCCTTCTCTGCTTTCCCTTCTTTGATAAAGAAATGGTTGGGAGTGAGTTGTCAGGATGAAGGTAGAGAATATGTTTACGGTTCAACCAATGCTAATTGCCTTCAAATAAAACACTTTATTTGCCCCACAGACTAAAGACAAACACACAAACAAAACAAAGAAAAAACCCAAGTCAACTGTTAGAAAAAGAAGGTATGTAGCAAAGACATTAATAGGCATCCACCTCATATTGTGAAGTCCTCAGTTCCTAATGGCATTCTTATGAAGAAAGTGTGATCATGGATGACATGATCATAAACTAGGTAAGAGTTATTGTACTTTCTCCATGCAGCCTCACAATTTTAAGACAAAATCTGGGACTCCTGAGGGTAGGAAAAGGGGCAGCAGAGTTACTGAACTTCCCCAGATTCAAAAAATGCAAGTCACTCAAGGATGACCTCTTCCCTGACTATCCTCAAGAGTCTAGACATGGCCTCATAGGAACAATACCACTTGTTATAAGCCAGAGGGCAGAAATCCATTTGGATTTCATTGTTAAAACCAAAACAGAATTAGTTCCGCTCAGGCTGCAGTAGGAAAAGGAATTAATACTAATGAGTTGGAAGAATGTAACTAAACTTGCAGCTAAGGAAAACAAATACATTTGGAGAGATTAAAAGATGTGAATTTTCCCCATAAAAGGAGGGGTGGGACCTAATCCCCTTTTCTACTAGGTTTATCACATACAGGTGTGTGTGTGTGTGTGTGTGTGTGTGTGTGTGTGTGTGTATTTCATCTTCTCTAGATACTTCTTTCTTGTTTTTTTTTGAGGCTAATTTAGACCATATTTGATAATATGTAAATAGTTCCAACCATGATGGTGTTCAACAATTAAGGGCCTGTGAGTATTCCCCTGGCTCTACAGAGACTACAGGTGCCATGATCATCCCTGTCCATTTGGAAATTGTAGTGACAAATTGTGTGGTAAAGTCCTTCCCTGTGAACTTATGGTTCTCATCAGATTTGGGGTGATTGCCGAGGTGAGGGCAGGGCTTTGAGCTTGACTGCTTCACTGCTTAACCATACCTTCCTTTTATTGCCTTTCCTGTTCAGGAGCTTCATAGTTTTTCAAAGCCCAACAGCATTCCTAAAAGTAGAAGGAAGAGTGTTTGTTTAGCTGAATTAGGAGAAGTCTCCCAAGGCCAATGAAGTTTTTATTGAGCCATATCTGGAAGGACTTAAAAAATTAAGTGGATTTCTTTATTTTGTGCTTTATTGTTTCTTTATATCCCTTTGAAAAGGTAACCTGTACTGAGGTTCAAGCTGGTTGATGTCCGTCGAGAAGTGAGACATCATTAATAGGACAAAAAGAGAGGAGGAGCCTGTGGGAGATGACACTTGAACATGCTGAGATAGACAGATCATTTGGTTGAACTGGGAAGGGAGAGTCTGAGAATTTCATCAAGTCAATGACAGGTTTTTGTGACTCTCTGTGGGTGTATGGTGTGTCAGATTGTGAGGACTAGCTGGGGAGTCTAAAGGATTCCCGGCAAAAGGTAACAAAAATGGAAGGTGTGCCAGATGGAACAATAAGTAGGGAGAAGATGGGGGTAACCTTATCAATAAGGAAAAATTGGGAGAGAACTAAAGTGTGCCAGCACCGTATCACAGAGCTGAAGTATGATAGGGTTACGAATATGCGTGTGTGTGCTGTGTGCATGTGTAGTCCCTACAAATATAAACATTTTTAACCTAATTCTTACTGAATGCTTACTCTGTACCAGGCACTGTTCTAGAGTCAGTGATTTCAATCTCACAAGACCTTCTGTCCTCTGGACTGTGCTTAGCTTTCTGTAAGCAAGCTGGACTTGCAGATGCAGGATTACCCTTGCTTGCCTACAATGGAATTAAAAAAAACCAATAAGCCACAAAGCATATAAACCTGCTTACTATTGGATTCAAAGCAAGTGTTATTATCAATCGTTTTTTATAGAAACACAAAGAAGTTAAGGAATTTGCCCAAAGTCACACTGTTAGGAGTGGAAATGGTGGTATTTGAACCCAGGGACTGTGGGACCAGAGCATGGCTGCTTCACCACTGTAGTACTTTCCCTCTTTACAGGCACTGTGTGGTCTTTTCTTTGTCATCATACCAAAATGCCCGTAAAAGGATGTTCAGGGAAGTATCATTTATATAGCACATTATTGGAAAATATCTAAATGTCGTACCAGAGGAAATGGTTGAATAAATTTTGGTATGTTCCTATGAGAGAACACTATGCAGCTGTGAAAAAGAATATTCTCAAGTAACAGATATGGGTACTAGGTAATGTTACGTGGAGAAAACAGGCAACAAGTCTGTATGTATAATTTGATGTCAATTTTTTTTTAACGATGATAAAGGGAAGAAAGTGAAGACAATCTAACGGTGTATTAGTAGATGGACTAAGGCTTAGTCTTCCAATGGAATACCACACCTAGTCCAACAGAGTGAGAGTGATTGCTGTGTATCAACATGGGTAAGTCCTAAAACATGCTGCTGACGAAACAAAGCAAGGTACAAATGATGCATATGACATTATATCATTTATGCAAAAATTTAACACATACAAAAGCAATATACATTGTTATGGATGTATAAATACGTAGTGAAAGTGTAAAAATACCTGCAGGATCTATACACACCAGCTTCAGGGTGGCGCTTCTTGGCTTCTCTTAGGAAGGAGAATTGGATACAGTTGGGTCTTAGCTGTGGCCCCATTTTATTTTTAAAGAGAGAGAATCGAAGCACATATGGCAAAATGTTAACGTGTGTTAAACTGAGTGGTGTATGTAGGGTGGTATATAGGTTTCTTTTATACTACTCTTCTGTACGTTTGAAATATTTTATAATTCAAATTTTATGTATATATATATATATATAAATACATACAGCAATATATATGGAAGAGACTGGCAGATAGGTATCAAAATATAAACAATGATTACTGTTGGAAGATTATAAACAATTATTTTCTTCAAGTTCTGTATTTTTCAAATTTTCTATAGTAAGCATGAGATAATAAGTAAAAACAGTCTTTGACTTTTTAGAAAGTATCAATATTGGAGGCAAAGAGCACTGCCTTGGAATCTACTGTCACCGCTTTGAAACCCAGCCCTGGTTAGATGACTCATTTAGCTGCTGGGAGGCATAGTTCTTTTCCCCTGCACGGTGGTGGTGATTGGAGTCTGTGTAGAGGTGGGCTGCATGCTCACTAAATCTACTTAGTTTTCCTGGTAACCTGGTGCCTAATTGGCCCACGTGACTAACTCACCCCAGTGCAGTGGGAGGTCGCAGTTAGGACTGAGTGTACCTTCTCTGAAGTTTCCCTCTTCCCTCTGACTGCTGGCTGGATGAAGCCTAGGGTGCCTTGAAACTTTTTTAAGATGGTGGAGCCACAGTGTGGAGGTAGCCTGGATCCCACAGATCACTACTTGGAGGAGGGTGGTCTAACCAGGAACATACACATTGGATTTTGTGAGAACAAGAAATAAACTTTTGGGGTTGTTTGTTACAGCAGTTAGCCTACTCTGACCAATACATCTCTAGGGTCCCTTCAAATTCTAATATTTTATGAATCCAAAGAGGCCCTTGGTTTCACGTTATTTTTCCATTCATTTGACTCAATGAGGTTCACTAGTCTCAAGGACAAACTAACTTAAACCATAAATTTGGATGTGTCCCAAATAACAAGTGAATAATAATAAGTGAATTGAAAAGATAAATAAAAACAGAAAGAAGGCCAGGAGCAAATTCAGAACCAAGTAAGTTTGACACGTGACCAACTTGAGGCTGTTACGTTTTTTGCATTTCCTGAAGACAAGGACCTGAATATCTTTTTATAACCCCTATTTTTATATAGCATAGGCACTTAATCAATACTGTTGGATGAATGAATGAATGTGTGGGAAGATGCTATCAAGTTCTGATGGTCACATACCTTGAGAAGTGGTATGTATCGCCCCCAGATTCATGTTGAAATCCTAATCCCTAAAGATGATGGTATTAGTAGGTGGGGGGCTTTGGGAGGTGCTTGAGTCCTGAGGGCAGAGTCCTCATGAATGGCATCAGTGCTCTTATAAAAGGCTCCGGGAGACCCCCTAGCTCCTTTCACCATGTGAGGACACAGTGAGAAGAGCCCTTACCGAAGGCTATTGCCTTGATCTCATACTTTCAGCCTCTAGAACTGTGAGAAATAAATTTCTGTTGTTTGTAAGCTACCCAGTCTGTATGTAGTATCTTGTTCTAGCAGTCTGAATGGACTCAGGCAAGAAGCCAGTTCTGCATCATTTCTGGGGTTATAGTCACCTGAACTCAGTTCTGTCACACATGGACGATGTGCCCTTTCAGCTTGGTGAGGGGAGTCAGACACGTGACTCTGGACCCAGAGGGCTCGGACAGGCTGGGTTAGAATCCTCTAGCCTCTGCCTCTGCCTTAGACCTTCCGTGCCTCAGTCCTCTTAGATATAAAATAGGGATAAAAGTGCTACAAAACTCCTAGCATCATTTTGAGAATGAAAGAAGTGAATGGAGATGAAGCACTTAGCATAGACCTGCCCCAAAGCTGAGTAACTTGGAGTTAGGACATGAATTCAAAGTGACTCTAGGGCTCCCCTGGTGGCGCAGTGGTTGAGAGTCCGCCTGCAGATGCAGGGGACGCGGGTTTGTGCCCCGGTCCGGGAAGATCCCACATGCCGCGGAGCGGCTGGACCCGTGAGCCATGGCCGCTGAGCCTGCGCGTCTGGAGCCTGTGTTCCGCAACGGGATAGGCCACAACAGTGAGAGGCCCGCGTACCAAAAAAACAAAAACAAAGTGACCCTAAGTTATAGCAAGACAAGACTTCCCCCTCCCCCCATCTGGTTCTGCCACTGCCACTGTCTCAGCCAGCAATGTGTTGGCCTTGACAAGATGTAGCGTTGCTCTATAGTGTGCGCCAAAATCGCCTTATTAAAACATCAACAAGTCATACTTGCGTACTCACTGATAAAGACATCAGTGGTTCTTATGTAGCAGGAGTGTGGGTGGTGTGGGAAGTTTCCTAAAACAGACATCCTATAGGGTAACTTCTTAGCTGAATGACTTAGAGCAAGTGACTTCAGTTCTTGAGTTTCATTTTCTCATCTGTAGAGTGGGGAGAGAAACCCTACCTACCATGCGGGTTATTGTGAGGATGAAATCAAAACAGCGTCCCTGAGGCTCAGTGCCTGGCATGGAGGGGTCACTCTTACCCCTCCCTGTCACCTCTTTGAAACCCAGCCCTGGTCGAAGCACAGAAGACATTCCTCCAGTTTTTATTCAGAACACTGTGGTTTTGCTAAAACTCAGATACTTTGGGGGAAGCTTTTATTTATTTATATTTTGTGTCCCCAAACACCCATTTTCCTGAAGGGAAATGGAATCTGTCTGGTTTTGATTCACTTACACTCAACTTGTTGGTATTGTTTTGTAAGCGCCAGCCAGTATCCAAGTAGCCCTTGGAAACTTCTTTTAAAAGCTCCATTTTAAAGTCTAGGAAGTTTACTTTTCTCCCTTCCTTCCTTCCTTCCTTCCTTCCTTCCTTCCCTTTCTTTCCTTTCTCCTTTTTCAAAAAATGTTAAAAGGAAATTAGACTTTAGCACCAGTTTGAGTTTGGGTTTATCCTCAGTGTATGACTGGCTTCCAACAAATGTGGTAAAAAGTACACTTTGCCATTCCTGGTTTGAAGATTTCAGCTCAATTTCAGTTACTCATGAAAAATGTTTTCATATTCCAAGCCAAGAGCACGTTTGTGTGTTCTGTTGCTGTTTTAGTGGATCATGAAATTGTTGCCTCTTCAAGACTTTTGGTTTGCCACTTAAATGAAATAAATGAGCACCTTTGCTGCATATTTGCATCGTACTGGCTTTCCATTGACCCTATCTTCATTGATTTGGTAGAGGGTTTGGTGGAAACTGGTAAGAAGTTTCATGTAGTCAGTCAAGAGAAATTACATGTAATTATCCTAACCTATACTCAACAGAAAGGAATTGGACGCTACCCTTGGTGTAGAGGGTTTCTCAGAGATTTCTAATGAGTAGGACACCAGTCCCACTCTCTACTGTGTCATTTTACCCACCAAGCCGGTATAGTGAACACAATCTCAAGACAATGCCATGTACTTTCCATTGTGTAGTAATAGGCTTCGTCTGCTATTTCTAGGCTAACAATTGTTCATTGTTCATGCTGCTTCAAGGTTTAGAAATTGAATTTTCTCTCTGGTTACTAGGGGAAACAGGGAGACTGAAAACAAACAAGGAGGTAATTTCCACATGTCTAGCAGCCATTTCATTTGCCAAACTGTATATTTGTGTATTTTAAGAGATGAGTTTGCAGCAGCTTAGATTTTTGTATAAATCTCAGGAAGGAAATGAAGTCTCCTCTTGGATTTGCATTCAGCTGTGCTTTCTGGGCAGACACGGTAAGCCTTGTCAAGTTTGACTTGAGTACTCATTTCCAGGCAAGGAATGTGTATTTCTGGTTTCATAAGAGGAACAGTAAATTTCAATCTTCTAGCCTTCCACTTTGCTACTGTCTGGAGGCAGTGCAAGAGATGTCACACTGAAGACTATTTTTTTTAATACCAATCTCCAGTGACTTTATTATTATTTTTTAATAGATCTTTATTGGAGTATAATTGTTTCACAATGCTGTGTTAGTTTCTGTTGTACAACAAAGTGAATCAGCCATGTGCATACATATATCCCCATATCCCTCCCTCTTGAGCCTCCCTCCCACCCTCCCTATCCCACGTCTCTAGGTCATCGCAAAGCTGATCTCCCTGTGCTATGCTGCTGCTTCCCACTAGCTAACTATTTCACATCTCCACCTAGATTGTGAGCATTTTAAGGTAAATAAGGGAGACTTATAAGTATCAAATTGTTTTCTTTGCACCTATACCTAAATTTTCATATAGCCAAAATAGCCACAGAAGATTTGGGTAGAGGGATTAAACAACCCTCGAAACTCTTCCTTGTTGAATTTAACTAGGTCGGTGGAGCCCATTGAGGGCCTGCCCACCCAAGGCAAAAAGATGGAAATGAAACCCCCCCCAAATGTTGTACTAACAAAGATGGGGTGTGAGAGGAGTGGAGTTATGTTTATGGTTTGTCTGTTTTCTTTTCTGAATTCTTATACAATGAATGTATGTGTGTCTCTATAGATCTTAAGGTTGTGTTTACCAGAAAGATGAGCATATTTATTTGTTGTTTTTAGAAATCAAACTATAGACAAATGTATAGAATGCAATGTACAAGTTCTTATCATTCGACCCTAATCATTCTGATCTCTAGAGATCACAGTTGGTTTTGTGGGTAAACTTCCAGACTTTTCTCAGGTTATCTATGTGTAATTGTCAACATTGTATTGAAGGAGTGGGACTCGATAGAGTACAGGTAGAAAACAGATTCCCTTTGCTGTCTCTATCAATGTGATAAGCAGGTTCACTTCAACTTTCTTGGATACTCATCTAGATAACAATTCCTCCAGTCCTTTCAAGTCCCAAGCAAAATCCCCAGGCTCTCTGGCTCTCTGCACATGAGGGGTTCCGACAGCTTGAGGGCATCCTCTGATAAAAGATACAGGTGTTGCCGGGGAGAATGAAAGCTAACCCCTGGAGCAGGTGTGCGAATATCATCAAGAGATCAGAAGGATATGAGCAGGGAGTGCTGACTGCATCTCTACAGGTGGGGCCCCTTTTAAAGTGATCCTGGCTGGCTTCCTCACATGTGGTCCAGAGAGGACATACATGCAGTTTGGCTGCTGCCCTTAGGAGGAGGGCAGTCTGCTTCAATGCAGTGCCTTCAGTGCCTGGCCCTCCCTGGGCCGCTGGATCCAGTGTCTTGCCAGTAGATGAATTTTGATCATAGATTAGTCAGTACTCCTATACACTCCAGTGTTCTGAGCAATCTCCTTGAAGCGCCCCTTATTTAGATTGAGGTAAAGATGGAAGTACTACCCCAACATATCATTCTAAAGAAATTCTTTCTCAGCCTTGTCAATTTCAGTCCTTTTCTACTCTTGAGGTGGGTGATGGGCTAACCGTTGTAGTGGATGCCTCCTTTCCAAGTCCGTCTAGGCTGTCTAGCAGCTCATTTTGAAATGTGAGAGCCCTAATCACCTATTGCTTTGTTCTGAGTCTCTTGGAGCCTTAGACAAAGCTGAAAAAGAGTTTCATTTTAATCTCTTGTTACAGACCTAGAAATTGTATCGTTTTCCATAAATTGGAACATATTAATGTTCTGCAAATTGCTGTCTTAATTACTTAGCAATCTTTTCACGTCAGATGATGCCGAACTGCCTCATTCATTTTAATGAAAGCAAGATTCCATCAGGTAGATCAGCTGTAGTTTAGCCATTTCCCTATTGATAGGTTGTTTTCAATTTTTGGATCTTTTAAACAATGCTGCTATCAATATTTCTGTACTCACATTTTTTTTTGCATGTGTGTATACATGCTAGTAATTTCTCTAGAATAGAGACTTAGAAGTAAAGGTAAAGATATGAAAGATGTGAACCAGGAAGTTTTTGCTAGATTCTTCCAGAGTGCCTCTGCGAGGGTTGTAAAAACTCTATTTTCTCCAGCAGTGTCTAAGAGTACCCATTTCCCCGCAGCCTCACTAAATGTTTTCCCTGTTTTTAATCTTTGCCATTCTGGGGAGCCAACAGTAATCTCATTATTATTTTATTCTGTATTCCTTTGGTTACTAATGATGTGAGTTATCTTTTCTCATGTTTGTCCCTGTGTATCTGTGCTCTTTGAATCAACATATCCTTCTCTAGTTTGGAGTTCTAAGGCCTTTACCAACCTCTTGTAGTTCTAAACACGGGAGAAATGGTAAAATGATAAAGGAGAGATAAATTGAAGAGATTTGGTGAGAACCTGGCCCAGCTCCACAAGGACAAGAATGGTGGAATTTCTACCACTCAGATTTTATCACCTTTTTTCCTAAAATTCTTGGCAAGTCTGAATCTGAAACACAGGCTAACTTTTTTTCTCAAATTGACATGTGTAATTTATTAGTAAAATTTCAACTGATTTTTTTGTATTCAAGAGCACGTGCAAAATTACTTTGAATCTTAAACCCAAATAGTTGCCTGCGTGCCTTTTGTCTCTTGGCCCTTATTTTACACGTATTAAAAATTACTAAAGGCATATTGGGTTTAGAGGAAGAACCAAAGGAGATTATTTAGGAACACCTAGCAGCCATGGCAACATAGAAGGGGCATGTACTCTCCTCAAAAATATTCCACTTACAGGTAATGCCATACATTTGCTAAACAGCCCCAAGCTAACCCAAGAAGAATAGACAGATGGTTTGAGGTGTGTCAGGAATAGGATTTACAAAATAAGATTATAGTTATGCTGGAAAGTAACAGCAATCATTGTAAAAAGATGGAACAGACTCACTTTTTGCCATGGGGCAGAGGAAGAAGGAGGGTTTTTAATTGCTGCATGTGAATTAGAGTTGGCTCACCAAGATACATAGCTCTCTGGGTTTCATAGATTTCTCTAGGCACTTGTATAGACTCTATGACAGGCCTCTAGTTGGGTTTCTTCAGATCGGAAGCAGGGGAATTGCTTATAGACATCCCTGATGGTGTTGGCCCTGTTTTACTTGTGTTTGGCATGCTAATCTACAACCTTTACCCGAACATCACTATCATACCACTTGAACTGTCAGTTGAGAAGACATTGGAAAGAGCCAGCCTGTTTATTCCTGGATGTGTATTTCTGGCTTCTTGAAATAGATTTTCAGCAAAGGAGGGTACAGAATACCTCCCATGTATGATTGGCCTATTTTCTCATTAGCCCAAATCATAGCCTTTGAAGGTGTACTGAATGAGTCTGCCTCTGCCATGAATTTTATTTTATTTATTTATTTTTATTTTTTTATTTTTAAACATCTTTATTAGAGTATAATTGCTTTACAATGGTGTATCATTTTCTACTTTATAACAAAGTGAATCAGTTATATATATACATATGTCCCCATATCTCTTCCCTCTTGCATCTCTCTCCCTCCCACCCTCCCTATCCCACCCCTGTAGGTGGTCACAAAGCACTGAGCTGATCTCCCTGTGCTATGCGGCTGCTTCCCACTAGCTATCTATTTTATGGTTGGTAGTGTATATATGTCCATGCCACTCTCTTACTTTGTCCCAGTTTACCCTTCCCCTTCCCTGTATCCTCAAGTCCATTCTCTAGTAGGTCTGCATCTTTATTCCCGTCTTGCCCCTAGGATCTTCTGACCATTTTCTTTTACTTTTTCTTTTACTTTTTTTAGATTCCATATATATGTGTTAGCATATGGTATTTGTTTTTCTCTTTCCGACTTACTTCACTCTGTATGACAGTCTCTAAGTCCATCCACCTCACTGTAAATAACTCAGTTTCGTTCCTTTTTATGGCTGAGTAATATTCCATTGTATATATATGCCACATCTTTTTTTTTTTTAACATCTTTATTGGGGTATAATTGTTTTACAATGGTGTGTTAGTTTCTGCTTTATAACAAAGTGAATCAGTTATACATATACATATGTTCCCATATCTCTCCCCTCTTCTGTCTCCCTCCCTCCCACCCTCCCTATCCCACCCCTCCAGGCGGTCACAAAGCACCGAGCCGATATCCCTGTGCCATGCGGCTGCTTCCCACTAGCTATCTACCTTACGTTTGTTAGTGTATATATGTCCATGCCTCTCTCTTGCCCTGTCACAGCTCACCCTTCCCCATCCCCATATCCTCCAGTCTGTTCTCCAGTAGGTCTGTGTCTTTATTCCTGTCTTACCCCTAGGTTCTTCATGACATTTTTTTTCTTAAATTCCATATATATGTGTTAGCATACAGTATTTGTCTTTTTCTTTCTGACTTACTTCACTCTGTATGACAGACTCTGGGTCTATCCATCTCATTACAAATAGCTCAATTTCGTTTCTTTTTATGGCTGAGTAATATTCCATTGTATATATGTGCCACATCTTCTTTATCCATTCATCCGATGATGGGCACTTAGGTTGTTTCCATCTCCGGGCTATTGTAAATAGAGCTGCAATGAACATTTTGGTACATGACTCTTTTTGAATTCTGGTTTTATCAGGGTATATGCCAAGTAGTGGGATTGCTGGGTCATATGGTAGTTCTATTTGTAGTTTTTTAAGGAACCTCCATACTGTTCTCCATAGTGGCTGTATCAATTTACATTCCCACCAACAGTGCAAGAGGTTTCTCCACACCCTCTCCAGCATTTATTATTTGTAGATTTTTTGATCATGGCCATTCTGACCAGTGTGAGATGATATCTCATTGTAGTTTTGATTTGCATTTCTCTAATGATTAATGATGTTGAGCATTCTTTCATGTGTTTGTTGGCAATCTGTGTGTCTTCTTTGGAGAAATGTCTATTTAGGTCTTCTGCCCATTTTTAGATTGGGTTGTTTGTTTTTTTGATATTGACTGCATGTTGCATGAGCTGCTTGTATATTTTGGAGATTAATCCTTTGTCCGTTGATTTGTTTGAAAGTATTTTCTCCCATTCTGAGGGTTGTCTTTTCGTCTTGTTTATTGTTTCCTTTGCTGTGCAAAAGCTTTTAAGTTTCATTAGGTCCCATTTGTTTATTTTTGTTTTTATTTACATTTCTCTAGGAGGTGGGTCAAAAGGACCTTGCTGTGGTTTATGTCATACAGTGTTCTGACTATGTTTTCCTCTAAGAGTTTGATGGTGTCTGGCCTTACATTTAGGTCTTTAATCCATTTGGAGTATATTTTTGTGCATGGTGTTAGAAAGTGTTCTAATTTCATTCTTTTACATGTAGCTGTCCAGTTTTCCCAGCACCACTTATTGAAGAGGCTGTCTTTTCTCCACTGTATATTCTTGCCTCCTTTATCAAAGATAAGGTGACCATATGTGTGTGGGTTTATCTCTGGGCTTTCTATACTGTGCCATTGATCGATATTTCTGTTTTTGTGCCACTACCATACTGTCTTTATTACTGTAGCTTTGTAGTATAGTCTGAAGTCAGGGAGCCTGATTCCTCCAGCTCCGTTTTTCTTACTCAAGGTTGCTCTGGCTATTCGGGGTCTTTTGTGTTTCCATACAAATTGTGAAATTTTTTATTCTAGTTCTGTGAAAAATGCCAGTGGTAGTTTGATAGGGATTGCATTGAATCTGTAGATTGCTTTGGGTAGTATAGTCATTTTCACAATGTTGATTCTTCCAAACCAAGAACATGGTATATCTCTCCATCTGTTTGTCTCATCTTTAATTTCTTTCATCAGTGTCTTATAGTTTTCTGCATACAGGTCTTTTGTCTCCTTAGGTAGGTTTATCCCTAGGTATTTTATTCTTTCTGTTGCAATGGTAAATGGGAATGTTTTCTTAATTTCTCATTCAGATTTTTCATCATTAGTGTATAGGATCGCAAGAGATTTCTGTGCATTAATTTTGTATCCTGCTACTTTACCAAATTCATTGATTAGCTCTAGTAGTTTTCTGTAGCATCTTTAGGATTCTCTATGTATAGTATCATGTCATCTGCAAACAGTGACAGCTTTACTTCTTCTTTTCTGATTTGAATTCCTTTTATTTCTTTTTCTTCTCTGACTTCTGTGGTGAAAACTTCCAAAACTATGCTGAATAATAGTTGTGAGAGTGGGAAACGTTGTCTTGTTCCTGATCTTAGTGGAAATGGTTTCAGTTTTTCACCATTGAGGACGATGTTGGCTGTGGGTTTGTCATATATGGCCTTTACTATGTTGAGGAACTTTCCTTCTATGCCTACTTTCCAGAGGGTTTTTATTGTAAATGCGTGTTGAATATTGTCGAAAGCTTTCTCTGCATCTATTGAGATGATCATATGGTTTTTCTCCTTCAATTTGTTAATATGGTGTATCATGTTGATTGATTTGCGTATATTGAAGAGTCCTTGCATTCCTGGGATAAACCCCACTTGATCATAATGTATGATCCTTTTAATGTGCTGTTGGATTCTATTTGTTAATATTTTGTTGAGGATTTTTGCATCTATGTTCATCAGTGATATTGGCCTGTAGTTTTCTTTCGTTGTGACATCTTTGTCTGGTTTTCGTATCAGGGTGATGGTGACCTCGTAGAATGAGTTTGGGAGTGTTCCTTCCTCTGCTATATTTTGGAAGAGTTTGAGAAGGGTAGATGTTAGCTCTTCTCTAAATGTTTGATAGAATTCGACTGTGAAGCCATCTGGTCCTGGGCTTTTGTTTGTTGGAAGATATTTAATCACAGTTTCAATTTCAGTGCTTGTGATTGGGCTGTTCATATTTTCTATTTCTTCCTGGTTCAGTATCAGAAGGTTGTACATTTCTAAGAATTTGTCCATTTCTTCCAGGTTGTCCATTTTATTGGCATATAGTTGCTTGTAGTAATCTCTCATGATGCTTTATATTTCTGCAGTGTCAGTTGTTACTTCTTCTTTTTCATTTCTAATTCTATTGATTTGAGTCTTCTCCCTTTTTTTCTTGATGAGTCTGGCTAATGGTTTATCAATTTTCTTTATCTTCTCAAACAACCAGCTTTTACTTTTATTGATCTTTGCTATCGTTTCCTTCATTTCTTCTTCATTTATTTCTGATCTGATCTTTATGATTTCTTTCCTTCTCTTAACTTTCGTTTTTTTTGTTCTTCTTTCTCTAATTGCTTTCGGTGTAAGTTTAGGTTGTTTATTTGAAATGCTTCTCGTTTCTTAAAGTAGGCTTGTATAGCTATAAACTTCCCTCTTAGAACTTCTTCTGCTGCATCCCATAGGTTTTGGGTCATCGTGTTTTCATTGTCATTTGTTTCTAGGTGTTTTTTGATTTCCTCTTTGATTTCTTCAGTGATCTCTTGATTATTAAGTAGTGTGTTGTTTAGACTCAGTGTGTTTGTATTTCTTACAGATTTTTTCCTGTAATTGATATCTAGTCTCATAGCGTCGTGGTCAGAAAAATACTTGATATGATTTCAACTTTCTTAAATTTACCAAGGCTTGATTTCTGACTCAAGATATGATCTATCCTGGAGAATATTCTATGAGCACTTGAGAAGAATGTGTATTCTGTTGTTTTTGGATGGAATGTCCTATAAATATCAATTAAGTCCACCTTGTTTAATATATCATTTAAAGCTTGTGTTTTCTTATTTATTTTCATTTTGGATGATCTGTCCATTGGTGAAAGTGGGGTGTTAAAGTCCCCTACTATGATTGTGTTACTGTCGATTTCCCTTCTTATGGCTGTTAGTGTTTGCCTTATGTATGGAGGTGCTCCTATGTTGGGTGCATAAATATTTACAATTGTTATATCTTCTTCTTGGATTGATCAATTTGTAGTGTCCTTGATCATTATGTAGTGATCATTATGTAGTGTCCTTGATCATTGTGTAGTGTCCTTCTTTCTCTCTTCTAATAGTCTTTGTTTTAAAGTCTATTTTGTCTGATTGGAGAATTGCTACTCCAGCTTTCTTTTGATTTCCATTTGCATGGAATATCTTTTTCCATCCCCTCACTTCCAGTCTGTGTGTGTCCCTAGGTCTGAAGTGGGTCTCTTGAGGACAGCATATATACAGGTCTTGTTTTTGTATACATTCAGCCAGTCTGTGTCTTTTGGTTGGAGCATTTAATTCATTTACATTTAAGGTAATTATTGATATGTATGTTCCTATTCCCATTTTCTTAATGGTTTTGGGTTTGTTATTGTAGGTCTTTTCCTTCTCTTGTGTTTCCTGCTTAGAGAAGTTCCTTTAGCATTTGTTGTAAAGCTGGTTTGGTGGTGCTGAATTCTTTTAGCTTTTGCTTGTCTGTGAAGCTTTTAATTTCTCCGTCAAATCTGAATGAGATCCTTGCTGGGTACAGTAATCTTGGTTGTAGGTTTTTCTCTTTCATCACTTTAAATATGTCCTGCCACTCCCTTCTGGCTTGCAGAGTTTCTGCTGAAAGATCAGCTTTTAACCTTATGAGGATTCCCTTATGTGTTACTTGTTGTTTTTCCCTTGCTACTTTTAAAATTTGTTCTTTGTATTTAATTTTTGATGGTTTGATTAATATGTGTCTTGGAATGTTTCTCCTTGGATTTATCCTGTATGGGACTCTCTGTGCTTCCTGGACTTGGTTAACTATTTCCTTTCCCATATTAGAGAAGTTTTCAACTGTAATCTCTTCACATATTTTCTCAGTCCCTTTCTTTTTCTCTTCTTCTTCTGGGACCCCTATATTTCGAATGTTGGTGTGTTTAATGTTGTCCCAGAAGTCTCTGAGACTGTCCTCAATTCTTTTCATTCTTTTTTCTTTATTCTGCTCTGCAGTAGTTATTTCTACTATTTTATCTTCCAGGTCACTTATCCGTTCTTCTGCTTCAGTTATTTTGCTATTGATCCCTTCTAGAGAATTTTTAATTTCATTTATTGTGTGGTTCATCTCTGTTTGTTTGCTCTTTAGTTCTTCTAGGTCCTTGTTAAACGTTTCTTGTATTTTCTCCATTCTATTTCCAAGATTTTGCATCATCTTTACTATCATTACTCTGAATTCTTTTTCAGGTAGACTGCCTATTTCCTCCTCATTTGTTAGGTCTGGTGGGTTTTTATCTTGCTCCTTCATGTGCTGTGTGTTTCTCTGTCTTCTCATTTTGCTTATCTTATTGTTTGGGGTCTCCTTTTCCTAGACTGCAGATTTGTAGTTTCCATTGTTTTTGGTGTCTGTCCCCAGTGGCTAAGGTTGGTTCAGTGGGTGTGTAGGCTTCCTGGTGGAGGGGACTAGTGCCTGTATTCTGGTGGATGAGGCTGGATCTTGTCTTTCTGGTGGGCATGACCGCATCCGGTGGTGTGTTTTGGGGTGTCTGTGGCCTTATTATGATTTTAGGCAGCCTCTGTGCTAATGGATGGGGTTGTGTTCCTGTCTTGCTAGTTTTTTGGCATAGGGTGTCCTTCACTGTAGCTTGCTGGTCGTTGAGTGGAGCTGAGTCTTGGCATTGAGATGGAGATCTCTGGGAGATTTTCGCCATTTGATATTACGTGGAGCTGGAAGGTCTCTTGTGGACCAGTGTCCTGAACTTGGCTCTCCCAGCTCAGTGGCAGAGCACTGACGCCTGCCTGGAGCACCAAGAGCTGTCCTCCACACGGCTGGCCCGCGGTCCCAAGGATCGTCATGGTTTTGGCTGGTGAGGCCCCTCCAGAGCCCGCAGCCTCTGTGAGGCCACCCTCCCCTCGGGCTCCGGGGAAGTTCAGTGACGGCAGAGGGAAGAGACCCCGAGCCAGGAGTTCCAGCTCTGTGGAAACGCAGACTCTATTCTGGGCACCTGCCATGAATTTTAAATCTCAAATCTCTCCTTTCCAATTCAACTAAGAATTTAGAAAAATAGTATTTTCTCTTGGGAGTATTTTGGCATTTTCCAAGGGAAAAGAGAGAGAGATTGTCAGTGGGGATTTGCTGATGATGAGAAGAAGGTGGTCACAAAGAAAAGACTGGAGATCTCAGAACTTGGGATGCAGTTGAAGCTTCCTTGTGTGGTTAGGAACTGTCCCCATGTAAGCAAGGGATGGATTTGGCCTTTAGACTATATTTCCGTTAGTGCTAGTGTTTGACAGCCAGTTCCCAATGGCAGCCCGCCACAAATCATGTAAGACCTCCAAGTTGGCATGGCTGATCTCTGACTAATGGGGAGAACTACCCAATGAGAATTAGCAATCTTGCATCACCAGTCAAAATTCTTACATTACCTTTCATGTGGGTAACAGCACAAGACTTCCAAAAGGAGTTAGGACTGGTTTTAACATGGACTGTTGGTCAGTGAGACAGGAAATATTTAACATGAATCAGACTCATTTGGAATAGTTTTGATTTGTCTTGATCCTAAGGTTTCCCGGTGTTAGTATTACTGAGCACTCATTTAGCCCTTTCATGTATCGAAAAAAATGTGCCCTCTCATCATTCCTGGATAGATACAATTGGCCTGATTTGACTCTCTCATGGTTTTTATTTGTAACAGATTTTTCAACCTAACACTTTTGGAGAAGTGGGTCTCTTACATGTTAAACTAAGAAAACCAGTCCTGGCCAACTATTCCAAAGAACAGTGTTGCTATCATAGGCTGAATTGATCCCAGATGGATTCTGGAGTGAGAGGACTAACAGTTACATAAAGTGGCCTAAATCTGAATTACACAGTGGTGACCTTCTGGAAGAGGGCTGACCCACAACCACGTGTCCTCAGAGTTGGGGCATAGATACTATTTCCTTTGGAGTTTGGATGGCATGAGGTGGTCAAAATGATTTGAAAAATATTAAGTTAAGCTGGCATCGGAAGATGGCATAGTGTGAGAACAAATGCAGCAACTGAGGTAGTAAACTTGCCTTCGTCGTCATTGATGTCAGAAATTACAAGCTAAGGGTCCAGGATGGAGGTGATTTATCCTTTTTACCTTGCCTCTTTAGACTGTGTTGAGAAATCCTGCTTTTGTATGTTTGCTGCAACGTCTTTTGGTAATAATGACATCTGAGCAGAGGAAGACATGGTTGTGGCTTTCTGAGTCCTCTCTACCAGGATGATAAATATAATGACAATAATGAAAACACCCAGAGTGCTTCTTTATTTATCTCTCCATGTGAACTCATAGATTGAAGGAGCTCTCATGTAGTGGATTCCCCTGGTAGGAATATACACAAACAACACCAAACCTACAGGATCTATCCTGGACCAGAGGACCCATGTCTGATCCCAGGTAACTGGAGGATCCTTAGCAGACTGTGGGATTAGATGGGACTATCTCTTCATTATTCTGTTCTTAAGGGGCATATGAACTGTGTACTGAGAATGGATTTTTCAGGACACAGGCTATAAAATATATAGGAATGTATAAGGAATGACCAAGAACTGATCTCAGGTGGCCTTGGCCTGCAGTGGCTTGAAGCAGGGTTTCAGTTCCCAGCCAGTGACTGAGGTCAGGTTACAGGGGTGAGAGCACCGAATTCTAGCCACTAGGCTAGTGGTCAGTGACAAGGCCCTGGCCCTACAGCTTTGCAGAAAAAGAATTCCTGCAAAGACGGAAAGTAGTGAAACAAGTAAAGAATTTATTAGGAAGAAAAAAAGAAGTACAGTATGTGTGGATAGACACACGGGCGGGCTCAGAGAGAGAGTCGCGCCCTTGTGGCAGTTTGAATCACTTCTATGGGGCATTTCTTCTGGGTTTCCTTTGACCAATCATTTTGATTTGCCTGGTTCAGAGTCCATATTTGGTGTATCTCAGGATTTTCCCATGTGTGCGTGCACATCTCTTAGCCAAGATGGAGTCTACCGAAGAGGCCTATGGGTAGGTTTGACCACTTGGCGTCACTCCCCTTTTGACCATCAAGGAGCCTTTCTACACATGTGTAGTTGCGGAGGTCTCCTGACTTTGAGAATGAGGAATATGTGGTCTCTTATCTTCTATCTGGGCAGGGCCCAGCCTTCTCTCTCAGTTGTCCTGTTATTCCCATCTTGGAGTATCGGTCCACAAGGAACGAAATCAAAACGTTTGCCCTGAGGGCCCATCTATCTCCTGCCTCAGAACCAAGGTCAGAATAGGGGGATCAGATGAATTCCTAGTTTCACCCAACATTAATTTAATACTGTAGAGTCAGGAAAGCATTCAAGGGAGGTGTGCTCTGTAAGGTCACCAGAGGGAAATTTGAAGTTTTTGGACCAAAACTGAAATTGTGTGAATTTTACAATATAGTCAACAGGAGAAATATTAACATGTGATTGTGTAAAAAATGAGGGTTGTAATATCTCACAGATACTGCCATTTTCTGTGATTTTCACGGCAAAGTCAACTGGAAAATAGAGGTTGTTGAATCTACTAGATTTTTTCTCTGTTCTCCAGTCTGCCTTCCCTCCTTCACCTAGAAGCACTTAGGCAGCGAGCACTTTTTGATTACTCTCCTTATTCTGATTGCATCTTTGGTGGACAATTTAATTCTCAACTTCCTCCTTGGCTTCCCCCCTCCTTGGTGTTCCTTGGAATCAAACACCATAGTAGGCTGCAACAAATCCTACTCTCAAACAGATTCTAGTCCTTGCTGTTTTGTTTTATTTTAGTACCTGTACTTCTAACAAATTCTACTCTAGAAAGCATGATTATACAACAGTAATGCTAAGCCTTGTGCCAGACATTTTATATGTATGATCTCATTTACTCTTCAGAACAATCTTATGAAGTAGGCATAATTACTTTCAATTAATAGATGAGAATTCTGAGTTCAGTGGAAGTTGAACACTGTCCCCAAGACCACACAGGTGGTAAGGGGCACCTGTAGAATTTGGACCCAGGGCTGTGGATTTCTTGACCACTGTGTTACAGTAAGATCTTAGTTTTATAGTAAAAGTGACATCGTTTATTAAAGAATAATGATGATTATTCTTATGGTAACACTTATTTAAATTTCAAATCACTCTCAGATCTTCCTAAATATCGTCCCGCTCTATGGAATCACTTGGTATTTTAATTCAGAAATCTGAGCCTTCGTCCAACTCTACATGTTCTTATGATAGATTTGAAATATGATAGAACTAATGACTGTTTCACCTCTTCTCTCCCCATTTACAGGGCCCTCCACTAATACATATGGTCTCTTGGTACAAACTCAAAAAGGGGCCTCTCCCCCCAAGCAGAAGACGCTTTGTGCCAGGATGCTCATTGGACAAGCCTGAGCTGGATCTCAACCTCTAGTTATCCTCTTGGCTGGGGCCAAAGGGAAAATGTGGAGTGAGGTGAGTCAAGGATCCAAACAGTCGCATTTCAGATAATCATTGAGATATGGATATGTACATTTCATATGGTCATATTTTATGAGAAGCAGGGTGTTAACTGACAAAGGAGAACTAAAACAAATATCAAAGGACAAAGCAATTAGGCCTGAACTGCCAGAGAAAGAGGAAGACTTCGTTGGGATCAATAAAAGCTCTAATCTGCTTCTGAAGCCCCAGGTTTTAACCTTCTGGTTAAACTCTTGATAAGGTGTTCAACTTGTCTGTAATTCCTATAGAAAGTCATCCAGTAATCTGCATGCCTCAGCTAACATCTCCCTCAAATGAGGCTCAGTGCATAGCAAAGTGTTCAAGTAGGCCAACTAATAAACCCTCATCTGACTTCTCCCTGGACTCTCATGTGAATAGAACAGATATGATTCCAAACTAGGAGTATAACTATGGCACCAAAGTAAGGTTCTGATTGGCCATTATACTTGGATCTGGAAGAACTTATAAAACAAGTTAGGGTATTTTCCTTCTTCAACCAGGTTTATAAAGAATAGCCCAACACCCCGGGCAAGGGTGTTACAGGGAAGAAGTATTGCGCTTTTTTAGGGCCTTTCGGTCGCTCTAAGTTTGGACACATGCCTTACAACATACAGGAGGCATGCACGAATCAGCACTCAGAAATGCCCTGGCTGACATGTCTCGTGGCTTAATTATAGCCATGCATATCCGCAGCACAGCACGGGTGTCTTGAATGATTCCCATAGCAATATCTACACTCTGGTCTCCCTCAGGTTTCTAGCTATTCAGCCCAGAGATGGGTACTGATATGCTGTACCATAATTACAGTTGTCCTACCAGTAGATTCCATTTCAACTTTTCAGAGTTCTCAATAAAATTATCCAGAAGTCCTGTACCTTAATTCTAATCCAGTGTTTTTCAAATTGTAGCTTGCCACCCATTAATGGATTTGAAATCAATTGAATGGGCCATTACTGGTGTTTTGGGGAGAAATGACATTAAATAGAGTAGAAGAGAGTAGTAAATATCAAAGTGGACTACACATAATAAAGATTAGTATTGATGCTTGAAACGTTCTCTATATTCCATCTAAGATGTAGCATTCCATATAAGATATACATTTTTTCATCATAAATCTCTTAAATCAGGATGAGTTTTGTTATAGACAACATTTTTTCTTTCTCAGTGGTAAAATTATGGTTTATCTTGCAATTGATGACAACTCAGATTTGTGTATGTGTATATTGGGTTTCAACGTAAAATGTGTTTCTCTTTGTGGGTCATGGCTGAAAGAGCTAGAAGCAGACTTGATTTAACCCAGCCTTTCCAGGTTGCCTTCTCCACTGGAAGTTGGACAGTTAGTCTCTTGCTGCCTGTAGACTATACACAGAATTTCTGAGCCTCCAATGTCACCCCATTTCCTGATGAGGAATGGCTGTCCTCCCTCCACAGGGAAGTATGCATTCCAAAACTAGTCATCTCTATGTAGTCTCTCTTTGGATGTTGAAGATGATTCAGCCGGGATGGTAATAGTGTCAGAGATCTTGGGTAATGGGGCTTCTCTGGTCTGACCCTCCTGTCTACTGTTCATGCCAATGCCTCCCAAAAGAGACTTCTTGGTGGTAAAGCAGGCTTGCAGGTGGAAGAGTGAGATGCTTCTAGATTTTTCTTTTGCGAACACCACCCCCTAAGCCTACCTGTGGTTTTTCCTGTTAGCCAGGGCTTCCTGTGGCCAACAGTGAGGGTTCACTAGAGCAGTGGACTTTTAAGGTCCTTGGGATTTCTCATATCTCAGGTGGTTTCTGCCTCTTTCTCAGGCTGACAACTCAGTAGGATTCCCAGCATCACTTACAGAGGGCAAGTCACAGGGCGCTGCTGAGCCCTCTGGCTCAGATACTGTCCTTTATAGATATGTAAGGGAAACAGGTCTGCATTACACCAGGGGCCATAGCCCTACCTCTCTTTTGCTCTATCCAGAAAGGGAAGTTCTTAACCCAAAGGAATGAGCCACTTAATGGGAATTTTTAGATTCTGTGGCTATTGAGAGGAGAGGTGTAATTTCCTGTCATTCCTTGGGCCCTGTCCCTACCCCAAATCCTCCCCCTTAGATAGTCATCTTATCAATGTCCCCAAACACTGCAAGCTAGAGTCTTAAATGCTGTATAAAACCCTAAAACCTCTTGTGTTTGACTCCAAATTTGTTCCGCCTGCAAATCCTGCCCACTTTCCTCAAGTTCAAGTGCTACCCTCCCCAACAACCTCTATCTTGACTCCAACCACGTAGAATCACCTTGTCTCTTTTTGCACTTTATGTAAGTGGAACTGTACAGGTTGTGCTTTTCTGTGTCTAGCTCCTTTTATTCATCATTATGTTCATGAAATTCATCCATATTTTTGCATGTTCCTGTAGATCATTTGTTCTCATTTGCTGTAAAGTATCACATTTTTGTGAATATACCACAAATTAGTCCTCCATTCGACTACTGAGGGTATTTGGGTAGTTTCTACGGTTTACCTATTGCACATAGTGCTGCTATGAACATCCTAGTACCTTCTAGGATGTATACCTAGGAGCAGAATTAATGAATCGTAGGGAATATATATTCAGCTTTAGTAGATTCTGAAAATGAACTTTTTCATTTCAGCCATTCTGGTGATTGTGTAATAGCATTTCATGTGGTTTTATTTTGCATTTCCCTGATGGCGAATGGAGTTGAGAATCTTTCCTGTGCTTATTGGTTATTTGGATAGCTTATTTTGTGAATCGTCTATACATTTTTCTATTGGGTTGCCTGTCATTTTCTTACTGATTTATGAAAGTTATTCTGGATGTGAGTCCCTTATCTGATGTATGCCATTGCAAATATCCTTTCCACTGTGGAGTTGCCTTTTAATTCTCTTAATAATGTCTTTTGATGAACAGGTGCTCTTAGATTTAATATTGTCTAATTTATCAATTTTATGTTTAATGTTTTCTGTGTCCTCTTTAAGAGCTTTTTGCCTACTCCAAAGTCATGAAAATATTCTCCTATGTTTTAACAATTTTTTAAAAAGGTCCAATTCCTTCTTTTCTGCCTTTTCTTCTTACCTTTACTTTCCTTACTTTTCTTGCTTTCTATGACTCCCCCCTTTCCTGTTTCTCCTTTCCTTACTTTTTTTTCCCCTCTGTTTCTCTGTCCAAATAAGCAGCATAAGAAAACCTTTCATCTTTTCATTATGAAAATCAGATTCATCCTCAGCCTAAAATATTCCGTGGTCTACCAAAGCTTTCAGGATGAAGTTGGAATTTCTTAGCTTAGGAATTAAGGTTTATAATGCTCTTTCTCCTGCCTACCTCTCTGGCCTCCCCTGATTACTGTCTCCACCTGAAACATACTCTTCATTGCAATCATATTGTGATATTAAAGTTCCTAAAGATATCTGCTTTTTTATGCTTCCATGCCTTTGCATATGCTGTTCTGTCTGCCTGGTACACTCTTCCTCCTTTTCTTTTTAATTAATTACCATTCATCCTTCAAAACTCAGCCCAACAAAGTTTTCTCTGGTGATCTTTCTGCTCCACACATCTGGTTTAGCTGTGCTTCCTTTGCTCCCTCAGCATCCTGGGCATATCTGGGTTATGACACTTATCACACTCTATCATTTTGCCTGTCTTTCTCCCTCACTGGAGTCACAAGATGCTTGAGAGCAAGGACAGTGTCTTATTGGCCTTTATGTGTCTAATGTCAATATGCCTGGATTGTAGAAGATGCTCTAAGTGTTGAGTAAGTACATTTGGAGATCAATGCAGCCCTGCTTTATGGCTGAGGAAAACAGTGGATGTGAAGTGATAACCAGACCAAACTAGACAGAAGAGATGGAATTTATTGAGGATACATGCACCAGCATTTTCTGTTATTGGGACCTCTTGATTGAGAATTCTGTGTGGAGCTTTCCCATAGCATATTGGTTTTGCTAGTAAGCTCTGCACTAGTTCTTTTTCTTATCTGTTCTCTCTGGAAGTTTATGGTTCATTTTGAGAGAACTGGCAATATTTAAATGCTCTGGTAACATCATTACATCAGTTCCCTTTCTGTACACCTTGTCAAGAGATTTCCTAGCCATTCATCTATCTTAAGAAAAAATAAATGAAATCACTTTTGCTAGCTCATGTCTTTCATTTTTTGTTAAGTGTTCATGTTATATTTTTATTTAATTAATTATGAATAAGCAATGTGTGCATATGGTTTAAATTCAAAAGGTGAGAAGGATATATAGTGAAAAGATTCTTCCTAAAAGCCTCATTTTAACAATACCAAATGTTGGGGGAGATTGGTTCAAGATGGCAGAGTAGAAGGATGTGCGCTCACTCCCTCTTCTGAGAGCACCGGAATCACAACTAACTGTTGAACAATCATCGACAAGAAGACACTGGAACTCACCAAAAGGATACCCCACATCAAAAGACAGAGAAGAAACCACAATGAGACAGTAGGAGAGGCACAATCACAATAAAATCAAATCCCATAACTGCTGGGTGGGTGACTCGCAAAATGGAGAACAGTTATACCACAGAAGTCCACCCACTGGAGTGAAGGTTCTGAGCCCCATATCAGGCTTCCCAACCTGGGGGTCTGGCAACAGGAGTAGGAATTCCCAGAGAATCAGACTTTGAAATCTAGCGTGATTTGCTAGCAGGACTTGGACAGGACTGAGGGAAACAGAGACTCTTCTCTTGGAAGGCACACACAAAGTAGTGTGCACATCAGGACACGGGGGAAGGAGCAGTGACCCCATAAGAGACTGAACCAGACTTACCTGTTAGTGTTGGAGGGTCTCCTACAGAGGCGGGAGGTGGCTGTGGCTCACCACAGGGACAAGGACACTGGCAGCAGAAGTTCTGAGAAGTACTCCTTGGCATGAGCCCTCCTGGAGTCCACCATTAGCCCCACCAAAGAGCCTGTAGCCTCCAGTGCTGGGTTGCCTCAGGCCAAACACCCAACATGGAAGGAACACAGCCCCACCCATCAGCAGACAAGTGGATTAAAGTTTGACTGAGCTCTTCCCACCTGATCAACACCCAGGTCTACCCACCAGCAGTCCCTTCCATCAGGAAGCTTGCACAAACCTTTTAGATAGCCTCATCCACCAGACGGCAGACATCAGAAGCAAGAAGGACTGCAGTCCTGCAGCCTGTGGAACAAAAAACACAGTCACAGAAAGACAGACAAAACGAAAAGGCAGAGGACTATGTCCCGGATGAAGGAACAAGATAAAACGCAGGAAAACAACTAAATGAAGTGGACATAGGCAACCTTCCAGAAAAAAGAATTCAGAATAATGATACTAAGCATGATTCAGGACCCCGGAAAAAGAATGGAGGCAAAGATTGAGAATATGCAACAAATGTTTAACAAAGACCTAGAAGAATTAAAGAACAAACACCTAGAAGAATTAAAGAACAAATAAACAAAAGAATTAAAGAGATGAACAATAAAATAACTGAAATGAAAAATACACTAGAAGGAATCAATAGCAGAATAACTGAGGCAGAAGAACAGATAAGTGACCTGGAAGACAGAATGGTGGAATTCACTGCTGTGGAACAGAATAAAAAAAGAAGAATGAAAAGAAATGAAGACACCGTAAGAGACCTCTGGGACAACGTTAAATGCACCAACATTTGCATTATAGGTGTTCCAGAAAGAGAAGAGAAGGGAAGGGACCTGAGAAAATCTTTCAAGATATTATAGCTGAAAACTTCTCTAAATGGGAAAGGAAATAGCCACCCAAGTCCAGGAAGCACAGAGAGTCTCAGGAAGGATAAATGTAAGAAGAAACACACTGAGACACATAGTAATAAAATTGACAAAATTAGACAAAGAAAAATTATTAAAAGAAACAAGAGAAAAATGACAAATAATATACAAGGAAACTCCCATAAGGTTAACAGCTGATCTTTCAGCAGAAACTACAAGCCAGAAGAGAGTGGCACGATATATTTAAAGTGATGAGAGGGAAGAACCTACAACCAAAGTTATTCTACCCAGCAAGGATCTCATTCAGATTCAGTGGAGAACTCAGTAGCTTCAAAGAGAAGCAAAAGCTTAGAGAATTCAGCATCACCAAACCAGCTCTACAACAAATGCTAAAGGAACTTCTCTAAGTGGGAAACACAAGAGAAGAAAAGGAACAACAAAACAAACCCAAAACCATTAAGAAAATTGTAATAGGAACATACATATCGATAATTACCTTAAATGTGAATGGATTAAATGCTCGAACCAAAAGACATAGCCTCGCTGAATGGATAAAAAACAAGACCCATATATATGCTGTCTACAAGAGACCCACTTCAGACCTAGGGACACATACAGACTGAAAGTGAGGGGATGGAAAAAGATATTCCATGCAAATGAAAATCAAAAGAAAGCTGGAGTAGCAATACCCATATCAGATAAAATAGACTTTAAAATAAAGACTATTACAAGAGACAAGGAAAGACACTACATAATGATCAAGGGATCAATCCAAGAAGATATAACAATTATAAATATATATGCACCCAACATAGGAGCACCTCAATACATAAGGCAAATGCTAATGGCTATAAAAGAGGAAATCAAAATTAACACTATAATAGTGGGAAACTTTAACACCTCACTTACACCGATGGACAGATCATCCAGACAGAATATTAATAAGGAAACACAAGCTTTAAATGACACAATAGACCAGAAAGATTTAATTGATATTTATAGGATATGCCATCTGAAAACAGCAGATTACACTTTCTTCTGAAGTGCATATGGAACATTCTGCAGGATAGATCACATCTTGGGTCACAAATAAAGCCTCGGTAAATTTAAGAAAAATGAAATCATAGCAAACATCTTTTCTGACCACAGCACTATGAGATTAGAAATCAATTGTAGGGAAAAAACCGTAAAAAACACAAACACATGGAGGCTAAACAATACGTTACTACATAACCAAGAGATCATTAAAGAAATCAAAAATACCTAGAAACAAATAACAATGAACACACGACAATCAAAAACCTATGGGATGCAACAAAAGCAGTTCCAAGAGGGAAGTGTATACTGAAACAATCCTACGTCAAGAAACAAGAAAAATCTCAAATAAACAATCTAACCTTACACCTAAAGGAACTAGAGAAAGAAGAAAAAAAAACCCAAAGTTAGTAGAAGGAAAGTAATCATAAAGATCAGAGCAGAAATAAATGAAATAGAAACAAAGAAAACAATAGCAAAGATCAATAAAACTAAAAGCTGGTTCTTTGAGAAGATAAACAAAATTGACAGACCATTAGCCAGACTTATCAAGAAAAAGAGGGAGAGGACTCAAATAAATAAAATTAGCAATGAGAAAGGAGAAGTTACAATGGACACTCTAGAAATACAAAGCATCCTAAGAGACTACTACAAGCAACTCTATGCCAATAAAATGGACAACCTGAAAGAAATGCACAAATTCTTAGAAAGGTATAACCTTCCAACACTGAACCAGAAAGAAATAGAAAATATGAACAGACCAATCACAAGTAATGAAATTGAAACTGTGATTAAAAATCTTCCAACAAACAAAAATCCAGGACCAGATGGCTTCACAGGTGAATTCTATCAAACATTTAGAGAATAGCTAACACTCATCCTTCTCAAACTCTTCCAAAAATTTGCAGAGGAAGGAACACTCCCAAGCTCATTCTACGAGGCCATGGTCACCCTGATACCAAAACCAAAGATACTACAAAAATAGACAGTTACAGACGAATATCACTGATGAATACAGATGCAGAAATCGTCAACAAAATACTAGCAAACAGAATCCAGCAACACAAAAGGATCATACACCATGATCAAATGGGATTTATCCCAGGGATGCAAGGATTCTTCAGTATATGCAAATCAATCAATGTGATACACTATATTAAAAAATTGAAGAATAAAAACCATATGATCATCTCAATAGATGCAGAAAAAGCTCTGGACAAAATTCAACACCCATTTATGATAAAAGAAACTCTCCAGGAAGTGGGCATAGAGGGAACCTACCTCAACATAATAAAGGCCATATACGACAAACCCACAGAAAACATTCTCAATGGTGAAAAACTGAAAACATTTCCTCTAAGATTAGGAACAAGACAAGGATGTCCACTCTCACCACTGTTATTCAACATAGTTTTGGAAGTCCTAGCCATGGCAATCAGAGAAGAAAAAGAAATAAAAGGAATACAAATTGGAAAAGAAGAAGTAAAACTGTCACTGTTTGCAGATGACATGATACTATACGTAGAGAACCCTAAAGACTCTACCAGAAAACTACTATAGCTAATCAATGAATCTGGTAAAGTTGCAGGATACAAAATTAATGCACAGAAATCTCTGGCATTCCTATACACTAACAATGAAAGATCGGAAAGAGAAATGAAGGAAAGAATCCCATTCACCACTGCAACAAAAAGAATAAATTACCTAGGAATAAACCCACCTAAGGAGGTGAAAACCTGTACTCATAAAACTATAAGACCCTGATGAAGGAAATCAAAGATGACACTAACAGATGGAGAGATATACCATGTTCTTGGATTGGAAGAATCAATATTGTGAAAATGACTATCCTAACCAAAGCAATCTACAGATTCAATGCAATCCCTATCAAATTACCAATGGCATTTTTCACAGAACTAGAACAAAAAGTCTTAAAATTTGTATGGAGACACAAAAGACCCCGAATAGCCAAAGCAGTCTTGAGGGAAAAAAACGTAGCTGGAGGAATCAGACTCCCTGACTTCAGCCTATACTACAAAGCTACAGTAATCAAGACAATATGGTATTGGCACAAGAACAGAAATAGACATCAATGGAACAGGTTTAGAAAGCCCAGAGATAAACCCACGCACCTATGGTCAACTAATCTATGACAAATAAGCCAAGGATAGGCAATGGAGAAAAGACAGTCTCTTCACTAAGGAAAACTGGACAGCTACATGTAAAAGAATGAAATTAGAACACTCCCTAACACCATACACAAAAATAAACTCAAAATGGATTTAAGACCTAAATGTAAGACCGGATACTATAAAACTCTTAGAGGAAAACATAGGAAGAACACTCTTTGACATAAATCACAGCAAGATCTTTTTTGACCCGCCTCTTAGAGTAATGGAAATAAAAACAAAAATAAACAAATGAGACCTAATGAAACTTAAAAGCTTTTGCACAGCAAAGGAAACTATAAACAAGACGAAGAAACAACCCTCAGAATGGGAGAAAATATTTGCCAACAATTCAACGGACAAAGGATTAATGTCCAAAATATATAAACAGCTCATGTAGCTCAATATTAAAAAAACATACAACCCAATCCAAAAATGGGCAGAAGACCTAAATAGACATTTCTCCAAAGAAGACTTACAGATGACCAAGAGGCACATGAAAAACTGCTCAACATCACTAATTACTAGAGAAATGCAAATCAAAACTACAGTGAGGTATCAGTTCACACTGGTTAGAATGGGCATCATCTACAAACAACAAATCTAGAAACAACAAATGCTGGAGAGGGTGTGGAGAAAAGGGAACCCTCTTGTACTGTTGGTGGGAATGTAAATTGATACAGCCACTATGGAGAACAGTATGGAGTTTCCTTAAAAAACTAAAAATAGAATCACCCTATGACCCAGCAATCCCACTACTGGGCATATACCCAGAGAAAACCATAATTCAAAAAGACACATGCACCCCAGTATTCATTGCAGCACTATTTACAATAGTCAGGTCATGGAAGCAACCTAAATGCCCATCGACAGACGAATGGATAAAGAAGATATGGTACATACATACAATAGAATATTACCCAGCCATAAAAAGGAACGAAATTGGGTCATTTGTAGAGATGTGGTTGGATCTAGAGACTTGTCATACAGGGTGAAGTAACTTCGAAAGAGAAAAACAAATATCGTATATTAAAGCATATATGTGGAACCTAGAAGAATGGTACAGATGAACCGGTTTGCAGGGCAGAAATAGAGATACTGATGTAGAGAACAAACGTATGGATACCAAGGGGGGAAGCTGCGGGGGTGGTGGTGGTGGTGGGATGAATTGGGAGATTGGGATTGACATGTATACACTAATATGTATAAAATGGATAACTAATAAGAACCTGCTGCATAAAAATTAAAATAAAATTCAAGAAAAAAGACACATGCACCCCAATGTTCATTGCAGCACTATTTACAATAGCCAGGTGATGGAAGCAACCTATATGCCCATCGACAGACGAATGGATGAAGAAGATGTGGTACATATATACAATGGAATATTACTCAGCCATAAAAAGGACCGAAATTGGGTCATTTTTAGAGATGTGGATGGACCTAGAGACTGTCATACAGAGTGAAGTAAGTCAGAAAGAGAAAAATATCATGTATTAATGCATATATGTGGAATCTAGAAAAATGGTACAGGTGAACCAGTTTGCAAGGCAGGAATAAGAGACACAGATGTAGAGAACAAACGTATGGACACCAAGGGGGAAAAGCAGGGGGAGGGGTTGGGTGGTGGTGGTGGGATGAATTGGGAGATTGGGATTGACACAGGTACACTAATATGTATAAAATAGATAGCTAATAAGAACCTGCTGTATAGAAAAATAAATTAAAAAAACAATACCAAATGTTGGCAGCAATGTGGAGTAACTAACTGGAACTCTCATGTACTTGGGAGTGTAAATTGGTACAAACACTTGGAAAAGCTGCTTGGAAATATCTGCTAAATCTTAAATACTTTTACCTGTGGATCTAACAATTCCTCAGAAGTGAGTTTTTGTATGTCCTCCAAAAGACTCCTTGAATACTACCAGAATACTCCTAGCAAATTTTATTCATTACGTCTCTAAACTGAAAACAATGCAATGTTCACCATAAGTAGTGTATATACAAACTATGGTATATTGATACATCATTTATTCATATGCAATGGAATACTACATGGTAATGAAAAAGGACTGCCACATGCAAGAAGATGGTTGAATCTCATAGCCATAATGTCCAATGAAAGAAGCCAGACATGAGAGATTAGATACTGTATGAATCCATCTATATTGTGATCTAGGTCAGAGGCCAGTTGTCTTTTGGGTCTGGGAATTGACTGGATAGGAGCAGGGGGTGGTGTCCTCTGGGGTTCTGGAAATGTTCTGTGTTTGACCAAGGTTGTGGTTATAAGGGTGAATACTTATGTGAAAATTCACTGAGCTGTTCACTTAAGATTTGCACACTTTACCTCAATAGAATAGTAAATAATAATGTTAAAAACACACCCACAAAAACATTTTAAAAAGTCTCTTCCTATTTTCCAAGCTCTCCTCCCTACAGATAACCAGTATTATCACTGTTTTTGGTGAACCCTTTCAAGGATATTTTGTGCAAGTATAGACAAATGAATATATATGTACATGCATGGGTATTTAAAGGTGTGTATGTAATTTTTTTTGCTGTTTTATAAATAGATGGTAGCTTTTTATACCAACTGTTTTGTTCCTTTCGGGTTTTTTCCTCAACAATCTTGGAGGTTGTTAGATGTTTTGGTATATAAGTTTTATGTATTATAACATAAGTGATAGCCTGAATTATTCTCTACCCTGACCAAAGAAGGTTGTGGTAAAATATAAATAGAAGGAATGATGGTAGATGTTGTAAACCCGTGAAGTCTGCTTTCTATTGATTATCTCAGTGTTAATGGCAGTGCTACCCTGGAACTAACATTAAAGCAAGTTTAGACTTAAAATTGGTAGATAAGTTAAAAAATAACCATTCCAGAGACTTGTAATTTTCCAGTTCTAGTTGAATGGTTTATGTCTTTTCTTCAAATTGAAGTATGGAGTGATGTCTTCATTAAGTGATAGGAGATTTAAAACTATTTTCAAACTTCCTGAGTCCAGAGACTGTTTGGAGGTTCAGTTCACTCTTCAGGTCCAAATGAATGTCCTGAAGCCATCAGTCAAGCGTAATTTTTGAGCACGTGCTGTGTCAGGTGCTGTCTCACTGTGTGCTCCCCTGGCCTTCCTTCTGTGCCTGTGACGGGGGAAGGGCTCTCCCTCTTCTTATAAGGCCTCTGGTCCTAGGGGATTAGGGTTCTACCCTCTTGACCTCGTTTAACCTTAATTACTTCCTAAAGACCCTATGTCCAAATACAGTCACATTGAGGGTTAGGGCTTCAATTTATGAATTTGGGGAGGGCATAGGTCAGTCCATAGCAGTTACTAAACCTACCTGAAAGCTTGTTTCCTCGTCTGTAAAATGAGGATAATAACGTTTGTCTCATTGCGTTAGTGGTAGGATTGAAAGATATATGGTGCACCAAAGGTATCTGATGTTTGTTTTCTTTTGTTTTTTAACTTTGTTCCTTTGGAGAGAAAATAGTGAAAGTGAGGACTGTCCTGACTCTGTGGCAATGTGTGGGTTTATTGATAGAATCCTAAAGCCAGAAGGTCGCACAGCATTTAAATGACTTGTCCAAGGTCACCTGTTAAGCGAGTTATAGAAATTGCACTGAACCCTAGGTCTTAGGACCATCGGGGCTGTGTTACACTGCACTGGATGACTTATTTCGCTCAAGGTTGACAGGAGTGGGAGGACTTCCCAGCAGCCTTAGATTTTTCTTGGGTATTTCACAGCAGTGCCACCCCCAGACACAGGCAGGCGTTATGGGCGGAGGGGAACGCTATGTGCCCTGTGGAAAGCTACCCTTTCATTGGATTAGTGAACTGGGCTGGCCTCTTCTGCTATGCACCGCTCTGGCCTCCCAGTATCTAGTTTCAGAAGAGCATGACTGGCCCACACTCAGGTCAGGGAGACAAGGTTGTGGGGGGGTCACCAGTGTCCTTGGGGAAAGGGGATCGTGCTTCTTGCCGGGCAGGAGGCATACACCAACTGCGTTGTAAAGCACACCAGCTCAGGCAGCTGAAAGAATTTGCCCTCTAAGGGCTTTGGGTTTTGAGGGACAATATCTGCGATTGAATGACTCTCTCCTCTGAACTCCACATGGCTCCTGTTACCCCATCATTCCAGCCTGCATAAATATTCTCTCTCTAGCCATGGGCGGCTGGGTACAGAATCCCAGGCTGACTGGTGAGAGGGTGGAGAGTGTGCTGCCTCCCAACTGATAGGATTTAAGGGGCAACTGTCCTCAAAGAATCCTCCAATATGGTGGTTCTATGCCTGAACTCCCACCATTAGCAAGGAATTCTTTTGTGTGCTGAAGGCTTTGGGGTGGGTCATTATCATCCCCCTTGGAGACTTCAGGACACCTGGGTAGGATGAGAGGAAGCCGGTGGGTCTCTGTTATCAGGCAGCTGACAATGAGATCCCCTGAAGGGGTGACACAGAGTAGGCTGAGGAACGGTGAGGTTGAAAGGCAACCTGCCGTGAGTTTATCTAACCCCTTTGACTTACAGTCAAGGAAACCAAAGTAAAAAGACTTGTCTAAGGTCACACAACCGGTTAGGACAGAGCCAAGCCCGATACCCAGGCTTTCGACTTCTGCTTCTGTCTTATTTATTTGGTATAAGCAATGCTGAAGAACACAGATGCTGCAGAACAGTGAAGGCTGGAACACAGGGACTGGAAAGGCACCAAAGACAAACTCTGACTGCTTCCCAGCTGCCCCTGAGGCCAGTCCTGGTGTCAGCGCTCATGTAGGCAATCCGTGCGTATAAACCGAGTCCGACTCCAAAAGTTCATTCTTAGGTTTATTTCTTGAATCATGGGGCTTGTTTTCCTGTGGAAATACTAGTTGAAATGTTTTAAATGGTGAATTAGGTTCCCAAGACCTTTCTATGGAAACCTGTTTCATTCATGCAGTACCTGAAGGGAAGTATTAATTAGAGCATTTCAATTAATCCTGCTGTTCCCGGTGAATTTAAGGTTCTTGTCTCATCACAGAAAGAATTCAGAAATGAGACAGGGAGGTCAAGAACGTGAAGTGAGGATTTATTTAAATAAGAATACACTTAGCGGGAGAGCAGGCAGACAGGTGAGGAGCTGCTGCCCTGGGCTTCTTTTGCAAGCCGGTTATGAGGGGCCTACAAATGAAGGGGCGGAATATTCTCTGGGGAAGGAGGAGTTTGCGGGTCATATTCCCTGATTTTCATCCCAGCTCCATCTTCCCGAGGGGAGGAGGGATTTTTCTCCTTATTTAGCTTAGATCAGAAGTGTCATGGCGTCGGTGCATAATGGGTACTTCTTATCTGCAAGTCTAATTTTACTGTAATGACAGCGTAATGAGCAACAGGTTGCATGTGGATGCAGGAGGTTCCCGCCTTTCCCCACCTTTCTTTGTCTGCCTTCAGGACACTTATCACCCAAAATGTGTGGTTTCCTGTGGGGGTTCCTGCTTTTCTTTGTCTGCCCATGGACCCCTGCTGTTTACAAGATGCAGTAATTTCCTGCCGCCCGGCCCCTGCCCCCCTTTCTCTGCTCATATCTAGCCACCTGCCTGCCTGTAACACTACCTGACAATTGTTACATTATTAGTTATATGGGAATATAATATATAATGAATTCTAAATCAGGTTAGAAGAAAGGTATCTCCCGTAGAGGACAGGGGTGGCTCTCCTAGAACAGAGTCTGGAGGATGGGACGGGGCACAGATTAGGAAGGGGTGGGGAGGGAGTGCAGCCATACTCTCTGAACCTCAGCTGTAAAATAAAAAATAGTAGGAATGATGTTGCCCCGCCCGCTTCATAGGATTGACTGAAGGCCTGAGTGAGATAGTAAATGGAAAAGCGCTTTGAAAAAAATAATGAGAACACTTGTCTAAGGTAAGACCTTTCTAGGTCAGTCACTCCCTAGATGGTTCGATGGGGTGGTTCTATGGGGCTGTGTTCAGGCCTCAATTAGTAGTAGTACTGATGGTAATAACAACTCCAGTAGTGACAGTAAACTAATTTGTACAGAGAGCTTTCTAGTTGTCAGCTGTGGTGCTGGTGCTTTATACTATTAACTTATACCCATTGTAATGGTTAATTTTATGTATTAACTTGGCTGGGCCACAGTACCCAGACATTTGGTCACACAGTAGTCCAGATGTTGCTGTGAAGGTATTTTTCAGATGAGATTAACGTTGAAATCAGTAGACTTTGAGGAAAGCAGAGTACCTCCCTAATGGGATGGGCCTCATCTAATCAGTCGAAGGCCTTAAAATTCTGAGATTTCCTAAGGAAGGAGGAATTGAGCCTCCAGACTGCCTTCAGACTCAGACTTGAACTGTAAAACTCTTGCCTGCCAGTCTGCTCTGATTTCAGACTTGGCAGCTTGAACAATCCCGTGAGCTAATTCCTTAAAATCAATCCATCTTTCTGTCTCTGTCTCTGTCTCTGTCTCTCTGTCTACACACACACACACACACACGTATGTCATGTGTTGTTTCTCTGGACGATGCTGACTTGTATACCCAATTAACAGGGGAAGAAACAACATAAACACGTGAAAATAGAAAACATAAAACAGGCATTTTCTTAAGTAAGCAGATACGGCAGAGACTGGGTTTGTTCACCACGCCGGCTTCCTTTTCCCTCTGGGCCAAGCTAGAGTACACTTCCCAGCCTCCCTTGCCGATAGGTGAGATCATATAACTGAGTCTGGTCCATGGCTGGTGGGTGAGACCGTGCTCACTCTTCCCTGATCTGCTGACTCCAAGGCTCTGGGTACTGGCAGGGCCATGGATGGAATGAGCCTGAGTCCCTGAATAACTTCATGGAGCCAGGCCTCTTAGCCAAAAGCACACTGTACAGCGACCTGAGTGAGCAGTACCTGTGTTACGTTTAGTCACTGAGATTTGGGGGTTTACTTGTTAATTATAGCACTTTCCCTGACAAATAGTGATGGAGCTAGACTCAAATCTAGGCCATCAGTCTCCGGAGTCTGGATACCTCATCTCTGTACTGATCAAACATCCTCTGTGTTCACTAATCAAGAACTCAGAGTAGGAAGTGTCTCCTTCACTTTTCCCTGCCTGCTCCTGTCTTCCCAAGCAGGGGAGTTCCTGGCTCGTCACTAACTAATAAGCGAGGCCCATTTATGCCGGAGTAGACTGTGGAAACACACAGCGCGTTCTGCCCATTGCCAGCCATTGCTCGCAACGTGGTGCTTTTTGCCTAAGCTCAGTTCAGCAGTGGAGGAATGAACTGTCACAGGGCTGCCCAAGGAGGCTGGCACAAATGCGTTTTTCCACATAAAGTTTGCCATCTATAAACAAAATCAAGGTTCATGGGAATGAGGGCTGCTTTGGTTTCCCTTTTCTGTGCATTGTGGACTGCTCAGCCACTCTTACCTAGGATAGTCACCCTGTCCCATCCAGGGCCCAGGGCAGTTGTACTCCTTGGATTTGTCCAGGGTCAGAAAACCTAGGTGGGCAGGTAGCAGATTAGGCTCTTGCAGCCAAATGTGATTCAAAGGAGCTGACCGACCGAGTCTCTTTACCCCATAGAACAAAGAAATCCCTGCAAGGAGATTTTGCACTAGAAAGGGATACAGTGGGACATGTATGCTTCTACTGAAGCTACCCCAGAAACCCTGCCCATGTTTGTGTGGAAAGGTGACCTTGCACACGAGCTCAGGTACAAAATCTGAATCTTGGGGCATGTGTGGTCTGGCTGAGTCTGTGGGAAGAAGTTGTTCACTTTAGGAAAATGTGAAGTTAAAAATTTAGTATAACAACTATATGAGGTCAAAAGACTTTCGGACAGAATTTTCACTTTTCAGCTAGTATTAAACTTCAGCTTCTCTCTAGTCCACATTTTTGAAATTAAAAGAAAATTAGAGTCTTTGTTTAAATTGACCAGTTAATTTGTTTCTACCACAATGACCACTGACTACCTTTGTTTAAATAAGACAATGGTTGATTTCCTATGGCATAGTAGAATTCAAGTATTTCAAATCAGCATGCCAGATTTGGGGGCATGAGGTATGTGGTTTCACAAAGCTTTCCATGTACCTTTGATCTTTCCAATTCTACAACCCTGGATTTTGTTTTTGTTTTCTGGTGAATTGCTGGATATTTATTGAAGCTTGAGACAACCAAGTTTCTTGATTGTAAGCAACAGAAGTAGGCTTTGGTCAATGTCAGGTAAATGGAGATTTGTTTATTTATGTTAGGACTCATCAGCTTTTTTTTTTTTTTTGGCCACGCCACGTTGCATATCGGATGTTAGTTCCCTGACCACCAGGGATCGAACCTGTGCCTCCTTTTGTGGAAGCATTGAGCCTTAACCACTGGACAGCCAGGGAAGTCCCAGGAGTCATCAGCTTTGACGAGAGGCTGAGAGACCAAGTTTGAAAATGATAGGAACCACCACAGACCCAGAAAGCAGGAAGTGGGGAAAAAAAGCAACTGTCTCTGTCTCCTAGCAGGAACCAAGTGGCGGGAAGCTATCACCACTGCTGCCTTTGAAAGTAAGGTGACCTCCAGATATCCCTAGCTGTGGTAGGTAGAATTCTACAGAGGCTCCAAGATTCCCATCCCATGGTTATTCACTGGCACACTAATCTAGGTACTGATGTGAAAGGATTTTGCAGATAAGAAGTCCAAAGTCAGTTGACCTTAAGATCTGGAGATTATCAGGATTGGCCTGATCTAATCGTAAGATCCCTTTAAAGCAGAAGAATAAGGCAGAAGGGGAAGTCAGATTCAAGGCGTCAAAAGGGTGCTGTGTGCTACTGCTGGCTTTGAAGATGGAGGGTGTCATATGCCAGGACCATAAAATGACTGCAAGAAGCTGAGAGTGACCCCTGGCCAACAGCCAAAAAGGAAGCAAGGAACTCAGTCCTACAACTGCAAGGAACTGAATTCTGCTAGTAACAGGAAGAGGTCTGTAAGGTGAGAACATAGCCGGGCAACATCTTGTGAGATCCTGTATAAGCCAGGGTTCTCCAGAGGAACAGAACGAACAGGATATACATAGTTACAGTTGACACTTGAATAACTCGAAGTTTGGGGCACAGGCCAACCCTCCAAATAGTTGCAAATCAGCATATATTATAACTTTACGGTTGGTCCTCCATATCTGCATTCCCACATCTGCAGATTCAACAACCTCAGATCGTGTAGTGCCGTATTACATATTTATTGAAAAAAATGTGCATATCTTACCTGAAATTGAACTGTGAACTCACACAGTTCAAAACCATGTGGTTCAAGGGTTAACTGTATATATAAGAGGATATTTACTGTAGGAATTGTCTAACATGATGATGGAGGCTGAGAGGCAGATCATGTCACGTGATCTGTAAGCCAGAGACCCAGGAAAGCTGGGGTGTAATTCAGCCTGTGTCCGAAGTGTAAGTCCTAGTCCAAGTCTGAATGCCCAAGAACCAAGAGTACCAAAGTCCAAGGGCAGGGGAAGATGGATGTCCCAGCTCAAGCAGAAAGGAAATTTGCCCTTCCTCCATCTTTTCTTTCTTTTTTTTTTTTTAACATCTTTATTGGAGTATAATTGCTTGACAATGTTGTGTTAGTTTCTGCTGTATAACAAAGTGAATCAGCTATACATAAACATATAACCTCATATCCCCTCCCTGTTGCATCTCCCTCCCACCCTCCCTATCCCACCCCTCTAGGTGGTCACAAAGCATTGAGCTGATCTCCCCATGCTATGCGGCTGCTTCCCACTAGCTATCTATTTTGCATTTCACAGTGTATATAGGTCAATGCTACTCTCTCACTTTGTCCCAGCTTACCCTTCCCCCTCCCCATGTCCTCAAGTTCATTCTCTACCTCTGTGTCTTTATTCCTGTCCTGCCCCTAGGTTCATCAGAAACTTTTTTTTTATAGATTCCATATATATGTATTAGCATACGGTATTTGTTTTTCTCTTTCTGACTTACTTCACTCTGTATGACAAACTCTAGGTCCATCCACCTCACTACAAATAACTCAGTTTCGTTTCTTTTTATGGCTGAGTAATATTCCATTGTATATATGTGCCACATCTTCTTTATCCATTCATCTGTTGATGGACAGTTAGGTTGCTTCCATGTCCTGGCTCTTGTAAATAGTGCTGCGATGAACATTGTGGTACGTGACTCTTTTTGAATTATGGTTTTCTCAGGGTATATGCCCAGTAGTGGGATTGCTGGGTCATATGGTAGCTCTATTTTTAGTTTTTTTAAGGAACTTCCATACTGTTCTCCATAGTGGCTGTATCAATTTACATTCCCACCAACAGTGCAAGAGGGTTCCCTTTTCTCCACACCTTCTCCAGAATTTATTCTTTGTAGATTTGTTTGATGGTGGCCATTCTGACTGGTGTGAGGCGATACCTCATTGTAGCTTTGATGTGCGTTTCTGTAATGATTAGTGATGTAGAGAATCCTTTCATGTGTTTGTTGGCAATCTGTATATCTTCTTTGGAGAAATGTCTATTTAGGTCTCCTGCCCATTTTCGGATTGGGTTGTTTGTTTTTTTGATATTGAGCTGCATGAGCTGCTTGTATATTTTGGAGATTAATCCTTTGTCAGTTGCTTTGTTTGCAAATATTTTCTCCCATTCTGAGGGTTGTCTTTTCATCTTGTTTATGGTTTCCTTTGCTTTGCAAAAGCTTTCAAGTTTCATTAGGTCCCATTTGTTTATTTTTGTTTTTATTTGCAATTTTCTAGGAGGTGGATCACAAAGGATCTTGCTGTGATTTATGTCATACAGTGTTCTGCCTATGTTTCCCTCTAAGCGTTTTATAGTGTCTGGCCTTACATATAGGTCTTTAATCCATTTTGAGTTTATTTTTGTGTATGGTGTTAGAAAGTGTTCTAATTTCATTCTTTTACATGTAGCTATCCAGTTTTCCCAGCACTGCTTATTGAAGAGGCTGTTTTTTCCCACTGTATATTCTTTTCTCCTTTATCAAAAATAAGGTGACCATATGTGCATGAGTTTATCTCTGGGCTTTCTATCCTGTTCCATTGATCTATATTTCTGATTTTGTGCCAGTACCATATTGTCTTCATTACTGTAGCTTTGTAGTATTGTCTGAAGTCAGGGAGCCTGATTCCTCCAGCTCTGTTTTTTTCCCCTCAAGATTGCTTTGGGTATTTGGGGTCTTTTGTGTTTCCATACAAATTGTGAAATTTTTTGTTCCAGTTCTGTGAAAAATGCCATTGGTAGTTTGATAGGGATCGCATTGAATCTGTAGATATTGCTTTGGGTAGTATAGTCATTTTCACAATGTTGATTCTTCCAAACCAAGAACATGGTGTATCTCTCCATCTGTTTGTCTCATCTTTAATTTCTTTCATCAGTGTCTTATAGTTTTCTGCATACAGGTCTTTTGTCTCCTTAGGTAGGTTTATCCCTAGGTATTTTATTCTTTCTGTTGCAATGGTAAATGGGAGTGTTTCCTTAATTTCTCATTCAGATTTTTCATCATTAGTGTATAGGAATGCAAGAGATTTCTGTGCATTAATTTGGTATCCTGCTACTTTACCAAATTCATTGATTAGCTCTAGTAGTTTTCTGTAGCATCTTTAGGATTCTCTATGTGTAGTATCGTGTCATCTGCAAATAATGACAGTTTTATTTCTTCTTTTCTGGTCTGTATTCCTTTTATTTCTCTTTCTTCTCTGATTTCTGTGGCTAAAACTTCCAAAACTATGTTGAATAATAGTGGTGAGAGTGAACAACCTTGTCTTGTTCCTCATCTTAGAGGAAATGGTTTCAGTTTTTCACCATTGGGAATGATGTTGGCTGTGAGTTTCTCATATATGGCCTTTATTATGTTGAGGTAGGTTCCCTCTATGCCTACTTTCTGGAGAGTTTTTGTCATAAATCGGTGTTGGATTTTGTCAGAATCTTTTTCTGAATCTGTTGAGATTATCGTATGGTTTTTCTCCTTCAATTTGTTAATACGGTGTGTCACATTGTTTGATTTGCGTATATTGAAGAATCCTTGCATTCCTGGGATAAACACTGCTTGGTCATGATGTATGATCCTTTTAATGTGCTGTTGGATTCTGTTTGCTAGTATTTTGTTGAGGATTTTTGCATCTATGTTCATCAGTGATATTGGCCTGTAGTTTTCCTTTTTTGTGACATCTTTGTCTGGTTTTGGTATCAGGGTGATGGTGGCCTTGTAGAATGAGTTTGGGAGTTTTCCTCTCTCTGCAATATTTTGGAAGAGCTTGAGAGGGATAGGTGTTGGCTCTTCTCTAAATGTTTGATAGAATTCGCCTGTGAAGCCATCTGGCCCTGGGCTTTTGTTTGTTGGAAGATATTTAATCACAGTTTTAATTTCAGTGCTTGTGATTAGTCTGTTTATGTTTTCTGTTTCTTCCTGGTTCAGTCTCGGATGGTTGTGCATTTCTAAGAATTTGTCCATTTCTTCCAGGTTGTCCATTTTATTGACATATAATTACTTGTAGTAATCTTTCATGATCCTTTGTATTTCTTCAGTGTCATTGTTACTTCTCCTTTTTCATTTCTAATTCTGTTGATTTGAGTCTTCTCCCATTTTTTCCTGATGAGTCTGGTTAATGGTTTATCAGTTTTGTTTATCTTCTCAAAGAACCAGCTTTTAGATTTATTGATCTTTGCTATTGTTTTCTTTGTTTCTATTTTATTTATTTCTCCTCTGAGCTTTATGATTTCTTTGCTTCTACTAACTTTGGGTTTTGTTTGTTCTTCTTTCTCTAGTTCCTTTACGTGTAGGGTTAGATTGTTTATTTGAGATTTTTTTTCTTTCTTCATGTAGGATTGTATTGCTATACACTTCCCTCTTAGAACTGCTTTTGTTGCATCCCATAGGTTTTGGATCATCGTGTTTTCATTGTCATTTGTCTCTAGGTATTTTCTGATTTCCTCAATGATCTCTTGGTTACTTAGTAAAGTATTGTTTAGCCTTCACGTGTTAGTGTTTTTTATGTTTTTTTCCCTGTAATTGATTTCTGATCTCATAGCATCGTGGTCGGAAAACATGCTTGCTATGATTTCAGTTTTCTTAAATTTACCAAGGCTTGATTTGTGACTCAAGATGTGATCTATCCTGCAGGATATTCCATGTGCTCTTCAGAAGAAAGTGTAATCTGCTCTTTTTGAATGGAATGTCCTATAAATATCAATTAAATGTATCTGGTCTATTGTGTCATTTAAAGCTTGTGTTTCCTTATTAATTTTATGTCTGGATGATCTGTCCATTGGTGTAAGTGAGGTGTTACAGTCCCCCACTATTATTGTGTTACTGTCAATTTCCTCTTTTATAGCTGTTAGCATTTGCCTTATATATTGAGGTGCTCCTATGTTGGGTGCATGTATATTTATAATTGTTATATCTTCTTCTTGGATTGATCCCTTGATCACTATGTAGTATCCTTTCTTGTCTCTTGTAATAGTCTTTATTTTAAAGTCTGTTTTATCTGGTATGAGTATTGCTACTCCAGCTTTCTTTGATTTCCATTTGCGTGGAATATCTTTTTCCATGGGTCTTGTTTTTGTATCCATTCAGCCAGTCTATGTCTTTTGGTTGGAGCATTTAATCCATGTACATTTAAGGTAATTATTGATATGTATATTCCTATTCCCATTTTCTTAATTGTTTTGGGTGTGTTTTTGTAGGTCTTTTCCTTCTGTTTTGTTTCCTGCCTAGAGAAGTTCCTTTAGCATTTTTTGTAAACCTGGTTTGGTGGTGCTGAATTCTCTTAATTTTTGCTTGTCTGTAAAGGTTTTAATTTCTCCATCAAGTCTGAATGAGATCCTTGCTAGCTAGAGTAATCTTGGTTGTAGGTTTTTCCCTTTCATTACTTTAAATATGTCCTGCCGCTCCCTTCTGGCCTGCAGAGTTTCTGCTGAAGGATCAGCTGTTAACCTGATAGAGATTCCCTTGTATGTTATTTGTTGCTTTTCCTTTGTTGCTTTTAATATTTTTTCTTTGTATTTAATTTTTGATAGTTTGATTAACATGTGTCTTGGCGTGTTTCTCCTTGGATTTATCTTGCCTAGGACTCTGCGCTTCCTGGACTTGATTAACTATTTCCTTTCCTGTGTTAGGGATGTTTTGCACTATAATCTCTTCAAATATTTTCTCAGACCCTTTCTCTTTGTCTTCTTCTTCTGGGACCCCTATAATTCAAATGTTGATGTGTTTAATGTTGTCCCAGAGGTCTCTGAGACTGTCCTCAATTCTTTTCATTCTTTTTTCTTTATTCTGCTCTGCAGTAGTTATTTCCACTATTTTATCTTCCAGGTCCCTTATCCGTTCTTCTGCCTTAGTTATTCTGCTATTGATTCCTTCTAGAGAATTTTTAATTCCATTTATTGTGTTGTTCATCATTGTTTGTTTGCTCTTCAGTTCTTCTAGGTCCTTGTTAAACGTTTCTTGTATTTCTTCCACTGTATTTCCAAGATTTTGGATCATCTTTTCTATCGTTACTCTGAATTCTTTTTCAGGTAGACTGCCTATTTCCTCTTCATTTATTTGGTCTCGTGGGTTTTTACCGTGCTCCTTCATCTGCTGCATCTTTCTCTGTCTTCTCATTTTGTTTAACTTACTGTGTTTGGGGTCTCCTTTTTGCAAGCTGCAAGTTCATAGTTCCCATTGTTTTTGTTGTCTGCCCCCAGTGTGTGAGGTTGGTTCAGTCGCTTGTATAGGCTTCCCGGTCCCTTCCTCCATCTCTTTGTTCTATTTGGGCCCTCAGTTGGATGATGCCCACCCACTCCGGGGAGGGTCATCTTCTTTACTGATTCAAATGCTAATCTCTTCCAGGAACACCCTCAGAGACACACCCAGAAATCATGTTTTGCATGTATATGGGCATCCCTTACCCTATTCAAGCTGGCATAGAAAATTAATCATCACAGGTCCTAAGCTTACAGCCCCGTGAAAACATCCCAGAATATGACCTACAGAACTATGAATAAATAACTTGTGTTGTTTTGAGACACTAAGTTTGTGGTCATTTGCTATACAGCAATCGGTAACCAATACACTTGTCCCGTGTCACTTGGGACTTACAGAGTCTGGGAGATAGTGTCCCATTAAGGGAGCTTAGGGCACATACAGGTCCCTGACTGTACCCTGGTGTGGATATTGTGCAGAAGGGTCGTTTTCTTTGTAGTTGGAAGGTAGGCTCTAAGAATTACCTTCTTCCATGGTTACACACTGTGGGAAAGTGCTGATTTCCCAAAAGGAAATTGGGATGTGGTTACCAGAAAAGGGATGGCAAGTAGGTAGCCCAGGTAAATGTCTACCACGGAGTTTTCCTCCGTGAATGTTCTGGTGTACCTCCTGCTCACCCTGTCTTTGGCTGCTTTATGGCCAGTTTGCTAACCACACCTATGTGCCTAACACATCCCTTCTTATTTGCAAGTCTGTCGTGTAAAAATGGGGATAAAGTGTTGTGTCTTAAGTGCTAATGTTTCAGGATAGGTGGTGCGAGGAAGGGGCTGTCAGTTTGGGAGTCTAGACAAGTGGGTTTTAATCCCGGGTTTTCTGCCATGTTACTTCGGGCGGTCACTGACACACTGTAGATTTAAGCTGCCTCTCTGAAAACTGAAGGACTGTGATGAATGAAATCTGCAGTCTCTTCTAGCTGGAAGTGCTTCTGATTATCTGTCTTAAATTCATTCATTGAATAATTATTGAAAGTTGATACGTGTCAGGTTCTTAGAGCAGTGAGCAAGCCTGGCAAGGCTTCTGAAGTACAGGGTCAGCATTACATAGAGGTTATGGAAAACCACTCCAAAGAGATAATATCTGAGTGGTACTTGCAGACCTAAGACTGAGTCTACTATGAGATTATGAACAATGGATTGATTACCAGGATGTTGAGCCAATATGGTGGGGCACAGCCTAGATACAGCCCATGGGTCTTATTTAGCCTGCTGCTTGCCTGTTTTTGTATGGCCCTTGAGCTAAGAATTGTTTTACATTTTAAATGGGGTATTGGTTTTCTAGGACTGCCATAATAAAGTATCACAAACCGAGTGGCTTAAACAACAGCTTTATTATCTCACAGTTATGGAGGCTTAGTCCAAAATCAAGGTGTCAGCAGGGTTGGTTCCTCCTGAGGGCTGTGAGGGAGGATCTGTTCCTAGTTTATTGTAGCCTCAGGCATTCCTTGGCTTGTAAGCAGTGGTCTCCTGTGTCTCACATCTTCCCTCTATGTGTTTGTCTCTGTGTACAAATTTCCCCTTTTTATAAAGACACTGGTCACATTGAATTAGGGTCCATTCTAATGACCTCATCTTAACTTGATGACCTCTGCGAAGCCCCTATTTCCAAACAGGGCCACACTCTGAGGTACTGGAAATTAGGACATCTATCTTTTCTGGGGAGGAGGAGGATGGGACATGGTTTAGCCCCCAGCAACTGTAAATTTTAAACAGTTATATATAAGTACCAACAAAATATCCTCGATTTTGCCTCTTGGCCCACAAAGCCTAAAATATTTGCTATCTGACTCTTCAGTAAAAAGTTTGTCAACCTTGATCTAAATCATTGGCTCTCAAATTTTAGGATACATCTGCCACTTAGAAGACCTCAGTTCCAGAGTTCTGAGAATTGTGATGCTGATGCTGCTACTCTAGAGGGTGGTTCCCCAGTTCTGGTCCTTGGATGTGCCACATCATCTGGGGAGCTTGTTGATAGTACAGATTCTGTGTGCCCCAGACTTCGTCCGTCAGAATCTCCAGGGATGGGGCCAGAGATGATTCTAGTATGCATCAGGATGTGGAAACTATTGGTCTAGTATAATTACCTTGGTCAGGAAGAGCAACCGATTAGATTATTCCTTTGTGGTTGGATTGGTTGCTTGGGCCGCATCTGTCTGTGGGAAATCAGGGCATTGGGGAATCCTGTTCTTCTTGTCAAGACTTGTGCTGAAGGAAAACATCATCAAGAAATGTCTGAATTCTTCCAAGGCCGGAGATCTTTGTTTAGGCTGTTTCATAAATATTATTAAGTGGCCTGTCATCAGCTCATGGTAAAAAAAAAAAAGCATATTGATTGCAAACTCAATTGGAGCCAACAACAACGTAGGACATCTGCTGAGAGACCCCATGCCTTCTGGGCTGCTCAGAGAACCGTTTACTATCCAGACCACAGAAGATAACAGTCCCATGTCTCCTGGGCTCCACATGCTGTGACTCCTGGTCTATGAAGCAAACTTCAAGAGCAACACTGACACACTGGAATATGTCCAGGGGAGGAAGATAAGGGATCTGGAAACTACGTTCAGGAAGGGAGGATTAAAAGAGGCCTTGTAAAATGGTTGCCTGCGAGCCCGATCCAGTCACAGGCATGTTATGCTCGACAGTTCTAGCGATGCTGAAAACCCAGCCCCTGTACACTGGTGCTGAATCAAATCTCAGAGACAGAGTTTGGGGCTAAGTAGAAAAGAATAGCTTTATTACTTTGTCAGGCAAAGGGGGACACAGAAGGCTAATTCCCTCAAAACTGTGTGTCCCAACCCGGGGGGATTTCCTGAGGAGTTTTATAACAATGATTCAAGGGTGGGGTTGCTGATAAGGGGCAGGGTGTGTGCAGGACCTGCATTCCTTTAATCTGGACTTAGGTGGTCTCCTAATGAGTGTCTGTGGTTCTAGAGGTTATCAAACTGTGACTTTCTCTCTGGAATAAAGAACGCTTCATCAAGTAATTAACATCTTCCATTTGTTGGGGGTTTTATTTCTGCAGAAGAGCTCAAAGATACTGTTATGTGTATTCCCCAAGGCAGAACCAGGATCTTGTCCCAAGGCTGCACTATTGTTTCTTGACTGCTCCTCCCTTGTCTCTGCATCCCCTCTGTTCCCTGATTAGCAACTGTTTGTACCTGCCCTTTGGAACTCAGGGAAGGTCATGGAGGCTGAAACCTATTACCTACAAACAAGAAATGGGGAGCACAGAAAGGCTTCCATGCCCAGGAGGCCCATAGGGTCCTGCTTGGTTTTCACTAGTGGTTAAAAGTGTTTTGACTTGGAGTGCCTTTGGGCCAAGCACTTACTCTGGCCAGATCCACAGCCTTTCCACTTCTTAATTCTTTATGCCAGCCCCACTCAGAGAGATTTGTTACCTCCTGCTCTCTGGGCTCGGCAATTTGCAAAATCTCAGAAGGAATAAAGATAGATGGTTAGGTCACAGAAGGCTGAGAGACTAGAGCTATTTAAAAATGTCTAAAGACATGGACTCATGTACCCAGTATCTGTTGAGAACCCACAATGTGCCAGATGCTGGGGGTCCAGCCGTAAGTAAGACAGCTCAGTGTGGCCCCTCTAAGAGCTAAGATTCTCTTGTAAAAAAGACATACAGAAAACAATGGCAAATTGTGATGAGTGCCTTGAAGGAAACAGCAAGGGCATAAGTAGAGAACAATAAGGAGCATCTTAGTTTGGATGGTGTGGTCAGGGAAGTTCCTGTCCACTCTGAAAGTGGGGGAAGACTGCCATGGGAAGGGGAAATGTGTTAATCCTAAGAATGTTTTCTCCTAAGAATGAATAAGGAATCCTGGGGGGAATAGTTGAAAGGGAGATTTTATTTCATCCTAAGGACAAATTTTCCAATTTGAGCTCTCCATAGATGCATTAAGAGGCCTTTTGAGGTAATGAGGTAATGAGATTTAAGACAATGGAAATGGTGGAGCTGGACACAGGTTCTCAATAGGTGGAGTTGTAAAGGTGGTGGAATGAGAGGGTTTCGTTATCTCCAAAGGGATTCCTTGCAGTTCTGAGATTCTTTGAAGTGATGTGATGACAATAGTATAAAACCAGAGAAATCCTGTTTTGGGCTCAGATTACACATAATCTCTAGTGGGATCATCTTCACATTTCACAGGCAAACATAATGAAGATATGTCTGGTTCCACAGAGAACCGAGTACATAGACTGTACAAATTGGACCTTGACATGGAAAAATCCTGAGGCACTAAACTCATGTTTAGAAAAGTGATTTGAAATAGTCAATCCATTGTTACTCTAATTATGTTCTTCTGAAGGAATGGATTTGAACTGATCTGGTGGTGCAGTCTCTGTGATCCTTAAAAACTATATATTGAACCATGTCCAGATTATGGAAAACCCAAGTAGCCATTCTGAGTCCTGTTGTTTCTGTTACAAGAATGTTTGCTTTGTGGGTGATGCCGAAAACATGGCCTCTGTGCACCTGTGCCAAATTGAATCTCGGAGTTTTGGGTGAAGTAGAAAAGAATAGCTTTATTGCTTTGCCAGGCAAAGTGGGACACAGCAGACTCCTGCCCTCAAAAATTGTGTGTCCCAGCCCAGGAGGATTTGATGAGAAGTTTTATAGCAGTAGTTCAAGGATGGGGTTGCTGATAAGATTAGGGTGTGTGCCGGACCTGCATCCCTTTAATCTGGCTTCAGGTGATCTCCAAATCTTGATGAGCTTCTCTGGTTCCTTTAAACTGGAATGAAGAATACTAACACCTTTCATTTGTTGCTGTTTTTTTTTTTTTTTAGTTTTGTAAAGAACTTAAAGATATTGTTATGTGTATCCCTTGAGGCAGAACCAGGACCCTGCCCCAAGGCTGCACTATTGTTTCTTGACTGCTCCTCCCTTGCCTCTCCTCTCCCTTCCCTGATTAGCAACTGTTTGAACCTGCCCTTTGTAACTCAGGGAAGGTCAGGAAGGCTGAACAGAAAGGCTTCCATGCCCAGAGCCCCATAGGATCCTGCTTGGTTTCATGGGTGTTAAGGGGCCAACCTAGAATCAGACCCCTGGAGCCATCAACTGAGGGAAGATGTGCTAGTTCCATAACCCTGGGGTTCAACCGTCAGTAAAGGTGACACTGGGGTTGGTTGCTCAGAAAACAAACACCTCCCTCCTGACAACTTCAGCTCCTGCCTACTTCCACCATCTTTCTCTCAGGCTATCTTCTCTCCATTAATAATAATCAGTAACTACTTATATGAGAATTGCCGATATGCCAGACACTGTGTGCTTCCCATAAATTGTCTTCTTTAACATTCATAACAATCCTTTCTCCATTTTATTGATGATGAAATTGAGGCCCAGAGAGGCAGGGATTCCAGCCTAAGTCACAGAGCAACTCACAGGCACAGACAAGCTTTGTGAATTTAGGTTTGCTTGGCTCCAGAGCCCAGCTCTTTCCATCAGGCTGCCACTCATTATCTTTGAGGGTGATCACTGACACTAAATTTTTTTGTCATTTTTTATGATAAAAATGTTAAGAAATTCCCCTTGGGCAGACTCTGATAGCAAACATAGTCAGATTGCTGGAGGGTGAATATCTCACGCTGTGTAAAAACTTATCTCTTGGAGAATCTTGTTCTATGTGTGTCTGTTTTTTAAAGTAAAACTTTGAGCATTTGCTTAATTTTATATTACTTTTTTTGTGCTTTTCCCTTGCATTGTGAAGTCATGTTTTATAATAGATTCAATATTCTGGGTAGAGAATAGATTCTACAGTTTAGTGTAGCTGTGTGTTTTTCATGTGGTTAAGTGTGCTTGCTTTCATGATCATTTTTTTTTCTCCTTCCTATATTAATAACTTACATACTACAGTGAAATGCACAGATCTAAGTATAATGGGTTTTGATGAATGCAGCTACTCCTGTGTTACATTAATATTCATTATCATGAAAGGTCTTTAGTGCCACTTTCTAGTCCATTTCTTCATTCCCCCAGAGGCAATCCAGTTCTGATTTCTATCATCATATATTTGTTTTGCCTGTTCTTGGACGTAATATAAATGAAATCAGACAGTCCATAGTCTTTTGTGTCTAGCTTCTCTTACTCAGTATAGTCACCTATATTGTTGCGTGTGTCTTTAGTTCTTTTTCATTCCTGATGAGAAACCCATTGTATGAATATAACACCATTGACTTATTCTTTCTTTTTGATGGACATCTGGTTCATTGAGTTTTCGGTGATTATGAATAAAGCTGCTATGAACATTTGTATACAAGTCTTTCTGTAAGCATCAGCTTTCATTTCTCTTAAGTATATTCCTAGGAGTGAAATTGTCATATCATAGGTAGGGTATGTTGAACTATATAAAAACCTGCCAAACTGTTCTCCAAAGTCGTGGTATCTTTACAATCCCACAAGCAACGTTTGGGAGTTCCAGCTGCTCCATATTCTCACTAACACTTGACATGGTCACTCCATGATCATTCCCATATAATTGTTTTTTGCATGCTATAATGTAAAGAATAAACATTAGTTTTTTTCTACACACATATTCATTTGGTCTAGCACCATTTGACATTATAGCACCATTGCTATTTCTCCATCAAGTTCACTGAATTTTGTTGAAAATCTATTGATCATCTCTCTGTGGAGTCCTATAATGGACTCTATTCTTTTCCATTTTCTATTTGCTTTTCCTCCTGCCAACACAATATCTTAATTAATGCAAATTTATAATGTCTTACTATCTGCAAAAAAAAACCTGCTAAGATTTTGCTTGGGATTATTTTAATCTATAAATTAATTTAGGGAGAATAGATATCTTAGCAGTAATGAATTTTTCAGTCCTTGAACATTGAACATGGTATATCTCTCCATTTATTTTGCATTTTTCTCAGCAATGTTTTTGTAGTTTTCAATAATAGAGGGCTTAAACATATATTAAAAAAATATGTTGGGGCTTCCCTGGTGGTGCAGTGGTTGAGGGTCCACCTGCCGATGCAGGGGACACGGGTTCGTGCCCTGGTCTGGGAGGATTCCACGTTCCGCGGAGCGGCTGGGCCCATGAGCCATGGCCGCTGAGCCTGTGCATCCGGAGCCTGTGCTCTGCAATGGGAGAGACCACAGCAGTGAGAGGCCCGTGTACCACAAAAAAAAAAAAAAAATATATATATATATATATATATATATATATATATATATATATGTTTAGGTATTTGCTGCCATTATAAATGATATTTTTTAAATTTTATTTTCCAGGTTTTTTTGTTGCTAGGATATAGAAAAGAAATACAGTTGATTTTTATATATTGCTATTTTTATCCTATGACCTTGCAAATGCACTCAGTAGTTATAGTAGTTTTTTTCATTACTTTGCATTTTCTACATCCATAATTATATTGCCTGAAACAAAGATTATTTCTTCCTCGCCAATCTTTATGCCTTTTATTCTTTGTTTTAAATCTTTCTTTTTTTTCTGGCACATGCATTTAAAGCTATCACTTTTCTTCTAAGCATTGCTTTACCTACGTCTCACAAATTTTGATATTTGTGTTTTCATTATCATTCAGTACCAAATATTTTATATACTCTATTTCTTCTTTGACCCAAAGATTATTTAGAAGTGTGTGGCTTAATTTCTAAATATTTGAGGTTTTTCTAGTTATCAGTTTATTATTGACTTCTAATTGAGTTCCATTTTGGAAAAAAAATATTCTCTCAGAGTTTTAATTTCATGTACATCAGATTATTTGATATTTACCCACTTATCTCTGACATTTTAATTCTTTTTCTTTGTGTACTTAACTTAGGCTCTTTTCTATTGACTTATCTTTGAGTTCACTGATCTTTCTTTTGTTCCACTCTGCTTTTAAACTTATTCATTACATTTTTTTTTTTTAGCTATCATATTTTTCTATTCTAGAATTTCTCTTTGGGTCTTCTTTAGAGCTTGAGTCTCTCTGGTGAAATTCCTTTCTGTTCACCCATCTTGTCCATCTTTATATAGTTAACATAATTCTTTAGCATATTTAAAATAGTTATTTTAGAGACCTCATCTACTGATTGCGATATCTGGTCATCAGCGGGTCTGCCTCTATTGACTCTTTTATTGATTGTGGGTCTTTCATTCTTCTTTGTGTGTCTCATAATTTTTAATTATATGTCAGACATTTTGTCTAAAAGAATAACAGGGACTAAACTGGATTGTATCTTTTTGTTTTGTTTTTCCCAGAGAGGGCTTCTCCTTTCCTTTGTCTAGCAGCTCAGGAAGGGAATTTTATCCAGATCTTATCATGAGTTTAGCTGAGCTGGGGTTGGGATATAACTTTAATTAGTTTTAGTTTACCTCTTGCCAATGAGATTATGATTATGATCTCTCTTGGCCTTTTAGTCTAACTCCTAGCTTCTTGCTTCGTATCTCAGGGGCTGATGAATTCGGGATTTTCAATATTTGAACTAGAAGGGGATTTGTTTGCAGTTTTAGTTAGTTTGATTTCACCTACAGATTCAACTCCAGGAGGCCTCTGGACCCTAAGTAGCACAAGGGACTGGGAGATCACTCTATACCTCCAGCTCAGCCCCAACTGCTGCTGTCTCAGCAGAATTCCCAGGGGGGAGAATTGCTGTTTTGAGAGATGTATTTTTGTGTTTGGGACTCATCCAGATTTCAGTATTTCATGCTAACCAACACTGTTGTTAAAAGTTCAGGTGCTTTCTCCTCATTCCAGCAAAACTTGCCATGTCTACGTCCAGTCTACTTTTCCATCCCCCTGTACTCAGGCTACGCAATTTGCCCCAAGTATGAAAAGAATCACCCTTTTTTTGCTCTTCTTCCAAGGGCATGTCCCTCTTTGGAATTAGTTTACTTAGACTTATGTGTGTGTCTCGTAGACTTTGAAGGCTTTTAAGAAGAAAAGAAAAATAGAATTTTTAGTTTATGTATGATTTTCTTTGGTTATGATAAAAGTGATCATCTTTATGGCTTTCTATATCATAACCAGAAGTAGCATGCCCATGGTTTCTTAGAATTTTGTCTTAGATTAGCTCTGGGAAGCAAGTGTAAGGCCTCAGAGCAACATAAAGTAATCACAATCCTGGATTTAGACTTATTTAGATTTTGAATGCCAGTTGCCTGAGTCATGAGCAGTATTTGGCCTTGTAAAGTATTACTGTTGTTTTAACCCTCCCTCCCTGCACCAAAAGCAATTAGTTTTACTGCATATGCTTATTCTTTATGCCCCTTTCCTTCTTCAAATCTAATTGAAATCCTAGTGAGTTTTCCTTCAATCCAGCTCCTCTGGTACAATTTGATGTACGCTACCATCATCGCCAGATAATAGCCACAGCTTCTTCCTGATATTCTAGCTGGTTTCCCCATAGCCTCTCTGGGTCCCCTCTAATCCAGTCTTCACACTGAATTCAGACTAATTGTTACAAAAAAGTAATTCTGACCACATCACCCTCCTGCTTAAATTCTTTCAATGACTTCCCATTGCTCTTAAGGTACAGACAAAACTCCTCAGCATGGGCTCACTGGCTCTATCTTGTATCCTACCCCCTGTTTTCCAGTGTTCCACTGGCTTTCTCTTAATCCCTACTCTCTTTGCTTTCTCTCACCTCACAGCCTCTTTGCACATCCTGATCTCTCTCCTTGGGATAGCCTTCATTCCTGTTTTTACGTAGTCGTTGCCTGTCGTTTTTTCCTTTCAGATATCTCCTCAATGATCACTTCTCAGAGAAGACTTCTCTGACCGCTCTGACTTTTTCAAATCCTCCTATCTGTTTTCCTCTCACTCGTGGTTACTTGACCCAGTGTTGAATTTTGTATTTGTTTGTAAAATTATCTATTTATTGGCAATATCCTCCATTAGACAAGAAGGTCCAATGAGGGCAGAGAAAAATGTTTGTTTTCTGGATCACCATTTCATCTTCAATGCCTAGAACAGGGACTGGCATTAAATAAAGTGTGTAGAATGAATGGATAACACATTAATGAATTTGGAGAAAATTGTAATTTTTTTTAACCGGGGTCTATTCTGTAGATGGTTCCTATGTCCTATCTATCTATCTTCTTATCTACCTACATACCTACCTACCTACCTATCATCTTCTTCATCATCATCCTCTATCTATTTATTTTGCTTTCTAAAGTCTTTAGAACAAAGCCCTTGAACTCCAGGAATTTGTCTTAAATCAGATTTAAAACATAAGGCTACATATAAAGTAGGAAGTACACCTACTTCTAAACTGTGAGTTGATCATGCTAAGTGTTATTTGATTCACTATAGCAAAGGAATATGTCTTACAGAGTGATGAAGGAGTTCTCTAATTCTTTCTTTGCAGGCTACATTGACATGTTTTTTTCTCTTGACCTAGATCACTAGAGTGGATGGGAATTGAACATTTGCCAATTAATTAGTGACTTAAATCACCTGTGAAAATGGCTGGAAAAATTAACTCAAGCTGACATAGCTGAATTTTCAAATGCCATGTAAACATAAGTGGTGTTTTCTTTTTCTGTGGTGGTGTCCAAGGAATTGTGGTCAAGACTTAATATCATTGAAGTCCTCCCCCTTCGAGCTCTTCTTCAAAGACTGGGTCTAGTTACGTAAGCTATTCTTAAATTATCTCCAGGTTCCCAATTCCATTCCTCATCAGTCTTTTAATCCAGTGTGCAATTATTGGCACTGAAAATGGTGGAATTGTAAAGGAAACATCTCTCCTTCAAAAGTTAAGATGATTGAGTTTCACACTCACATGGGAGTGATTTTAATGTTTTGCTTCCTAATAATTTTTTGGTGTAACATCTCAAATGCTACTGGCACCCCCAAGATGACTCAGAGATGAGAAACCCACAAGTGTCTCTCTCAGTGGCCTTGCCCTAGCATTTTAAACCTCAGGGAAAAATAGCACACATGGCCACACTTTCTCATATAAGTTTGAGATCCTCCACCTCTCCATCTTTTTATACATGATAAAATATATTGCTTGAGTAAAGGCATAAAGACATAATTAGACTGTCTGCTGAAAGGAAGGAAGCAGTCAGCTGCTCCCTGCCATATCTTTTTTTTTTTTGAAGAACAAGTAAATAAGTTCAAGAAGGACCAGATTGTATCTTTAATACTAGTTTTCTTGACATTTTAATATGATTAACTGAAATTGAGCCAATCTGGAAATGGTTTAAAATGTCAAGAAATGCCTATTTGTGTATTTCATGTGTATGTGTGTGCACACACACAGATGCATGTTACATAGATTATAAAAGAGGATAATTGCTCTGTGATAGGACATGTTTCTAAAGAACACAGATCTCAAGAAAATGGAATTATGGCTCTGACTACTAATCCCTAAGCATGTTTCCTCTTTTTACTATTTCTCTTTTCTGTATGTGTGTAAACATGTGGTGATCATAGAGAAAAAGCTGTATCAGAAGCCTTGAACAAGGCTTCTGTATAATTTTAGGTGAATATTCAGATATCAACTGGAAATTTGATTATGTCTTATTCAAGTTACTGACATTATTGTCAGCTAGATGTAATGGTAATCTGTTCTATCACACAATCACCGAACATGCAGGACTTCAAGGTTGTCTTCAAGGCCAAGGCCAGAGATAAAACCAAAGAGCAGGTTTTGGATAAATACTGAGTGAGGCCAAGGTCCAAAGGCAGTGTATCATGTATGTATCATTCTTAGTAGCTACATTTTATGACTGTACCAGCATTTACTTAACCAGTCTCCCAGAGAAAAATGTCTGAAAACACATGCCCCAGAATAACAGTGTTTGTCTCTGGGTGGTGGAATTACAGATAATTTTTTTCTCATTATTATCAGTATTTTCCACCTTTTTTCTACAGTAAACATGCATTACTTGGGTAATGATGAAAAAACATAGAAGTCTAAAACTTCTACAATTTAGAATGAATAATAAAACAAAAACCCAATTTACAAAAACAACATCACACTAAAAAAACAAAACAAAACAAACAAAAACCCCAGAGGTACACTGGGCAACCCCTTTTGGTAAGACATTGCCAGGACTTAAAATAGGAAGTTTTTTCTTAAGATGTATCCTCAGTTCTTCTTACTGTTAGTTAAGCCCTTCATCAAAGGAGACAGGGCAGTTGCTAATCCTCATCTAAATCTACCTCCAGATTATATTTCCTTCCTTCTATATTCTCATTTTTAAGCTGAACTTTCTTTTTAATGTCCTTTCACCACACCCTTATTCTGAGCAATTAAAGCATTAAGAGTATAGGAGCAAATTCCGCCTTCAAGGACGCATTCTTACTCTGTTTTATTGCTTTGAACCTCATTGGCAGAATAACTAAAAAAGCTTGTTGAAAATAGGCTTTGAAACACCAACTTGAAAATGAATCCTAGGACCTAGCAAATAAACAGAGCTGGATTGGTTAGTACTGTTCTACCCTGGAGGCTCAAAGATAGAAAAATCATTTGAGAAAAATACCCCATTACACACATGCACGCACGCACATGTGTGTACACACACACGTTGTCCATATATATTCTTTTTCATATTTCCTGCCAGAAGATGCGGGAAAAGTCACTGCCACATTGTGTTAGGCCGCTCCCTGGAAGGAAGCACAGCCTCTTCTTGGGGTGGAAGAAGAGAACAAGGGTCTGGCACATCTTCCCAGTCAAGGCATTTAGTTATTCATGGTCTGATCCAGGCAACGCAGGTTCAAATTCTGGCCATGTCTGTAGAATTGAAAAAACAAAGCAAAGCAAAATGGAAAAAAGTTCACAATGAAGAGTCACCAGCTCCCTGTTTTTCAATATTGGTCCCATTTTCCTGTGGACCTTAGAACTAGTTTACAGCTGGGCCTAAAGAATTGTGGACATGTTGCTTGATCCATTCCACCAGGCAGTTGCCTGCAAAGGAGCCTTCGTGATGATATACATAGATAATCATAGCCTTTGAGAATTTAATAAATGATATTTTCTGGGTTTACTTGGAATTTTCCTCTTTTTTGAGCCCTTAAACTTATGGATTCAGATCAAAGTTTCAGTAGGAGGTAAGGGGCTGACGACAGACATGCTGCTATATTCCTGGCTTAACCAATAACGGATAAAGTAATGAAGTGCGCAACTAGAGGAACAACTACTTGGATCAGTTACTCACCCCATAACTGTGAAAATGTTGAATACGAATTATGAATATGAATATTGAACTCTGACGATAGATGTTATGCTTTCTCTGATGGGGTTATTGAATGGCTGCAGATTGAACTCCAAGTTATAACTTCATTTTATGCAGTAGAGTAGATAATTCTAATTGGAAGAATCTAAAGCACAACTATCATATCAGAGAACCTAATGAATTTGCTTGGCATACACACTCAATGACTCGAGACCAAGATCCTTTCCTTTTTCAAAACTGGAATTAGAAACCTTTAGGCACAATTTAAAAGAACTCAAAAACCTTTCCAGTTCTTTGGTTCTTTGCTGTTTTCCTTGGTTTATGGGGGAAGTATAGAGTATATTAATTTAAAACTGTAATTTAATAGATATAAGCCAGCTATTCAATCTTAGAAAATATCATATCCCAAGTATTCCACTTCCCTGTAGGTTTTAGACTTGGTGCAGAAACAGGCAGGGATGGGAGGAAAGACAAGGCTCATCCAAGTCATTGAAATCTGATTACCATCTTGCTCAGAGCATTCCAGCCACATGAATGCATCAGGTTGTCATCGGCCAGTGGGCCCAAGATGGGCTATGCCCAGAGATGGAGCTATACCACCAAGGGCTCTAATCCAAAAACACAGTGGGATTGTGTCCAGGAACTGAGCTCCTGCTGCCCCTCGAGCTGGCCTCAGACAGCTCTGTGGTGACTGCTGTTGTCTAGGACCCTGAGCTTATTAATGCAACTAACGTCACCAGGGTTGAGCAGAGAAAACTGTTAGTGCCTTTGCCTAGAGTGAGGCGGTTGCTATGGAGAGGTAGTCTAAGAGGGGCTCCTGGACCCAGCTTCCCCAGAATCTTCTGAGGGCAGGCTAATTAGAGTTGACATACCATGGTCCTCTAGAAACCTAATAGGACACACATTTTTTTTCCAGTAAGTGAGACAATTGCAGAATCCATATTTCATAAATGCTCAAAAGGAGATCTCACACACACAAGAAAATAAACTCATAACTAATAGCCCTTTGGGGGGAAAATTGTATTTTCAATTACCATGCTCACATGGCCTTCCACTTAATCTTGAACACTGTTGTCGGAACTGGGCTAGAAGCCAGTTCTCAAAATAGCATAAATGGGAAATATTTAGGCAAGCCTTGGGATATACACTAGGTGTGTTTGGTTATTGTAACACATTTCCCTTTAGTACTTTCAAAGTACATGTGATGGATTATGGAGTTTGAGATTATTATAGGAAGTGTCACTTCCCTGGTATGACATAGCTGGGCTAGAGGTTACAGGAGTCAGAACTCACGGTTAGCAAAATCAGGGTACGTGTGCCTTATTTGGGGAATATGTTCAAAAATGACAAAATCTTTCAGTGGAGTAGAACACATAAACATATTTACTTCACCTGTAAAATGGGGAGGATTGATCTCTGAAGTTATTTGCAGCTCCACCATTGTATGACAGAGATCTATTTTTAACCTGTTAATTTCACTTTGTGTGTAAAACAGGGAAAATAATAGTAGGTACCTTGGGTATCAACCTCAGCATTGACATGAGGATTAAATGAGTTAATATATGAAAATTGCCTACACTGGTGCCTGGCACATAGGATGTTCTCAGGAAGTATTAGAGGCTGTGATTGTTCTTTTTATTGGTATGTGTTTAGAGACCTCTTTGAAACCAATACCACAGAGCCCGTGGTGGGCCTTCTGCCCCTGTACCTCACACACAGCCTCATAAAACATATAAATTTCTTTCCATAATGTTGCTATTGCTCAAATATCTCCAAATATTATCTCTAAAATGAAGACAATTGCTCATAGAATTAAAGTAATTATGTACCAGAGGTACTTTGTAAACAAAAGAGGCTATTCAAATATAACAAAAAATTGAGGGTTGCTTGTTGCTAGTGTAGACACCCTCACAATTAAATCGCCCCAATATCCACCTGTTTTAAAATGTAGGTTTTACTATTAGTCAGGTATGGTGAGGCCGACAGATCAGGAGTTAATGGCCATTGCAAAGATAGTTTGTCACTCACAGTTCTCAGGAGGAGGGGGGATGTCATGTCCTATAGGGCCACTTGGGGAAGAACCAGGGTTATTCAGGAGACAGAGGTAATGAGGGGGAAACATGGGCAAGAGCTTTGTGGTGGTTTTTGCGGGAAGGAATGGACAAGGCTGGGTAAGCGGGCTGGACAGATTAGGATTGGCTAGTTTGAATAATTTCAGCAGGCTCCAGGATGTAGGGACTGACTGTCCCTAATTGCCTGGTACCTGGAGTGATGAAGGCAGTGTGATGAAGGCAGAGTGATATGGCTCATCCTGTGAGGTCTAGATAAAGGTGTTAGTTGGTAGGTATGGGCTCTGGATTGGTTGGTTTATTATATTTGAATAGTCCTTTTTTGTTTGCAGAAGATCTCATGTACACCTTCTCAACTGATTTAGTTCTGTCAGCAGCTGTCTTCATTTTAGAGACAAAATCTGGAGATATTTGGAGATATTGGATGAAAGGTATTCTCTCAGGGGAGTTATTTACTACCTCTTGGAATTAGCTAGTCCTGGGAAGGGCAGTTTCTCCAGAATCAGCAAGGCCCCGGATGCCAGAGCATTAAGAATACAGAAAATAAGAAAATATAGTTAATATACCGTTTCACATTTATAGCATCTTTAGTTTCATTGTTTGTTACCTAGAGGGAGGCTAAGAAAGTTTGGATGAGGATGGAAATCTAGAATTTTAGCTGGAGTGAAGGCATCTGTCCTTACCTAGTCCCCTGGACTGATTTTGAGATCCTGGTGAATAAAAGGGATGTGTAGCAGACAATGATGAAACTTTCCTTATCTAGTCACAAGAGATGCTTACAGGTAGGTCCAAACAAAAACTGTGGCATGGAGTTGGAGAGAAAACCATCCTTCCCCATCTTCTCTCTTGGCCTCTCTATATGATTTGGCCCCTTTCAGATTTAAGAGGAATTAGAAGATTTGGAGCAACTTGAAGTGCCCCTGGGGCACAGTTGGGCCTTGGTGTTCCCAGGACAGGCAATAGTAGTCATAGGACTTTTTCCAGTGGCTTTCTAGGCAGATGTAAAAAAGTGAGAGCCAGAGCAGAATGAGAACAAGACAAGCACATGTGAGGAATCCTTTTGGACACTTCCAAGAATAACTTGGAGGTCCACCCTATGCCCCCAAGCCAGTAGACATTTAGGCAAAACTATAGAAGATACTGTTTTATTTCAGAACATTTTCACTCATTCAATAGTTAGCCAATATTCATTGATCCCCTTTTATCAGTTATGCCAGAAAATTCATCTTATTCATCTAACAGCTGCTTCTAGCATTTCCCCTAAATATGTATTAAACAGGTTGACCAGCCGCCCACACACACCCTTTCACTAAACCTGCTAGTGTAGTCTGGATCTGCTGAGGAGCAGATGTACAAGGAAAAAGAGGAAGCAAGGAAGGCAGGAAAAGCCTTGAGGCTGTATTGTAGGTCTGACACTTGTGGAAAGAGAGAAGGAAGGAAGAAGGCCTGGGTGAGAAGAATCTCAGACGGCAGTACAGTTCTGAGAAATGTTCAGCCAGCCTGATGGGGAGCCCTTGAGTCCCATGTCTCGCTGGGATAGGCCTGCCTTCATTTCCCTCCATGCTCAGTTATGGCAGAAGTGTGGTGCATCCCAAGGGGCAGTAACTGGGGCCATCATTCAGTTATACTCCCAGCAGCAGGAGATCTGAGTGGCACATTTTCACTGTTGCCACCTCTGGGATCAAAATAATTTTGTTTTTGTTTTTGTTTTTGCGGTACGCGGGCCTCTCACTGTTGTGGCCTCTCCCGTTGCGGAGCAACAGGCTCTGGACGTGCAGGCTCGGCGGCCATGGCTCACGGGACCAGCCGCTCCGCGGCATGTGGGATCTTCCCGGACCGGGGCACGAACCCGTGTCCCCTGCATCGGCAGGCGGACTCTCAACCACTGCACCACCAGGGAAGCCCCAAAATAATTTTGACTGTGTCCCAAATCAAATTTAGCTTGAACAGTCTAGGATTTGCTACCACTGGGAACAGTAAATGAATGCCTCCTGGGGTTTGAAGGCAATCCTGGAAGAAACATCCTAAAAACATCCTGAATTTGTAGAATTCCAGCAGGGTCACCAAAGATGACTGAGCAGGTTGTGCATTGCACGAGGCCATCTGGTAATGGGGGCTGAGATCCAGCCCCCAGTTTGCTCATTAGGCTGCATTCCCTGGGCAGGGCTGCCTTTCCCAGAGAAATCGCTCCTTCTCATTTGTACAAATGTTAGCACTAAGACCTGGATTCCAATGCGTTTGTTCGAAGTTCAGTCACATATACTAATAGAGCCACTCTCGTAGAAAGAGGGGCTCTACACCTACTTCGTGGAGACCTTTAAGAACTTTTTCAGTCCCCCACAAGATCAAAGACCTAGGCACATCTGTGCAAGAACTGCTGGCCTCCGCATGGTTCTTTCTTCAGAACCTCTCCTGGCTAGTGGGACTTCTCCCTCTCACCAGCTCCACCCCTATCTCATTGTGCCTCCCCTGCTGGTCACTTCTAGGGCTGCCCTGATATGCTAACCATTCTGTACCAAGATTTATGTTGTGTCCATCATGTACCACCCTGCCACTAGTTCTCCACTAAAAAAATGTTGGACCACATAGCTTCACAGGGGGTTAAATGTTGACAACACCTCTTAATGCCTATGTGCTGTGCCAGGTGATTTCACTTCATCTTCACAACCGTGATGCAGGAGTAATATCATCCCCATTTTTTCAGGAGGAAATCAAATCTAAAGGGATTAAGTAACTCTGCTAGGTTCACATCTTTAACAAGTGGCCAAGCCAGATTTTAAACCCAAGCATTTTCCCTACAGACTGTTTGCTCTTAACCACCATGCAAGACTGCTTCAGCCACAGAACCTTCAGACACTGCCCTCTTGGTAAGTCTTGAAAGAGAGAAAACTTCTGGAAAAGAGAAAAGTTTTGCTCAATGCTCCTTACATGATGCCACATAAGTCACTGCTTTTCACGATAGTTTGGTTGAATGTAATTGGTTGTGAGCAGTATTTCAAAAAATTAAAATGCAAATAAAAAAGAATGCAATAGAAGAGAAAATACCAGAGGGCATGGCATATACAAAAGTAAATGTTATTCTAGTAAACTTCTATTTCAGTTTTATATATGTGCATATATTTGTGTGTTGTATGGTTAATGTATCTGTATATGCATACATATTTGTACGTGAGTACTGACGTCTGTAAAATTGCACAGACATTGTACTCCTTTTTTTTTTTTAATTGAAGTATAGTTGATTTACAATGTTGTGTTAGTTTCAGGTGTATGGCAAACTGATTCAGATATATATATATATATATATCTCCTTCTTCAGATTCTTTTCTGTTATAGGTTATTATAGGATATTGAATATAGTTCTCTGTGCTATACAATAGGTCTTTATTGTTTATTTTATCTATAGTAGTGTGTATCTGTTAATCGCAAACTCCTAATTTATCCCTCCTCCCCTCCCTGCCCCCAGACAATGTACTCTTAATTGTGGATCAGGGTCAGATGACTTTGTTTCACACTTGGGTGCTGGATTAATCTGCTTCCTCGTTTATCTGGCCCTAGAAGAGCAGAGAGCTGGTAGATAGCTACCCTGGCCTGAGCTCAACCCAACCCTCTGCTTAGGACTCCTGGCCTGACTACTAGAGAAGCAGAGGCCCCACAGGCAAAGCTGTGCTCCCAGCAGATGTTCTCCTCCACTTTCCCCCTGCCCCCTCCATTTAGCACACCCTGAAGGCAGGGTAGCAACTTGGACCAGACTAACCAGGCCTCATCCCTGGGGAATCTCCACGTTTACAGGGTACAGAAAAAGTGGAATAATTGCTTACAAAAGCAGTGTGTAATTTAAATATTAGTGACATTCACATGTTGACAGAACATGAGCCCTTTTCCAGTGGACAGGAACAATAGAGATAGATCCTAGTTAGCAAGAAGAATTGGTTAAATTATAGACCAGTACAACATTGTCTCTAAGACCAATCTGTGAGCAGTATCATGAATTAGAAAGTGAATTTGACAAAATGTGAGGGTGAAATTCTTGCTCTTTATTAAGCATCAGAATTTCTAGTTAGTTATGACTCTGTCAATAAGGTAGTTGAGACCAGGGCTGCTATGATCAGTCATTGGCTAATAATCATGAGAGCTAACGTTGGTTAGTACGTGGTAACTTACCACATGAACATATTCTTGTAAGCTCTTTGATATAGATTGATACTTATAATCCTCATAACAAACGCTTAGATTTTATTATTATCTCCATTTTGCAGTTGGGGAAATTTAGGCTGAGAGGTTAAATAACTTGTCCATGGTCATTCATCTAATAGGAGCTCTATTGATTGCTGTGGTAGATTGACTGCAGAAATAGCCCCAGTTCTTCCAAAAACCTGTATTTGCATCCCTTGCAATGTGACTGCCCCTCCTACTACAGGGAAGTGAAGCCTATTTCTCTGCCTGTTGAATTGAAGCCGGCCTTGTGACTTTCTTTGGCCAACAGATATGGTGGAGGTGACTGCATGTGGTGCCTAGGCCTCAAGAGGACATGCATGCTTCTGCTTTCTGTTTTGAGCTCCTGCTTCTACCTTGGGAACAAGCCTGGGCTAGTCTGATGGAGGTTGAGGGGCCACATGGAGTTGAACTGAAGCATCCTAGCTGAGGCCAATCTAGACCAGCCAGCCCCTCACCAGCCCACCAACCTACTGACTGCAGATCTACGAGCAAACCCAGCCAAAACTGGCCAACCCTGGCTCAGATCAGCAGAACCATGCAGACAATCCACTGAGTTTTAGGGTGATTTGTTATGCAGCATTATTGTGGCCATAGATAACAGGTACAGTTGCCTCCCCAGTCATTTCTTCTCTCTGCTTTGAAGGCAAAATCTGCTTCCCACAACAGAGGTTTAAATGGCGTATGCTCACTTTTCAAACATTTTTGCAGTTAGGGTGATTCAGTTCTGGTAGATGTACAGGGAAGTCAACTTGGTGGGAGGGTATGTGGGGAGGGAAATAATTCTGAGAAACATTTTCCTTTATGAAAAGAAAGAACCTAGCAATGAGATAGAGATCTTCTCCTTTCTTCCCTATCTGCTTTGAACACTATCATTAAAAATAGACACTGGAGCAACAGCAGCCCTTTTGTGACCATAAGGCAAGAATCCTAGGAACAGCAATCTATCACACTGGAAAGAATGGAAAGCTGAAAAGGCCCTAGGTTTCTGACCACATCATTCAGCTGCTGAAACAACCCTGGAAGTGGCTCACCTTCTAACTTTTTTTTTTTTTTTAACTATTTAAGCTATTGTGTTTTGGCTAAGTAAGTCAGTGTGGGAACCAGAGTCCAATTCTAGGCAGTCTAGTTTGTAACCATTATGCTGAATTCATTGAAAATTGAGTGCTGTTAAGACTGTTAGAGCTCTGGACTTGAGAGGCCCACGTGAATATTGATTGTTGTCATCGACAAGGCTTATTGTTGGTAAACACTGGAGTGGTCCCCTGTGAGGATCCTCAGTCTTTTGGATAACAGCACCACTGGGGCCAGAGCACAAGCTCTCATGGGGGAGTTAGAAGGACACCATATCTTTTCTAGAGACTCTGAAACAGCAGGGTAGAGGGAGAAACCATAAACCCCACCCTCTACCACAAACCCCACCCAATATCCCTGTGCCGCTCTGGTCCCTGGGCCCAATTTCCAATGACAACAAAAACCTTTCTAAATTTGTTTTAACATTTAAAACTTCTTCATATTGTCTTGATTCATTAAATTGCCATAGTTTATGTTTGCTTTATCACAAAATTACTTTGCTCTAAATATCTTTGACCTTACAGATCTAATCAAGAAAAATAGGCTTTCTCTATACAGAAGAACCTCTGTCAGACTTCACCTGAATCCTGCGTTCATCGGTTATACTATCCTTCAAAGCTAAGCCCAGGGACATTTCTACCCTGGCATTTCTGTCTCTTCTACATCCTGCCTGAGTGGTCATGTCCTTTGGTCCAGGCTCCTTTCTTGTTTCCCCGGAGTCTAATTTCTATTGATTCCCTCCTAGGAGCAATAGGTCTCTCCGCCTCCACTTTTTCATGTATCATATAGCTCCTGATCTGCCTCACACACTCCTGTCTAAGCCCCACTCCTTGCCTGGGTCACCCCAGCCAGCCTTGTCTTTGGCCACCCACGGCCCAAGTATATCCATTAGTGGACTCCTTTATCCCTTTTCTTGTTACATAGCTAGAGGAAATCTCAGGTAGATCAATCACAGTTTTTATCTTAACAAAATACAGCCCCTCCATCCCCTTCCTTCCCACACCTGACCCTCAACACACATAAAAAGACCAGCATGAAAGTTGGAGGTGGGGAAAATGAGAGGACATCCAGATGGATGTGCACTTTTGGAAAATGCTAAGCACCCTGTGTTTATCTTTTAGCAGGGCAAAGGACATGGGGCGGGTTGGGGGAGCTGTCATGCACAAAGATATCAGCATTCAGGATGAAAAACTGAATCCCTTCCTCGAGGCATTCCACCTGCCTGGCAAACAGTTGTTTTCTTAAGTAGGTGAGACCTCCCAGATCCTGGAGAGAAATTTGTACCTCGTGTTTGGAAGACCTTTCAGGAGCACAGTGTGTGGGCATTTTGAAGGAATGGCTCCTCTTTTTTATGTTTCCTGCAAACTGTTAACTGGGCTCTTGCAGAGAAAGAAATACCCAGTCGACAGCCATCAGCCTGGAGTATTACCGAAAAAGAAAAAAAAAAAAGCTGCTCACTGCTTGCTCTTCAGAGGCTGTGTACAATGATATTGACCCAGTTTGGGCATTATAATTGCCTGTCAGCCTCAGGGCAATTTCCCTTTGCAGTAAGGGACTGTACCATCCATGCCATCTAGAAGGCCTGCGAAGGACATCCACATGGCAAGTAAGGGTGAAACACGCCAAGACCTTGTCCAATCTGCCATATACCAATTTTTGTTTCAAGATGGAAAAAGCCATGTAGACATGGGTTATCACCACAGCAAGGCCAGCCCGTTGTCTCCCCTGAAAACTTGAAGGATGGAATTCACCAAAGTGAATTCCATCTAACGTCAGCTTTGCAGATTCAGAAACTCATGATCAGCTCACCCAGGTTTTCAGAGGTGGGCTTGTGTTAGCCAGGTTCACATGACTGATATGTAAAACTGGTCATGAGTTAATATAGTTACAATAAAAAATTATTATCACAGTGCCTTGAATGCACAGGACTTAAGCATAGTCTCCCTATAGAAAGACTTACAATTGAAGGAAGCCAGATTATGATGAGAATACCTCTAGGTCAGCCCCAAATCAGATGATTGAACCATCGGATGGCATGAGGCAAAGACTGCCTGTTACTCTTCTTGTTCTGTTTTAGGGATGATCTTCCTGATGGGACCAGAAAACTCAAAGTCCACTGGCCAAGGTGCCCTTTCCCTTTGGACAGTACTCTTCCTTTCTCTGTTTCTTAGGCTGGTTGACAACTCTCTGTAGATATGATAATATATTTAATCAGATCACACCATCTAGTCTAGCAGGCCTGGGAGCCCCTCTGACTCTTAAGGTGACAATGCATATTTCTATTCTGATCTATTGTATATTGATTTCAAATTTTAAAATGTTATGGATGATTCCGTTTCTCTCATTTTCAAGGTCTTAGGGGACACTGTCTTACCATTAAGTACTGCCAGCGGGTCGTCCAGCCATCCCTCTGCTTGGAGGACCCCATGTCTACCAAGTGGACCCCATGTCTACCAAGTGGACCCCATGTCTACCAGGTGTCCCTCTCAGCTCCACTATTTTAATTCTGTGTGGTTCTGTTTCCTTCTTGGGTCTTTCTAAAAACTCTGTAGCTTCATGGGAAGACCATTGTCCCTGATATTTCAGCTGGTGTTAGAGATTCTCTACACCCACATGTCACTAGAAAAATTCAAGGAACTTTGCTAATTGGATCCACTGTCATTTCATTTGTAGCTGCAATGCTGCCCAATCATCATTTTATTCAACTCAAGTCTTCTCTGTAGCATTCTCCTCTGAACAATTTCCAAACACTCTCCAGTTTCCTCTAGCCCTCAAACTCACTTCTCTACCCGTGGCTCCTAATGGAATATTACAAATATCTGAACCCGAGCTTTCATGTTCATCCTAAAATTTCCATCATCTTCTCCTTTTTTTTCCTCAGAGGAAAAAGTATCCCTTCTCCTCCCAAACATCAGTCTCATATTATACATAGGTCCTTGATCCCATCTTTTCCTAGTTTTTCCAGGATTTTGTTTCACTATTCTTATTTCCTCTCACTCCTTGTCTTACAAACAAGGGCAGGCCATCCCATCTACACATAATTTTTTACCTTAACTCTCCACTCTCTTGAGTTTGCACCTTATCTCTGTGCCCTATCATTTACCCCCCAGCAACTTACAGTGAGGGCTAATTGCCTGCCTCCATTTTCTCACTGCTATTCCCCGAATCCCTTTCAGTCTGGGATTAACAAATAATCCCACTGCTGTGATCCCCACTGCTCTACCAAAACTGCTCTCTTGAGGGGAGGAAGGGGAAGAAAACAGGCAAAGAGCTTCATGCTGTGTCTAGAAGTAAATCTGTCACCACAGGGAACTATATTCAATATCCTGTAATAACCTCTAATGGAAAAGAATCTGAAAAAGAATAGATATATAGAATATATATATCTGACTCACTTTGCTGTTCACCTGAAACTAACACAACATTGTAAATCAACTGTACTTCAATAAAAATAAAAGTTGGTGTGACCATCAACACAGAGCTGGGGTGTACAGTATAATTTAGGAGAGTAAATTCCATTTACTACAACAAACATATTCTAGCAAAAAGTACTTTTATAATAAACATAGTATCCAAATATAGTTTTTACAATGACTAGGTAAAGGAAGATTTGCAGTTATCATAGCTTTGTAGTCAAGGTTTACATTTCATGGGAGATAACTATAATACTTGTGTGGTTAAAAGCAGAAAAATCTCAAGAGAGCTTCTTGCCTTTTTCAATAAACAATTCAATTTTATGATGACAAGATACAGAGTATGTATAGATTTAACTTAAACAGGAACTTCCCCCACCTGGATATTACTTCTTCTTCTTTGTGTCTTATAGTAACTGGTGTGTAAAATTCTCTATATTTTTACAAACAAAGATGATTCTAATCCAAAACCTTGATGTCTTTAAAGAACTTTTGTCAACAGTCTTTTCTGTCCAAATTACTCTTTCTTTATTAGTTCCTGCTTGTTATCTTACAAACAAGCTCAGGTCTTCCAATTCCTAAAAAGATAAAAAAATCTTAGCTCAACCCTGCATGCTTGCCTTTTCTTATTCTTAAAATCTTGAAGGTAAAGGCTACATACACTGTTTATCTCTACCTGCAAATTTCTTATTCACCATTGTGGTCCATGACATTATTCAATAATGATTTTAAATGAGATTGAATCAATGTTTTAGGGGCTTATAAGTTCTTATTTTCATCGTTAACTTTACTTAGCACCAACTATATTTCAGGTGCTCCATATGTGTTCTCTTGTATAATAATCATAACTATACTGAGGTGGGTACCATTTCTTTCATTTAATAGTAGAGGAAAAAGATGTTCAGAACATTGCACAAATGTCACCCATCTGGTGACAAAGTCACCCATCTAGTAAGCGTAGAGCTTGGATTCAGCCTGTAACAAGTCAGGACTCCTAGTTGCAAGCAACAGAAACTACGGCTGACTGATTTCAGCAGAGAATGAATTGATCATATTGTTAGGTAGTTCACAGAACCCCATGCAAGTCTAGAGACATGGATTTAGGGCTGTATAGCTAGGGGTGATCCTAATCCAGCCAGAGGTGCATGGATGAAGACAGTTCTGGCAGCTTTGGATATTGTAGCTTTTACTGTTGACACTGCCAACACTGCCAAATGGACACTGGATGCCCTCATCAGCACCAATCTTGTCACTACCCTAGGAACTTAATATTTCTGTAACTACTGCTACAGAGAATTTCTTGTGGTTCTCTGATATGAGGTATGTTTGTCTGACTGGCAGAACCTAGGTCATGGGCCTGCATCCTAGGGCCTACAAGGTTTCTTGGGAAAGTAAGTTTCTGGAATTTTCCATGTCTGTAATGGGAAATAGGTTTTGCATACCTTTAAGAATCATAGTTTGCGTTTGTATATGTATTGGAGGATAGGGGTCTCAGATAAAGGAAGTTGTTTTCATATATTGGACGGTCAAAAAGAGAAACAAATTCCATTACCAGAGCTCAAATGTGTCTGACTCCGAGTCTTTCCTTTATACAGTGAAACACCTTGAAAGTCACTAATGGTCTCCTATTTGCCAATTTTAATGACTTTATCTCTCATCCTTTTTTAACTGCTATAAAGATTTGACACTATTGAATATATCTCTTTCCTTTCTTCCTTCCTCTCTCCCTCCCTCCCTTCCTCCCTCCCTTCCTTCCTTCCTAAAAAGAAATTGAGTTATTGTTTTTGCAAAACAAAAAAAGTAGAAGAAGAAAACAAGAAAGAAAAGAACAAAATTCAATGGAATAAAAAACAGGCAAAATAGAGAAAACCAATAAAAACAAAAGTTGGTTCTTTAAAGTATTAATAAAATTAATAATCCCACAGGGAGACTGATAAAGAAGAAAAGAGAGAAACATAAATTAGATGACATCTGTATATACCCTACAGGCATTAAGAGAGCAATAAGGGAGATATTATAAATGATTTTATGATGATACATTTGACAACTTCGAACAATGGACAATTTGCTTGCAAAAATCGACTCCCTGAAATTATTAAAAGTAAAAACAGAAAATGTGACTATTCCTATATTTGTTAAAGAATTCAAGTAATTAGAAGACTACCCAAAAAGGAAATCGCAGACCCAAGCATATAATTCATTTGTGAATAATACCAAACATTTAAGGAAGAAATAATACAAGGATTAAAACCCTTTCAGAGAATAAGAAGAGGGAACACTTTCCCATTTATTTTATGAGGCCAGAAAAAACCTTACTACCAAAACTGGACAAGGAAAATAAAAATAAGAAAACAATGGACCCTGTGAAGCTCATGAACATCAATGAAAAAATTCTAAACAAATACAAGCAAATAGCAATATATAAAAAAAGGTAAAACATAATGACCAAGAAGGGTCATGCAACTTTGGTACAGTATCAAAAAAATTTAATCAGTGTAATTCACCACATCAATAAATAAAGAGGAAAAACTGTGATCATATGTATTTTTTGAAATTTATTTTATACAGCAGGTTCTTATATCTATTTATACATATTAGTGTATATATGTCAATCCCAATCTCCCAATTCATCCCACCACCACCGCACCCCCCTCCCCCGCTTTCCCCCTTGGTGTCCATACGTTTGTTCTCTACATCTGTGTCTCTATTTCCACCCTGCAAACCGGTTCATGTGTACCACTTTTCTAGATTCCACATATATGCATTAATATGCGATATTTGTTTTTCTCTTTCTGACTTACTTCACTCTGTATGACAATCTCTAGGTCCATCCATGTCTCTACAAATGACCCAATTTCGTTCCTTTTTATGCCTGACTAATATTCCATTGTATATATGTACAAAACCTTTGTCCATTTGTTTGTCGATGGGCATTTAGTTTGCTTCCATGACCTGGCTATGGTAAATAGTGCTGCAATGAACATTGGGGTGCATGTGTCTTTTTGAATTATGGTTTTCTCTGGGTATATGCCAAGTAGTGGGATTGCTGGGTCATATGGTAGTTCTATTTTTAGTTTTTAAAGGAACCTCCATACTGGGCTCCATAGTGGCTGTATCAATTTATACTCCCACCAACTGTGCAAGAGGGTTCCCTTTTCTCCACACCCTCTCCAGCATTTGTTTTCTGTAGATTTTCTGATGATGCCCATTCTAACCGGTGTGAGGTGATGACCTCATTGTAGTTTTGATTTGCATTTCTCTAATAATTAATGATGTTGAGCAGTTTTCCATGTGCCTCTTGGCCATCTGTATGTCTTCTTTGGAGAAATGTCTATTTAGGTCTTCTACCCATTTTTGGATTGGGTTGCTTGTTTTTTTAATATTGATCTGCATGAGCTGTTTATTTATTTTCAACATTAATCCTTTGTCCGTTGATTCATTGGCAAATATTTTCTCCCATTCTGAGGGTTGTCTTTTCATCTTGTTTATGGTTTCCTTTGCTGTGCAAAAGCTTTTAAGTTTCATTAGGTCCCATTTGTTTATTTTTGTTTTTATTTCCGTTACTCTAGGAGGTGGGTCAAAAAAGATCTTGCTGTGATTTATGTCAAAGAGTGTTCTTCCTATGATTTCCTCTAAGAGTTTTATAGTGTCTGGACTTACATTTAGGTCTTTAATCCATTTTGAGCTTATTTTTGTATATGGTGTTAGGGAGTGTTCTACTTTCATTCATTTACATGTAGCTGTCCAGTTTTCCCAGCACCACTTATTGAAGAGACTGTCTTTTCTCCATTGTATATCCTTGCCTCCTTGGTCATAGATTAGTTGACCACATAGGTGCATGGGTTTATCTCTGGGTTTTCTATCCTGTTCCATTGATCTATATTTCTGTTTTTGTGCCAGTACCATATTGTCTTCATTACTGTAGCTTTGTAGTATAGTCTGAAGTCAGGGAGTCTGATTCCTTCAGCTATGTTTTTTTCCCTCAAGACTGCTTTGGCTATTCAGGGTCTTTTGTGTCTCCATACAAATTTTAAGACTTTTTGTTTTAGTTCTGTAAAAAATGCCACTGGTAATTTCATAGAGCTTGCATTGAATCTGTAGATTGCTTTGGTTAGGATAGTCATTTTCACAATATTGATTCTTCCAATCCAAGAACATGGTATATCTCTCCATCTGTTTGTGTCATCTCTGATTTCTTTCATCAGTGTCTTATAGTTTTCTGAGTACAGGTCTTTTACCTCCTTAGGTAGGTTTATTCCCAGGTTTTTTATTCTTTTTGTTGCAGTGGTGAATTGGATTGTTTCCTTCATTTCTCTTTCTGATATTTCATTGTTAGTGTATAGGAATGCCAGAGATTCCTGTGCATTAATTTTGTATCCTGCAACTTTACCAGATTCATTGATTAGCGCTAGTAGTTTTCTGGTGGCATCTTTAGGATTCTCTATGTATAGTATCATGGCATCTGCAAACAGTGACAGTTTTACTTCTTCTTTTCCAATTTGTATTCCTTTTATTTCTTTTTCTTCTCTGATTGCCATGGCTAGGACTTCCAAAACTATGTTGAATAAGAGTGGTGAGAGTGGACATCCTTGTCTTGTTCCAGATCTTAGAGGAAATGTTTTCAGTTTTTCACCTTTGAGAATGATGTTTGCTGTTGGTTTGTCGTATATGGCCTGTATTATGTTGAGGTAGGTTCCCTCTATGTCCACTTCCTGGAGAGTTTTTTTTTATCATAAATGAGTGTTGAATTTTGTCAAAAGATTTTTCTGCATCTGTTGAGATGATCATATGGTTTTTATTCTTCAGTTTTTTAATATGGTGTATCACATTGATAGATTTACATATATTAAAGAATCCTTGCATCCCTGGGATAAATCCCACTTGATCATGGTGTATGATCCTTTAATGTGTTGTTGGATTCTGTTTGCTAGTATTTTGTTGATGATTTTTGCACCTATATTCATCAGTAATATTGGTCTGTAATTTTCTTTTTTGGTAGTATCTTTGTCTGGTTTTGGTATCAGAGTGATGGTGGCCTTGTAGAATGAGTTTGGGAGTGTTCCTTCCTCCACAATTTTCTGGAAGAGTTTGAGAAGGATGGGTGTTAGCTCTTCTCTAAATGTTTAATAGAATTCACCTATGAAGCCTTCTGGTCCTGGACTTTCGTTTGTTGGAAAATTTTTAATCACAGTTTCAATTTCATTACTCATGATTGGGTGTTCATGTTTTCTACTTCTTCCTGGTTCAGTCTTGGAAGGTTGTGCTTTTCTAAAAATTTGTCCATTTCTTCCAGGCTGTCCATTTTATTGACATATAGTTGCTTGTAGTAATCTCATGATCCTTTGTATTTCTGCAGTATCAGTTGTTACTTCCTTTTTGTTTCTAATTCTATTGATTTGAGTCTTTCCCTTTTTTTCCTGATGAGTCTGGCTAAATGTTTATCAGTTTTGTTTATCTTCTCAAAGAACCAGCTTTTAGTTTTATTGATCTTTGCTATTGTCTTCTTTGTTTCTATTTCATTTATTTCTCCTCTGATCTTTATGATTTCTTTCCTTCTACTAACTTTGTGTTTTGTTTGTTCTTCTTTCTCTGGTTCCTTTAGGTGTAAGTTTAGATTGTTTATTTGAGATTTTTCTTGTTTCTTGATGTAGAATTGTATTGCTATAAACTTCCCTGTTGGAACTACTTTTGCTGCATCCCATAGGTTTTGGATCGTCGTGTTTTCATTGTTATTTGTCTCTAGGTATTTTTTGATTTCTTCTTTGATTTCCTCAATGATCTCTTGCTTATTTAGTAATGTATTGTTTAATCTCCATGTGTCTGTTTGCTGTAATTGGTTTCTAATCTCATAGCGTTGCGGTTGGAAATGATGCTTGATATGATTTCCATTTTCTTAAATTTACCGAGGCTTGATTTGTGACCCAAGGTGTGACCTATCCTGGGGAATGTTCCGTGTGCACTTGAGAAGAAAGTGTAATCTGTTGTTTTTGGATGGAATGTCCTATAAATATCAATTAAATCTTTCTGGTCTATTGTGTCATTTAAAGCTTCTGTTTCCTTATTTATTTTCTGTCTGGATGATCTGTCCATTGGTGTGAGGTGTTAAAGTCCCCCACTATGATTGTGTTACTGTTGATTTCCCCTTTTATAGCTGTTAGCATTTTCCTTATGTATTGAGGTGCTCCTATGTTGGGTGCATGTATATTTATAATTGTTATATCCTCTTCTTGGATCGATCCCTTGATCATTATGTAGTGTCCTTCCTTGTCTCTTGTAACATTCTTTATTTTAAAGTCTATTTTATCTGGTATGACTATTGCTACTACAGCTTTCTTTTGATTTCTATTTGCATGGAATACCTTTTTCACTCCTCTCACTTCCAGTCTGTATGTGTCCCTAGGTCTGAAGTGGGTCTCTTGAGGACAACATATATACAGGTCTTGTTTTTGTATCCATTCAGCCAGTCTGTGTCTTTTGGTTGGAGCATCTAATCCATTCACGTTTAACGTAATTATTGATATGTATGTTCCTATTACTATTTTCTTAATTGTTTGGGGTGTTTTGTAGGTCCTTTTCTTCTCTTGTGTTTCCCACTTAGAGAAGTTCCTTTAACATTTGTTGTAGAGCTGGATTGGTGGTGTTGAATTCTCTTAACTTTTGCTTTTCTGTAAAGATTTTGATTTCTCCATCAAATCTGAATGAGATACTTCCTGGGTAGAATAATCTTGGTTGTAGTTTCTTCCCTTTCATCACTTTAAATATATCATACCATTCCCTTCTGGCTTGTAGAGTTTCTGCTGAGAAATCATCTGTTAACCTTATGGGAGTTCCCTTGTATTTGTTGTGTTTCCCTTGCTGCTTTTAATAATTTTTCTTTAATTTTTATCCATTTTATTACTATGTTTTTTGGCATGTTTCTCCTTGGGTTTATCCTGCCTGGGACTCTCTGCACTTCCTGAAGTTTGGTGGCTATTTTCTTTCCCATGTTAGGGAAGTTTTCAACTCTAATCTCTTCAAATATTTTCTCAGGTCCTTTCTCTCTCTCTTCTCCTTCTGGGACCCTTATAATGCAAACGTTGGTGCATTTAATGTTGTCGCAGAGGTCTCTTAGTGTATCTTCATTTCTTTTCATTCTTCTTTCTTTATTCTGTTACGCTGCAGTGAATTCCACTATTCTGTCTTCCAGGTCACTTATCCATTCTTCTGCCTCATTTATTTTGCTCTTGATTTCTTCTAGTGTATTTTTCATTTCAGTTATTGCATTGTTCATCTCTGTTTGTTTGTTCTTTAGTTCTTCTAGGTCTTTGTTTAGCATTTCTTGCATCTTCTCAATCTTTGCCTCTGTTCTTTTTCTGAGGTCCTGGATCTTCACCATCATTATTCTGAATTTTGATGAAGTCTAATTTATCTATTTTAACCTATTTATAGGTTACCTATCTCCACTTCATTTAGTTTTTTTTCTGGGGTTTTATCTTGTAGTTCATAGTTCTCTGCCTTTTCATTTTGTCTGTCTTTCTGTGAATGTGGCTTTCATTCCACAGGCTGCAGGATTGTAGTTCTTCTTGCTTCTGCTGTCTGCCCTCTGGTGGATGAGGCTATCTAAGAGGCTTGTGCAAGCTTCCTGATGGGAGGGACTGGTGGTGGGTAGAGCTGGGTGTTGATCTGGTGGGCAGAGCTCAGTAAAACTTTAATCCATTTTTCTGCTGCTGGTTGGGGCTGAGTTCCCTCCCTGTTGGTTGTTTGGCCTGAGGCAACCCAGCACTGGAGGCTACAGGCTCTTTGGTGGGGCTAACTGTGGACTCCAGGAGGGCTCATGCCAAGGAGTACTTCCCAGAACTTCTGCTGTCAGTGTCCTTGTCCCTGTGGTGAGCCACAACCACCCCCACTCCTGCAGGAGACCCTCCAACACCAGCAGGTAGGTCTGGTTCAGTCTCCTATGAGATCACTGCTCCTTCCCCCTGGGTCCTCATGCGCACACTACTTTGTGTGTGCCCTCCAGGAGTGGAGTCTCTGTTTCCCTGAGTCCTGTTGAAGTCATGCAAGCAAATCCCACTAGCCTTCAAAGTCTGATTCTCTGGGAATTCCTCCTCCCATTGCCAGACCCCTGGTTGGGAAGTCTGATGTGGGACTCAGAACCTTCACTCCAGTGGGTGGACTTCTGTGGTGTAGTTGTTCTCCAGCTTGTGAGTCACCCACCCAGTGGTTATGGGATTTAATTTTACTGTGGTTGTGCCTCTTCTACCATCTCACTGTGGCTTCTCCTCTGTCTTTGTATGTGGGGTATCCTTCTGGTGAGTTCTAGTGTCTTCTTGTCGATGATTGTTCAGCAGTTAGTTGTGATCCTGGTGCTCTCGCACGGGGGAGTGAGTGTACGTCCTTCTACTCCACCATCTTGAACCAATCCTGATCATATTAGTAGATGCAGAAAAACACTTGATAAAACTCACCACATGTTCATGAAAAAAAAATCTCTGAAAAGTCGGAATTGAAGAGAACTTTTCTGATCTGATAAAAGCATTTTCAAAAAACCTAGAGCAACCATAAAATCTAATGGAAAACTGTTGTTTTCCCTTTAAGGCAAAAATGTTCCCTCTTATCATTTCAATTCGACATTGCACTGGAGATAGCCAGTACAATAAGGCAAGAAGAAGAAGTAAAAGGCATAAACATAGGAAAGAACAAGTAAAACTATCAACTCTGTTTATTTACAAATAACACACTGGTGTACATAGAAAATCCAGTGGAATCTACAGAAAAGATAAAAAGGAAGGAAGGAAGGAAGGAAGAAAGGAAGGCAGGCCACTGCAATTAAAAATCCAATTTGTCAGGACCAAGGAATAAAAGGTCAAAAATCATTTGCATCTCTGTTTACTTGCAACAAACAATTGAAAAATTAAAGAAAATGCCATTTATGCATATCTAGGAATATAGTTAGTGAAATATGTGCAAAGACCTATACATTGAAAACTATAAAACATTGCTGATAGAAATTTTTAAAAACTGAAGTATGTAGAAAGATATATGATGCTTATGGATTTGAAAACTCAATATTTTTAAGATCAGTTAATTCTCCCCAAATTGATCTATTGACTGAATGCAATTCCAATCAAAATCCCAGCAGGTGTTTTGGAGAAATTGACAAGCTGATTCTAAAATTTATATAGAAATGCAAAGACTTAAAATAGCTATCATACCTTGAAAAAGAAGAACAAGATTGAAGGACTCACACTATTAGATTTCAAGACTTACTAAAAAGCTTCAATAATTAAGACAGTGTAATTGATGTAAGGGTAGACAAATAAAGTCATAAATTAATGGAACAGAAAAGAGAATCTGGAATAGACGTATACATATACAGTCCATTAGATTTTTAAACAGAGTCAATTCAATAGGGAAAGGAAAGTCTTCAATAAATGACGAAGCTGAAACAACTGGGTACCTGTACAGGGGGAAAAAAAGCAACTTTGACTCTTACATCACACAGTGCATGAAAATAACTTCAAATGTGAAAGCTTAAACTAAAGCTTTCTAAAGGAAAGAGGGAGGAATATTTTGATGATCTTGAGATAAAGATTTCTCAAGATATATAAAACACTAATTATAAAAGAAAAATGATAAATTAGACTTCATCAACATTTAAAGCTTCCGTTCATCAAGAGACATTGTTAAGAAAGTGAAAAACCAAGCCACAATCTGGGAGAAAATATTCATAGACATATATCTGATAAAGAACTGGTATGCTGAATGTACAAGAACTCCTAAAAATTAAACTTTAAAAGGACAAATAATCTAAATAAAAAATAGGGAGATGACTTGAATAGGCACTTCACAAAAGGAGAATGGCCAATAGCCTGTGAAAAGGTACTGAGCATCATTAGTCAACAGGGCAATGCAAATAAAGACCAGGATGAGATACCAAAATGATTAAAAATAACAAGACTGCTGCTGTGGATGTGGAGCATACAGTTCTTGTGGGAATATAAAATAATTCGACCCCTTTGGAAAGCAGCTTCTTACTTTTGAATGAAGCTAAACATGTATCTATCCTATGACCCAGTATTTCCATTCCTAACTCTATTGCCAAAAGAAAGGAATGTATCTATCCTACAAAAAGACTTATTCAAAAATGTTCATATCAATTTTATTTATAAGAGCCCCAGATTGGAAACAACCCAAATGTCCATCAACATTAAAATGGAAAAGCTGTTGCATACTATTCAGCAATAAACACGAAAGAAGTTCTGACATACACTCCAACATGAATGAAACACAAGGACACTATTTTGAGCTAAAGAAGCTAGATAAAATAGTCATACTGTATAATTTCATTTATATGAATTTTAAGAACAGGCACAATTAATTTATGGTGCTAGAAATCTGAAAAGGATACAGGGTTATTTACTAGAAAGAGATATCAGGAAGTTTTCTCAGGTGATTGAAATATTCTAAATCTTTGTAGGAGTGATGGTTACACAGGTCAAAGTTCATTGAGCTGTACACTAAAATTTATTAATTCCACTCTATATAAATTAAATCTCAGTATACTCTTAGCATTGAAAATAAAAATAAGAAAAAACCTCATAAAAGCCCTATTGTAATAATTTTTTTCATATTTGAAAACATCTGGTTATTATTATTACCCAGTGTCTTGCCGAGTTCTGATATTTTTGAAACACACTGTTGTTTTTTCTTCTAACTTTGTAGCCATTTTTACATTATCTTCTGGCATCAAATGTTGCTGCAGAGAAGATAGAGGTCAATTGTAATAGCCCCCTCCCCACCCCTTGAGGTGATTGGTTATTTTTCTGTATAGATAGATAAGAATTATCTAGAAATTCATTATCTTAGTAGCATAAGTGGTCTCCATTAAAAAAATTTTAACATATTGATATGATCTGCAGGTTGATTTTTTTTCATTCCAGTAAAATTTGCTTGTATTAGATCATGTAATACATTTTCTATCCCATATTTAAAATTCTTCCAGGAACACGAATTATTCTTTTGTTGTATTAATTTTGTTTTCTATATCAGTTAGCTTCTTTTATTGCATTTGGCTTTTTGCCTTTTATTTTTTGAATTCGCAGTCACTGTCTTATATACCGTTAAGTTTATTTTTAGGTGGGTCTAGTCTATTTCTTGTAGTCTCAAATTTAATCATAGATGATGCTTTTTTCTCCTTCAGTTTGTTCTCATGGTTCTGTAACTTTTCTGTTTATTTCATTCTGTTGTGAGAGAGCACCGAATCCTAACCACTAGGCAACGAGGGAACCTTCAGTCTGTTGTTTAATCATCTTGACTATGGGCCCTTGTTTTCTTGAATTTATCTTCTCACTGAGTTTTCTGTAGCTCAGAGCACTGGTGAAGAATTTCCCTCTGATTTTTATTTGTTTTTGCATCCAAGTTGGTTTCTATATCTTTTGCATTCTAGATATGTAGGTCTGCGTGTGTGTGTGTGTGTGTATGTGTGTGTGTGTGTGTGTGTGTGTGTGTGTGTGTGTGTGTGTGTGTGTGTGTGTGTTTATGTGGATGGTTCCCAGAGGCTAATTTTCATTTTGCTCAACTGTCCTCTTGGTCCACACCAGTTATTTGCCCTAATGCAGTGTAGACGGCTTCTTGCCTCTCTTCCCTTTTGACATTCATTTTCTTCCTGACAAGCCACAATTTTAGGGCTGGGACTTTCATGTTGTTTCCACTTTTTCTTTAGGCATAGCAGGACATGACAGACCCTGCTGAGGTACTATGCAGGGTACCTGCATAGAATACCAGGGTTAGCATACCCTGGGTTAGAATACCAGGGTTCAGCAGTCATTTCTAAAGTTGTTAAATGTTTATTAAATGTGTGAAGGCTTTCTTCACTGGGTTGAGGAATGTGTTCTAGTCCTAGGGGAGGATACCCTCAAACTTGGAATCTATTCCCGAATTTCATGTTTAGTCTTGGAGCCTTCAATGCCATTACAGAGCGTATAACTCACTGTTCATTTCCAATATGTTCCAACCTTTTCTATGACTTCTTATTCAGAGTTAGCTTCTCAGTAAGCTTTCTCCCAATTTTGGGATGAGAATGAGATGTCCCTGAATTTAGTTGGTACACCTGTGTGGCTCCTGGGGATGGACAAAGAGTTAGGAGCCTTGCCATGGTGGACTGTGCCACTCTGCTATAGCATTTTCTGTCTCTTTCATTGGCCAGTTTTTTTAAGCTTATGATACAGGGCTATATCCCTCTCTGGTTTGGTTGCTGCAGTGGAAGTTTGGGGGCCTGTTTTTTTAATGTATCATTTTGTTGATTTCAAGAGATAGAGGGAGGGATATTCTTATGAAATGGCTTCATTCTACTTGTGCAACCTGGAGGTCCTGCCTGCTCTTTCCTCTCTTGATATCTTTTAAAAGTTGTTTTTCTGCTCCCCAACCCCCTTTCCTACTGCCTCTCAGTCTCCTTTCTGGCTTCTTTGCCTATACCAATTAAGACATTTTCAAAGGTCATTTTGCATCCCCCTTCTCTTTCCCATCCCCTCATCTCCCTTATTCTCTGATCTAATCTCTTAATATGCTCTTTTATAACCTCCTAATTCACTCCCATGCCTCATTAGTAATGTCTAGGCAGATAGCACTCAAATTTATATTTCATGCCCTCACCTGTCTTCTATGGGCTGGTCTCATTTTCAGCTCTTTGCTGGATGTCTTACTGTATGACCATCCCACTACAACCTTAAACTTAAAACATCCACAAGCAAGCTTACTGTATTTTGTTCCAAACCAATCCTTCCTTCTATTTAGTTTGCTCTCAGTTTTTCAGGTGCAAAAGCCTGGGGTCTTCTCTGATTCTCTTCTTTCTTTATCCAATTAGTTAATGAATCCTTTCAACTGGATTTTTCCTCCTCTTTACTTCCACTGCCATTATTCTAGAATAAGTTTGTATTTTTTTCACTTGAACTTTGTAATAGACATTTAACTGGTCTCCCTCCTCTAATTTCTTCCTCTAATAAATGCTCCACATGGCTTCAGAGATATCTTGCTCTAAACCTTCCATGAGTACCTAACACCTTTTCCTGATATTCAAAGACCTCCATAATCTTAACCCAGTTTTTAATGTGAAGCTTAGTTTTCCACTGTCTCTCACCTTAAATTCCAACCAAAGTCTATTACTAAGCATGCCCTGTTCTTTCCAATGTTGAAAACTTTTCATGCAAGGCCCTTTCTCCCATTTCATCTATCAAAAATTTACCAGTTTTTCAAAATCCAAAACAAATTTTATCTCCTCCACGAACTTTTCATAATCCACTGATTTGGGAGTGATTCTTTCCTGCCTTCTCTAAAATATTATCATTCTTTATTACTCTTCACATTTGATCATTGTGAACATGTCTTAACCTGACCCAAGACTGTCAGTTCCTTGTGGGGTGGGGACCAAGGTTACGGGAAGTTGTAGCATTTAGGGGAGGTTGTGATATAGTAAACTTGGACTTAAGTATTGTAAAGCCTCAGTTCAAGGTCAACTTCGCCACCTTGGGTGTTTGGGCAAGTGGCTTACCTTCCCTGAGCTCTACCTTTTTCATCTTTAAAGAGATTGTTGTGAATATTAAATGAAATAACATGTATGAAAGTGCTTTGTAAATTATATATATATATATATATACACACATACCTATGTATATAAATAGATAGGTAAATTAAATATAGATTAAGGTATTGCTAACTTCTTCAAATTCCCCCCAAGCATCAAGCCTGATAGTTTATGCATAGGATGTCAATAAATGTTTACTGATTGAAAAGAATGAAATATACCTAGCTGCAGTTATGCCTGGCCCCAGAACACCAAGGACATGTTAATGGGTAAGGATAAGTATAGAGGAAGTTGATAGCTTATGTGGTTATGCCAGCAATTTGCCCAGCTGGAAAACTGCTTAAATGCCTCATCTAAGATTTCATGAATGGTGCAGAGGACCTGCCTAAATGGAGGCAAATGGCTGAAATGGTGTGTTCCAGTCGCTTCTAGCTCCTGAAGTCTAGTCTTTCACAGAACAACTTAATAGATGTCATATGTGAAAATGAAATATTTGTTTATCAGTAACTATTCAATATATGCAAATATATACATTTCAGATGTGAGTTTATGCTAAATATATTTCATGTAAATATAGACATTTATCTCAAATGTTTCCTTATATAGTCTGTTGCCATTCGTTCAATCACCATTGTTACTCTTTTCCAAACTCCCAGTTTTCCAGTAGTGCTCTGTTTATAATCGAAGACAGCAAAGCTAGTGTATTCACATCAAAGCTAAATAGAGTGACAAGTACATGAGAATGGCCATTAAGTAATTCCCATAATAGCTGAGATCATCTGGATCGAATCCTGTGAATGTTCAGATTTCCGTGCCAGCTTCTCCTGCTTTTCCTCCAGAACCACATGCTCAAATGTTTTAAAAATATTCTAATTTTATAGGTCTTTTAAAAGTCATGTTTCATAGAAAACTGTCTTTTTGGAGGGAAATCTTAATAAAAGCCAAATATGTATTCTGAGAATCTGCTTGCGATGTGATAAATCTAAGACCGTGTTTGCAATGATAAACTGAATGTTCACATTCATTTTGCACCTGGACAAAATTTTGGACAAAAATGTGCATAGCATCCCTTGTCCTAGACGGAGCCTAAGCTAGGTTCCTGATTCACACGCTTAAACCGTGCCTCTGAGGGCACATTTGCAGAAGCCTATGTGCACAGGGGATGGAGACACTTTCTTGGGCAGAATTTTTCCTAAAAGGAGAGTGAAGCAGGACATGTGTGTCCCAGTAAGAAGCCAGTCCCTCCATGAAATAATATGTTAAGTCCTGGGGACAGAGGAGATCGGGAATCAAAACTCTGGGAGAGACTTGGGGCAAAGCCATATGATGTGGAGAGGGCAGTGTTCCCCACTTAACCACAGCAGAAACTCGGCCACTTCCAGAACCTCGATGTGTCAGCATGGGTGGAATGGAAGTACCCAGTGGGAGAGGGAGCACTGCCCCGTGGTGGGAGCCAGATCTAGAAGGTCCAGAGGGCAGTGCACAGGGAGGGGCAGAGGCAGCTAAGCCCAGCAGACACAAGTGTGTGCAATGGTGGTGACACATCTTTAGGCACTGGAGATGGTGGCAGCGACCTGCACACAGCTTAGCAGGCTTGGCAGGGATGGCATCAGTGGGGGCCAAGCAGTAGAAGAGGAAAACATGTGTCAGAATAATATTTCTTTGAAAGATGCCCACAACGGATAAAATGTTTGGGAAAGTTTATTCAGAACAGAGGGAGGAGACAAGACAAGTACTAATCTTTGAAGAAGTTTAGGAAATATTTAACCATTTTCATTTCATTTATTCTTTTTAAAAAACACTTGTTGAAAGTACCAACTCCGAATCTGAAATAAGGCACAATCTGAATCTGCTTATGTAATTTTTATTAAGTGCATTACAGTTTATTAAGTATTTTCAAGGAAAATATTGAGCCTGGCAAGTCAAATACTTGACTTTCAATTTCATAAGTGAAAACAGATTTTATTCACCAAATCGCTGTTAAAGACACCTTAAATGATTGCAAATTTTAAATTAAAAAAGCCTCACTGTTGTCGTAGATCATCAGATTATGGGACTGAAAATATACTGCCAAGGGTTATGAGGGGTGGCATAACTTATGATGAAAACATAAGGGAAAATTTTAAAAGGGGGAGAATTTTACAAAAATGGAGAGATGACAAAGATGAAGGATACTGAATAGGGCTCTTAAATACATCAACCAGCTAAGATAAGTAGTCTTCTACAAGAGGTGCTGTTGATGTGAGTTACCACCACTCATGACAGCCTATATTCTGGTGCCCCAATATTAATCACCAACTCTTTGTCACCAAGGACTAGTGAAATCCTTAATCAACTGCATTCTGGTTAACTGGACAGAGAATGTAAACAGGTAACGTGATTGAAACACAGTGAGGGATAAGATAGAGGTATACACAGAATATATATGGAAAGAGTACACAGGAAAATTTTTTTTTAATTTTTTTTACTTTTTAGCAGTTTAATTGAGATATAATTGACGTAGAATGAACTGTACATATTTGAAGTGTACAAGTTGATAATTTTAGGCATTTAGACACGTGTGAAGACATCAACAAAATCAGTATAATACACATTATCACCCCCCAAGTTTTCTTGTGCTTCTTGATAATCCCTCCCTCTTTCCTCTCCTTATCCCACCTCTACTGCTGTTACACTGTCCCCAGGCAATCAATGATCTGCTTTCTTTCCCTATAAATTAGTTTCCATTTTCTAGAATTTCATATAAATGGAATCATACAGCATATACTTTTTTGTGGTTTTTTTTCACTCAGCGTCATTATTTTGAGATTCATGTATGTTCGGTGTATCAATAAGGGAAGGCATTACTCTAATTGAGAGCTGAGGTAAAGTTGTCAGAGATGAAGCTTGAGTCTCATAGGATAAGTGATATTTAGCCAGGCAAAAACGGGTGGGAAGAGTATCCTAACTGGAAGAGGTAGCAAGAGCAAAAGCAGTGAAGCACGCGCATGCGTGTGTGTGTGTGTGTGTGTGTGTGTGTGTGTGTGTGTGTGTGTGTGAGAGTGTGAGTGTCTTGGGGGTGGGGAAGAAAGTAATACACGAGGGTGGCCATAGTGCTACATTGAGGGAAAACGGAGCATAAGAGATCAAGATAAAGAGTGCAGGATAGCAGGGCAAACTGATGTCGCTGATGCTGAAAACATGCGGGAAGACTTAATAAAGAGGAGAAGAAGTATACGTCGGATTGTATGATGCTAATTAAAGTCATTCAAGTGACCTACTTTTTATTTTTACTTAATATTCATCTGCCCAACAGGATGTGTGTGTATATATAATATATATAATGATATAAATCATATATCATCAATTTTATATAATCAAGAAATTGATTATATATAATTATAGGGTATATAATTATATATAAGGTCACTAAATTTGATAATATATAATACATATCATCATGTATATTACATATATAATATATAAAATCACTAAATTTGCCAAGTTAACTTTATTGTATATTTGATTGGAATGCAGCTGTAAGCGCCGTACTCATAGGTCAGTATTATTTTCTTAATTGTTCAAGTAGCCCTGTTGCCTGCTCAGGCATATGATGATTTTTCTCACAGTTTAAATATTACTTATGTGGACTATTGCAAGTGTATAATGCCTTTGGTCTATGCATGCTTAATACATTCTCAGAACAGTTTAGTTTTTATGTAATTTGCTCCCTTTTGGCGAGCAGAGACCATCTGCGGCTGGGGAGTCGCAAGGCCTGGCTCTCACCCATTCTCTGACCAAGTAGCTGGGGGGCCTTGTCAGAGTCTATGCCTTCTTTTTCTCATTTTGGAAATGCAGGCTTTGGAATTAATATTTTCCAGGTGCTTTTCCGGGGCAGTGCCATATGGTGACAGAATGATAGGACCAGGACCCAGGGCTCCTGGCTGGTGGCTCCGGCTCTCCGCAGTGTGCCCTTTGACAAGTAGGTTGGGACTCAGTCCTCTCATCTGTTCATTGGGGATAATAACACCTGCTCTGCTGGTTTCATCAGACTGTCACCTGGATTAAATGAGACTGAGTTGGGAAGTAAAGCTAGTAATAGTGTTGCCCAGCTCTAAAGTTCATTACCAAGGTCCATGGGGCTTGAATGACTTTCCCGGAGAGTCTTACTTTCCCTAGCTCCTTCCTGTTCTTTTAGATGAAGAGGTTAGATGAATGTTGTAGTGTTACTATGACATATTGATCTGTTTATAGCATACATAACAATAATATTTAATACAGTATCATTCATCCTACAAACTCAACGGTGTGTCGTAATGCTCAGTATTGTCTCCAACAGTCCAAAAATATCCTTTGCACTCTCAGTTGCTGTGTGGTTTATGAAAAGGATAAAGCAAAACATGTTTCTGTGAGTTAGCAGAATGGCAGAGCTTCAGTATGGTCTTTTGTAGTAGGAGCTACCTAAATTCAATAAATAAAAAATAAATAAGTAAAATTCTGTGCCACTTTCAGAACAGGGGTCACCATTTACCCTTGGACTGGGAGTGGGAAGAGGTGAGAGTAGGGAGAGGTGAGACTGACTCAGGAAATTAAATTAAACTATAAATAATGGCAGACCCTGATCCCGTCATCATTTCTCACTAGACCCAATAAGACTTTGAAAGGAGGACTCTGTGGAATTTATTTTAAGTCTTGGAGAAACAACATGCAATCTAATATCTGCACATAAAAATGTTGGGGTAGGTGGGTAGGTCAGGAGATGTCAGACGGTGTTGGGATCACAACCTTGCTCCCCAGACCTTTCCCCATTAAATACGTTTATATGCAGTCAGCCCTGATGGTGACAATGCTATGATTGGAAGTTCCTAGAACTACCTATTTGGGGCGATTTTTCTTATGGAAGTGGCAGTATTTTTCCAAATTTATTCAGCTCGCAGAAGAATTTTATTGCAATTGAGTCAGACTATTAGTTTAGAGAGCTCCAACTTAAAAGCTCTTCTTTTTTCAAGTAAGACCCAGCGAAGTAAAGGGACCTCCTGGAGCCCCCCTCCCCTCCCCAATTAAGAGCAGAGTGGAGACTTGAAATGCCAGATCCAGCTGCTTGTTTTACTCGTTCCTTTTTACTTTGCACAAATACTTATTCGGGCCCTATACCGTGGAAGGCACTTTACAAACCCTGTAGGAATTCAAAGCTAAAAAAAAATTAGGGCTCCTCGGGAAGCAAGCATCCAATAGAGACAAGTATAGACGTCAACTCCAAGGCAGAGTGAGATGAAGTGACTGTAGGTGGCCACCAACCTATTGTGGATCCTGACGGGAAGAAAGATCACTGGCTTCATGGAGGAGAAGGCATTTGAGAGGAGCCTAGAAAGATGGCAGAAGCTTGAAAGACAAATAGGGGTGGGTGGGAATTGATCAAAAAGTGCAGAGGTGTGAAAACAATGTGTTTTTTCCAGTTTGGCCAAAGAATGGTGGAATAGCGAGGGCTGAGGCTGGACAAGTATGCTGGGGCTGTGTTGTAGATGGATTTGTGCTGGGCTTCGGGGTTTGTATTTCAGTTGGTAGCCAGCGGGGGGCCACTGGAGGCTTCTTTGTGGGATTGAAATGATTGCAGGCGTGAATGATTGGAAAGTGGAGGCTGGGAGTTGGGTGAACAGGATGGGGTCTACAGAGACTGCTAAGCAGAGATCATGGGGCCATGAAGCGGGATAGGAACTGAAACTGAGAGGAAGAGAACAATTTAAAAATTATTGTGGAGATAAAGTCAGCAGGACCTGGCACCTCGTTAGATGAATAGGTGAAGAAAGAAGATGTGGGTTTAGGCATCAAAGATAATTGCAAGAGAACTGGGATACGGAGAAAGAACATAATGATGTGTTTTGAATACCCCTGGGAAATACTGCAAGAAGAGTGTTCCTGGGCATAAGGGAGAGAACATGGGAGTGAAATAGTAGGCATTTGTATTAAATTGCCTTTTCCGGTGATATTCGGCTGATCTTGGAGGGAAGTGGAGAATGAAGAACCTGGGGATTCTCCGGTTGAGATGGTCTAATAAACAGGGCATGATTGAACTGAGGAATTTGAAGTTTGGGCTGAATGGGGATAGAAATGAAACCAGTGGTGCTAAAGGATGAGAATAGTAGAGAGAGGCTTAGGTTGGGGGAGGTTTGGCTCAATAGAATTAGAAAGAAAGATGGCAGACAAAGAGGTAGCGGTGTGTGAGGAGAACTCCAGAGCTGGCGATCTTGGTGGTGGAGACGTTTTGAGTGATGAAAAGAACTAGTGTGGAACTGGGCCATGTTGGCTGATGCAAAGACTGGAACTGTGGGTGTCAAAGAACTGGGAGGTTGTCAGCGGCGAGTGAAAAGGAAGTCCCAAGAAGAATGTTCTAATAAAGTTTGTTTGTGCCAGTGGGGTTGCAGGATGAGGGAAGGCTGTGGCTGTATTTATAGTCTCGCAGTTTTATTGCTGCCGTCTTAATTCTATGTGAATTGAGACAACTTGGAGCTTTCTCTTGGTTTATACAATCGGTGTGTTTTCTCATATCTTTGAAATATGCCGGATGTAACGTCTTTTTCTTTTATTTTTCTTTGTTAATCCTGTTCCTGGGGAAACATCTACTGCAATGTCTTCTGCCAGTTTATATTTTTCTTAAATTAATCATTGCCATCTCTGTCAAGGTTAATCTAAATACCTCACACCTGGCCTGGAATTTCCAATACAAAGTTCATTCCTCTGGCTGAAATAGCAAAGAAGGGCAAGGGAAACAAGTAAGACAGGCTTCAGGTTGGGGGGGTGGGGAGAGGGGGGTGGGAGAAGGCAGGCAAACAGATGTTAGACCGTAGTGGTTGCCATTATTTATGACTTGAGCGTTTGAAAGTTATATCAAAGCCAGAGTTGGTTGGTTTTTGTTTGTTTGGGTGGGTTAGGTTTTTCTTCCTTGGATGGTCTCAGGAGACAAAGACATGGTGTCAAGACAGAACTTTGTCTGGACAAGGATGTGAATTGAAAGGAAAAAAATAATAACCCAGACTTCATGTTTTGCTTTGATTCTACAGTGCTGAAGTTCTACACTCACCAAAGTTGCACTAGAACCTTTTCTAACATCCATATGTGCTGTGTCCCTATGTACAAAATAAGGAACCCTCTCAGGCTCAGACTTTCTGAGATGGTATCACACCCTCTGTAGGGATCGTCCCTCCCCTTTTCAGTTTTCCGGTTAGTGGTGGTAGGAGAGAAGCAAGGAAACCCCAGACGTTTAATTAGGCTATTAAACCCGCTTATAATAGAAAGCTTGCCTTGTTTTGTTCAACATCTAAGCCCTATACCATTCAAAATCTTTGGGGATTTTATTGTGGTAGAGGAATTGGAATGACAGTTTGGTCCTGCTCTCTTTCCTCCAAGCTTTGTCCTGGTCAGGCCAGAAAGGTGCAGCTGATTTTTGCAGCTGCCACAAAAGGAGTCCCTGCAGGGGCAGTGAAAGCGTTATTGCTGGAGGAGCTGGCTGGGTTCAGCTCTCCCTGTGGGTGAACCACTCGACTGAAAGCAGAGAGGCCAGCAACCTAATGAGAGATACAAGTGGTTTCTAATGAAGAGACCTTGGCAGGAGGAGAAAAGGTAAAATCTGGGCCTTGTAACTTCCAGTTTTAGGTTTATACTCTGGCTTTAACAACTAAAATCTCACCTTTGAATGCAAATAAATAACATCTATTTTGTTCTTTCTTTGAAACATTCTTCTGCAACCTTTTTTTTTTGTGTGTGTGGGGAAAGGTACATGGAAGGAGCAACAAATAACTTCTAAAACATGCAACGGTGCTCTGATTTAAACCTCATTGTTTAAATTCTTTAAGACAATTTCCCCCTTATTGAATGGAGGATTAGGTGAGGGACTGTTGTATTTTTTTCTTTTTGCTTCATGCTAATGAAATCTCTCTTTCTATTTATCTTTCATAAGACCATATTTCATCACTTATAAATGGGATTTTCTTTGACCAGATGAATTTGTATAACTTAGCTAACCTTTGAAAGGTGGGGAAAAGGAAACAGTTTAAAAAAGAAAACCTGTGCTGGACTGAACTCAGACACACACACACACACACACACACACACACACACACACACAGAGGCATGCACTACTTCTTTCACCTGGAGACCACCAAGATCGTACGGTTGGTGGAGAGCTAGTCTGGTTTTTGTTTGGATTGGGTATTTTTATTTTTAATATTTGTCTTCTGAGTCAGAGGTGGTTATCTCTTAAAAGAAAAATTTGATGGCTTGAAAGCTAGGTGTTTGTGCTTTCCCCTTGGAAATGTTAACATTTAAGTAGCCTTCAATGTGCTTCAAAGTTAGCACCCCACTAAGATAAATTAGTGACCTTCCTCCAACCCCACCCCTGCCCCCATACTCTGGTGCAATTATCTCCCCATGGCTGGCTGGGAGCCCCCTCTGGCCTGAACTGGGTGGTTCAGTAGGAGATTCGGTCAATCTGGGTGGCATGAATGTCTTGCCAGGACAATGGTGGCTTTTCATGCCGATTTAATAATCTGAAGAATGCAGCAGCCTGTCCTTGAGAGGAACCTGCTTCTGTTGATATGTTTACGTGACTTCCGGAGGTGGGGAGTGGGTAGGAGGAGTGGGGTGGGGGGTGACATGTGGATTGCCTGGAAATTTACAAGTCCGTGTGACCCTGATTTATTGAGACTTTATGAAAAGTTAAAAAAAAATGTCACCTATCCAGTTTCCTGACACATTAGGTTAAAGATTGATGAAAATGAGGTTTTTCTGTTTCAAACCCTGACCCTGATTACTGAAAGAGCCTACTCCTATCACAGCTTATGTTTCATGGGAGTTTTAAACAGCATCTTTTTGTAAAATTCTAAACTTTCTCTACCTTTTCTTGTCTGTCTGCTGATTTGGACACCCTGCTTTATCTGTATCTATCTATCTATCTATTATCTATCTATCTATCTTCTGGCTGTATTTGTGTGGCTTGCACAGTCTATACAGACACCAGCATGGTGTCAATGGGGACGAGACTGGTATCTTTTAACCACCATGGGAGGTGGGGGAAGTGTCTCTGTACCACTGTGCCAGGATGAGTCATGCAGAAGAATGAGTGGTTCCAGCATCCATCCCCCGCTGCTGCCTGAAATACAATTCAAATCAGATGACCTCCCAGGAGTGTCTGTGTTGCCGTCTCTGTACGCTGATGGCAACTCTTGTCTCTGCAATTCTAATAATTATCAGCATGTCCACTGTCCCAAGCCTCCAACAGGGAAATCTTTCTGCTGGAGGCTACAGGCACTCCCACCCCCGGGCACTGTGGCATTTGTAGTGCAGACAACGCAACTGGGCTCAAAATTCAGCTCAGCCAATCACCTACCCTCTCTGAGCCTCCGTTGTATTGTTTGTCTGTAAAGATGAGGAGGTTTATGCTTCCTCCTAAAAGAACTGTTTTGAGCTTTAAGGACGCTAACAAGTGGTTCTTCTATCATAGTGTAGGTGCCGGATAAGTGTTAGTGAGAGCAGTAAATTGAACAGGCACAACTTGTGATATATTCGAGGCACAACTTTATTTTTGCTTCCCTTGGTGCATTTAAACTTTATTTGGGATGGTAATGTTCCCTTAAGCCAGATGAAAATCAGGCAGGCCTGTGACTTTTATGCTCATTCCGTAATGACAGCCTTGAGTTCCCTTAAGTCACGTAGTCTTGAATCAGAAGACAAAAAAGCCTACACTGGTAATAGTGAATATTCTACCCTTGACCTGGCAGCAAATCTCCCCTCCACCTGTTACCGACCAGAGTTCTTGGCCTTCCTTAACCAATAGAAATTGATAAGAGGCCAGACAGGAAATTCAGGCAAGGCTTTATTGGGGCCCCTGCTGCAGCAAGGGCGGGGGGGCAAGAAAAAGTGACAGGTTCCCTTGCTAACTCTCTGAGCAGGGGTGGGGGAGAAGTTGGTTCCTTACATGGGGTGAGGGGAGGGGTGTGTCCGGAGGTCAGGCCAGAGGGTTGGCGTAGGTGGCCTGCCCACCCCTTTGGTAGTATTGAGGGCAGGGGCCATGCGTCGTACCCTGCTTTTGCTCCCAGCACCCTGTTTTTGCTTCTGGCACCTGAGAAGTGGCAGTTGGTCTTTTTAGTCTTTTTGTATCTGTCCTCCATAATTTGTCCCAGCTGTGCATGCATACAGTTATTTTTAGTCCCTTATAGTTTCTTTGTATTTTGTTGCTTGAGGAGATGTTTGTCCAGGTGCAAGCCCTGCAGCACTGCAGCAAAGGGTCCAAGGTCCCAGGTCCCAACCTGTCTCACACCCTTGATGCCCCGCAGTGGTCCTGCAGTCTTTCTCGCCTCAGCTGTTTTCCTCCTTCCCCCCACTCCATCAAAGACTATTCCCCCAGATCCCCTTGCCAGAGAGGTGGGATGGGATAAGGTGGGGTGGGGGAATGAGATAAGGGCAGAGAAGTTCCTAATGAGATCCTTGGGACCTGGAGGATGACTGAGACTTTCCCTCCTGGGAGACTCTACAGGGCTCCTCTCTCTCTCCTTCAGCTCCCTCGACACAGGTGGCCCCACGTCTGTTCTGACTCGGCCTTGTGCTGCCTTCATCAGTCCAGGGCAGCTGGCCGGCCACCTCCAGCCTCCTGTGTTCCCTAATGAAGTCTTTCTCCGCGTGGCCCCAGCCCATGACAATGCAGACCCTCCCACTGCAGGGACACACCCGGCTCTGTGAAGGGCATCGGGAAAGACCCTCATGAGGCCCTCCCCAATCCCACTGGGAAGGTGGGACAAGAGTGTTCAAAGCGCAGGTTTTTCCAAAGATTTCCGTATAACATTCTCTTCATTCCATTCTCTAATTCCTGTGCTTTTTTTTTTTTTTTTTTTATTGCCATACGCGGGCCTCTCACTGTTGCGGCCTCTCCCGTTGCAGAGCACAGGCTCTGGACGCACAGGCTAAGCGGCCATGGCTCACGGGCCCAGCCGCTCCGCGGCATGTGGGATCTTCCCGGACCGGGGCACAAACCCGCGTCCCCTGCATCAGCAGGCGGACTCTCAACCACTGCGCCACCAGGGAAGCCCTCTGATTCCTGTTTTTTTTTTTTTTTTTTTTTAAATAACTTTATTTATTTATTTATTTTTAACTTTGGCTGCGTTGGGTCTTCGTTGCTGTGTGCAGGCTTTCTCTAGTTGCAGAGAGTGGGGGCTCCTCTTGTTGCGGAGCACAGGCTCTAGGCGCGCGCGGGCCTTAGTTGTGGCATGTGGGCTCAGTAGCTGTGAGCTCGTGGGCTGCAGAGCGCAGGCTCCGTAGCTGTGGCGCCTGGGCTTAGCTGCTCCGCAGCATGTGGGATCTTTCCGGACCAGGGCTTGAACCCGTGTCCCCTGCATTGGCAGGCGGATTCTTAACCACTGTGCCACCAGGGAAGTCCCATCTGATTCCTGTTTTATGCTCCAGGTTCTCATAGCCATTCCTTGAAAGTGTGTGTGTGTGTGTGTGTGTGTGTTGTGTGTGTGTGTGAGAGAGAGAGAGAGAGACAGAGAGCGAGCGAGATGGTGGAAGAATCTGTCTCATATCCTTGTTATCCTGATATTTATCATATTGACACCTCAGTCTAAATTGAGGCAGGACATTTCCCCCTTCCCACATAAACACACTGGCCATAATTTACCACAAGGAAACTTTGATTGTTGGCAGAGATGTAGCAGAATGGGACCTTAGCAGTGTTGAAAAGCTGGTGCCCCAGTGCAGACGAAGCTCGTGATTAGGGCAGTTGATAAGAAATTGGTATTTGATGATATTTCAACACAGCACTGAAGTCATGAGGATGAGGAAAAAACAGAGCTTTGTTGAGTTTAATTTATTGTCTAGTTTTGTTTTTGTTTTAAATTTCATGAGTGTTGGAGGAACAGGGCAGCTTAACGCATCTGATATTCTTAGCAGGCCCTGAGGGTCTGAGAATGTTCCAGATTTCAGGTTGTATCCTAGCAGAGGCTTGGTCCAGGCCGGGCACACCTTTTGCTTGTCAGCCCAAACGTGGAGTTTGCAGCCTGCCTCTGCGGCTCAAGTCCTCTGCGTGGCTTATGGTGCCCTGCTTTGGTTTGCATTTTCTCTGTCCTCTAGTCCAGAGCCCACCGACTGGTCCCTCAGCCTGGAGAAGCTTCTGTGTGTTGGGAAGTGGGCCCTACACTCCCTAGGGCCTGCCGCCCTTACCAGAGGCCTGGGAATGCCCTTTGGTGCAGCCAAAAGTGGCATTTTCTCCATGAACCCTGCCCTTGTGCAGAATGCCTGGTGCAGGAGGTCAAGGCTTGGAGGCTCAGGCAGTTCCAAAACCGACTGCTCGTGGGCTGTGTGACCGTGAGCACGTTACCTAACCTCTCTAAGGCTTCTGTCGCCTCATCCCTAAAAGGGGAAGAGGATAAAGAGCATATGAGCCACGTGGGGTTGGTGTGAGATTAAATGAGGCCAGGCGTGCAAGGCAGTTAGCTCAGCGCTTAGCACATAGTAAACACTGAAAAATTAGCTATTATTCCGTGACTTGGTCTAAAAAAAGGGGCAGTTCCCAGCTCCCACCTCAGGAGATTTTGATTCTGGAATCTGTATTTTCACAGCTTGCCCCTGATGATTTGTCTAGTGAACAGATTTGGAAGCCCTGTGTATACCTCCTCCTTCTGTTCTATGGGGTTGTCTTTGGCAGCCAGGTACCCAATCTCGTTTAGGTAGCAGAGGCAGCTGTGCCTCATGGTTAGAGCTTGGCCTCTGGATTCAAACTGCTTTTCCAGGCACGACTAGTGCATACCCGGGGAGGTTTATCACCTCCCTGTGCTCTGTTTCCTCATCTGTAAAATGAGGATAATAATGGTGCCTCCTCATGGAATTGCTGTGAGGATTCAGTGAGTTAATCCATGCAAAGCTGATATATGCAGTGCCGAACACACAGTGAACACTCAATAAATGGTAGCTACTATTAGGTCTACTCATTTTGTAGCTTATGTCCTACCTTGAGGAAGTCTTACAAACTATTAACAAAGATTTGAATTCTTTTCAAAAGTATCTTCATTAATTCTTAAGTCACATATAAACCACAACTTTAAATATGAGCAATCCAAAATTTTCGAATTAAAATATTTTTTTGAATTTTAATAAGTAAATGTTAAATAGTAATAATTATAAAACAAAAAATCTAAAACAAAACAGAAAATCCTGCTATGTAGCTATCTGTTCTGAAGCTTGCTTTTCCGCTCATTTAAACTGTTTCACGCCTTTATTTTTCTCTTTAATTCTGTAGCACCTGTAGGTTCATCTTTAAACATTTTTTTAATATCACCTTTTAAGGTTAATTTTCACAAGATGATCCAATTTAAAACATCATTTCTAAAACATTTTTTAAAATTTGAAGGTGAAGGTAATTTTTTCTTCTTCTTCTTATTTTTTTTGGGCTATTCTTTCCCACAAAAGGGTCATTGGGGTTATCAAAGAGAAAGCATAAACAATTTAAATACCTTGCTTTTTAAAAAGTATTTTAGAAGATTTTCTGCTGCACAGTCTATAAAATTCTAGTGGATTCCAGACCTAAGTTCAACCAACTTACAGTTAAGTTTGGTTTGCGTACTTGGGACCCACAGCCTGAGTTTCAAGTGCCATTAAAAGTAACCATGGTTACTTTTTACATGGTGGCTCAGTGGTTGAGAGTCCGCCTGCCGATGCAGGGGACACGGGTTCGTGTCCCGGTCCGGGAAGATCCCACATGCTGCGGAGTGGCTGGGCCTGTGAGCCATGGCCGCTGAGCCTGCGCGTCCGGAGCCTGTGCTCCGCAACGGGAGAGGCCACAGCAGTGAGAGGCCCGCGTACCGCAAAAAAAAAAAAAGTAACCATGGTGAGTGTATTGGTTCAAAACATCTTTGCGTGTACCTTGATTTTTTCTTTAGGATAGATGATCAGAAGGAGAATGACGGGATTAAAAGGTGTGCCCCTTATTAAGGTTTTGTTGAATATCATAAACTTGAATTCCTAAAAATCTGAACCAGTTCCTATTCTCACCAGCAGTAGATAAGAAGGCTCATTTCCCAAATACCCATACCAACACTTGTTAATATCATTTGTCTAATAAGTTAAAATGGTATCGTATTGCTTTAAACATACAACTTTATGCACTTTACTAGTGAGGTTAAGCATTTTAAGTCTATTGACCATTTATATTTCTTATTTTATGACATATGATTATGTCCTTTGACCATTTTTTTAGGTTGTCCTCCTTTTCTTACTGATTTATAAAGCTGTATATATATTAAAGAATAACATCCTCTCAAAGATACTACAATAATTTTTCTTAGTTTTTTTCTTTATCTTTTAACATATTTTTTTTCGGATGCACTGGAATTTTAAAACTTTTTTGCAACTTAAAATTTTCCTTTATGATTTTATTCCTTTCCTTTATGATAGGTCTTACTAATCTCAAGTTTCCGTAAATATTGTTTTAAAAATATCTAATTCTTTAAGACTTTAAGCATTAATTACTTTGCCTTTCCAAATAGATGAACATTTATCCCAGTACCATGTATAAATCACACCAAGAATAGTTCCTAGTACATAGTAGCAACAAAAAAAAAAATGTTTGGAATCAATGAATAGATATTTTAGCTATGTTCTTATTTAGGAGTTAATGTGGGTTTAATCTAGTACTTCCTTATATTTGGATAATGAAGAATAGAAATATTCATGTATATTGCAAAAGATCACAGACCTTGACGGAATTAGCCTGTGTATAGGAGGAACTAGACATGGATATCATGGAGTCATTCCTCTATGTGCTAAGAGTCACTAGTTATCCTGTAACAAAAGCTAGAAAGCATGGGATCTTTTTGATAGGATGGCAGACCCTGTTGGCTGCCTGCCCAATGGCTGTTCCCCACTTTTTCTTTGGTACTAGCAACTCAGATATTATTTAGGCATGGGCGGGCAATATGTTCAGGGAAGCTGGTCCCAGGGTAAAAATCATAAATCATCTAACCGTATAATAGTAATCCTCATCCTTTTTTTGTCAGTAATTGGTTTAAAGGTGGGCATGTAACAACTCAGTCCTGGTTAATGGGCTCTGAGGGAAGGTCTACTGGGAGCCTCTGGGAAATATTCACATTCTCACAGCAAAAGAAAGATGTACAAGGGGAGTTTCCTCCCACTACCTTCCCCAACACACACACACACACACACACACACACACACACACACACACACACACACACACACCCCCCTTCCTCCCTTTGGATATTATAGTGTGAGGCTGTGATGCTTGGGACTGTGGCAACCACCTTGCCAACATGAAGGGGGATAGTCTGAGTCTTAATAGTGTTGACTTTCTAAAATAGCCCATTCTCTAGACTTCTTGTTATGTGCGATGATGAACCCTCAGTTTAAAAATTATTTTTAGCTTTTTTTTTTTTATATAGCGTTCCATACTGTTCTCTTGGGTGAGTCACTCAAACTTTCTGGGGTTTAGTTTCTGTGAAATAGCATGGGTGAACTGACTGGCCGTCATGGTCCTATCCAGGTCCAAAACTCTGTGATTCCAGCTGTTGCCTCTGGAGCATCTTTCTCCTCTTTATTGTAAAAGAAAGTACTTGAAATCCTGAAATACAGAGAATGATAATTAACACCTGGAGAGTACATTTCACCCACATTATCTCTTGTAATCTTTATAACAACTCTGAGAAGGAGAGTAGGCATCCTCATCTGCAGGTAAAAAAAAAAAAATTGAGGCTCAGAGACATACCCAAGATCTCTCTGCTAAGTTGGCTGAGCTGAGACTTAAACAAACCCAGCTTCTCCGGCTCCAGTTCCATTCCTCCTTCCCCTGTGCCTCACAGCCACAGGCACCATTATCTTTGGTTGGTTTATAGCAGCAGACAAACTTCCAATGTGATTAATTTCTCCTTGCTGTCTGGATGATCACTGATCACTCTGAGAACAACTCCACGAGCAGCCAGAGAGTCCAAAAGGAATGTTACCACCCACCAATGGGTTCTTTTTTTAAATGAACTCTACAGGGTCAGGCTCTGATGTTTATATGAAAGGAGATAAAGTACACCTGTTCTTCTGGGAATATACTTTAAGGAAAGGAGAATATATGACTTATTTTGGATAAGATATTTATAACCTACTAATCTATAAACTAAATGATGAATTACCTAAAGTCAGAGTTCTGCAGGCCCTGGCAGGATAGAGTGTACACCCTGATCATGTGGTCCCAGCACGAGAGGAAGACGAGAGAGATGGTTATGACAGGTGGGGATGGTCTCTGTACTCATCACAACTTGCTGCTGACGAGTAACTGCTGCAGAACCTGGGGACGTATACCTGCTGTCTCCATCTCCAAAGCATGTGGTCCTTATAGCCACAGGAAGGCTGACAGTGTCTAGGCCTCCCATTCGCTTTGTAGGTGAGGAAATTCCCTTTATGGTCATATCCTGAGCATCTAGCACAGAATCTGGCCCATAACAGGCACCCAATAAATATTTTCTGCATCCTGCTGTTGATGAATGAAGTTGAAGCCTAAAGAGGTGAAGTGCCTTGGTCAGAGTAAAAGAACTAATAAATGACAGAGCCCAGACTTCTGGTCTCCTCAGTCTCATCTGATAGATTTACCTCCAGTAAAACTGGAAATATGGACTTTGTAGGTGGTCAGAAATAGCACTACACATGGGAAAATCATTGTTTTAATTCTATCTCAAAATGCCTGGGATCCAATATAAATACATCATTCATTTAAAAAGAGGCCAAATGTATCTTCCAGGTTGAGTAGCAACGTGAGTAGAATGGCTGGAATAGCCCTGAGAGCATTTAGTTATGGAAATCTGCCTGTCTCCCAGGGCTCAACAGAGGGTCCAAGGTGGTGTCTGTCAGCCTAAACAATCCCGTCTCTATGGCTGGGGAGACCTTGGTCACTCTTAGAAAGATGCCCACTGGGCCACAGGCATAACTTCCTTACAGCACCTCAGTCTCTAAACACATGTCAATGGCTTAAATGTGGTCCCACGAGCCACTTAAAGATGAAGGAATGGTACATACTGGAAACAGATTCTGAAGAGATTACATCCAGGGTAAGAGAAGGGTTCAGCCATTTCAACTTAGTAATGAAAGAGAGGAAGAAATGAGAAAGGACTACTACCTCCTTGAGGGCAGGGAATGAATAGTGTTCATTGTATCAGGCACAGAGCAGGCAAAGATTTGCTGAGTAAAAGAACATTCCTGTCTTATATATGTATGCATATATTAAATATATGCATATATTGATGTATTACATGTATATCATTGGTTGGATGGAGAAGACTCTGTCTTCCCTGGTCTCTTCTAGCTGAATCACTGACCATCTTTCTTGTTTTGATAGTAACTCAGGGTCTCCCAAACTTGGAGCCTGACACGATCAATCCAAATGGTCCCACTAATGGCTCTGACTGGCAGAGAAGATGGGATGCATAAATGTAACAAGATGTTTTCTAAAGGCTGCTGGTAGAGAAACTTCCTGTCTCTTCTATGGCGGCCACCTAGAGAGATTCCCTCTTCCAGGGCCATTGCATTGCACAAATCCAGAGGACACTGTTGGCATCGTGTTGAATTCAGTTTTCCATCAGTGGTGTACCTTGGAGTTGTGCAACCTGGCAGACCTGCCAGAGGACATACGTGAGGAAGCATATATTCCCCAGAAACTTCTGGCAGCCATCTTGGGGGGGGCAGCGAGCCTTAGGGTTCAACACCACATGAAGATGACAGATTGGAGAGCTAGGATGGAACTGGGCCTTTGGTGACACTGTTGAGCTAGTGTCAAGCCTCGATGAACCTTTCTATTTCATTAGCAGGTGGCACCACATTTCCCCCACTGTTTAAATCTGTTTGAATCAGGTTTTAGTATTACTTGCAACTGAAAAGGTCCAAAAGGACACACACAGAGCAGTGGGTATCTTAGATATGTAGCATTAGTCTCATCAGTGTAGACACTCAGGTCAGACCACTTGGATCTGAGAGAGGTGATTTTGTCCTGAGTGTCCAATTTCACACCCTGTTTACAGTCACCAGATAATTACCCAGTGTCTGTTTCAGCTCGGAATGGACATGAGACAATTCTCTTCAACAAACTTTAGCAAAACTTTCTTTACACCAGGCACTTGGCTAAGTGCAAGGTCATAAAATATAAATGTAAAATAGTAAATGTGTTCAAAACATGAACAAGACAAGAACCCGGGCTTTAGGAACTTACAGTCTCCTGGACAGTAGGGGGTTGTAGGCGAGGTAGGCAAAAGAAGGAGGCCTCCTGTCATATAAGGCACGATTGTGAAATGAAAAAAGCGAAGGGCAAATACATTTCCTAGGAGGGCAAAACTAACTCCACGTTGCAGCCCCCATAAAGAGGTCAAGAATAAGTTTGCTATGAGCTGGACTTGAAGAATTCACAGAATTTCCATAGCCAGCTGTAAGGATAAGGGCAATCCCAGGCAACAAAGGGTATGAAAAGGCCAGGAGGCAGGAAATTACAGATGAATAATCCAGTGTGGTAAATTTTGCTGTGTGGGAGTGAGGTAGTGACAGATCATGCTAGACGGTAGGGAGGGCCCAGAGTGTAGGGGGCCCTGGAAGGCTTTTGAAGGAGCTGGGCTTTATTTAATGATAGAATAGTATCCATACAAATAATAATAACATATAGATATAGATATACACACACAGACATATATATAATGCTTTTTTGTGCTAGGAATTGGTCTAAGAAGTTTATATATATTACATGGACTAATTTAATATACATTAAATTAAATATAATACATATATAAATTAAATTTCATATATAGATTAAATTAGTCCATATATATTATTATTCTCATTTCACAAGTGAGGAAACTGAAGCACAGAGAGGTTCTGTAGGTTGTCTGAAATCACATTGCTAGAAAGTGGTGAAGAAGGGAGTGAAACCAAGGCAGACCGGCTCCAAGGTCTGAGGACTCCAGGGTACTCAGAAGAGCAGTGATGTGGCTCTGATGACCCAGGCATTAATGTGGAGGACAGACAGCAGTCACGCTGTCCCAGTAGCTCAGGTAAGAAACAGCAAGGGTCTCACTAGGTCAGTGGCAGAGAGAAGGCAGAGGAGATGGAGTGGAGAGAGAGATACAAAGGAGGGAGACTCCGTACAAGAATTGTAAACCAGGGCGTCGACCTCGCAGTCTGGCTGCGGTGGTTTACATGTTGAGCTTTGAATGCATTTTGACGGAGGATGCACTCTCTGTTTTCCCATAGTCCCAACCATACCCTTCCTGTATTTCTCTCTCCAGCCTGATTTTTGGAGGCTGATACATTTATGATCCCTGTTGCATAGAATTTGATGTTAGGGATAAATGAATAAGTCAGAGATGCATCGGAGATGTCTAGCTTGAGAGCAGCATGGTTGGTAGTGCCATCACTGATGCGACCTAGCATAGGGAGAGGCCAGGAAGAGAGGACTAATTGGTCAGCCTCTATGTGGAAGTAAGAGATCTATGGGGCAGACTTGTAGATGGCCAGTAGTTATGCAAATATAGCCTGAAGCCCAGGACCTAGAAATGGTTTCTCTTTAACTAGAGAAACTAGTTAAAGTCATGGAGGAAGTGTAGAGTGACATGAGGGCTGGGTCCATATACCTGAAATGGACAGGTGCCTCATTTTCATCAGTTTGAATCATTCAGTTAGATCCTATCATACTGGGCAGGCTTTAACCATACAGATCTAATCCAAATAAACCGGTGGTTCTGGACACTGGCTGTACCTTAAAGTCACCTGGGGAGTTTTAAAAATGCTGATTGCAGGCTTCTTCTCTCCCTATCCATGATTAAATTAGAATCATCTGGGCATGGGTATATAATTTTTAAGTTCCCCCCATGCCAGCCAATCTGACAGGTAAGCAATACCTGGGAAGCTTATCAACAGATCATAAACTTTGCAATAGAAAAAGGGAAAAGGAAGTGGAAGGGGAATGCCAAGCCCTAGTCCTAGAAAGGCTGTGGTATTGTGCCCATCACCTTGCCTGGAGCAAAAGAGAAAGTCCGCTCTTTGGTTAATCAGGGCAAATTACTGGACACACATAGTATCTGCAACGGACAATAGCAAGGCTTAATGCTTAGACCCTAAATATTGTATGCAGCCTTATTTAACCCTTTTTTCTAAAGCCAGTATTGGCCCCCATGACAGAAGTAGAACTGAACCTGCTGGTGGCAGGCAAGTGGCCCAGAAGTGAAAGGAGAGGAGCTCAGGATACCAGGAACCTGATGGAATATTAATGCTTTTTAATAGCATGTGGTGAACGTAGCTCATCTTTGACTATAGAAAAGCAAACTCATCCTCAAAATAAAAGCAAAAAATAGATGAATAGATAAAAGTAGTCCAAGTGACTTTAATACGAAGCTGGGTGGACACGAGTGTCCCAAACTGTCCAATTGAACACTGTATTCACTATGAATGCAAGTAAAACAGAGTTCACCTAATTCTTTTTTTTTAACACCTTTATTGGAGTATAATTGCATTACAATGGCGAGTTAGTTTCTGCTGTAAAACAAAGTGAATCAGCTATACATATACATATATCCCCATATCTCCTCCCTCTTGTGTCTCCCGCCCACCCTCCCTATCCCACCCCTGTAGGTGGTCACAAAGCACTGAGCTGATCTCCCTGTGCTATGCAGCTGCTTCCCACTAGCTATCTATTTTACATTTGGTAGTGTATATATGTCCATACCACTCTCTCACTTTGTCCCAGCTTATCCTTCCCCCTCCCCACGTCCTCAAGTCCATTCTCTACGTCTGTGTCTTTATTCCTGTCCTGCCTCTAAGTTCTTCAGAACCTTTTTTTGTTTTTCTAGATTCCATATATATGTGTTAGCATACAGTATTTGTTTTTCTCTTTCTGACTGACTTTACTCTGTTTGACAGACTCGAGGTCCATCCACCTCACTACAAATAACTCAATTCCGTTTCTTTTTATGGCTGAGTAATATTCCATTGTTTATATGTGCCACATCTTCTTTATCCATTCATCTGTCGATGGACACTTATTAAGTAGTGTGTTGTTTAGCCTCCATATGTTTGTATTTCTTACAGATCTTTTCCTGTAATTGATATCTAGTCTCATAGCGTTGTGGTCGGAAAAGATACTTGATATGATTTCAATTTTCTTAAATTTACCAAGGCTTGATTTGTGACCCAAGATATAATCTATCCTGGAGAATGTTATATGAGCATTTGAGAAGAATGTGTATTCTGTTGTTTTTGGATGGAATGTCCTATAAATATCAATAAAGTCCACCTTGTTTAATGTATCATTTAAAGCTTGTGTTTCCTTATTTATTTTCATTTTGGATGATCTGTCCATTGGTGAAAGTGGGGTGTTAAAGTTCCCCACTATGATTGTGTTACTGTCGATTTCCCCTTTTATGGCTGTTAGTGTTTGCCGTATGTATTGAGGTGCTCCTACGTTGGGTGCATAAATATTTTCAATTGTTATATCTTCTTCTTGGATTGATCCCTTGATCAGTATACAGTGTCCTTCTTTGTCTCTTGTAATAGTCTTTGTTTTAAAGTCTATTTTGTCTGATATGAGAATTGCTACTCCAGCTTTCTTTTGATTTCCATTTTCATGGAATATCTTTTTCCCTCCCCTCACTTTCAGTCTGTATGTGTCCCTAGGTCTGAAGTGGGTCTCTTGAGGACAGCATATATACAGGTCTTGTTTTTGTATCCATTCAGCCAGTCTATGTCTTTTGATTGGAGCATTTAATCCATTTACATTTAAGGTAATTATCTATATGTACATTCCTATTCCCATTTTCTTAATTGTTTTGGATTTATTATTGTAGGTCTTTTCCTTCTCTTGTGTTTCCTGCCTAGAGAAGTTCCTTTAGCATTTGTTGTAAAACTGGTTTAGAAGTGCTGAATTCTCTTAGCTTTTGCTTGTCTGTAAAGCTTTTAATTTCTCCGTCAAGTCTGAATGAGATCCTTGCTGGGTACAGTAATCTTGGTTGTAGGTTTTTCTCTTTCATCACTTTAAATATGTCCTGCCACTCCCTTCTGGCTTGCAGAGTTTCTGCTGAAAGATCAGCTTTTAACCTTATGAGGATTCCCTTATGTGTTACTTGTTGTTTTTCCCTTGCTGCTTTTAAAATTTGTTCTTTGTATTTAATTTTTGATGGTTTGATTAATATGTGTCTTGGCATGTTTCTCCTTGGATTTATCCTGTATGGGATTCTCTGTGCTTGCTGGACTTAATTAACTATTTCCTTTCCCATATTAGGCAAGTTTTCAACTATAATCTCTTCAAATATTTTCTCAGTCCCTTTCTTTTTCTCTTCTTCTTCTGGGACCCCTATAATTTGAATGTTGGTGTGTTTAATGTGGTCCCAGAGGTCTCTGAGACTGTCCTCAATTCTTTTCATTCTTTATTCTCTCTGCAGTAGTTATTTCCACTATTTTATCTTCCAGGTCGCTTATCCGTTCTTCTGCTTCAGTTATTCTGCTATTTATCCCATCTAGAGAATTTTTTATTTCATTTATTGTGTTGTTCATCTCTGTTTGTTTGCTCTTTAGTTCTTCTAGGTCCTTGTTAAACGTTTCTTGTATTTTCTCCATTCTATTTCCAAGATTTTGCATCATCTTTACTATCATTATTCTGAATTCTTTTTCAGGTAGACTGCCTATTTCCTCTTCATTTGTTAGGTCTGGTGGGTTTTTATCTTGCTCCTTCATCTGCTGTGTTTCTTCTCATTTTGCTTAACTTACTGTGTTTGGGGTCTCCTTTTCGCAGGCTGCAGGTTTGTAGTTTCCATTGTTTTTGGTGTCTGTCCCCAGTGGCTAAGGTTGGTTCAGTGGGTTGTGTAGGCTTCCTGGTGGAGGGCACTAGTGCCTGTGTTGTGGTGGATGAAGCTGGATCTTGTCTTTCTGGTGGGCATGACCACATCCGGTGGTGTGTTTTGGGGTGTCTGTGGCCTTATTATGATTTTAGGCAGCCTCTCTGCTAATGGGTGGGGCTGTGTTCCTGTCTTGCTAGTTGTTTGGCATAGGGTGTCCTGCACTGTAGCTTGCTGGTCTTTGAATGGAGCTGGGTCTTAGCGTTGAGATGGAGATCTCTGGGAGATGTTCGCCGTTTCATATCACATGGAGCCAGAAGGTCTCTGGTGGACCAGTGTCCTGAACTCGGCTCTCCCACCTCAGAGGCACAGGCGTGACACCCGGCCAGAGCACCAAGACCCTATCAGCCACACAGCTCAGAAGAAAAGGGAGAAAAAAAGAAAGAAAAAAAGAAAAGAAAGTCATTAAAATAAAAAATAATCATTAAAAATAAAAAAATTTAAATGTAGTCAAAAGAAGAAAGAAAAGAGAGAGAAAGAAGAGAGCAACCAAACCAAAAAACAAATCCACCAATGATAACAAGTGCTAAAAACTATACAAAACAAACAAACAAAAACAGACAGACAGAACCCAGGACAAATGATAAAACAAAGCTATACAGACAAAATCACACAAAGAAGCATACACATACACACTCACAAAACGAGAAAAAGGAAAAAAATATACATATCGTTGCTCCCAAAGTCCACCACCTCAATTTTGGAATGGTTCGTTGTCTATTTAGGTATTCCACAATTGCAGGGTACATCAAGTTGATTGTGGAGATTTAATCTGCTGCTCCTGAGGCTGCTGGGAGAGATTTCCCTTTCTCTTCTTTGTTCGCACAGTTCCTGGGGTTCAGCTTTGGATTTGGACCCACCTCTGCATGTAGGTCACCTGAGGGCATCTGTTCCCGCTCAGACAGGACAGGGTTAAAGGAGCAGCTGCTTAGGGGGCTCTGGCTCACTCAGGCCAGGGGAAAAGAGGGGCATGGAATGCGGGGCAAGCTTGCGGTTGCAGAAGCCAGCATGACGTTGCACCAGCCTTAGGCGCACTGTATGTTCTCCCGGGGAAGTTGTCCCTGGATCACAGGACCCTGGCAGTGGCGGGCTGCACAGACTCCCGCCCCCGGGAGGGGAGGTGTGGGTAGTGACCTGTGCTTGCACACAGGCTTCTTGTTGGCGGCAGCAGCGGCCTTAGCGTTTCACGCCCATCTCTGGGGTCCGTGCTGATAGCCGTGGCTCGCGCCCATCTCTGGAGCTCATTTAGGTGGTGCTCTGAATCCCCACTCCTCGCGCACCCCGAAACAATGGTCTCTTGCCTCTTCGGCAGCTCCAGACCTTTTCCCGGACTCCCTCACGTCTAGCCGTGGTGCACTAACCCTTTCAGGCTGTGTTCACGCCGCCAACCCCAGTCCTCTCACTGCGCTCCGACCAAAGCCCAAGCCTCAGCTCCCAGCCCCGCCCGCCCCGGCGGGTGAGCAGACAAGCCTCTCAGCCTGGTGAGTGCCGGTCGGCTCTGATCCTCTGTGCAGGAATCTCTCCGCTTTGCCCCCCGCACCCCTGTGGCTGCGCTCTCCTCCGCAGCTCCGGAGCTTCCCCCCTCCGCCACCCGCAGTCTCCGCCCGCGAAGGGGCTTCCTAGTGTGTGGGAACCTTTCCTCCTTCACAGCTCCCTCCCACTGGTGCAGGTCCCATCCCTATTCTTTTGTCTCTGTTTATTCTTTTTTTCTTTTGCCCTACCCAGGTACGTGGGGAGTTTCTTGCCTTTTGTGAAGTCTGAGGTCTTTGCCAGAGTTCAGTAGGTGTTCTGTAGGAGTTGTTCCACATGTAGATGTATTTCCAATGTATTTATGGGGAGGAAGGTGATCTCCGCGTCTTACTCTTCCGCCATCTTGATGGTCTCTCAGTTCACCTAATTCTAATTATTTAAAATAAGGTATATTTTTCTGGCTATAAAAGTAATAGATGTTCATTATTGAAAATTTTGAAATTGAAAAAGGACAAAAGAACATCAAACTCACTCAAAATATTACTACTGTGGATAATCATTTGGTTGTATTTTTCTCTTTATTTTAAAGTACATGCATATATGACATGTGGTTGATATCATGCTATATTTATAATTTTACTTTTCATCTGACATTATATCATGAGAATTTCTCTGTGTCATTAAAATGTCTTTGGAAACACAGTTCTAAATGGCTTCATAATTTTTAATTTCTATGGCTGAAATATAATGTACTAATCTTTGAGCACTTATATTTTTTTGCTTTTTTATATTAAATGATCCCGGTATTCTTTGTGTCCAAATTTCAAATTAATTTCATAGGCCAGATTCCTAAAAGTAGAAAGACCGAGTCAAGGAGTATGAACATTTTACAGGTATAGCAATTCTGGCTAGTCATGCAAAAATGGGATTATTGGAAGGAGCTAGGAGGAGCTCTGGAAGTTGAAGAACATGGCAGATAACCTAGAATCAGGAAGGCAGGACCTAGAGTGCTCTTCCGGCTCGGTCTCCCTGAGCCCTGCTGCAAGAGTCTGATTAGCTGAAGTCAGACCCTGAATCAATCAGCAGATAAGGCACACACACACACACACACACACACACACACACTCTCTCTCTCTCTCTCTCTCTCTCTCTCTCTCTCTCTCTCTCTCTCTCTCTCCAGGGGAGGCATTGTGAGCACAGCATCCACCTAAACCTGCGCCCATTATATGAAGATTCCTAGAAATGAAATTCCTGGGTCCAAAAGTATGCATATGTTAAAAGTTCTTAACAGAAATGGCCAAACTTCTTACCTGAAATGTTACCAATTTATACCCTCATGAGGTCTGTGTTTGTACCTCAATCCTGTATCTAGCATCTGTTTATCCATCTATCTCTCTCTCTCTCTATCTCCTCCAAAATTTGATAGGTAAAAAACTGTATCTTTTTGTCATTTTAATTTACTTTTCTTTTTTAACTTGCAAATGTTCTGAACATATTAGTGATCAGATATTTGTATTTGCCCTTCCGTGAACTGAACCTTTGTTTCTATCAGTCATTTATTGATTGGGGGTTTTTTTATGTGAATTTTTCGAAAGCACCCGTCTACACTCCCTCATACCAGAACACTTTGCAAGGTTCTGAAATAACCATATAGTTAAGTAAAAGCATTTGTTCCCTTGAATAATGCAAATGGTTTCAGTTTATACTTCATGTGCCTCTTTAGTGTGCCAAAGATTTGAATCTTATTCCAAAAGAATGTTTAAAAAAACCCATAAAATCTCCATATAAAAGTCTTAAAATTTCCCTTTATTAAACATGATTTAAAAGCTTTGATTTGTGAAGTACTAAAAAAATCTCTTTGTCTTGTGTGGGAGTTGGGGACACTGTCTTTCACTAGCTGCCGGTTGATTAGTACTAGAAGAAAAAACTTACCTCATGTAGACGGAGGAATAAACCTATCAAAGATTAGCTATCAGAGTGCACAGCCTGGGCTGTTTATGGGTAAGTCCAGGAAGATATCAAAATTATGGGCTTTTTAATTATCTTTAAATAACTCTTGATGTGCCAGGTCAGAAAGTCCTAGGTTTTATGTTTCTAAAGAAAAATCAGTTGAGGCTAAAGCAGTTTTTGGCTCCTTGAACTTGAGACCGTCACCTTAATCAGGAGAAGAAATCTGTGAAGAAAAAAAAAAAAAAGGAACCTTATCATTAATGATTGTTTCATTATGGAAGCCAAAGAAGGCATTAAGGATCAAATGCAGACAAGACCAAAATCTCTTTTTAGGTACTCCTTCCGCTTTCTCCTCCACCCTTACCATTCTGTACATTTATACAGCCAGATGGTTCCAATTCATAAGGCTTATCACAAATGTCCCTTTTGCAGTGGATTTGGTAAGTCCAAAAAAAGACTCAAGTGTGTTGAGTCTGAGGTCTCCAAACATTCCTGGTGATTTCATTCGTTCTTAGAATCATGATGAGCTTGTAAAATAGCTGGGAACACCCGAGACAGGCTCTGTTTGAATTCATGTCTGTCCTGTCCGAAGGTTCTATCTTCTAGCTTTACAGGGTTGGGGAGGGCAGGAGAGCAGAAAGGGAGACGACGGCTGCATGTAGAACTTGCCTTCAGTAGCCTGGCCCACCTGAGCTGCCCCTAAAGGTCCAGAGCGGGGTGAGGGCACCATTTTGGACACTTGCAATTAATTTAGATATGTATTTTTCATCAAAAATTTCAGAAAGAGAAGGCTCCAAGGTAAGTTTCCACACTCCATATGGCTCTCTACCATCCTCTGTGACTTACATTTCCCTCATGACTGCAAGATGGCTGCAGGGCCTCCAAAATCATGTTCTCACATGACAGCCTTTCAAGCAGAAGGGAGGGAAGAGGGCAAAAGGCTTTCCTTCTAACTAAAAATAGAACTACCATATGACCCAGGAATTCCACTCCTGAGTGTTTATATGAAAACACTAATTTGAAAAGTACATGCACCCCAGTGTTCCTAGCAGCATTGTTTACAATGGCCAAGATATGTAAGCAACCTAAATGTCCATCAACAGCTAAATAGATAAAGATGTGATACACACACACACACACACACACACACACACACACACACACACACACACACACAGTACACCATTTGCAACAACATGGATGGACTTGGAGAGTATTATGCTAAATGAAATAGACAGAGAAAGACAAATACTACATGATCTCACTTATATGTGGAATCTAAAACATAAAAGAAACTAGTGAATGTAACAAAACAGAAACAGAGTCACAGATACAGAGGATAACTAGTAGTTACTAGTGGGGAGAGGGGAGCAGGTGGGGCAAAGTAGGGGTAGGGGATTAAGAGGTATAGACTACTATAAGCTACAAAGATATATAGTACAACACAGGAAATATAGCCAATATTTTATAATAACTATAAATGGAATATAACCATTAAAAATTATTAATCACTAAGTTGTACACCTGAAACTTACATAATATTGTACATCAACTGTACCTCAATTTTTTAAAAAAGGCTTTCCTTCTTTGACTGACTACTTTCTATCAGGAAAAAAATCTTTCCCAGAAACCCTGAGCCGACTTCCTTTTGTGTCTCATTGGGTCACCTGACTCAGAACTGGGTCACATGACTGCCACTGACTTCACAGGGAAAGTTGAACAGGCCTATTGTAATTGGTTTAGACCAGATGCGTTCATCTCCTGCGGCCGAGCATATGATACCTGGCCAAAACTGGGGCTCTGCTGCCGAGGAAGGTGAAGGGCTGACTGCCAAGAGGCAACCCCCAGGGACTGTCCCGGTGTAGTTAATAACACCTTCCACTGGCAAATCACTTTACAAAGTAACCTTCAGTATGTGGCATGGCTTCATATTATAAGATTAAAAAGGAGGAACCAGGAGACAAAAACAATGTATGTGGTGGTGATGGTGGTGGTGATGGTGGGGTAGTGTTAAGAAAAGGGAAGATCACGTGGACCAGCTGAAAGCCAAGAAACAACTTTCCTAAGTACCTCTTATGTGCCTGACATAGTGCTGGGCTAGTGTCAGATTCCAAAGCCCCACAAATGTGTGCTGTGAGCCTCATCTGCAAGGGAATTGCAAGCTGTTGTGGTACCAATGAGAGAACAGTAGGAATCAGAACATTACTGAGGACTAAACTGTGTGGTAGAGAAAATAACGTCCAGGGGAGAGCAGGGGGAGAACAGATTATTGCAGTTTGGAGTCTGGGGAGGGCTTCAAGAAAGAGGTGTGTTTTCAGGCTGGGTGGGATTTAACTGAGCAGAGAGGACATTCCAGGTGGGAGAACACAGCAGATCTGGGGCAAGGGAATGTCAAAGGCTGAAACAAAAATGCATGTGTGTTTGGGGGTGGGAGGGCCCGCCAGTGAAGAAACCTGAGTTTGGAGTACATTTGGAAAGCTGCTGCTTGAATTCTTGGAATGGTAGCATTCAAAAATGCACCTCTGAGAGCAAAATGGTGTCTGACACGCGAGGTTTTACTTCATGAATTTTCCTGGTGGAACATTTTTGTTGTTGTTGGCAGCACGGTCTTGCCTCTAATGCTTACAGATAAGAAGCTCTCAGTTCATTGGTTGAAAATGTTACTGGTGGGGTAGGGTGGGGCTGGGGTGTCTCCTTCTGGGGACAAATGACCATTTGTTGCGCAGGAAGATTGCACAAAATCAGACATTCCTTGTAGCTCCGTCCCTACTTACGCAGCGTTGCATTCAAAGAAATAGGTATCCTGCTCAGGCCCTCCTTGAGAATTAACACCCATCTTTACCATAGATTTTCTTGAAGGCTGCTTATAACCTCTTTAGGTATCTTACCCTCTCGGCAGCCGCTGAAACATCTTCCTCTCTATCCCCCAAACAACATGCTTCCATCCTGCTGACTCCCCGGATTCTGTGTTCATACACATCACAGCTTTCTCCAAGCCTGTACCCTCTCTCTCTGTGTGTGCACAGATCCTCAATTATTGACTTGACTCAAGAAATCTACCCAGGAAAGAAGAACTGGGAGCTGATTTGATGAGACTGGCTGCAGGGGTGGGGGAGATGGGTGACTGAGAAACTCATATATAAATCACTTTTATCTCTGTTCACATCTAGTCCATCAACCTACAGACTTAAAAGTTGTTTTATTGTGATATATATATGATAAAATTTGCCACTTTGTTTTTAAGTGTACAAGTCAGTGGCATTCATTATATTCACAGTGTTTTGCAACCGTCACCACTATATATTTCTAAAACTTTTTCTTTAATATTATGGCGTGTTTTTAAAAATTTACTTATTTTATTTATTTTATTTTTGGCTGCATTGGGTCTTCATTGAGGTGCACAGGCTTCTCACTGCAGTGGCTTCTCTTGTTGCAGAGCACGGGCTCTAGGCGCATGGGCTTCAGTAGTTGTGGCACGTGGGATCAGTAGTTGTGGCTTGCGGGCTCTAGAGCGCAGGCTCAGTAGTTGTGGCTCACGGGCTTAGTTGCTTTGTGGCATGTGGGATCTTCCCAGACCAGGGCTCGAACCCGTGTCCCCTGGATTGGCAGGCAGATTCTTACCACTGTGCCACCAGAGAAGCCCTCTAAAACTTTTTGATCACCCTAAACAGAAACTCTATACCCATTAAGCAATAACTCCCCATTCCTCCCTCCCTCCCTCCAGCCTCTGGTAACCTCTAATCTACATTTTGTCTCTCTGAATTTTCTTATTCTAGATATGTCTTATAAGTAGAATTATACATTATTTGTCCTTTTATATCTTGCTTCTTTCACTTAGCATAATGTTTTCAGGGTTCTTCCATATTGTAGTGTGTATCAGAAGTTTGTTTCTTTCTATGGCTGCATAATATTCCATTGCACGTATATACCACATTTTGTTTATCCATTCATCTGTTGATGGGGATGGTTGTTTCCACCTTTTGACTATTGTGAATAACGCTGCTATGAACATCAGCATACAAGTATCTGTTGGAGTGTCTCTTTTCATTTTCCTGGGATATATACGTAGGAGAGGAATTGCTGCATCATATGGTAGTTCTATGTTTAAATTTTTGAGGAAACACCAGAATGTTTTCCACAGTGATTGCACTATTTTACATTCCCACCAGCAATATACAAGGGTTCCAATTTCTCCACATCCTCACAAACATTTATTTTCTGTTGTTTTTTTAAAATTTCATTATAGTCATCCTAGTACGTGTGAAGTGGTATCTCATCATGGTTTTGATTTCCTTAATTACTAATGATTTTTAATATTGTTTCATGTGCTGCTGGCCATTTTTGTGTGTGTGTGTGTATTTTTTTTTTTTTTTAGGAAAATGTCTGTTCAAGTCCTTCGTCTATTTTTAAAGTGGGTTGTCTTTTTGTTGAATTGTAGGAGTTCTTCATATGTTATAGATATTAATCCCTTATTAGATATATGATTTTTCAAATATTTTCTTCCATTCTGTAAGGTGTATTTTCACTCTTTCAACAGTGTCCTTTGACGTATGAAAGCTTTTAATTTTAACAAACTTCAATTTATCTATTTCTTTTATAGCCTGTGCTTTGGTATCATATTTAAGAAACTACTGTTAAATCCAAAGTTATGAAGATTTTCCTATGTTTCCTCTAGGGGTTTTATAGTTTTAGCTCTTAAATTCAGATCTTGGACTTAATTTAATTTTTGCACATGATATGAGGCAAGAGTCAAACTTCATTGGTTTGCATGTGGATATCCAGTTTTCCTAGCACCATGTTTGAAAAGACTGTCTTTTCCTCATTGAATGTTCTTGGCACCTTTGTTGAAAATCAACTGACCATAAATGTGAGGATTTATTTCTGAGCTGCCAATCCTATCCCATTGATCTGTATGTCTATCGTTATGCCAGTACCACACTGTTTTGATTATTGTAGCTCTGTAGTAAGTTGAAATGAGGAAGCTACAGAGTTTAAAATGCAAAGAAGACATTCATTTTGAAGTCATACCTTTTCCTCTTCATAGAAATTATTCCTATATTGAATACAAATTTCCCTGCCAGCCTGTGGGTCTCCGTTCTTGTTCCAAGATTGGCTCTAGTTTAGGTCACAGTGGGGCAGAGGGAAGCCCATCAGTTTTAGCTAGGGCAGGACTAAGTGAAAGCCTGGAATAAATGCTTTGAGGTCTCTCTATAGGAACTAGGGTATTGGGTTTTTTGCCTTCCCCTGCCCCCAACTACAGTTAAGGAATGGAGGATTCAGAACTAGCCCAAATAAGGGAGCAAATGTTAATGAGAGGATATGAGTATCTGTCAGGTTCTAACCAAGAATATGGAAACCACTTCAGATATTGCCACAGAGAGAACTGAATTCAGGGAACAGTTACAAAGGAATGGACAAATGGGAAAACTGAACAAAGAGTAGAGATATCCCAAAGATGAAAAAGAGCTGAAAACCCACTGCCACTCTCTATTATGGGCAAAGGGAAGAAGCAATGTTCCCAAAGCCTAGGGATCAGTATTGTCCTGTGAAAGCTGGGGATTATCAGGTAGGAGGTGGAGCTACAGGGGAGATGCAGCCTCTGCAAAAATGCCACCCAAGTCCAAACAGGAAGGGGAGAGATACCCCAGCTTCTCCCACCAAGTGCTACCCCACCACTAGCTGAACCTAGTCAGAACAGCTGAACCTGTTCTGAGAATGCTCATGGGAATGCTGTCTGCAGGGGCCCTCCCTGTTCCCTCTGTCTTTCCCCTCCCCTAACCCCCACCGATGATGGAAAGCAGAGCAGAGAAGGGTGCTGCAGAATGGAGCTCAGGCTATATAGAGGCCCGGGAGTTGCACACAAGGAAAGCAGGACCCTCCCATCATTGGAGTGAAGGGATCTGATTTGGGGTGTGCTGTTACAATAACAAATTCCATAATGGTAACAGTTTTACAATTACTGAGGATTAGATATATGTGAAGGAGACTACTAGGCTCTTTGCATGTTATGTAGTTTAAATTCATGGAAAGACCCAGTGGTGTTACTGTGACTGAGTAGTTTTAAAGACAGGGAGAACGAAGCTCAGTTAAGTGGCTTGTCCAAGCTTGTAAATGGCAGAGCCAGAATTGGCATCTGGGCACACCTACCCCTGCCACCCCCCACCGGCGTCTGTGCTCCTGACCATGAGGTTTGCTGCTTCTCAGAAAGGAAAATTGAGACTAACAGTTTTGTGAGACCAAAAGGAATTCTCTCCCTGCTGCTACTGCTTCCCACCTGGCTGACTGTGACCCCAGAAAGCCATGGAAATGTGAGTTACCCCCAACCAACATGTCACAGAGAAGATGGGAGGAACGGGGTGATGACTGGAGAAGGGAAACATGAAAAATATTCTGCCCTCTGGGTCAGCTTGCTAATAGTTCTAGAATTAATTTTGTCTTCTCTCCAGAATGAAGAATGAATGAGTAACCACGTTGAAATTTCCTGCCATTCCTTAGAAGCAAGGGGCAAGAGGCTCAGCTAGACAGTACAGTGACTGAGAACGGTCCTGAGGAGGCCCACGGACAGCCTGGCCTGGCACCAGGCTGCAAAAAGAAGTGGAATATTTGGGGGAGTTCCGAGGTGCCCCTTATGATGTTTGACCCATATGTGTAGCTTCTCCAGGCTTCCATCCTTTTGTAATCAGCTCCCTACATAAATTCTCCCTGTGGCAGTTGACTTCAGGAGTCTTTAAGGAATAAGATGAGCTGAGGCACCAAAGCACCTCCAGGGTGAGGGGAAATATTACTCAGGTATAGGTGAGTTACTCAGGTATAGGTCCAACAGGATCTGCCCCCCATACCAATCCCTCTTCACCATTCTAAGTTTCTAAATTCATTTTCTAGTACTCTCTCCCTGGCTCGTTTGCTCCAGCTACACTGACCTCTTTGCTGTTTCTTGGACATGTTAAGCATGATCTTGCCTCAGGGCCTTTGCACTTGCCGTTCCATCTGCCTAGAACACTTTTTACTCATACATCTGCTTAATCTCTTCCTTATCTCTCTTAGGTGCTCTACTCAAAAGTCACCCATATCAATGAAGCCTTCCCTAAGTATTCTATTTAAAAGAACAAGTCCTTCTCCATTGTATTCCACTTCCCTGCTTTTTCCTCCATAGCCCTTATCACCTATTCCAAAGGTTCTCAAACTATAGCAGGTATCAGAAACACCTGGGGTTAGGCAGGGAGGCATATTAAAACCCAGATTCCTGGGCTTCCCTGGTGGCGCAGTAGTTGAGAGTCCGCCTGCCGACGTGGGGGACATGGGTTCGTGCCTCGGTCCGGGAAGATCCCCCATGCCGTGGAGCAGCTGGGCCTGTGAGCCATGGCTGCTGGGCCTGCACGTCCGGAGCCTGTGCTCCGCAATGGGAGAGGCCACAACAGAGAGAGGCCCCCGTACCGCAAAACAAACAAACAAACAAACAAAAAACCCAGATTCCTGGCTCCGCTCCCAGTTTCTGATTCAGAAGGTCTGGGGAGGGCCCTGAGAATTTGCATTTTTCAGAATTTCCCAGGCGGTGATGCTGCTAGTGATCCCAGGACCACATTTTGTGAACGACTGCCGTATAACTGTCCATCCATCTCTCTATCTAGCTACATACTAATGTATATACTTCAGGTGTGCTGTCTTTAAGTCACGTATTATATTTTAATAATTTTAAAAACTGATATTTCTATAACTAGAAGCTCTTTTCTCTCTTTATATTATTTGCAATTACTTCCCCCATTTAATCAATCATAGAGTTTTTCAAAAAACCAGCTTTCACTTTTCATCCTATTATTCTCTTTCTGTCTCTTTGTTTATACCCATGATCTTTCTTCTTTTCCTCCTTCTTATTTCTTTATGTATACCCTATTACTCTTTACCTTCCTGAGTTGAATTCTTAGCTCATTTTCCACCTTTCTTGTTTTTCATTACATATATTTAAAGCTCTCCCTAGCCCTCTAAGCACTGCTTTAGCTGCATCCGACTCATGCTGAAATGTAATGCTTTCCTTGCCATAAAGCTCTATATTTTTAGTAACTTTTCTATCTGATTTGCTCTTACATCCAAATGTTCTTTAGTGGTATCTTTTTTGGTTTCCAGACATATGGAATTTTTAAAAACTGTCATTTTATGAATTTTTAATTTTATTGCACTGGGTCAGTGAAGTTAGTCTGTGTGACACTGGTGCCTTGAATCTTTTTTCTTTTCTTCAGCCAAGAACATGTCCAATTTTTGTGAAGTTTCATATGCGCTTGAAAGGACATGACTTTTGTTTGTTGGAAGTGAAGGTATACATGTATATATGTTAGTGCTTATGGTATTGAATACGTATATAATAGCAGTTATATTAATATATCTTAGCACCTCTTAACCATGTTATTAAAATCTTCTGAACATGTGTTTGTTTGCTCTCTGCTAGACCCACTATTTCCTTCCCTCTGTTTACTTCCCTCACTTTTCCTTCTGAGATTCCTATTAGAATGATGTTGACATTTCTGTTTATCTTTCATCTCTAACTCTTCTCTAATTCTTTTCATCTCTTCAGACTTTCTTGACACATACTGGGATAATTCTTCAACCTGAACATCCAGTTTGCAAATTTAGAATTTGTATCTGCTGTTTCCAGGCCCCCAGTGAGAATGGGGGTAGGAATCATGCCAGGAAACATGAAGGAGAGAAAATGACACAAATAAAAGCTGTCTCCTGGAGGCTGGCTGGTGCTTCAGCGGTGTCCCAGGCTCTCTCTAGCATAAGACCGTCATCATCCCCATCCCCCAACCCCCACTCCCAGCTACTGGGTCCCAATCAAGACTCTCCCCGAGCATTTCTCACGACGTTTGTGTTATCTGGCCGAGCACACTTGAGATCCATCAAACTTCTCATTTCTTCTGTAGCATCTCCAGCCCTGGGATCCATATGGAAGCCAGCAGTCATGAATAGTCATTTCATGTCCATCCTGGCTTATCTGTGGGTCCCAGTTCCCTGTTTTTATAGCCACTGCTTGTCTTAATTTTATTCTTTTCAAAATAGTGCAAGAAGAAAATACTGAGAAGTTTGGGATCATTTTATTAGCAACAAATGTCTGTCAATATTAATTTATCCCATGTGAGATATATGAGTGAGTTAAGTGCCAAACTATTAAATTCAACTTAAATAACAGGAACAGCAAAGAATGAACTGAATTCTTGGCTAGTAGAGTAGCCACATTTTTCCAGCAGACTTGACCTGCTGAAGTTCAGAGGTCTGGAGTAAAAAACCTTAACAGAAGTTCAGACAAGTACCGAATCTGGGAGGACAAGTTTCTCAGGGTAAATTCCCCAGGATTTTAGCAGAGTGGTTTCTCCATAGAGTTGACAGATTTTGCAAATAAAAACATAGGACACCCAATTCAATTTGAAAAATAGCTTTGACTGCCAAATTTTTGTCATTTATTTCAAAAATATCTGAACACAGGACATTTGAGGAGTCCTGACAAGGTCAACATATGACACAGAAGAAAATCATTCAATACAGGTCGTCTCCTGTGTACAGGCCTGGCAACTCTATTTCTCCATCCATTGGCGTTACTAGACTTCCACCAGCCTAATGGCGTTCATGGTCATGATGAGAAACACTTTCCTTCCACAAGTTTGATCCATGACCACCTTGGGAGAGAATACTGGAAATCAGGACCATTCGGGAAATTCCAGGAAGAGTATTGCATAACAGCAGGCTTTCTTTATGGCAGAAGACTTCAACCCTGGATGTATATTAGTGTCACCTGGGGATTGTATTGCCAAAAAAAAAAAAACAGGATGCCGGTAAGATTTAAATTTCAGAAAGACAGGAAAAATTTCTTACTGTAAGTATGTTCCAAATACTGCATAGGATACACTTACAGTAAAAAAAAAAAAAATTGTTGTTTATCCAAAATTCAAATGTAACTGCATATTCTGTAATTCTGTTTGTTAAATCTGGCAACCTTACCTGGGGAGCTTTGGAGACATACCCTTGCCTGGTGGGACCTCTCTCTTGGTCGGGTTAAGAATCCAGGTGATTCTAACGTGCTGCCAGTGTTGAGGATCCCTGCCTGCCCACACCCCCAGTCTAGAGTGAAGCGTCTCAAGCTGAAATTTTATGTAGATCATCTGGGCTTTGTCCACGTGCTGATTCTATCCTTCGGGGTGGGGCTTGCGATTCTGTGTTTCTAACAAGCTCCGGATGATGTGGGCCCACAGGTCACGGACCTTTTTTGCTGAAGAGCTGTTTAGGAGCGCCTGTCAGTTAGACAATGCTAGATGGGGTTGGGGTGAAACCCTACAGCTATTGAGAGAGTATCAGTGCCCCCTCACCATCCACGACTGTCCATAGGAGTTTGGTGCATTTTCCTGGCCTTCTTCTCACTGGCACTGCTCTGGTACCGGGTAAGAGGAACGGCTGCTTTGTCCACCTTGTCTTAACAAGCCCCTACTGGTTTCCTTGCTGAGTATAGGGTGTACCTGGGTGCAGGGAGCAAAACCCGGTGTGTGTATCTGGAGATGAGCTCTGGGATGTGGGAAGCAATGGCGGACGCAGCCCCCCGCCCCCCAAGGAGCTACACTCTGACCCCACCTGACTTGATCTTTTTTTAACTTATTTTATTGAAGTACAGCTGATTCACAGTGCTGTTTGCATTTCTGCTGTACAGCAAAGTGATTCAGTTATACACACACACATATATGTATTCTTTCATATTCATTTCCATTATGGTTTATCACAGGATATTGAATACCGTTCCCTGTGCTATACAGTAGGACGTTGTTGTTTATCCATCCTGTCCATAAGAGTTTGCCTCTGCTAACCCTAAACTCCCAATGCATCCCTGCCCTACCCTCTTCCCCCTTGGCAACGACAAATCTGTTCTCTGTATCTGGGAGTCTGTTTCTGTTTCATAGAAATGTTCATTTGTGTCATATTTTAGATTCCACATGTAAGTGATAGCATATGGCATTTGTCTTTCTCCGTCTGACTTACTTCACTTAGTAAATGACCATCTCTGGTCCACCCATATTGCAGCAAATGGCATTATTTCATTCCCTTTTGTGGCTGAGTAGTATTTTGTTGCATACATATATATATATATATATATATCTCACATCTTCTTTATTCATTCATCTATTGATGGACATTTAGGTTGTTTCCATGTCTTGACTGTAGTAAGTAGTGCTGCTAGGAACATAGGGGTGCCTGTATCTTTTCGAATTATAGTTTTACCTGGAGGTATGCCCAGGATTGGGATTGCTCGATCATAAGGAAACTCTATTTTCAGTTTTTTGAGGAACCTCCGTACTGTTTTCCAGAGTGGCTGCACCAATTTACATTCCCACCAACAGTGCAAGAGGGTTCCCTTTTTTCCACACCCTCCCCGGCATTTATCATTTGTAGACTTCTTAATGATGGCCATTCTGACCGGTGTGAGGCGGTACCTCATTGTAGTTTTGATTTGCATTTCTCTCAAAATTTGCGATGATGAGCACCTTTTCACGTGTTTGTTGGCCATCTGTATGTCTTCTTTGGAGAAATGTCTATTTAGGACCCCATCTGACTTGGCAGCCTCTCTTTGCCCAACGGAAGCTGGACTTTGATCATCAGAAGTAATCTAACGCAGAAAGGATTTTAGACCCCTTAGAGTAGCCACTTTAGCCCTGCAGAGAATCATGGGATTTTTGCAGAGGTGCATACGTGTGAAACAGATGGCGTGGATGGATGTGCGTACATGTGTGACAGGAAGCCTGTAGAAATAGATCAGATGGGGTCTGTGGCGCTGGTGTGGAGCTGGGGGGAAGGGGAAGGGGAAGGTGTGTCCCGTTACTGAGTGGAGTTGTTGAGGCTTTGGCTCCTTCTATCAGCCAGATCCTTCCCCCAGCCCCATTGCTTCATAGTCACTGTGCACGTGCGTGCACGCACACCCTCACACACTTACGCTTTCTTTTTTCAACTCTTACACAAAGTCTAAAAGTCTGGGTCCCTGTTAAGATCACCAGGAGAAGGTCGGGTCATTCCTCTGGGGTTGTCTAGCCCAGTTTATCATCTCTAAAGGAATACACACAACAAGGACCGGCCCCTAGCGAATGCTGTCAAATGAGGAAACAGGAAATACCATTCTGAAAGCTACCACGTACCACCATTCAGCAGAACTGCCCTCGGGATACTTCAGAGAAACGGGACAAGGTGGGCCCCTGTTTTTGTCCCTCCAAGGAGACGGGGGCAGAGTAGTCCGAAAAGCAATGTCGCTTGGAGAGTAAGATTTGATTTGCATCTCGGTTTTGCCACCTAACAGTGGGAGGACTCCTGGCAAGACCAGCAGCTGGCCTGACTTAGTTTTCCACTCTCAACACTGAGCTAGCAATACTTAAGAGGGCTGCTGGAGGGTTAATGAGAAGCTGCAGGTCAGGGCCTGGCACCATGCCTGGCCTGAGAAAACTGCTGATCAGCCAGTTCTGCATATGGGGGGTGGGGAGAGGCTGTTTCCGTGACAACTTCAAGGTCTCCCCGTCTCCAGTCCTTATTCCCACACACGTGCTCTGAGGGAAGAAGGCTGCAGAAAGCAGCAAACACTGCTGCTCAGAGAGGACTGCAGGGCCGTGTATCGGCACCCAGCTCATGTTTATGAAGAATGGCATTTATAGCTGAGCATTTGCCAGGGGAGCGTACTTCAATAACACAAAACAAATCGCACAAAAATACCAGCACACACACATCCCTTAAAAAATTATTTACTGTTAATTTTACGAGAAGTTGACTGGACTGTTGAAAGAATGTTGAAATGAAAAGCCACTTCTGAAACATCTCTCCATGTCTAGAAACATTTTGAGGTGTTATTAACAGTACTCATTTTAATCTGCAGGCTCTTTGCCGCCCCCGCCTGCGTGACTGAATGAGGAAATACTCCAGTGTGTTGAGCAGAGTATCGCGGGTTATCTCCTCCGCGAACATTTGTTGATTCCAAATGAATCATCGCTTTGGAATATCAAGAAATGCCATTTACCGATTAGACCCAACAGACTTTTACTCAGTGAACTAATTGTTTGACAAAATGTGCCAATGAAGCAGGGAGAGATTTGTTTCAGAAGCTGGGGTTGCCCTAATTTTCTTTTTAATTTATGATTGAAATAACAAATTTGTCTTCTTGTTTTTAAATGCCCATAAACAGAGGAGAGAATTTTATTTTCAGCCTGATCACTGTGGCCAGACATAGATTGTGTTGTTTTTGTGAATAACAACCAAATTCACACAGTCCAGTGTAAGTGTATTTTGGTGTGTGTCTACCCATATATGTGTATATGTTAGAATATAAATATCAATTACATATACACAAAAAATTGTTCAATACTTTGTGCTATAAATATTTAAAATTATCTCTCTGTATATATTTGATTACTGGACAACCCCTAAAAATTAAGTGATTAATGAAAAGATGCTCAACATCACTAATTATTAGAGAAATGCAAATCAAAACTACAATAAGGTATTACCTCACACCGGTCAGAATGGCCATCATCAAAAAGTTTACAAACAATAAATGCTGGAGAGGGTGTGGAGAAAAGGGAACCCTCTTGCACTGTTGGTGGGAATGTAAATTGATACAGCCACTGTGGAGAACAGTATGGAGGTTCCTTAAAAAACTAAAAATAGAGCTGCCACATGATCCAGCAATCCAACTCCTGGGCATATATCCAGACAAAACTCTAATTCTAAAAAATACATGCACCCCAATGTTCATAGCAGTGCTGTTTATAATAGCCAGGTCATGGAAGCAACCTAAGTGTCCATCGACAGATGAATGGATAAAGAAGATGTGGTATATATATACAACGGAATATTACTCAGCCATAAAGAAGAATGAAATAATGCAGCACCATGGATGGGCCTAGAGATTATCATACTAAGCGAAGTAGGACAGAGAAAGACAAATATCATATGATATCACTTATATGTGGACTCTAAAAAAATGATACAAATGAACTTATTGACAAAATGGACATAGAGTCACAGATGTAGAAAACAAACTTATGGTTACCAGGGGTAAAAGGGGGAGGGGATAAATTGGGAGATTGAGATCGACATTTACACACTACTATATATAAAATAGATAACTAATAAGGACCTACTGTATAGCACAGTGAACACTACTCAGTATTCTGTAATGGCCTACATGGGAAGAGAATCTAAAAATGAGTGGATATATGTATATGTATAAGTGATTCACTTTGCTGTACACCTGAAACTAGCACAACACTGTAGATCAACTATACTCCAATAAATTTTTTTTTAAAAGTGATTAAGGATTCTTCAATGACAAGGGGAGATAGCAAAATAAGGAGGTGAAAAAGTTGTAAAATGGTATTAGAGTATGATCCTAGGTTTGTAAAATTACACACAAACACACACACACGCGGAAAAAATACATAAGCAAAAATTAGGATATGTAATAGTATGTGACCGGTTGTTATATCGGGGTGGTTGGATTACTGGTGATTTTGTTTACTTTGGGTTTTTTTGTATTTTTTTGCATTTTCTTCAATAAACATTACTTTTTTATAATCAGAAAGAAAAATCCCACAACAATGGTACTCTTAGGAACTGAAGTGGAAACCCCAGTGTTTTCCATGGCTGCAGGTCAGTGAACCACTTTGCCTCCTTGGTTTTGAGGCTGAGACCCCCTGGTTTCCTCGGCTGGCCTGGCAGGGGCTGAGGGGAGACGTCTCCAGCAAGATGGCAGAGCCTGAAGAGTTCCTTCCAGCCGCCTTGTCCAACAAAGAGACAGAGGTCTGAATGCCCTTAGGCTTCGTACCTAAAGATCGAAGAGGCTAAAGTGACCCCTGAAGCCACAGAAGCCTCTGGAAGGTGCTTGGCTGGTGTTCTGTTGTCACCATGTTGAAATTCTTAACTAATTTTTGAACGGAACCCTGCTCTTTCATTTTTCCCTGGGCCCTGCAAGTGACGTAGCTGGTCTTGCCTGAAACCCTGAACTCTCAAGAGCAGAATCTATGTTTATAAAAGAAAAACAAAAAGAGTAAAACAACAGCTTAGTTTTTCCGCTACTTCAAATGCCCAGTTTGCAACATCCCAGGTTGAGTGTCCTCGGAACACTGTATTTCCTCTGTAGCATCTCACACTATCTCTGTACATTAAAAATACATAGTTACCTCAACAACATTGGAGGCTGATGGCGGCTGGCACTCAGCTTACGGATCAATTTCTTCTCCTCCTCCAGTTTTGTGGTTCTTCTGGAGTGTGGCTGGCGGGCGATGTTCCTGTCCCTAATGGGGACTGTGGGGACACATGTGTGCTCCTTCTCTCAAAGAGTTCACAGCAACCTGGTGTTATCAGACCCTGGGAGAGACTGTCCCACTCTGCACTTTCTAGGTCCTATGCCTATAAGATGTGTGCCCCATCAGATTGCTCTCTCTCTCTCTTTTTTTAGTGGCTTTACTCAACTCCAAAAAGTGGCATCAAAAAGATTCACCTGTTTGCTGTGTCGGTGCGCTCTTTAAAAGAAAAAAAAAGTTTGCTTTGCATTCTGGATTACTTTTAAGGAAACTGAACATTTAAAATGGAAGACGCACAACAGGCTCATTCTTGACTTAATCTTTTGCAAGCAAGAGAAAACGGTTCTGATATTTTTGGGCCTGCAAGGTCTTTAGAACTGCATCTACAATATTTTTTATTGAATAAAGTACCAGCGTGCACCCTGTGGCACTCGTCGCCCTCTGCTGCTGGGGCCTTGGGGTCTGTGGCAGCCCCCCGCGGGCTGCACTGCATTCCCTGCTGAGCCCCGGGCGGGTCACATCCGCGTGGGCTCACCAGCTCCGGAGCGCTGGCCTCAGCCACAGCCTGCCCTGATTAGTCTTGCTCTCACTCGACCCTGTCCCAGGAATGGCTTCTCTTATTACAAAGTATCATCCTACCTCAGCTGTTGAAACCTGGTCATTTCGCACCTGCTTCGATGAATTCAGAGTGACTTGTGTTTTTGATGAGCTGCTCACTTCATAAATTCACCACTCTCCAGTAATCGACACTCACTCCCCACTCAGGCTTGTCCCGGCGCAGCCTTCTCGGCAGCATCAGAAGGAGGCCACTTTTAAGCCTCCGTTCACATTAAGATTTCCAAGTCATGATTTTAAGTCTGCCTGAAGACTTGAAGTGCCGTAATTGACAGAGGCTCAAAATTGGATCCACAGCCTGACCTGAGGGGCAACGGCCTTGCCGTCATACTCCCAAGTCCTAGAGAGCCAGCTGGAGCAGATATAATGCAGCATAGAACTGTTTTCTAAAGTTAAAGTAGAAATCTGGCTCACCTTCTCACCCCCGCTTGGGGGGATTTGTTTGTTTGTTTTCCCATCGTGAAATCACTGCCTGGGTTCTTTTTCCCCCTCAAAGATTTTTCAACACCACTAATTGCTGGAAGTACCAAAATGCCAGGAGCTCCAGGGCACTTCTGGCGTTTTAGGGTCGGCTCAGACCAGGAAATACTTCCAGTTTGGTAAGGGAACCTGATCTCTCGAGGTTTCCAGACCAGATAGCTTTGGTATGCCAGCCCTCACTAGTCTTGCTGAGGACAAAGCTGCCTCCCTCCCTTTGTCTCTTGGATGAAAAAGAATTTTCTCTCAGGTCAGATTCAGACAAATTGGCGTCTCCTCTTTTCTAGATTCTCTAGAGCAGCATTCGTAATCTGTGTGGTCTGTGGTATCTGATTATGAGTCTGTGTGTTCATGGGTGGGTGTCTGAGTGTGTGTGTTGTGTGTATGTGCGTTCACACACACAGCATAGACTGGAGTGAGAATCTTCCAAATCATAAATTCACTGGGTTTATACTTATGACCCTAGTGGGGAATTCAAAACAGTGAACCGTCAGTAGCACCACCTTGGGCTTCTATTGACTGACAATGCCAGCATTTAGGGCTCTGAGAATTCCTTTCCTGCCCCTCAAGTGTCTCCTTCCAGAGAGATCCAGAAAGGCTCAGGCTCATTCTCAGGTGGAATATGCTGGGCCCAGGAAAAACCCAGTCCTGATGTCTCTCCTCCCAAGTAAGCCCTTATCAGGGACCAGCCCCAGGAAGCCCAGGGAACATAAGTGCCCAACCGGTCTGTGCTTTTCCCCGGCTCTGTGCCCTCACCTGCCAGGGGATAAAGGTACCCACACCTTGGTAGTGCCCACAGTTGTCACCCGGGTTCAGCCTCATCTGTTTCAATCCAGGCTTCATCTGCCTTCTGACTCTGCCCATTTAGGAGGCCACATCAGCCCTTTGCGGACTTGACCTCTGAGCTTCATCAGGGTCCCCAGGTGAGATTTTTAGCTCAGATTCACCTCACTGGCTCCTCCTGCCTTGGACCAGCCATTTGGACTCAGAACCCACCCTTGGCTGTAGCTGCTGGGATGGGATTTTGGTCACTTGTGTGGGGTTCAGAGAAAGGAAGTGTATCCCTTCTCCAACGTGAGGCATGGCCATTCTCTTCTTGCTGCTGCCGCCCCTGGCAGCTACAGGCCCTGGGGACCTTCTTCTGGAAACAGCTGCCTAGCTGCCTCCTGTCCCCCAGCATGGCCCTTCCCAGAGTCCACTCTACCAGGAGCAGCTACCCAACTGTCACCATGCCTGCCGTGGGTGGGGAAGTACGCTTTGGAGCAGTGGCCGTGGCTCACTGGCTGTGCCTCTCCTGGCCCCTGCAGCTGCTACCACTCTCCAAATCCCCTCTCCGCTGGGGATTGGGAGGTAAGTCCCAGAGACGTATCCAAATGCTGCTCCTCGGGGTTTGCCACCCCGGAGGTGTCTGCGCCGCTTGACCTGAAGAGCCGAGTTGGCAGAACGACCCTGTTAGTTCTTTCCAGCATCTCAGGTCTTCTCTTGGCCTCTCCACCCAGGGCCTGGGTGTCACATGGTGGATCTTCCACTTCTCCTCACCGAGAGAACCACAACTCAAGCCTTCTTGAAGGGGCTCAGCTCAAGGTGATGGACGCAATAGTCCCAAACCTTAAATTAGGGATGGTATGTACGCCCTCACCCATCTTAAATCAGTGAAAGGGCCTTGCCTCTAAGATTCTCCTTAGTAAGAGAGCTGCTGCCCGTGCTCTTCTTTGCTAGGCCACATTTCCCCATTCAGCCCCGCTACTGCCCTAGCTGTGGTATACAGGTATGCAAACAACCACTGGGGCTTATGGCCCTGAGCTCTTCCACTCTTTTCTCCAGAGCATGGCTAGGCTGAGAGACACATACTCCAGGCTTGACAGCAGAGATTCTCACATGTTAGGACACACCAGAATTGCCTCTTCTCTTGTTAGAAGTGCCTATTCCTTTATTCCGTTTCTAGAGATCCTAATATGACAGCTTGGGAGTAGAGTAAGGCATCTGATAAGTAGCGAGCCACCTCTCCTTCCAGGTGATTCTGATGCAGGTGGCTCACAGACATCATTTTGAGAAATGATGCTTAACAGTCTTTAGATTACATCCTTATTAAAAAAATGTAAAGACCGGTAGTACCAGTATTAAATATCAAAATAATAAGTAGTGATTGTATTGTGAGTTTCTGAGTTAACTGCAGTTTTGGAGTTGTCTGAAACTCTTTGTTGGCTGAATAATCTGTTCTCTTCTCTGCACTTGGATCTCTGAGTTATGGGACCCCAGAGATAAGGAGACCAAAAGGTATTAAATGGTTAAAATCTAAGTATATCAATGAAATTAAATGATGTTATCACGACATACAAGAGTGAGAAACTTTTCTCCAGGTATGTTTGGGGTGGACTGACTGCAGGCACTTTGGGAATCCTCAAAGAAATGCCATCCAAGAGATGGACAGTCGTCTTCCAGGGTCACCAAAACTACAGTGAAGAGCCAACTGGGAGAGACGCGCCATTTGTATTAAGAAAACATGGGTAACACAGAAAATGACAAGTGTCAGCAAAGATGTGGGGAAATCAGAACCCTCATACACTGCTGGTGGGGATATAAAATGGTGAAAGGAAGCAGGGTGGCAAGTCCTCATTGTTAACCATAGAATTACTATATAACAAAGCAATTTCACTCCTAGTTATCTGCTCAAGATAAATGAAAAGATATGTTTACACAAGGCCTTATATGTGAACGTCCAGAGCAGCCTTACTTATAACAGCCCCCAAATGGAAACAACCCAAATACCCATTAAGTGATGAATGGATAAACAAAATACGATATAGCATGGAATATGATTCAGCAGCAAAAAGGAATGAAGTACTGATACATGCTACAATACGGATGGGCCTTAAAAACATTACGCTACTTAAAGAAGCCGGTCCCAGAAGACCATATATTGAATAGGCAGCTCTACAGAGACAGAGATCCAGAGAGTAGATTAGCGGTTGCTTAGGGCTGGGGTGGGAGGGGCTGGAGAGTGATTATAAGTGGGTTTGAGATTTCTTTGGGGGATGATGAAAATGTTCTAACATTAGATTATGGTGATCGTTGCACAATTCTGAACATACTAAAAACCATTGTACCTGTCACATGGGTAGATTTTATAATATGCAAATTATATCTCGGTAAAGCTTTTTTTTTTTTTTTTTTAAAGCCACTCTGGACAGAAAAAATAAATAGTTATTTCAACTGTAAGCCCATAATAAAACATCACAAGGGCAGACCCTCCAAACTGGACATCCTCATTGAGATAGAGCCTAGTAGCTTGGGCCAGGGTTTTTATTTAATGATGGTTAAAGATTCTGCCAAGCAATGCCAAGTTCACAGCTGGTCTAGGAGAGTAAGTTATCTGGTGACAGGCTTCCTGAACCAGGAGTCTCAATGTCCCTGAGTGATTGGGCCCCTGCACCCCAGAGGGTAAGCATCACTGCAGCTCCAGCACACACTTGAGGGCAGAATTTCAGCAGTCCCGTGCTGAGCTTAGAGTGTTTTGCCTCTGACTCGTTAGCTAAATCTGGCCCAGGCAGTAAGCCATGATCCAAAGAGGATCTCTGTAAGAACTACATTACTTGTATAAAAACCTTTCCATTTTGAAAAATTGCTCCAGGTCCACCTGCACTTGTAACTTTATTTGGGCCATTTGGCTGGAAAATGGATGGAATTTTTCAACATGACCATTTTAAAGCTTGAAAGATAAACTTTTTTTTTTTTTTGGTTCTGCCTCAAATATTCCACTTGTTCCTAAGATTCTGCCAGTAAAAGTTGAGCTTCACCCTGAGAATTATTTACACTGTCTTCTGTAATTCACTCTGGGTATTGTCATAACCTTAGAAATGGAACCTCTTATTCAGCAACTTCAAACTTTTTGAGTTGTAACATCCTATATTTGTTCAATCTCACGAAGTCTCCCTACTCCTCTACAAAGAACCTGGATACGAGTCTGAATTCTAAGCCTTGACCCTATTACGAAACTGTGCAATCCGTTTAGAAAATACTAAATAAAAATTAAATAAGGCTGGACGGAACTTCAGGGAAACCTTGCTTGGTTCAACCCTTTCATTCTGCAGATAAGGCAGATCTCCTTTAGAAGGCTGTGACCAATTCACAAAGCTAGTTATTTCAAGCCTTGGTTGGTTCATCCTTAAAATGGGATGGATAATATTTTCCCTTCATTGCTATTGCTTCATTCATAGAATTGTTGTGAGGATAAAGTAAGATGATCCATATAGATGTGTTTTGAATAAACTTTAGAAGAGCTAAATAAATGGTATTTTTCCTAAACACATGCACACTCAAATTCATTTTATTCTGCAAAGGTTTTTTTCTCTACTGAGAAAGTCTGAGACCCTGGGTGGGGGTCACATCATTAGAGTGGATACCCATTGCTCTTGTCTGATAAACATCGGCTGATGAGGATAGGGGAGTTAAATCGGTTTTTCATGTCCAGGAGGGAAGCTGTATTTAATAAACTGTTTCCATGTATATTTTAAAAATTCATCAGCTCTGTAATTTTTCACTGAGATTAGTTTGTAAGAGCTGGAGCAGTAAGGGAAAAGCTTTGACATGATTTCCTAAATAGGAAGAAGAAGGCATAAAGTGAAACTGAGCTGCCATGATGCCAGGGTAAGCGTTCCCTTCATGCAACCACTGGAAAGGGTCTGCCTTGTGGCAAAGAGTTGGTGCCAGAAAATGATATTGGAAAACTTGAAATAAACGTGAACTGTTGATCTGAATATAGGAAGATGGGACAATTTGACTTCTTGGTTTTAATTTGAACTGACGGGATGTCTCTGAGGATTATATTATGTTATGGTAGCAGTAACAGATTTCCAAGCCAGTGCAATCATGGAAATTGTATCAAATGTACCCATAGCCAAGTGGACTGATATGTCTTAGGAGAGCAGTCAGGCTGAAGAACTACAGAAATACACAAAGAAACTCCCAGCTGCAAAGTACTTGAATGAAGTGAGTAAAAACTTGAATGAAGCTAAGATTGCACAGGAATGCACAACTCTTTATATGTCCTTAAAGAGAAAAAGTCCAATGCTTCTGTCATGCTCAGTAAAGCTAGTTTGCCTTAGAGGACCAAGGAGGAATGAATTCCACCTTTCCTCTAGCTAAGAGAGAGAAATGCATTTGTTCTGGTAGATTTTCTGCAAAACTGAGTGAAGTTTAGAAGGAGACTGTTATCTTTGTACTAAAGCCCACAACTGAAAATGTTTTCTGTTGAGTCCAAGTGAAGAAAAAGTTTGGAGGCATCTGCTCAGTCCATGTTCCCCATCTCTGAGAACCCCTCCTGCCACCATCCATTGGGATGGGATCCAATGGCATATCTTTATTGTGTGACCTCTCCTTGATAGTCAAAGATGATTGGACCAGTGGGGGACACCCAACACAGGCTGAACCAATCAAATCTTCTTTTCCCAGAATCTGGAATTAGGATTCTAAGGTGCTGGCCAGATTCATCTGAACTTTTGAGCCATGCTATGATGTATAATTGCGTCTCAGGCAGAAGCAGAGAAAGCTGGTCTGCAGAAAGGGAAAAAACAGAATGATGCAGATATGCAGAAAAAAGCAGAAATGAGATCACATGGCCCCAGAGAGATGGAGAAACAGACTGGTTCTGACAGCTTTACAGTTTCTGGTCTAATTCCTTGTAAGGCCCAGCTACACTTCCTGTCCTAAGATGAATAAATTTGCTTAAGCTAGTTTCAGCAGGTTTATATTACTTTCAATCCAACAAGCCTTAACCGAAATCTTGGAAGTCTGTAGATGAGAAGAGATCGCATGGCTCTCTTTTATTGTAAAATAGCCCTCTTGAGCCCTAAAATAGTTTTTCTTGCATATTTTGTTTTAGAAAACCTCAAACTATTAACACATTGTTAAAATGTCTTATGAATATCATTCACATTATTACATACAAATGCCACTTAGCCAGGAAAGGCATGATACTTAAATTCCAGCATAATAGGGGCTCCCTAAATATTTGTTGAAAGAATGAATCTTTTTTTTTTTTTTTTAAAACATCTTTATTGGAGTATAATTGCTTTACAATGGTATGTTAGTTTCAGCTTCACAACAAAATGAATCAGTTATATATACACATATGTTCCCATATCTCTTCCCGCTTGCGTCTCCCTCCCTCCCACCCTCCCTATCCCACCCCTCCAGGCGGTCACAAAGCACCGAGCTGATCTCCCTGTGCTATGCGGCTGCTTCCCACTAGCTATCTACCTTACGTTTAGTAGTGTATATATGTCCATGCCTCTTTATCGCTTTGTCACCGTTTACCCTTCCCCCTCCCCATAGCCTCAAGTGCATTCTCTAGTAAGTCTGTGTCTTTATTCCTGTTTCACCCCTAGGTTTTTCATGACATTTTTTTTTTTCTTAAATTCCGTATATATGTGTTAGCATACGGTATTTGTCTCTCTCTTTCTGACTTACTTCACTCTGTATGACAGACTCTAGGTCTATCCACCTCATTACAAATAGCTCAATTTCATCTCTTTTTATGGCTGAGTAATATTCCATTGTATATATGTGCCACATCTTCTTTATCCATTCATCCGATGATGGACACTTAGGTTGTTTCCATCTCTGGGCTATTGTAAATAGAGCTGCAATGAACATTTTGGTACATGACTCTTTTTGAATTATGGTTTTCTCAGGGTATATGCCCAGTAGTGGGATTGCTGGGTCATATGGTAGTTCTATTTGTAGCTTTTTAAGGAACCTCCATACTGTTCTCCACAGTGGCTGTATCAATTTACATTCCCACCAACAGTGTAAGAGGGTTCCCTTTTCTCCACACCCTCTCCAGCATTTGTTGTTTCTAGATTTTTTGATGATGGCCATTCTGACTGGTGTGAGATGATATCTCATTGTCGTTTTGATTTGCATTTCTCTAATGATTAGTGATGTTGAGCATTCTTTCATGTGTTTGTTGGCACTATGTATATCTTCTTTGGAGAAATGTCTATTTAGGTCTTCTGCCCATTTTTGGATTGGGTTGTTTGTTTTTTTGTTATTAAGCTGCATGAGCTGCTTGTAAATTTTGGAGATTAATCCTTTGTCAGTTGCTTCATTTGCAAATATTTTCTCCCATTCTGAGGGTTGTCTTTTTGTCTTCTTTATGGTTTCCTTTGCTGTGCAAAAGCTTTTAAGTTTCATTAGGTCCCATTTGTTTACTTTTGTTTTTATTTCCATTTCTCTAGGAGGTGGGTCAAAAAGGACCTTGCTGTGATTTATGTCATAGAGTGTTCTGCCTATGTTTTCCTCTAAGAGTTTGATAGTTTCTGGCCTTACATTTAGGTCTTTAATCCATTTTGAGCTTATTTTTGTGTATGGTGTTAGGGAGTGATCTAATCTCATACTTTTACATGTAGCTGTCCAGTTTTCCCAGCACCACTTATTGAATAGGCTGTCCTTTCTCCACTGTACATTTCTGCCTCCTTTGTCAAAGATAAGGTGACCATATGTGCGTGGGTTTATCTCTGGGCTTTCTATCCTATTCCATTGATCTATATTTCTGTTTTTGTGCCAGTACCATACTGTCTTGATTACTGTAGCTTTGTAGTATAGTCTGAAGTCAGGAAGCCTGATTCCTCCAGCTCCATTTTTCGTTCTCAAGATTGCTTTGGCTATTCGGGGTCTTTTGTGTTTCCATACAAATTGTGAAATTTTTTGTTCTAGTTCTGTGAAATATGCCAGTGGTAGTTTCATAGGGATTGCATTGAATCTGTAGATTGCTTTGGGTAGTAGAGTCATTTTCACAATGTTGATTCTTCCAATCCAAGAACATGGTATATCTCTCCATCTATTTGTATCATCTTTAATTTCTTTCATCAGTGTCTTATAATTTTCTGCATACAGGTCTTTTGTCTCCTTAGGTAGGTTTATTCCTAGGTATTTTATTCTTTTTGTTGCAATAGTAAATGGGAGTGTTTTCTTGATTTCACTTTCAGATTTTTCATCATTAGTATATAGGAATGCCAGAGATTTCTGTGCATTAATTTTGTATCCTGCCACTTTACCAAATTCATTGATTAGCTCTAGTAGTTTTCTGGTAGCATCTTTAGGGTTCTCTATGTATAGGATCATGTCATCTGCAAACAGTGACAGCTTTACTTCTTCTTTTCCGATTTGGATTCCTTTTATTTCCTTTTCTTCTCTGATTGCTGTGGCTAAAACTTCCAAAACTATGTTGAATAAGAGTGGTGAGAGTGGGCAACCTTGTCTTGTTCCTGATCTTAGTGGAAATGCTTTCAGTTTTTCACCATTGAGGATGATGTTTGCTGTGGGCTTGTCATATATGGCCTTTATTATGTTGAGGAAAGTTCCCTCTATGCCTACTTTCTGCAGGGTTTTTATCATAAATGGGTGTTGAATTTTGTCAAAAGCTTTCTCTGCATCTATTGAGATGATCATATGGTTTTTCTCCTTCAATTTGTTAATATGGTGTATCACGTTGATTGATTTGCGTATATTGAAGAATCCTTGCATTCCTGGAATAAACCCCACTTGATCATGGTGTATGATCCGTTTAATGTGCTGTTGGATTCTGTTTGCTAGTATTTTGTTGAGGATCTTTGCATCTATGTTCATCAGTGATATTGGCCTGTAGTTTTCTTTCTTTGTGACATTCTTGTCTGGTTTTGGTATCAGGGTGATGGTGGCCTCGTAGAATGAGTTTGGGAGTGTTCCTCCCTCTGCTATATTTTGGAAGAGTCTGAGAAGGATAGGTGATAGCTCTTCTCTAAATGTTTGATAGAATTCGCCTGTGAAGCCATCTGGTCCTGGGCTTTTGCTTGTTGGAAGATTTTTAATCACAGTTTCAATTTCAGTGCTTGTGATTGGTCTGTTCATATTTTCTATTTCTTCCTGATTCAGTCTTGGCAGGTTGTGCCTTTCTAAGAATTTGTCCATTTCTTCCAGGTTGTCCATTTTATTGGCATAGAGTTGCTTGTAGTAATCTCTCATGATCTTTTGTATTTCTGCAGTGTCAGTTGTTACTTCTCCTTTTTCATTTCTAATTCTATTGATTTGAGTCTTCTCCCTTTTTTTCTTGATGAGTCTAGCTAATGGTTTATCAATTTTGTTTATCCTTTCAAAGAACCAGCTTTTAGTTTTATTGATCTTTGCTATCGTTTCCTTCATTTCTTTTTCATTTATTTCTGATCTGATTTTTATGATTTCTTTCCTCCTGCTAACTTTGGGGTTTTTTTGTTCTTCTTTCTCTAATTGCTTGAGGTGCAAGGTTAGGTTGTTTATTCGAGATGTTTCCTGCTTCTTAAGGTGGGCTTGTATTGCTATAAACTTCCCCCTTAGAACTGCTTTTGCTGCATCCCACAGGTTTTGGGTCGTTGTGTCACCATTGTCATTTGTTTCTAGGTATTTTTTGATTTCCTCTTTGATTTCTTCAGTGATCACTTCATTATTAAGTAGTGTGTTGTTTAGCCTCCATGTGTTTGTATTTTTTACAGATCTTTTCCTGTAATTGATATCTAGTCTCATGGCGTTGTGGTCAGAAAAGATACTTGATACAATTTCAATTTTCTTAAATTTACCAAGGCTTGATTTGTGACCTAAGATATGATCTATCCTGGAGAATGTTCCATGGGCACTTGAGAAAAACGTGTATTCTGTTGTTTTTGGATGGAGTGTCCTATAAATATCAATTAAGTCCATCTTGTTTAATGTATCATTTAAAGCTTGTGTTTCCTTATTTATTTTCATTTTGGATGATCTGTGCATGGGTGAAAGTGGGGTGTTTAAGTCCCCTACTATGAATGTGTTACTGTCGATTTCCCCTTTTATGGCTGTTAGCATTTGCCTTATGTATTGAGGTGCTCCTATGTTGGGTGCATAAATATTTACAATTGTTATATCTTCTTCTTGGATCGATCCCTTGATCATTATGTAGTGTCCTTCTTTGTCTCTTTTAATAGTCCTTATTTTAAAGTCTATTTTGTCTGATATGAGAATTGCTACTCCAGCTTTCTTTTGGTTTCCATTTGCATGGAATATCTTTTTCCATCCCCTTACTTTCAGTCTGTATGTGTCTCTAGGTCTGAAGTGGGTCTCTTGTAGACAGCATATATAAGGGTCTTGTTTTTGTATCCATTCAGCTAATCTGTGTCTTTTGGTGGGAGCATTTAGTCCATTTACATTTAAGGTAATTATTGATATGTATGTTCCTATTCCCATTTTCTAAATTGTTTTGGGTTCGTTATTATAGGTCTTTTCCTTCTCTTGTGTTTCTTGCCTAGAGAAGATCCTTTAGCATTTGTTGTAAAGCTGGTTTGGTGGTGCTGAACTCTCTCAGCTTTTGCTTGTCTGTAAAGGTTTTAATTTCTCCATCAAATCTGAATGAGATCCTTGCTGGGTAGAGTAGTCTTGGCTGCAGGTTTTTCTCCTTCATCACTTTCAGTATGTCCTGCCACTCCCTTCTGGCTTGTAGGGTTTCTGCTGAGAGATCAGCTGTTAACCTTATGGGGATTCCCTTATGTGTTATTTGTTGTTTTTCCCTTGCTGCTTTTAATATGTTTTCTTTGTATTTAATTTTTGACAGTTTGATTAATATGTGTCTTGGCGTATTTCTCCTTGGATTTATCCTGTATGGGACTCTCTGTGCTTCCTGGACTTGATTAACTATTTCCTTTCCCATATTAGGGAAGTTTTCAACTATAATCTCTTCAAATATTTTCTCAGTCCCTTTCTTTTTCTCTTCTTCTTCTGGAACCCCTATAATTCGAATGTTGGTGCATTTAATGTTGTCCCAGAGGTCTCTGAGACTGTCCTCAGTTTTTTTCATTCTTTTTTCTTTATTCTGCTCTGCATTGGTTATTTCCACTACTTTATCTTCCAGGTCACTTATCCGTTCTTCTGCCTCAGTAATTCTGCTATTGATCCCATCTAGAGTACTTTTAATTTCATTTATTGTGTTGTTCATAATTGCTTGTTTCATCTTTAGTTCTTCTAGGTCCTTGTTAACTGATTCTTGCATTTTGTCCATTCTATTGTCCATTCTATCTTCAAGATTTCGGATCAACCTTACTATCATTATTCTGAATTCTTTTTCAGGTAGACTGCCTATTTCCTCTTCATTTGTTAGGTCTGGTGGGTTTTTATCTTGCTCCTTCATCTGCGGTGTGTTTTTCTGTCTTTTCATTTTGCTTATCTTACTGTGTTTGGGGTCTCCTTTTTTGCAGGCTGAAGGTTCGTAGTTCCTGTTGTTTTTTGTGTCTGTCCCCAGTGGCTAAGGTTGGTTCAGTGGGTTGTGTAGGCTTCCTGGTGGAGGGGACTAGGGCCTGTGTTCTGGTGGATGAGGCTGGATCTTGTCTTTCTGGTGGGCCGGTCCACGTCTGGTGATGTGTTTTGGGGTGTCTGTAGACTTATTATGATTTTGGGCAGCCTCTCTGCTAATGGGTGGGGTTGTGTTCCTGTCTTGCTAGTTGTTTGGCATAGGATGTCCAGCCCTGTGGCTTGCTGGTCGTTGAGTGAAGCTGGGTGCTGGCGTTGAGATGGAGATCTCTGGGAGATTTTTGCTGTTTGATATTATGTGCAGCTGGGAGGCCTCTTGTGGACCAGTGTCCTGAAGGTGGTTCTCCCACCTCAGAGGCACAGCACTGACTCCTGGCTGCAGCCCCAAGAGCCTTTCATCCACAGGGCTTCTTAATTTGGGATGATTCGTTGTCTATTCAGGTATTCCACAGATGCAGGGTATATCAAGTTGATTGTGGAGCTTTAATCCGCTGCTTCTGAGGCTGCTGGGAGAGATTTCCCTTTCTCTTCTTTGTTCTCACAGTTCCCAGGGGCTCAGCTTTGGATTTGGCCCCGCCTGTGCGTGTAGGTCGCCGGAGGGCGTCTGTTCTTTGCTCAGACAGGACGGGGTTAAAGGAGCCACTGATTCGGAGGCTCTGGCTCACTCAGGCCGGGGGGTAGGGAGGGTCACGGAGTGTGGGGCGGGCCTGCGGTGGCAGAGGCCGGCGTGACGTTGCAGCCTGAGGCGCGCCGTGCGTTCTCCCGGGGGAGTTGTCCCTGGATCCCGTGACCCCGGCAGTGGCGGGCTGCACAGGCTCCCCGGAAGGGCGTGTGGCTAGTGACCTGTGTTCGCACACAGGCCTCCTGGTGGCGGCAGCAGCGGCCCTAGCGTCTCATGTCTGTCTCTGGGCTCCGCACTTCCAGCCGCGGCTAGCGCCCGTCCCTGGAGCTCTCTCAAGCAGCGTTCTTAATCCCCTCTCCTCGTGCACCAGGAAACAAAGAGGGACGTAAAAGTCTCTTGCCTCTTCGGCAGGTCCAGACCTTTCCCGGGACTCTCTCGCGGTGCACTAACGCCCTGCAGGCTGTGTTCACGCCGCCAACCCCAGTCCTCTCCCGGAGCTCCAACAAAAGCCGGAGCCTCAGCTCCCAGTCCCGCCCGCCCCGGCGGGCGAGCAGACAAGCCTCTCGGCTGGCGAGTTCCGGTCGGCCCGATCCTCTGCGCTGGAATCTGTCCGCTTTGCCCTCCGCACCCCTGCTGCTGTGCTCTCCTCCGCGGCTCCCAAGCTCCCCCACTCCGCCTCCCGAAGTCTCCACCCGCGAAGGGGCTTCCTAGTGTGTGGACACTTTTCCTCCTTCACAGCTCTCTCCCGCTGGTGCAGGACCCGTCCCTATCCTTCTGTCTCTGTTTAGTTTTTTCTTTTGCCCTAACCAGGTACGTGGGGGGTTCCTTGCCTTTTGGGAGGTCTGAGGTCTTCTCGAAAGAATGAATCTTTGACAGATATTTACTAAGATATTCTAGTACTGAGCTAAGTCACATATTAATCCTGTATTTCCAAAATTAGTGATTAATGTTCTTGGAAAATTGTTGTGCCTTTCAACAAAACATAAATGAAACATTTTATAGATTTGCTAGAACACATGGCCTACATATGCCATGTAGCTATATTTGCATTATCTCCATATAAGAGATTTATTGTCTCATAATAGCAGTCAGGAGAGGAAAAATAGTGTTGGGCCTTTGAAGACATAGTTTATAGAAAGAACCAGCAGTTGAATTTTCTATATGGGAAAAACTTGGTTCAGAATTGTATTCGTTTCCATTACTGAGATGCTCCATAGACACCTACATGTAAGGTTGAAATTCTTTCCCTTCAGTTTAGAGTTGGACCTGGAATCAAGTCTCATTACGTGTCTGGGGAGATGAATTTAATGCTTCCCTAAATTGTATGACATTGTTTCCAGAATTACCTTGAAATTGTTTGTGAACATCATCTCTGCTGCCCAGAAGGAGAAAAAATGTCGACCTCTACTGGTTACCTTTACATTAACAAGTGACTCCACCTGAGGTTGATTTACAGGGGCCCTTAAGGACACAGGTGGGCTTCATCAACCTCAGCTGACCTTCAGACTGATAGAATCCAGTCATTTAATGGGATAAATGGTGGTCTCTGGTTATTCCCACATTAGCTACACAGACTTTTGGCCTAGAACCTTTCTGAAAGTTCGTTTGGCAAGAGACATTTCCTGAAATCTTCAACTACAGCTGCCCATTTTTGAGCCCCCAATTAACAATGAAATAATTCCTAGTCTATGATTTTATAAGGAAAGGTGCTATATATTTTCTAAAGCTGTAGGCCATTTGAAGGTTTTCCTTTGCCTGAATTTATGTAAAAAATTGTGATTTTTATTAGCAGTATTATTTCTGTTATATACAATTTAAGTAATAACCTAAATACTGAGAGTAATAAGTTACATTAAAGATGTGAAGGAAAATCACAGATAAAGAAAGTTTTTTTTTTTTCTTTCTCTAACATGCAGAGTTAAATTTTCATTTGGTTCAACGTATTTCTAGAGAAATAGATAGGTCTGTATTTATTGCCAGTCATGGCAGCAAAGCTGTTTATGGGAAAGCAAAGATGTTTATTTCCTGATATCTGTAACAGGAAATGTGTTCAGAAACACCCGCCCCCCCACCTCGCCCCTCAAACAGTGGCTTATACAAACTACAAGTTTCATTTCCTCACCTTTCAAAAAGTCCAGAAGTAAGTGGTTAATGGCTTTGGCTCAATGGCTTAAAGGTACCAAGCCTAAGGTATCTGGGAAGATCAGGGAGGAATAAAGAGGTAAATGGTGCAGGCCCTCAGGTCTGTCCTCCTTAAGCTCCACCTGTCAGACTTCTGCTCACACCCCCTGCGCTAGAACTCGGTCTGCAAGAGGTGCTGGGAAGTGTGGATTTATAGCTGGGAGCATTGCACCTCCCAACAAAATTAAGGTTTGTGAGGAAGAAGGGCAGTGACTAGCAGGTCTGCTCCAATATCACTTCAAAGTAAAGGTATAGAAAGCATACTAAACATCCCTGGAAATTAACACCTCACTATGGACGAATAGTCCTGAATGTATCTAGAACTTGCTCGAATCTCTTTCTACCTTCAGCCCATCTACATTTTTTTTTTTTTTTTTTTTTTGCGGTACGCGAGCCTCTCACAGTTGTGGCCTCTCCCGTTGCGGAGCACAGGCTCCGGACACGCAGGCTCAGCGGCCATGGCTCACGGGCCCAGCTGCTCCGCGGCACGTGGGATCCTCCCGGACCGGGGCTCGAACTCGCGTCCCCTGCATCGGCAGGCGGACTCTCAACCACTGTGCCACCTGGGAAGCCCAGCCAATCTACTTTTTGAGGGAAAAGTCAATAATGGTAGAAACAAACTCGGAAGTGGTATTTTCCGTTAGTCTCTTTTGGGACAATAAGGAAGAACACAGTTGGCAACCAGCTCTGGAACTTCACTGTTGTCTGTGGTCCTCGCTCATTTCCCAAGGAGAAATCTGGGAATCATTAGTACCTGGAGAGACTTCCCCCTGCCGTCCATGCTCTTCATCCCTCCACAGACATACGTACATGTGCTCAAACCTTTCCTACAAATGAACTTCCATCCCCCCACTATGTGCCAACCTCTGTCCTTGAGCCCCTTGGCGTTCCAAATTTTGGCCCTTCTCAAAGGTTCAGGATATACGACGCTTTGTGATTGAACTGAAGCAGGAATTTAAATCCTACATATGCAGGAGTGGATTAGTTTTCAGTGTTTCTCAAAGTTAGGTTCAGTGACCACCTACATCAAAGCCCTTGGGGTGTTTGTTAAAAATGTAAATTCCTAGACTCCAGTGATACATTTAAAATCCAGATCTCTGGGGGGAGAGCTGAGGCAATCTGCTAGGGTAATGTGAGCCCCAGAAGGACAGGGATTCTCTGTTTTCCCTCCACTGCTGTATCCCCACTGCCTGGCACAGTGCCTGTCATGAGGTTGGCACTCAACAAGTATCTGTTGGAGATAAGTAAACACTTATAATGCTTCCTATGTACTGGGCACTGTCCCAAGGACTTTTTATGTCCTTATAAAAGACATATTTAATCCATATAAAAACCCTTTGAGATAAGCACTGTTCTTATCCCCATGGAACAGCTGAGAAAACTGAAGCACAGAGAGATGAAGTGACTTGCCCAAGGTCTCAGTTTGTAGGTGGTGGAGCTGAGGTTTGAACTCAAAGCTGTGGGAGTAGAATTAATGATTGACATGGAACCTAAAAATATTAGGTTGGATAGTTAACAAAAAGAAAGAAAAAATTACTAAAAAATCTAGAGATTTGTGACAGTCTCAGAATGCATCTCTCAAGACTACCAGGAGATGATTACAGTAGACACTGGAGATACAAAGAAGAATAAAATGGGAGGAGACAGACAAGTTAACAGGGAAATTATAAAACCGTGTGGTGTGTGCCATGAGAGAGGCTGGCTCAGCATGTGCTGGGAGCTCTCGCGAAGCCAAGGGAAGGGGTGGGAGAGGCAGCTGAGCGGGGCCGTGTGGAGAGTTAAGACTGGAAGTTGATGAAGGGAGTTGTTTGCCTTGATGAGGACACTCAGGGAGCAGCAGAGAGTGATCCAGAGCAGAGATGGGCTGCTCAGAGCACAGGGTGCAGAATTAGAAAAGGGACTGGCTCAGGAGCCTGCATTCATCCAATATCCAGTCATCCTTATGAGCACTAACAAGGCCAATAGTTGCTGAGCATCCTTCTCTTATATGCAAGGGACAGCGCTCTACTCATGTGTGCGTTATCTCACCTCATCCTTGCTCTAGTCCTATCAGGTTGTCTGTATTCCTGTTTTACAAAAAAATAGCAGAACAACTGACTTAGCCATTCATGGGAAGCAACTAGCTAGTTCATAAAATAGTGTGGAACCTTCAAAATAGCAGAAAGAAAATGTCCAGAAAAAGTTATTATAAAGAAACATAAACGGTACGCCAAATCTGATGAAGTTATCCTTTCAGCAGGATTCACTATCTTTCCTCCTTAATGCACACATTTGTCAGTGCCATTCTACTGAATGTCAATTTCATGTGTGTTTCAGGTTTCCCTACTTCTGAGCACTTCTCCAAAGGTGAACATTTCTTTTATGAATGGGATGACTTTCCCTTCAATGCAATTTGTTTGTCATAGATGAAGCAGAAACTTTCTTTTGTCCAATGGACAAACCAAGACTGTATGAATCTACATGTGGAGTTTACATGTGGGTCTGAGGTGTCTGTGTGTGCATAAGTGTATGTTTTCTTCAGCACTTACAGGGATAGCGGGTGTTTGTGCTCAGAGGATACATATAAAGGTATTCCTAGTCACAGTTTCCCAATTCTCACCTATGACTCTAAGCTTTTATTTCTCTGTGACTTTAGGAAAGGTGGTAGACATAAAGTTAAACATTTTTAAAAGAAAGAGACCTACTTTATTGTTTATAAAATCCTTGAAATTCATTATATGTTCAACACTTGGCAAGAAATTACCATACCCCAAAATACAGTGATTTTGAAAAGCCTCCAGCAAAATAAAAATTGGCATAAACTTCATAAGTAATTATTAGAAACAAGTTTTAAGCAAACAGATAATTTAGCAAATTACTAAATTGATGAATGGGTTTACAGAAATTGCTTTCTGGAAAATTGACCTAGAATTCTTTCTTCATGTAGCAGTTAGAATTAGGTTGGATAGCTTATAAAGAATACACAATGTGGCTTAAGATAGGGACTTCTTTTTCTCTTCTGTGAAAGGTGAAGGAGGTTTTCTCAACAGGGCTGTGATGGATGACTGTAAGATCATCAGTGTTCCGGGCTCCTACTATCTTTCTTCTTGACTATCCTTAGGGGTTGCCTTACATCCTCGGGGTCACTGCATGGTCCAAGATGGCTACTAAAGCTCCAGCCATCACTTCTAGGTTTTAGACAGGAAGAAGGTAAAAGGGAGATGGGAGGAAAGGACAAAAGGGCATGTACCAGCTGCCTGTCCCTCTGTTAAGGAGTTTCCCTTAAAGTCCCACCTGACAAATGCCACTTACATCTCAGAAGCCATCCTAACTGCAAGGGAGGCTGAGAAATATATTCTTTCAATTGGACACATTGCTTTCTGGAATAAAATTAGGGTTAGTTTGGTAAGAAGGAAAGAGATAATGAGTAGACAGCCTCGGCCACATCACTGTACCAAAATCCTGAATTTGGGTACATCGGGGCCAAAATTTTAAGTGAAGAAGGAAACTCAACGCCCTCCTTTGGGCACTTACGGAAAGGATGAGTTCTCATGTCACGGGCCTAAAAAAGAGACATTGACAACCCAGAGGACTGCTATCAGTCTAAAGTCATAGAAGCCTTTCTACTTTGGGTGAATAATGAGAAGCTGGCGGAAGAGATTTCTTTGGCCTTCACGCTAATATTTGCCTGAGAGTCACCAGACATACCCCAATCCCAAGTCATAACGATAGAGCGTGACAGAAAAGAGAGCTGAAGAAAGCAGATGATTATCATTCCCCAAACTTCCAGGGATGACCGTGAAAATACGTATCTTTTTCTCATATACCGTTGCCGAGATTTAGCTCAGATATGGAATTATTTGTGATGCAGTGTAAATAGTTGTATCAAGTTACAGCATAAACTGTTGGATCATTTGAGCTCTCAGCTGAGTTGGCAGGTTTGGGGTGAGGAGATGGGTCTTTTCGCATGAAGCCTAAACTTCAGCACGAGAAGCACGATGGGAGTGGAAAGTGCTCAGTGCAAAGGATGAACTTCCTGCCTGATGAGTAGCTCTTCCAAACCCTGATGCTACTGCCCCATCCTGGCTGAGGCAAATGATTTGTGCTACGTGTCCAGTAGTGGTGTAGAATTTCCACTCTGATACTCGTACTCATGTTCGAAACTGGTTTAGGATCTGCCATGGCTGCAAGCATCCTGGAAACAGGTAGGCTGAACTTGTGGTGGCGACACTGCCAGGGACAGTCCCCTGCTGTCTGTGACTTGTTGTGACTTTACAGAGATAGGACCCACCCAATAAATCAGAACGATTGACAGCTGCTACCTCCTTCCTAAAGTCTTTGGATTGTACTTGCTTTACCAGTTCTACCTCCTCCTTCCTCTTTCTCTTTCCTTTTTCCTTCCACATAGAGCCTTTTGTTATTCTGATCTTTGGTACCTAAATCACCATCAGGTCATTGTCCGCTAAACATACTCTAGACCAGGCCTGTGTTTCCTTTGATATATTGTGCTCTCTGAGTTGGAGAAGATTTTTATGGTTTGCCCAAAACTGTGCTGAAAGTACCTATAATTGAAAAAAAAAGATAAATTCTTGGAAAGGTAACTGGGGGAGAGAATATCATGACAGGAGTGCTATGGGGAAGACAAAAAACTCCGCTGTGCAAGGGGCCTCTGGGGCTGGAGTGGGGAGAGTCCTCAAGAGCACAGCAGGACTGAGAGCTGGGCATCACCTCAGTCAGAAACTCCACAGGGTGGGGTCTGAGCACTGCCTTTCCCGACAGCCTCTGCGCGTCAGCCATGGACCTGCATCCTCCAAACTAGAAGCTGCTAGACACGTTACCTGCCTCCAGAAAGAAACTTCAGGCATCAACATTGCTGTTGAAGGGTTCATAATTGTGTCAGGACTTGAATTTGGGGCTAAGAGTTTGGGGGTGGTTGTGGCGGAGACGATGGAGGATCTGGAATGCTATTCTACCAGTTCCCACGAAGATGGAGAACAGAACAGTGTAACAGGAACACAGCGTGAGCCGCGCATGTGATTTCGACTTTTCCAGTAGGCACGATTCAAAAAGTAAAAAGACACAGGTGAAATTAACATTAATAATAATGTAGTTATTTAACCCTATATATCCAGAATAGTATCATTTCAAAATGTAATCAATGTGAAATATTAATGAGATACTTTACAATCTTTTCTCTTTTTTTGCATAAAATCTATAAAATCTGGTGTGTATTGTCTACTGACAGCACTTTGCACTTCAGAGCAGCTGCATTTCAGGGGCTCAATGGTCACACTGGCTAGTGGCTGCCATATTGATCAGCACAGCTGTACGAAGATCCATTGCTTCAGTATATCAAAGCTACTTTCAACTCTCTTCCCCGTATCCTCCATCTCTCGCTGGTCATTTTGTAATCTTTCCCTTCTTTCTACTTGCCCCCTTTTCCCTAACTTCTTTTCCAATATTCTCCACTCCTTCTCTCCCTCCTTTTCTTTCTTATATCAACGACCTGTATAAATCACTTCTGGGCTCATTAGAAATGAGAAGAGGGCCAGGACTTGGACCAGGAAAAAAGGGACAAAAAGAGCTTAATTTCGTGGTATAATAGAAGGAATATGTGACAAATGGTGTGCAAGTTTAGCCCAAATCACACCACCTCAAGCTCCAGGAAGAAATAATATTTCTCAGTGAATTTTGTACAGAAAGGAGTTCATTAAATGAGTTTCATTTATAATGAAAAGAAATACTCTCCTCTGTGATTTAATTACTCCATGCCCACATGTGTCAAATTTTCCAGTGATAACCATACTGGTTTTCTTTACCAACACTGAATTTCTTTTAGTTGCATAGAATCTATGTAGTTGCTCACTCTCTTCTCTTTATGAACTAGCATCCAAGCTCACGCAGAAGGTGTACGACGTGTTCTCAATTGCTACACTCCTCTTTGTCAATAGAAGACTCCCAACTCACAACCATGTTTCTTAGAAAAGAGGAATGAGGGAAGAGTTTCTCTCCCCTGCTCCATCTTCCTTCTTCTTCTCTGATGTTCTAAGACAGCTGAGCAGAGCCTGAGCGGTCACAGAATGAGGTGGTTGTCTCAAAACTGTGAGCTGTGGGTTTTGTTGGAGCTGAAAGCTATCCTTCAAAGTCTCGAATGTACAGGAAGCCCAGCCTTGGCTCCGAGGGACATTAGGGTTTCCCCCAGTTTCCTTATTTCCCTCTGGTCCTACACTGCTACCTATTAAGTCCATCGGAGATTATTTGGTTGATTCTGGCAGCCTTCCTAATTATTCCAACGCTTCCTCTTGTTCGAATGCATTATGAATGGAAAGATCATTTCCAAAGTTTGGATTTGGCGCCCTATTGACATACTGCCTCCAACTGTCAACCCATTGAGTTAAAATAGGCCAAATCCCTTATTCCACTTCTTCACTAGAAATCAATTGCTTCGTTGAATATTTTAACAGCTCATTCCTGCATTTAGATATAATTTTGGTGAGGTTGCCTTTTCCCGTCATGTGCTGGTTTGACATTAAACCTCTGCTTTCTTTAGCTTTAGCCTTGCTGGCTACACTGAGCCAAAGCTTTCGTTGTTTTCTGTCTAGCTTATCCACCACCCACTTCGTTTGACCTTATAAACATGTTTAAATAGATTTCTTGGATAAGGACCATTTTAGCTGGCAACTTCCCGTTTAGATATCACAGCAGGCACAGTGCAAATTAGAGGGCAGAGCAGAAAGCTCTAAGGATCATGAGACGCTGGACAAATACAGTCAGATCGCTCAGCCTCCATAGGACAAGGCTGCGTTCTGATCCCAGTTTACTCACTGACTCAGTAAGTGACTCTGGGTAGGGAGAGTAGAACACTCACTGATTTCATCCACTGGTGACTCAGTCATGTTGATCTCGATAATGGGGGCCAAAGAAGGAGCTTACTGTCACAAAGATACCTCATTTCCATCCTGGCTGTTTCACTGTTTTCTGGGCTTGCCTCTGAATTCACACTGAGCAAAACAAAGACGCCCTTTGTGCACTATATACTGGGCGATCACTGGGGTGACTGGCCTGATCAGCGATGAGAGGAATGTTTCTAAAGTTTAGCCGATGGGCAAATAGAAAGAGCTGGTCAACCTGATATTACAAGGTAGCCTTGAAAAGGTGGCTTTGTTCAATTTGGTGTTACCTTGATGGGATGTGCTTCCCTGCTCTGTGATCTCAGTAACTGCCCGGGTCCACAAATGATTCAAACTTTCAGTTAGAAGCCTGATGAGGTTCTGCTCAGTCCCTCACACAGCCTTTGTCACGTACTAGATGCTCAGTGAATGTTGAAAGAGTGAGTGAATGGATAAAGGACTGAAGAATTAGGAGTGATTACATTGTCAATGGCCTCGTTCACATCTCTGACAGCACCTTTCCTTGGGGACTTGATTTCCCAAGGGTCAGAATTGTCAGATCTGAACTTCCTCAAGTCTTCTTTCTCTTTCTGATTTTTAGAGCAAGGGTTTTTTACAAATTGAATTATAATTGACATACAATATTATATTAGTTTTAGGTGTACAACATCATGACTCAATATTTTTATACAGTAAGCATTTTCAGTTACTTGCTGGCCATCTGTTGGGTCTTTTACGTTCAGTTGTTTGCAGGAGATCATACTTTTGTGACCTAGATGGGAAATACTTTGGCTAACTTTTCACTAGTCCTTATTAAATAAACTTAGCTTATCTCCCTTCTCATTCCCCAAAATGTATTTCCGTCTTTTCGGAGGTGGAACAAGGGAATGAGAAAGTATAACACATAAAACTATATAGCAATTTGATGAGCAACTAGGTTGATTTTTTCAAAACGCAGAAAACTTGCAAAGCAAGAAAGCAACTGGCAAAACAAATTACAAAAAAGTTAGCCAGTTCATACTTTTTCCTTTAGAGAAAGAAGCAATTTCATATGGATGAATGACGTTATATTTACTAGTTAATAAACACATCACCTCATACTATATAGTTCTTTTACATTTACTGACCCCAAATACCTTTATGTCCTCATAAATATTGCCTGAGGCAAATGGGACAAGTACAATGTGCTACTTGAGCAGAGGTGGTAACTGAGCTTTCTTTCAAAGATCTTATTTTTTAAATTTTTTATTTATTATTTTTTTAATTGAAATACAGTTGATTTACAATGTTGTGTTAGCTTCAGGTGTACAGCAAAGTGATTTGGTTTTATGTAAATATATACACACACACATATATATATTCTTTTTCAGATTCCTTTCCATTATATTTCATTATAAGATATAGAATATAGTTCCCTGTGTGATACAGCAGGTCCTTGTTGATTATCTATTTTATATATAGTAGTGTGTATCTGTTAATCCCAAACTCCTAATTTATCCCTCCCCAGCCCCTTTCCCCTTTGCTAACCATACGTTTGTTTTCTATCTCTATGAGTGTGTTTCTGTTTTGTAAATAAGTTCATTTGTATCATTTTTTAGGTTGCACATATAAGTGATAGCATATGATATTTGTCTTTCCCTGTCTGGCTTGCTTCATTTAGTATAATAAACACTAGGTCCATCCATGTTGCTGCAAATGGCAGTATTTCATTCTTTTTTATGGCTGAGTAATATTCCATTGTATATATACACCACATCTTTGTTATGCATTCATCTGTCAGTGGACATTCAGGTTGCTTCTATGTCTTGGCTACTGTAAATAGCGCTGCTATGAACATTGAGGTGCATATATTTTTTTTGAATTAGAGTTTTCATCTTTTCCAGATATATGTCCAGGAGTGGGATTGCTGGATCATATGGTAACTCTAGTTTTAGTTTTTAAAAGAACCTCCATACTCTTATCCATAGTGGCTGCACCAATTTACATCCCCACCAACATTGAAGGAGGGTTCCCTTTTCTCCACACCCTCTCCAGCATTTATGATTTGTAGACTTTTTGATGATGGCCATTCTGAACAGTGTGAGGTGATACCTTATTGCAGTTTTGATCTGCATTTCTCTAATAATTAGCAATGATGAGCATGTTTTCATGTGCCTGTTGGCCATCTGTATGTCTTTCTTTGGAGAAATGTCTGTTTAGGTCTTCTTCCCATTAAGGATCTTGTAGTCTATTTGGGAAATTAAAGGTGTATATAAAAGTGAATAATACGGGGTAGATTCTGAGTACCCATTAAATGGTAGGAGTTCAGGCAATGGTGATACCACCTCACTGTATCAGGGAAGCCTTTCCAGACGAGGATGTGTTTATGAATATAAAGGATTAGTGAAGCTAAAGCAAGTGGAGAAAACTAACTTTGGTGGATCAGGGGTGCAGAGAAAGGGGCAAAACCAATACCAATAAATCTAATGGTTTTCCAGATTCCTTGAAATGTTTTGGTCAGGTCAGTTTCCAAGTGCACTTTGTAACTTATGCTCTGTATGTACTGATTGTACTGAGTTTGAGTCCCGGTGTGACTCTCACAAAACCAGATTCTGATAGGTTCCTGAGATAGCACTGAAAGCTATAGAACAACCCTGAGCTAAAGGATCCAGCATCTCTGACCAGGAGCATAGGAGACACTGCCCTGCATTACTCAGATCCTCTCTGGTTCATTTTTCCATTTTGGTGTGCCCTTCTTTCCCCTGGCTTCTGTGTGATTTTGTTTCTGTGTTCACACCTGTGACTCTCTCCAAAGACTGCCTCTTTGCCTTTGAGCTTGAAAGCCAGAAGTACCTGAGGGCTTATATATCCCTATGCCACCCCTACCCAATGACTGACTGGCAAAGGAGAGTGAAAGCCCAGATCCATCGCCTCAATTTGGAATAAACTTGGTGGTGTAATTCACACTCCAGAGTTCTGCTGAAAGATCAGGCTCAAATAACCTTTGTGAAATTTTCCCTAAAATCATAGCCCTACTTGGACTTCCCCCTTCCCTATCCACCATCCATCTTCCTCTACCCCCTTATGAAACAAATCTTCATTTCAGAACCTGCATCTAGAAAAATGTCCTTAAAACAAGGAAACACGTTTATCTTCTAGTTTGGGTTTAAGGTCTCTAAAAGAAAACCAAGAGGGAGGGGATGATGATACAGCTAAACCAGAAATTAATCTCTCATTATTTTCCGAGCACAGGAAGACTCTACTCTGCCTCCTTTCTTCTCCACTGTCCCTTCCCCTGTCTCTGTTTTAGAGTCCTTCAAGGCACAGTCAAATACCACCTTTGGAAATGGTAAACTCTGATAACTAGTTCCTGAATAGAAATGAACGAGTCATCCCCTCCATCCCCACCATCCCCAATACAATCTGTGTTCACGACATGCAGTTTGGAAATGATGATGATGATAGTCACATAATCATAGTCACAGCCCTATTTCACTGCTCTGTACCCACGCATCCTCTTGCTCAGCCCATTGATGGTTACCAGGAGGCAGCTTGCCAGGAAGGAAGCCAGCTGTGGCGGCTGCACAACCCCAGGAGGCAATCCATCAAGAAGACATTTGTGACTTTCGGGCGTGAGGGTGAAAGGGAACAAAAGTAGTGTTTGTTTACTTGCGTCATGGGAGCAGCATCGGGAGAAGTCACTCCTGACCAACCAGTGCCAGTTGGTGGAGCCCAGGCTTTGAAGACCATCTAGTTGCCCATAAGGAGAGATACCCAAGGGATGAATCCACTACCATGACTTTCTCTTTTCTTCTGTTTGATTTTTTCAGAAGGAGTGCCAATCCTGTGACAGGCTGTACTCATGTGATGATTACTCTATTGTGAACTCACTGATGCTAATGATGTACAGACTTTCCAAAGTTCAACTGTTTTATAATCTCCCCCAATTAATACTAAAAGCATTTCTGGGAAGAGGAAGGGAACTACTGTGACATATGGGCCAAATCTGATGATTTGTCTGAAACAGATCAGCTGAATTTTTACCTCCTTTGTCCCTTAATTCCTTGAGAAATGAGAATCGATCAATGTCATGTCTAATTATTCCAAAGAGAGAAATAATTGATAGCACCTTACACTTAAGAAAGGCCTTCTTTGATGACTAGAATCACTAGAAACTCAGTTTGTATCTCATGAATTTTGAGTTATTGGAAGTTCAATCTTAATAATTCTAATCGTGAATTGACTGAATTTCAGAGTACTTTGTACAAAAATTCATATTGAAAGAAATGCTACCCTAAAAGGTGTTTCAAATGCCTTGATTAAAATTTAGATATATGGACTTCCCTGGTGGTACAGTGGTTAAGAAATTGCCTGCCAATGCAGTGGACACGGGTTGGAGCCCTGGTCCGGGAAGATCCCACATGCTGCGGAGCAACTAAGCCTGAGCACCACAACTACTGAGCCCACGTGCCACAACTACTGAGCCTGCGTGCCAGGAGCCCATGCTCTGCAACAAGAGAAGCCACTGCAAAGAGAAGCCCGTACACCACAACGAAGAGTAGCCCCTGCTCGCCACAACTAGAGAAAGCCCACATGCAGCAACAAAGACACAACTCAACCAAAAATAAAAATTAATTAATTTTAAAAAGTAGATGCTGTTTTAAGGATGCAGCCTTGAGAGAGTAAGGTGGTGTTGAGACCATCTGAACTAAATACAGGACTGAACCCCTATATGAACTTTTAAGATTCTGGTGTCTGGGTGTGGCGATCTACTCATCTTGCCTCCGCCCAAGACAAGCCTCAGCACTACAATAAGTCCCCTACATATGAACCTTCAAGTTGAGAACTTTCAAAGATGGGAATGTGCATGCCAGCCCCTGTATGCCAGCTGCTGTACTGTACTACTGTACTTTTCAAGCTGCTGAACTTTACTTGAACCAAATGCTTAACTCATAAAAAAAGAAATCAGGAGAGGGCAGACAGCAGAAGCAAGAAGAACTACAATCTTGCAGCCTGTAAAACGAAAACCACATTCATAGAAAGATAGACAAGATGAAAAGGCAGAGGGATATGTACCAGATGAAGGAACAAGATAAAACCCCAGAAAAACAACGAAATGAAGTGGAGATAGGCAACCTTCCAGAAAAAGAATTCAGAATAATGATAGTGAAGATGATCCAGGACCTCAGAAAAAGAATGGAGGCAAAGATGGAGAAGATGCAAGAAATGTTTAACAAAGACCTAGAAGAATTAAAGCACAAACAAACAGAGGTGAACAATACAATAAATGAAATGAAAACTACACTAGAAGGAATCAATAGCAGAATAACTGAAGCAGAAGAACAGATAAGTGACCTGGAAGACAGAATAGTGGAATTCACTTCTGTGGAACAGAATAAAGAGAAAAGAATGAAAAGAAATGAAGATAGCCTAAGAGACCTCTGGGACAACATCAAACGCAACAACATTCTCATTATAGGGGTCCCAGAAGGAGAAGAGAGAGAGAAAGGACCCAAGAAAATATTTGAAGAGATTATAGTCGAAAACTTCCCTAACATGGGAAAGGAAATAGCCACCCAAGTCCAGGAGGCACAGAGAGTCCCATACAGGATAAACCCAAGGAGAAACGTGCCGAGACACATAGTAATCAAATTGGCAAAAATTAAAAACAAATTATTGAAAGTAGCAAGGGAAAAATGACAAATAACATACAAGGGAACTCCCATAAGGTTAACAGTTGATTTCTCAGCAGACTCTACAAGCCAGAAGGGAGTGGCATGATATACTTAAAGTGATGAAAGGGAAGAAGCTACAACCAAGATAACTCTACCCGGCAAGGATCTCATTCAGATTCGAAGGAGAAATCAAAAGCTTTACAGACAAGCAAAAGCTAAGAGAATTCAGCACCACGAAACCAGCTCTACAACAAATGCTAAAGGAATTTCTCTAAGTAGGAAACACAAGAGAAGAAAAGGACCTACAAAAACAAACCCAAAACAATTAAGAAAATGGTCATAGGAACATACATATCAGTAATTACCTTAAGCGAGAATGGATTAATGCTCCAACCAAAAGACACAGGACTGCTGAATGGATACAAAAACAAGACCCATATATATGCTGTCTACAAGAGACCCACTTCAGACCTAGGGACACATACAGACTGAAAGTGAGGCGATGGAATAATATATTCCAGCAAATGGAAATCAAAAGAAAGCTGGAGTAGCTATACTCATATCAGATAAAATAGACTTTAAAATAAAAAATGTTACAAGAGACAAGGAAGGACACTACGAAATGATCAAGGGATCAATCCAAGAAGAAGATATAACAATTTTATATATATATATATATATATATATATATATATATATATATATATATATGCACCCAACATAGGAGCACCTCCACATATAAGGAAAATGCTAACAGCTATAAAAGAGGAAATCGACAGTAACACAATAATAGTGGGGGACTTTAACACCTCACTTACACCAATGGACAGATCATCCAAAATGAAAATAAATAAGGAACCAGAATCTTTAAATGACACAATAGACCAGATAGATTTAATTGATATTTATAGGACATTCCACCCAAAAACAGCAGATTACACTTTCTTCTCAAGTGCACATGGAACATTCTCCAGGACAGATCATATCTTGGGTCACAAATCAAGCCTCAGTACATTTAAGAAAATTGAAATCATATCAAGCATCTTTTCTGACCACAACGTGATGAGATTAGAAATCAATTACAGGGAAAAAAACGTAAAAAACACAAATACATGGAGGCTAAACAATACGTTACTAAATAACCAAGTGCTCACTGAAGACATCAAAGAGGAAATCAAAAAATACCTGAGACAAATGACAATGAAAACACGATGATCCAAAACCTACGGGATGCAGCAAAATCAGTTCTAAGATGGAAGTTTATAGCTATACAAGCCTACCTCAAGAAACAAGAAAAATCTCAAATAAAAAATTTAACTTTACACTTAAAGGAACTAGAGAAAGAAGAACAAACAAAACCCAAAGTTAGCAGAAGGAAAGAAATCAAAGATCAGAGCAGAAATAAGTGAAATAGAAACAAAGAAAACAATAGCAAAGATCAATAAAACTAAAATCTGGTTCTTTGAGAAGGTAAACAAAATTGATAAACCATTAGCCAGACTCATCAAGAAAAAGAGGGAGAGGACTCAAATCAATAAAATTAGAAATGAAATAGGAGAAGTTATAACAGACACTGCAGAAATAGAAAGCATCCTAAAAGACTACTAAAAGCAACTCTATGCCAATAAAATAGACAACCTGGAAGAAATGGACAAATTCTTAGAAAGGTATAACCTTCCAAGACTGAACCAGGAAGAAATAGAAATTATGAACAGACCAATCACAAGTAATGAAATTGAAACTGTGATTAAAAATCTTCCAACAAACAAAAATCCAGGACCAGGTGGCTTCACAGGTGAATTCTATCAAACATTTAGAGAATAGCTAACACCCATCCTTCTCAAACTCTTCCAAAAATTTGCAGAGGAAGGAACACTCCCAAACTCATTCTATGAGGCCACCATCACCCTGATACCAAAACCAGACAAAGATACTAGAAAGAAAGAAAATTGCAGACCAATATCACTGATGAATATAGATTCAAAAAACCTCAACAAAATAATAGCAAACAGAATCTAACCACACATTAAAAGGATCATACACCAAGATCAAGTGGGATTTATCCCAGGGATGCAAGGATTCTTCAATATACACAAATCAATCAATGTGATACACCATGTTAACAAATTGAAGAATAACAACCATATGATCATCTCAATAGATGCAGAAAAAGCTTTTGACAAAATTCAACACCCATTTATGATAAAAACTCTCCAGGAAGTGGGCATAGAGGGAGCCTGCCTCAACATAATAAAGACCAATTACGACAAACTCACAGCCAACATCATTCTCAATGGTGAAAAACTGAAACCATTTTCTCTAAGATCAGGAACAAGGCAAGGATGTTCACTCTTGCTACTATTATTTAACAGAGTTTTGGAAATCCTAGCCTTGGAAATCAAAGAAGAAAAAGAAATAAAAGGAATGCAAATTGGAAAAGAAAATGTAAAGCTGTCACTGTTTGCAGATGACATGATACTATACATAGAGAATCCTAAAGATGTTAACAGAAAACTACTAGAGCTAATTAATGAGTTTGGTAAAGTAGCAGGATACAAAATTAATGCACAGAAAGCTCTTGCGTTCCTATACACTAATGATGAAAAATCTGAAAGAGAAATTAAGGAAACACTCCCATTTAGCATTGCAACAAAAAGAATAAAATACCTAGGAATAAACCTACCTAGGGAGACAAAAGACCTGTATGCAGAAAACTGTAAGACACTGATGAAAGAAATTAAAGATGATACAAACAGATGGAGAGATATGCCAAGTTCTTGGATTGGAAGAATCAACATTGTGAAAATGACTATACTACCCAAAGCAATCTACAGATTCAGTGCAATCCCTATCAAATTACCAATGGCATTTTTTATGGAACTAGAACAAAAAATCTTAAAATTTGTATGGAGACACAAAAGACCCCGAATAGCCAAAGCAGTCTTCAGGGAGAAAAACAGAGCTGGAGGAATCAGACTGCCTAACTTCAGACTAGACTCTACAAAGCTACAGTAATCAAGACAGTATTGTACTGGCACAAAAACAGAAACATAGATCAATGGAACAGGATAGAAAGCCCAGAGATAAACCCATGCACCTATCGTCAGCTAATCTATGACCAAGGAGGCAAGGATAGACAATGGAGAAAAGACAGTCTCTTCAATAAGTGGTGCTGGGAAAACTGGACAGCTACATGTAAGAGAATGAAATTAGAACACTCCCTAACACCATACACAAAAATAAACTCAAAATGGATTTAAGAGCTAAATGTAAGACCGGATACTATAAAACTCTTAGAGGAAAACATAGGCAGAACACTGTATGACATAAATCACAGCAAGATCCTTTTTGACCCACCTCCTAGAGAAATGCAAATAAAAACAAAAATAAACAAATGGGACCTAATGAAACTTCAAAGCTTTTGCACAGCAAAGGAAACCATAAAAAAGATGAAAAGACAAACCTCAGAATGGGAGAAAATATTTGCAAATGAAGCAATGGACAAAGGATTAATCTCCAAAATATATAAACAGCTCATGCAGCTCAATATTAAAGAAACAAACAACCCAATCCAAAAATGGGGAGAAGACCTAAATAGACATTTCTCCAAAGAAGACATACAGATGGCCAAGAAGCACATGAAAAGCTGCTCAACATCACTAATTACTAGAGAAATGCAAATCAAAACTACAATGAGGTATCACCTCACACCAGTTAGAATGGGCATCATCAGAAAATCTCCAAACAACAAATGCTGGAGAGAGTGTGGAGAAAAGGGAACCCTCTTGAACTGTTGTGGGAATGTAAATTGATACAGCCACTATGGAGGTTCCTTAAATAACGAAAAATAGAATTACCATATGATCCAGCAATCCCACTACTGGGCATATACCCAGAGAAAACCATAATTCAAAAAGACACATGCACCCCAATGTTCACTGCAGCACTATTTACAATAGCCAGGTCATGGAAGCAGCCTAAATGCCCATCGACAGACAAATGGATAAAGAAGATGTAGTACATATACACAATGGAATATTACTCAGCCATAAAAAAGAACGAAATTGAATCATTTGTTGAGACGTGGATGGATCTAGAGACTGTCATACAGAGTGAAGTAAGTCAGAAAGAGAAAAACAAATATCGTGTATTAACGCATGTATGTGGAACCTAGAATATTGGTACAGATGAACCAGTTTGCAGGGCAGAAGTTGAGACACAGATGTAGAGAACAAATGTATGGACACCAAGGGGGGAAAACCGCGGTGGGGTGGGGATGGTGGTGTGCTGAACTGGGCGATTGGGATTGACATGTATACACTGAGGTGTATAAAATTGATGACTAATAAGCACCTGCTGTATAAAAACATAAAATAAAATTCAAAAATTAAAACAAAAAAAATACAGTAACACCTAAAAAAAACCCCAAAATCAGACCTCAGATGTCTGTCCTAAAGTTGATCACATTCCTGGTATCAGGACAAGTGATCATCCCTGGGGGAGAACTTTACTCATTTAATTGTTTTGCTGTTCTCTTCATCTACCATCTCCCTTGTCCCTTCAACTTCTACTCCTACGTATTTAATATATGCCCTTCCATTCATTGTTCATATATTTATAGATTTAAAAATATAAATTTATTTATTTGGCAAAAAAAATTTAAAAATTAGATATACTGTAATTAACACTGCCTTCACCTACCATTCCAAGAGAAAGCATGTTTTTTTAAAAAAAGAAAAGTTCATTTTGGCACAATTTGGTCTTAGTGATTCTCTGTGGTTCCTCAAGGATGGGGCTTTGTAATCACAGCTGAAGGGAGCTTATCAATTCTTGATTAATTGAATGAGTGAACAGAATATAATATCATCAATCTATCCATTCATTTATCATCTTTAGTACCTCACTCTTTAATTATGCTTCCTAAAATATTATTTACACTGTGAATTGGTTTTATAAAATTTTTTTTTTTTTTTTTTTTTTTGCGGTACGCGGGCCTCTCACTGTTGTGGCCTCTCCAGTTGCGGAGCACAGGCTCCGGACGCGCAGGCTCAGCGGCCATGGCTCACGGGCCTAGCCTCTCCGCGGCATGTGGGATCCTCCCGGACCGGGGCACGAACCCGCGTCCCCTGCATCGGCAGGCGGACTCCCAACCGCTGTGCTGCCAGGGAAGCCCTCTAAAATTCTTTTAAAGCAAAGGTGAAATTCAGTTCAGTCACTGTCTTATTGAAAATACCAAATTAATAAAACCTAAATGTATGATACTTGACAACTTTATAATAGTCGACATCTATAGAATAGATTATCTAGACTTTCATAGGATCTATATGACATCTACAGGATGTCCAGCAGAAGAGAGGCTGCTTTTGCTGTGTATCTTTTCTTATCTGTAAAGAAACTTTCTCAGAACCCCCCACGAAAATTCTTATGTATTACTGGCCAAGATTGGATCCATGCTCCTTTCTAAACCAATAACTGGCAAGGGGGATGAAATTATAATAGTAAAGATTAATCAAAATTTGCTCCCTGAGTCATGTAAAGAAAGGGTGCAGGCCTGAACCAAAGCAAAGGAAGGGAGGCATGGACGATGGCCGAGAAACCGGAAAACATCTGCTCCAACTGCCTTCCTAGGAACCTAGCTTCTTTTGCCACTGCAGTGGGGAAAGATGTGTTCAAGGTGTGTGAGGTGAGTTTTTGTAAGGGTGGCTTGTAAGTAAAGGCATGGGGCTATTAAGTTATGATTAATGGAACATGCTCACCTTCCCAAAATGTCTCACTAATGAGTCTTCTGAAAAGTCTTACCTTATTCCTTTGGGTTAAATTATTTTATCCAGAATAAAAGTACCTAATAAAATGCACGTGAAATTTTGGAGTGATATAGCACAGTAAATAGGATATTTGTTTAATATTTATTTAGCAACTTTTTTAAAGCATCTAATAGCAAGGCACTATGCTAGGTGCCGTGGGAGATACAAGAATACATCATAATAAATAGTCCCTACTGACAATCATTTGGTTTGAGTGAGCTATGTACACAAAAACAAGGTAGAACGTGATGCCATAGAGATGTGGCTGGCTACTGGAGTTTAGAGGTAGGAACTATAACTTCTGAAAGATGTAGAGAATGGAAAGAGAATGGTGGAGAAGGTGGTATTTGAATGTGTCTTGAAGGACTCAGAGATGGCAACAGGGGAAAGGACAAGTGAGACATAAGGGTTTCGTGGGGAGATGAGAAGCACGGAAAAGAGATCTCCTTTCCCTGAAAGAAGTTGGCAACTCATGGTTGGCCTTTGGGGCAAGGCTAAGGGGTTTGGTATTTATGACAAATACAGAGAGGATCCATTAAAGGCATTGAAAACAGATGACTTTTTAAAAAAATAGAATTTATTTTTTTAGAGCAGTTTTAGGTTCACAGCAAAAGTACAGTGAGTTCCCACATATCCTTGCTCTCATGCATGCACAGCATCCCCGCCATGAGCATCTCACTCCAGAGTGGTACAATTGTTACAAACTACATTGACACATCATTACCACACATCATTATCATCATTATCCCAGTCCATAGTTTACATTAGAGTTCACTCTTGCATAGTGTACATTTTATGGGTTTTGACAAACTTATAATAACATGCATCGACCATTATAGTTTCATATGGAATAGTTTCGCCGCTCTAAAAATCCTCCGCTCTCTGCTTGTTCATCCCTCCCCTTTAAACCCTAGAAACCACTGATCTTTTTACTGTCTCCGTGGTTTTGCTTTTCCCAGAATGTCATACAGTTGGAATCATACAATATGTAACCTTTTTAGATTGGCTTCTATTACTTAGTAATCCATGTCTTTTCAGGACGTGCCTCTGGAGCTTTTATTAGTGAAATTGTTATAATTTTGATTGGTGAGTAAATTGATGGGGAGGGGATGATAAGAGACCATGGCAGTAGTAAAGGCAGTGATTTATTCATTAATTATTTGAAAGGACCTAGCTGGAAACAAGAAGTATTTATCAAATACTTACTGTGTGCTAGGCTTTATGCTAAACGCTGTGGACAACAAAAAAACAGAAGCAGGCACAAGCCTTACTTTTTTTTAATTGAAGTAGAGTTGATTTACAATGTTGTGTTAGTTTCAGGTGTACAGCAAAATGATTCGGCTGTATATACATATATACCTTTTTTTTTCAGATTCTTTTCCCTTATAGATTATTACAAAATATTGAGTAGAGTTCCCTGTGCTAAACAGTAGGTCCTTGTTGGTTATCTATTTTATGTATAATAGTGTGTATATGTTCATCCTAAACTCCTAATTTATCCCTCCCTCCCACCCCCGCAATGAGTCTTACTTTTAAAGAGCTTCAAACTTTGGAGGCAAAGCACATACACAAATAACTAAAGTTTGCACATTCACCCATCGTTCGCTTGGAGGAATAGACGTTCTTGTGCCTTTTAGATAAAATGCTTTGATCACAGTCTAGAGCATGTCTTGGCACCCCTTCTGTGCTTTGCGTACAGAGTGCCCTGAACCCACAGGCATGTCCCCAAAACAATGAATAAGTCACTTTTTCTAGAGCTGAGGGAGTATGTCTTCCTTCAGACAGGATGGGTTGGGGTCCCAAATGTTAGTTGTACTCAGGAACAGTTGGCAGACTAATGACCTATTCAGGGATCCCTTGTTTCTCCTGCTGTATTGTCCTCTCCAGGTTTGGGGAGTTGGAGTACTCAGGAGCTGGCCAGTACTAAAGCTTATAGCTAAGCTTCCCTTTGCCATTTCATTGCTACCACTTAACAATATCCAGGCTTTGTAAATGGTCACAAAAAATAGTATTTTATCAGCTTTGAGAAAAGTCCGTCATGGGGAGAAGTCTTTGTCACATGTACAATTTCACTGTCAGTTTCTTAGACATGGTTGCATTTGGAAATGCTTTAGTTCCAGCCCATTTATGTTATCTTGGAGAAACAGTTCCATTCTTCCTGTCTCATTGATTGTGTCCTTATTCCTCTTTGATGTCAGAGCTTGGCTGGATTATTCCAGTTTCTTGTCATCAATGTTTCAACAAAGCCCTTTAAGTAGGCCTTTTAGAACAAGATGACTACAGACCTCATAGAAAGCAAGGAAATTGTTCTAAGATGCAGATAAAATGGTCCAAGACCAGTAAGACAGTGGGAATAGGATCGTCTTCCCTACTGCTTCTCTGTATTCCTAAGCACCCCTCTAACTTCTGGGTCATAGACGAATTAAAATGAAAAGCTTACTTTTCACATCTCCTTATTCCAGCCCAAATTCTTAAACACAATTATTTCTTATAATTTCCTCCCAGAATTAAATATTTAAGCTGACATAGACAAAGAAAAAAATGAGAAAAGAGGATAAATTCCCAAATCAGTTCTTTGAAAATATCTACAAAATAGAAGAAGGAAAACAAACAAACAAACAAAAAAACAACCCTTGTAAGCTTGATTAAGGTTAAAAAGAGCAAAAAGGTTAGGAATGAAGATGGAAATGTAATATAGATTCTAATGAAATTAAAGTAATTATGAGATCATTTCCCAATGGCAGCAAAGTTGAAAACCTAAAATAAATGTATAGACTGGTTCTGCTTATAGTATAAACAAGTAATCCCCTACCAGACCAACCATAAACTACAGACCAAATAAAATCAACCACTCGAAGGCACTGGAAAGGTAGATTCAGGGGACAGATTTTGGATAGTCACTTAGAAGAAGGGAACATTATGGGGTGAGTTCCCTCCTCTTTCTTCTGAAGGCTGGTCTCAGTCTATAACATACAGGGTGGCAAAAACTCTGAAAGAAACTCTCAATCTTATTGGCTTGTAGAACTAGAGGATTCAGGGCAAATGCAGCCACAGGAAAGTAAAGAGATTCCTGGAAAGAGCCAGAAAGGGAGAGCTCCAAGGTCTGAGTGTGAACTGCTCAAATCTCTGGCTGACCCCTCAGCTATTACAAGAGCAGACTGAGAGGCCCATCTAAGGCTAAAAGAATGGAACTGAGATTTGCGGTGCTACCCAAGAGATAGAGTGTCAAGTTCGAATGCAACCATCTTGATTGCTGCTAAAACAAATAAATTAAATGCAGAGTGTCTACAACTTAACATTGCGATAATCAAGAGACAAACAAAGTTACCTGACGAAGAAAGAAACAGGAAAATGTGACCCATGTTTTGAGAAAGAAATCCTAAGGTAGCTTACGTCTTGGAGTTAGCAGATGAATATTTAAATCGGCTATTTTAAATATGTTCAGTGATATGAAGAAAAATAGGTTCAAAATTAATGAAAAGATGGGACATTTCAGCAGGAAATAGAAACCACAAAAAAGGATTTAAAATTAAAAATTTTTTTTCCATCCTAGTGTAGTGTCTGTCCCTCTTTGCAAGAGATCTGTCCTTTCCTGTTAGAAATATCATCAGAATGATAAACAGCTGAATTTCCTTAGAAGTATGACTTGTTCTGTAATTACCTAGAGCTTATTTCTCCATTCTGTGCCTTTTAGCTCCTTGTTCTTCACCTCACCTCTGGCTCTTGCTAAAGGAGAATTTAGAGTCACCAACATCTTTTTAAATCAATAACAACAACAGTAAACTTGTAGGTCAGCTTTGAGGACACCACGCTGTATAGTTTGGTCTCCTGGTGCTTACATTCTAATGGAGTAAAATAATTTAATGCAGGGGTTCTCAACTTTGGCGACTTGGAAACTCTTGGCAAGTATTTTTTTTAATGCCTGGGTTCCTCCCAGAGATTCTAATTTGGGGGATCTGGGGTGTGGCCCAGACAACAGCATTTATTAAAAGCTCCCCAGACAGTTCCAATGGGCAGCCAGTGTTGGTAGCCACCAATTTAACGTGTTACCCATCAAAAGAATTAAGAAAAGGATGTTTGGGGCAAAGGAATTATCAAAGGAATATATCCTGAATGTGAAACTTCAGACATTGTGGCTTTTGCATAAAGGAGATAGTTTGGAGTTTAGAGATGAAAGTCCTTCTGTCACCCCTCAGTTTACACAGTGTAGCAAGTGAAAGTTTTGTTGATGGCTAAGGTCAACTTGACCCCAAAGCTTTCTGATCAAAATTCCGCTTATATCCTGACCACAGATTATACGGTCACATTAGTTACCATTTACTAAGTGCTACTGGCACGTTATCTTATTGGATTCTCACAAGGATATTGTGAGGTAGGCATTCTGATTTCCACTTCACTGACGAAGAAACAGAGAGGGCAAGCCACATGCTGGAGCCCACATAGCTCGGAAGGGAGACAGCCAGTTCTTACATCCCAGGGGCCAAACGAGTGGTGCTGAGTAGAGGGGTCTGAGGAAAGCAACCGGGGTATAACTCCCAGACCCACTCAGCCCGGAGGCTCTGCAGACCCCGGTCCATGCTGCAGCCTAGGTAGGGGCGCTGCTTTTGTATCCTGAGTTGTACCACCCTAAATTAAAAATAAGCCCTTTCGGGCTTCCCTGGTGGCGCAGTGGTTGAGAGTCCGTCTGCCGATGCGGGGGACACGGGTTCGTGCCCCGGTCCGGGAAGATCCCACATGCCGCGGAGCGGCTGGGCCTGTGAGCCATGGCCGCTGAGCCTGTGCGTCCGGAGCCTGTGCTCCGCGATGGGAGAGGCCACAACAGTGAGAGGCCCGCGTACCGCAAAAAAAAAAAAAAAAAAAAAAAAAAAAAGCCCTCTCTTCCTTCTCCTGGAACATTAGCAGCTTTTCCATCCTTCACTCTCTTCTCAGAAATGGGAGTTGAAGAAAGACACTGTATTGCACACTTCCTTTCCCCTGTCACCTGCTCTGTCGAGGCCACCAGAGATATTCGCGGCTGAACAAAATCAGTAAGCGACTGACGTGTGTCTTTGTGGTTACCATCCCCTTTTTCTGTGCTCTTTCTTTCCCTTTGTGGAATCTAGAACCTTTAGGCTTTTTTTTTTTTTTTTTTTTTTTTGGTTTTTTTGCGGTACACGGGCCTCTCGCTGTTGTGGCCTCTCCCGTTGCGGAGCACAGGCTCCGGACGCGCAGGCTCAGCGGCCATGGCTCACGGGCCCAGCCACTCCGCGGCATGTGGGATCTTCCCGGACCAGGGCACGAACCCGTGTCCCCTGCATCGGCCGGCGGACTCTCAACCCTGCGCCACCAGGGAAGCCCAACCTTTAGGCTTTTTAAGCAAAACTTTCTCTCAGGAAAGGGTAGGGTCAATCCATTACACTACAGTGTGAATGACTGATAGAGTCCCACGTGCTGCCTTTCCCAGGGACAGTCACATTTTAACAGGGGACAAAGAGTTCAGTTTGGGAGTCCGATCCATGTGGACTTGACTCTCAGGCTGCCGACTGGTTATGTAATGTTTGGCAAGTAACCTAACCTGTCTTAGTTTCAATTTCCTCATCTCTAAAAAGGGAAGAACACCTCAGAGGGCTGTGGTGAGGATTAAGAAGATTTGAGAATGCACCTAGCATGGTGCCTGGCATGTAGTAGGTGCCTATTAAAGGTCTGGTCCCTTTTCCTTCCACGTCAGTGGCAGAAGTGATGCGTCTGTTGGGCAGGAATGAAAGTGCTTGGGGCTCTGTTGTTTTGGAGATCCCTCAATAGCAGATGGCCTCGGACATCCTCTGTGCCACAGGCTACACAAGTCGTTGTTGAGGAACACACTGAACTTTCCCCACTGTGAGTCACACACACACACACACACTCACACTCTATTGTTGTGTGACACAGATGATTTCATGTAGGCAGGCTGGGACTGTATTTCACATCCAGGCTTCTCATCAGCCCTTCCTTTCAATACTGAAGCTTGCCTGGAAACCTAGTTGTGAACATTCATATCTCACCTCTGATGCACTAAGTGTTTGGATACATTTTGGACAAAACAGCTACCTCTCGGTCCTTCTTTCTACAGAGGTTGAAATGCAGCCCCTCTGAATGAAAAACTAGCGGCTGTGTTCACAAAGAACGTGGCTGAAATGCAAATACACTTCGGAGTTTGTGCCTTGATGGCATGGTGCTAAAAGGTGACTGTTATTAAAGAACAATGCAAAGCCGCTAATTACCAAGCTTTCACAGAAGCTTTGTGCACAAGCTTGACTTTCATTATCTGTCTCTGTCATCCCTGTAAAACAGCCCATTAGACTTTCTACTAAGGCAGAGAAACCAGCTGACAACGGAAAGGGAGTTGTTTAATTGCTATTACCTTTGCAAGTTTGAAGTGCATTTTTTCCCGCATAATTGTTTCCAGGAAAAGAAACCTGGATTTGAGGACTAGGTTGGATGAGAGAAGGACTGAGATGGAGCTGGCTCCTGCATCAAAATTCCTCCGATACCACAGATCCTGCCCAGTTACAGTAGGCTTCTGACTTCACCTCGACTGGGTGTACCCTTCCAGGCTTGAAGCCACAGTGATCTGGGTTCAAAGCCCAGTGAGGCCACTTATAGGATGGTAGACCTTGGCAAGTCATGTAATCGCTCCACACATCAGTTGCCTCACCAGTAAAATCAGCAGAATGATAGTGATCCAAGGGTCTTTGTGAAGGTAAACAGAATTTATATAAGGTACCATCACATTGCGCAGAGGAGAGTCAACAGATGCTACTGCCCTTTTCTCTCTGTATGCACCCAAATGTCGTTAGTCCAGAGCAATTACATTTGCTGAAACCAAATGAAGTGGCCATTAAGGGCAGCTTTGGAAGAAGAGAGAAGTCACAGAGGGAAAATACCCTCAGGGGTGTGTGTGTGTGTGTGTGTGTGTGTGTGTGTAAGACCCAGTTTTTGAAACTCAAGGTATAAACTATAAAAACTCCAGTACATTTGAAAAGCGACCGTATGGCAAAGTGTGTAAGCAGGAGGCCCAACTCCAGCACTAAAAAGGGATACCATTTACCTGGCCTGGCGGTGTTTACTCCCTTCAAACGTCGTGTTCATAGCAGAGGATTTGATGAGTTAATTCAAACCAAGTCAAGTCATTAAATACCTTGCGGAATAAATAACAATGGGTCACGCGTTTCTGAGACGTGTTTTCTGGGCTCTTTTTTTTTAAACCAAAGTAGTCTTTCCTGGCTCCTGAACACAAGCCGTCCTCATCTATTTCCTAAGATAATCCATTATAAATTATGACAGGCTCCGAAGGGTCTGGCGGGCAGCGCGGCCCGATCTGCTGCCCAGGTCTCACTTTTCTGTCCTTGTCATCTCCGACAAGCTCCATGCGTGACCGGTCAGGAGATGGCTAATTCTAGTCCACACATTTTTCAGATGAGCTTCATTTTATTTTTAATTTCCCCACAAATGCACGCCAGGCACAGATTTCAACAGTTACAGACATAGCTCTCTAATCTGTGCCGCCCTTCCGTAGCTCAGACTACCAAATGAATTAAGGTCCAGTTACATATAAAAGTGATTATGATCAGCGAAATGTCTGCCCAGAGCGGCCCTCCCCCGAAAAGGGCGATTCGTGAGTCTGACACTCCCCTTTGGCCATCCTGGGGCCATGAACTGTACGATAAAAATGACCCCACCAACCACCTTCTGAAACCTATGCTCCCTTCAGATTTTATAGCTCGGGGGCCTCTGGCCACCAAGGAGCAGAGAAATAAATTGTTTTCTTGTGCTGGGTGAAATTTATTTGTTTTCTGTCTTCATCTGACAAGATTTCAGGAGAGCTGACCTGATCCTTTTGAAAACTTCCTATTTCACGTCTACTGGCACCTGGCTTTCTCTTAGAGGCAGACGACTTCTTGCAAATCCTAACAATTGAGGGACAGGACTCGACATCATTGTAGGATTCCTGTTAGGCTCATCCAGGCATTTCTCAGGGCAGTTCAGGGCTGTTTTCCCCTTAAATGGTCAGCGGCCAGGAGCACATGAGGTAAACACTCCACCGAGAGTATAAAATTAACTCAGGACCAGGCAGCAAAGGAATAAAGGCCACCTCTCTTTGCTCACAAAGGGTTTATAGCCTACTTCAGGGAAGAGGAAATATTCCAAAGGATGCATTTACTTATGGTACTTCATCGTCGCATCTTGCTAGGTTAGGGAGTTGTTTACGAGGCTGAGAGAACAAGGACTAGTGTAGCAGAAAGAGTTTTTATTAGGGACCAAGGAGCTGGATTTTGCCACCAGAGAAGTATGTGATCTTGTATACTTCAGTGCCTCTCTCTGGGAGTTGGTTCCCACAAATGTAAACTCTGTTATATCCGGGGCTTCTGTGACAAGTGGTGACAGAGCTAGGGAAATCTGGAAAGCCTTCCTCATTGGAGTTTTTAGAACAATGATCACAGAGGCATAACCAGGCTGATCCTGTGGGGAGATCTCAGTAGCCCCCGAATCATGCCTCTTTTGTGGATTTTTCCAACTTGCTGTGCAGACCCCGAAGTGGGTGAGGCAAAGTCTACTCAAACTATGTGATACAGTTCTTGTCCGGGTGGAACCAAGTTTATACACGGTCCAACAAGCTCTACCAGATCTGAACCCCAAGCGGAGCAAGAGAGAGGAAAGGCTGCCCTCACCGGCAGAAGCCGCATTATACCCGCTCCCCTACACCTGCCAGGCCAGGACCCAAGTGTCCTCAGGGACAAGCCAACCTTGGTAGCCACCCAACTTGAGAATCTTTTGAGCTCTTCCTGTCGCCATGCCCCACCCCATCCCATTCCACCCTGGCCTCTTTTTTCTCCTCCCTGGCAGCCACTCTGTTTTCAGATGTTTACCCTGAGTTAGAACCTCAGTGGCCGGCATGAGGCCTGGGGGAGGGAGGAGGGAGGGTGCCCAGAAAGAGAAATGCCTCTGGGAGGCATCTAGGGGGCATCAGATGGTTGCCTACTCTTTCTCTTGGTGTCTGGCAGACAGTGCGTGCGTGTGCGTGTGTGTTTTCACTGGCTGACAGTGGTCTGTCTCTCTGGCTTGTAACGGCCTTAATCCTAGATTAGCCCAAGTCGGATACCTTTTTTGGGGAACGCTCATCTCTGAATGCCCCATCTCAGTGGTCTCTATTTGATCAGGACATCCGGATTTTGTAACATCATTTTACAACCATTCCCCCAACCCTGATTCCATCCTTCGGAGCTCTGAGGACATGTAACTAGAAGCCACTCCAGTTACTCTCCCCCTCTGCGGTGGACCCGTGTCACCTGCCGCCCTGGCATCATCACCCAGGCATGCACTGTCACACTCCCAACCGGAATGTCAGCTTGCTGTTTGAGATTCACACCGACACTGGGTCCCCAGAGGGCCCCTCCAGGAGCCAGGGCGGCCTGCGCTTGGGAACACATAAAAGCACAGGAGTCCCCTGGCTTTCTGGCAGCACTTCAAGCGCTTGCCCAATGAAGAGATCTTGACAGCATACTTGTAAACTCCACAGGCCCCAGGGGCTCAAACACCACGATATTTTATGCTCGCGGGGTGGACAGCCAAAATAGTTGGGTTGTTATGCAGACGTGGGTCTCTTAGTCAGGGCCAGCATTTCTGACACCTGTTAATTGGCATTTGAGAGAACTGAGTCGAGGGGGTTGGGGGCCTTTGGAGCAGCTGCTGGCCTGTACCTGAACAGCAGGGAGTCCTGTAAAGGTTTGGCCCACCAATGGGGGTGGGGAGCTTCCCGAGGGGGGGAATAAGCAAGTGAGTCCCAGCATTGCCAGAAAGGATCATCAGAGAAGGAAGAAAATAGGAAGGAGGGTGAGAAGAAAAGAGACCAAGAGGGAAAGAAAAAAATAGAGAGGGCGGGTATTTTTAGATTTGCTAGCACAGGGCTTTGTGCTGTGGCACCCTGGTCCCTGTTTCTGCAGCACCAGTTCTCCTGGCCCAGGTTAGGACAAGCGCTCCTTCCCCGCCGAGGCTGTAGACCTGCCCACGTTTCAAGGTCAGCTGCAGGACCACCGGCCACACGAGCCTCCTCTGGAAACCCCCACGTCCAGCCCGCTCTTCCTCCCGCGTGCTCTCACCCTCACGCACAGTTCAGCACTCCCCCACTCTCCCTGTGCACCTTGTGCTCCTTCCCTAAATGGCCCCCTCACCCGGATGTTCCCTCCTTGGCATCATAATGGAGACTTTCTTTGGCCCTTGCTGCCCTAGACTCACAGTGGATTTTCTGTTTCCACAGCTGGATGGCTGTGCTCCCTCTTCTTCTCTTTAGTTCCAGGCTTTCTGCTTCAACTTCCAATTGGCAAAGCCCCCGCTCTGTCCCCACATAGCTTCAAGCTGACCTCGGGGCCCTGTGAATCTTCTTCCCTGTTCCTATCTCAAGGTTTGGGTGGTCCACAGTTCAACCTGAGGTGAGACTAGGTTTAAATGACTTAGTAAACGTCATTTCTGTATTTCATCATGAACACACACACATGTCCAGAACGTCCCTATTTGTGAACTGACTTATCTTCCAAAAGTCAGCTTATAAATTAGTGGTTTGAATCTGGAAGTCCATAGAAACAATATTATAAATGAATTCGTTCATTCATTCATTCAACAAACACATCTGAACAAAAGGCAGTCACTGTGCTGACCAACCTGTGGGGAACAAAAAGCCCTTGTCCTCAAGGGGCGTATTTCCTGGTCAGGGGAGACAGATAACCCACAAATAAACAAGTAAACTATATATGGCAGATGGTCCTAAGTGCCATTGAAAGGAATACAACAGGGAAAGGGAATAAGGAGTACTGGAATGGGGCTGGGATTATAAATAGGGCGGCCTGGGAAAGCTATTTGACGGAAAACTGAAGGAGAGAGAGTGGGCGAGGAAAATCCAGACTCAAGGCAAGAGCGAAGTTGGTCTGTTCAAGGACCAACAAAAGGCCAGAGTAGCTAGAGCCCAGTGAGCACTGGGAGCGAAATATACTGGTTGGTTTCCCGGCCAGCCCACTGGTGGTCAATTTAGCTGTAATTCTAATTCAATGCAAGACACATTTACTGGGTGCTGATTCTCTGCCAGGGGTTAGGGCTGAGACTCATTCTCTTGACTTCCATAACCATGGCTCTCTGGGAGTATCTCTTTGGAGTATCAGCTAGGGGTGCAAGAGACTACAGAGCCCACTCAGGGTAGCACAGTGGGCAGGCAGATGAGAGGCAATGCCCAGTAGACAAAACCTCCCTCCTGGAGGCAATGTGGTCGTTAGAACCATCTCTCAATTTGCTTGTAGACCAGACGGCTTCAATCACCTGGGGTGACCAGCCATCTCTTGATTTGGAAACCTAGGCACTTGATTCATTGCTGAGTGTTGGTTTTTGTCCGTAGACATGTTATATAATATAACCTTCCTGATCTTTGATTTCCTGCTAGTGATAATGACTGCTTCACCTCTTTTGTGAAAAATTAGATGAGGTTAGTGTCCATAACAGAGCCTTGTAAAACAGAACAGCCTACTGATCTGAGTCGTCATGATTTAGAGCAGTCGCTCTGTCTTCTACATCAGGGAATTAAGGGAAAAAGGGCTCAGGAACAGATACCTTCCGATGACACCTTCATATATGGAAATATCTGTTAAGTTTTATGTTGGCTGTCTAATCTCTGGAAAAGGTGATGAGGGTGGGCAGTTTCAAGATGGTGAATAACTCTGCTAAAAGGTCCAGGTGGGAGAAGAAACAGGTTGATGAAAGAGAACATTGCCTAACTCTAGGGGAGGTTGTGGAGTAGAATCTGAAAAAAGGTATATAGTTCATCTCAACAATGACAAGCAAGTGGACAGACCCAAACAAATCATTGCAGAGGTAAAATCACATTTCCCCTCTGGGCACTGCTGTTTTCTCTCCATTTCCCTGCATCCTCCAGTCCCCATTTCCCACAATGTTTAAGCTGCTCAAATAGCCCAAGTCTCACTACCCCAGCCTCAGCCATCCAATCCCTCCCAAATCTGCCTGCCTTCCCTCCAGTGCCCTTTTGAATGGGGGCACTCTATGTAGGAAGGAAACTTTCTAGTGACAGAGAACTCATTTCCTTATTATAAGGCAAGCTGTACGTTCTGGAGCACCCCTATTATTGGAATGTTCTTCCTTAAACTCACTTAAAGTCTGCTTCCCTGTGATTTTTACTCCTAGGTCCTGGGTCACCCTCTGAGGGACTCAGAGGCATCCTGACTAACTCTTCTTCCAAGACACAGCTTTTCAGATATCTGAAGACAGGTCCCTTTCTCACTACCCTAACCTCAACACGTTCAGTTTAAGATTTTCTCCTTATCTTTGGTGTACTTTAATTTTGCCATGAAATATTTTGTTTTGTTTTTTAAATGCTGCCTGTATACAGTATGTGCTTTTAATCTGAAATTTCATGACTTTCTTCCGTTCTTAAAAATTCTTAGCCATGACTTCTTTAAGTATTGTTTCTCCCCCAGTCACTCTTTTTCTTTCATTGAAATGATTATATATGTGTCAGAACCTTCTCAATCTACCTTCCCCGTCTGTCTCTTACAACTCTTTCATATTTATCTCTTTGTCTTTCTGAGCTGTGTTCTGAGTGAATTCCTCAGAACTGTCTTCCAATTCACAAATTCTCTCTTCAACTATGACCAATATAGTGTTTACCCAATATTGTTTTATTTGCTCGTATCTATATATTTTAATTCCCTATTATTCCACAGCAGCTGAACTCCAGTCCACCTCTTTCTGCTCCAGAATTTGGCTTCCAGCCATGGAAAACTTTATCTTTCTATTAAATATGAATTGCACAAAAATGTCTACCTTAATTTATAGTACAGCTTTTCCTTTTAATGTTCTTCTTTTATATTCTAGTTGCTCTGGTTATCTTTTCAGAATAATAATGGCCTCAAAATGGGAACTTAACTCTCTGTCTTGACCTTCCCCCTGTAGTCCTTGAACTGACCTCATACGCCTGATCTCCTGAGCTTTCCTTATCAGGATCCTATCCTCTGCACTCATTCAATAATCCCCAGAACTGAATGCAGAATAGTCCAGAGCATGCTTGGAAAGTCAGTCTTAAAGACAGAGAACACTTAGCAAACAGGATTCTAACAACTCATGTTCTTTTACAGACTCATCTATAAAAGGATAAAAGGAAGACACTCGATAAATTTCTTTGAGGCAGTTAACGAGTAGGCCTAAACTATGCAGGGCTCAGGGCCATCTGTAGGGTCTGCAGCCCTTAGTAAATAATGCTTCTTGATCCAGGGGAAATCAGGCCAAATTCCAGGTGAGAAGCCTCAAAGGGGAAAAGAAGTTGTCAAAGGCCAGTGGGAGAGAGTCTGTGGAAACAGGAGGGCCAGCCATGCTTTGGCTTTGGAGGTAATAATGGTTCAAACTAACTGAATGAAGCATTTCTTTATGGGCCTCAGGTACTTCTTGACACCATATGGATTCCCTTCCATCTTGTCTAATTGTCACTCCCTCATGGTCTGACCATTGGTAAGGTTTTCTGGAGAGCATAAGCAAAGCTTTCCTACTCAGAGGGAGTGAGTTCTCCTTGTTTTCAGCAGAAGGATGGTCTTGAAAGGAAAAGGTGACCACAGGTCATTATGACTGGTTTTCTCTTTTTCAGAAACCCCAGGTGAAGCCATCGGATGTAAGAGCATAAAGTGCCAACAATTATTAGCCCTCTTCAAAGTAGTCTGTGAAGTTGTCTGCCGAAAAGACCGTGAGTTCTTGATTCCGAGCTTTTGAAATCTCAGCTTTATCGTGTGCTAGCTGTGCAGTGTTGGGGTGGTTTCTTAATCCCTCTGGGATTCAACTTCTGTTAAATGGGATAGTGATACTACATTTTTAGAAATGTGGATTAAAGGAAATAATGCATATAAAGGGCACAGAATAAGTGTTCAGTAAAAATTGTTGGCACCCCTTCCCTTGATTGGGTGTCATTTGACAGAACTGTATGAGGAAGGAAGATGAAAAGCATGAAGGGGATTGTTAAGGATGGAGGGGTTGTTTAGAATGGAGAGGACTGTTAAGGGCTTTTGCAAAAGGACCTAAAGCCACTTTGGCCATTAGTAGTTGACAGAATCTAGTGGTAAATTTTGATCGCCTCCAACAGTTAGGGGTGGGTGGAACTCCATGTCTTCTTCCTCCACAGCCTGGCTCCCTGGTGGTAGGCAACAAGAAAAGCAAGTCTCGCACCCCATTCTACCACATTTTGATATTGATCAGCACTCAGGTCCCCAAACAATCATGTCAGCCGATCCATAATCTCGGGATGACCCCACTCTCAGTCCTTTCAGGCAATCTGACAAGCACACTGCATGAAGGATTTACCCCAAGCGAGCCAAGGCAAATGCATCAAACGTTCTGACAGCAGAATCAGCACACACATCTTCTACCAAGTGTGGGGTACAGAGGCTAAATGAAGCTCCAGCTCAAGAGCAGCCCTCTGAAGGTGGTAGATCACCAGAATCATGCAAGAGAAGACATGCCTTTACACATTTTCTAGGCAATCATTTATTTTGAACACCATTTACTTCACCAGTGAAAAAATATTTCGCCATCCTGTATGCTAATTAACCAATTCTCAGATACAGGTTTAGATCAGGAGAGCTGAAGTGTTTTATGTCCTTCTTCTGTGGTGTTCATCTCTGAGTATGTCTCCAATGTTCATGAATGTCGATTATAGTTAACTTGCACTCACAACACACATCATGTTGTCTACGCTGAAGTGTTTTAAGGGAAATTACAGGCACTATAACAAGGACAGTTAGGCAGAAGACTGTAAAATCTAAATATAGGAAATGACAGTCACTCGTTCAGACAGAGGAACAAACAACACTCTCTTTCTCAGATCTGAATGATTTCCATTTCCTGGCTTGTTTATCATAATCCCTCTTTTGGCCAGGAAGTCACTCAGTTCCCACTCATATTGGCTCATTCCACCACCATCCCACCCAGTCTCCAAGAGGCATTTTTGATATAAAGATTTTCATAGAAACCTGAAGCTTCAGTGCTAGGACAGCAGGACTCTATTAAAACTTTAATACATACATATATATTTGCATTTCTTTCAAACTCAGGTTTGTTCAGTGCAGCTGGATAGCTAACATTCCACCTTAGATAATACTTTTCTCAGCCCCTAAACTTCTTTAACTTTTCCCAGCAAGTTTGGCAGAAAGACTCTGGGCTTCATCTGCTGGCAGATTTTGATCAAAGGGTGGGGTGCTGGGATTCAGGAGGCCAGCACACACACACACTGGCCTTGGAGCCTAGCCAGAAGTTAGAGGGACACAAGCAGGGTGTACTTGCCACTCTCCCCTCACGGTGTAACCAAACAGCCTCCACTGTATCACTTGTTTGGCTGCTTAATGTGAAGACCACACTGGATTAAGAGCCAGATGTCTGGATTCAAGCTCCAGCTCTGTCATCGGTCGGCTGTGTATGTTTGGGTAAATCATCTGATGCTTCTCAAGCCCAATTTCCTAAACCGTCAACTAGGGCTAGTGAGTGCACGCTGACTCACAGGGTGGTCATTAGACCCAATGGCAGACTGTGCAGATTTAGCTTCGGAAATTATAAAGTGTTCAACGGGTGCAAAGAAGTACTTGTATCCATCATGCACATACATGTCTGTATGTGAACAAACACACATGATTGTTTCATGTGAACATACCTGATATTTACAAGTAGACTCTATGATTCTAGAAAGGGGAGGCTACAAACTATGTATCTTTGCAGTACCTAACACAGGGTCACGCGCCTACTGACACTTAATGGGTAAATGGAAGAATGAGATTCCAATAGTATGGGAAAAAGACAAGGACTTGGCTATATCATATACCTAGGAAGAGTATTCAACATCATTTATTCAATAAAAAGTTATTGAAGACCTGCCATGTCCAAAGTCTTGTGTAAGGCTTTGAACGTAGATGAGTGGCCTCTACCTTCAGGAAATTAAGTGGAATAAAGTGCTAAAAGGGCTAAGAGGAGCATCTGTACTGAACACAATGGGAACACAAGGAAGGGCTTGGCCAATTCTACCCCATTGGGGGTTGAGGGTGGAAATGAGAAGAGGAAGGAAGAGCTTCATACAGAAGCTGAGGCATGAACTATGTTTTGAAAGATAAGTGGGTACGTGACATTTGGGGACTCAAAATGCCCGGGTACTGTGTTCCAGAGGGAAAATGTGAACAGAACCAGCAAGAGAGCAGGGCTAAAGGCTTACAAGTGGTTTGTAGGGCCAGAGAGTAAGGAGCAAGGGAGGAGTGGTTAGATAGAGGTGAAACTAGAAAAGGAAATCTTTCCCACTCTGTTTCTAAGAAAGGGGATTTTTCCCACACACTCTCCTGACTTCTCTCCATTCTTGGGGAGGTGCAGTGACTTCTCTGACGGGTAAATTGGAGAAGAGAGAGCATGTATTCTGCTCAGCCCTGTCCTTCTTCTTCCTTTTGGGATCCGGAATGTCTGCCACATGGAAATCTGCTTCTCTGTGCGCCAGTCCACATGCCTGGGGCCTGCGTGCAGGAATCTGCCTAATTGGGGGTCAGCTGGCAGGCCCCTTGGCCCTCTTACTAAGCTCTCTTCTCCACTTTAGCCTTGATCAGTAGTGTAGGTGATGTTCCAGCCATGTTTGCACCTTTCGTTTGATTTTGCAATTTGTCCAGAGCCCACATGGGGAAGAGGGATATGCTTTGCGTTGGGTGCCCCACCAGGTAGATAGGGGCCGGACCATGGAGGGCTTGGAATGGTCTGCCTACCAATTTAGAATGTTGTGAACCAAAGGGTCCCTGCTACAATGAGCGTGGGATGAGAGGACCTGTGGAGGGAAACAATTAATGTAGACTTTGTAGGAAAAGCATGGATCTGAGTTAGAATTGGGAGCCACCTGGGCTCTGGATGACTTTGGGAAGGTCGCTTAAATCTTCCAGGTCAGTTTCCTCATCTGTAGAATGAGTTGGTTTATAAAAATCTCTAACGGCCCTCTCAACTTATATAAACTTAGATCAGGGAGGATTTCCTAACAGGAGGAAGTTTTGAACACTGGAGCAGGTCAAACCACGTGGCAGGCTGTGGAATGGCTTTCTTTGGAGGTCTTGAAGAAGCGGCTGGTTTAGCATCCCATTTAGATAAGCAATTTAATTTGTATATGCCAGGTACTCTATCACAAGAGTTATGTGAACTCTCTTATTTAATTCTCATGCCAACGTGTGAAATAGAGACTATTATCAGTCCTCACTGACATTCAAGGAAACAGAGACTTGAAAGAGTTAAATAACTTTCCCAGGAGCCTACAACTAGTAAGCGCCAGTGCTGGGCTTTGAACTTGGGCGGCCTGGCGCCACGGCTCCACCCTCCAGCACTCCACTGCACCACCTCCGTGCTGAGAGGCAGGTCTGGGTCCTTTCCCAAAAGCCCATCATGATCCATGGTGTCTCTGGAGGGACCCAGTTTGCAGCATCTCAGACATGTGCAAAAAGCAGGTGCTTGGCTAGTGAGAGAAACCAAACTCTTTTGGCTCTCTCGTAGCTCTATGCCCTCGCTTTTGACATTCAGGGGTGAGAAGCACTTGTTTGGCAATTAATAATACACCGCCTTGTCACAGCTCTTTATTGATGTCTTTATTGTTGTTCAGTTTCTACGTGCTTATGATTTGTCTCCTTCCTTAATACTGATGGCATAATTACCACCTGTCAGGCACTGTTCTACATGCCTCGAATATGTTATTCCATTTAACACTCACAACAATCCTTCAAGGAAGGTACTATTATTATCCCCAATTTACAGCTGAGAAGACTGAGGCACAGAGGGAAGAATGCTATTATATCGCCAGTAGAACATAGACACTGACGGCGTATACCAGCTCTTCAGTAAATATTTGCAAATGGATTGACTAGTCAAGGTTCATTTATTTCAAAGATTCCCTTTGCCCAGGTCTTTCCATAGTCTTCATTTATTCTCTACTTAGCTCTATCTTTTCTATAAGCTCTATCTGTTCTTTTATTGGCTGTGTCTAAGATGCTGATTGAAAACAGAAACAGCCTTCCAGGTGTGGGACATTCCTAAATACCTGTTCTAGAGGACCCTGGGGAAGCCACAGGAGCCTCCCAATCCAGAATACACACAACGCCTTAAACTCAATAATTATGCATCAATTGACTAACTTATTGATGGTATGTTGGTTTGCTTCACGATCTGCTGGTGAACATGTTTGTTCATTCTTTCATGAATTTCAGGTCTGAGAGTTAGAATTTTTCTTGCCTTTTTTGTTTTTCATTCATCTGAATTTTGGCTTAAAAGTAGAAATAGGAGAAACTAAAATCAGCAGAATGAGGGCTGCATGGAGTAGATATGCTTTTCTGAACTGGTGTGTGTGTGTGTGTGTGTGTGTGTGTGTGTGTGTGTGTGTGTGTGTGTGTGTGTGTTTACATGTATATACATATTCTGGAAGGTGGCTGGGGCCTGGGGCAGGGGGGAACCTCTCCTCTCTATCTCTTGATGTCCTGTAAACTGTGTCAACTCCAAAGCCACAATTTCTATTTTTACATTGGGCTCTGACAATAAATAGTCAGATTTTTATTTTATTTTACATGGGTCTTCTCCAGTGGCGATGCACCCACTTTGGACACACTGTCTACACTAGCATTACACTTCGCAAACCAACCCAACCTGACTATAGCTGGGACAATCTGCAGTGGCAGCAGCAGGAATTCACATAAATCAGATGCTAGTCAGGTGTGGAAGCTGAGGTTGACTGATCCTGTGTGCCCACCACCTCTTGTATCCTCACTTGTTTAAACCCCTTGTGGACAAAATCAAGTTTCCACGAGAAGAGTTAAACAAGAATGAACACAAGAGGCTCTTTGCCTCTTCACTTCCGACCCTTCTTTGGTGAACACTCTGCTCCAAAATTGCAGTTAGAAAAATCTCAAATTCAACCTTGGGCATGTTTCTTTTGGCTTCACTTGTGACACGTCTCTAAATAAATGTTAGCGTTTTGCAGCTTTGAAAAATACCAGAAGTAAACATTTCTCCATAAAACCCAGGAAATTCTCAGTATTAGAGCATGAGCCATAACTCTGACTCTTTACTGGAGAATGAGTGTGCACGGCCTCCCTCCAGTGCATGCTTAGGCCTCTCCAGATCGGGTGGTGCAGGTGGCCATCTGGATAGAATCAGTATCAGCTCAGCAACAAGTCCTGTGAAGACCCCAGCTTTCAATTTTCTAACAGGAGACTCACATTCTCCACCTGAACTGACTGGTGTGAAGAAAATATGGCTACACTGAATGTACCTAAGGAAAGGTAATGCTCATCCACACATTCCTGTGGTACAGATGGGAGCTACGTTGTTGTGGTACAGATGGGAGCTACGTTGTAACTTCCCACACGCAATCCACAATAGTGAGATCTGGTCATGCAATCTATGACTTTCCCTGGATAGGTAGTAAACATAGTTCATCTATGTTAAGATCAAGGGTAGGCAAAAAAAATATGAAGAAGCATTTCACAGAGGAGGAAACATAAGTGGCTACTAAACATATGACAAAATGAATTATCATGGTGGTTATCAGGGAAATGCAAGTGAAAACTACAACAGGTTACCATTTTTTGCCATTAGATGAGGTATAAAATGACACTAAGTGATGGTATGGATGTTGAACAATGGAAATCTTATACCCTGCTGTTGGGAGTATACACTGGTTCAGTTACTTTAGAGGAAAATCTGGCATTATTTAGTCACGGCGAAGATGTGCATCCCCTTTGCCTTCGGTAGTCCACTATTAGAACAAGTCTCACACGAGTGCAAAGGAGATATGTACACGGACATCTGGATAAGATTACTGGTTAAAACAAAACAATGGAAACAACTCAACGTCCATCAACAGTGCATAAATAAATGGTGGTGCCTTCTTATAATGAAGTACTATATAGGGGTGAAAATGAACAAGAGCAACATGCGTCAACATGGATGAAGGCCACAAACGAAAAGTAAGAGAACAGAAGCCATTTGTAGACTAATAAATACAGTATGATATTACTGATACATAGTTAAAACAGGCAAAATACCACATGTTTCTCAGGGATCCACATATGTGCATATAATAAAAGTGTAAAGACATGCATGAAAATGAAAAGCACAAAATCAGGATGGTGAGTTGTTCTGGGATGGAGAACACACATGTTCTGGGATGGGAAGGATACACAGAAAGTTATCTATTATTTTGATAACTTGTATTTCTTAAGCTGGGTGGGTATTCATTGTATTCTTCTTTATATCATTTTGTATGCCTTAAATATTTTATAATACACTTAAAAAATATTCCTTTGAGATGCCAAAGAATTGCAGAGCTAGAAAGGCCTTAGAAATCATCTAGTTTAACAATCTCCCTTTAAACATGATGACAAATAACTAAAATCAGAAATGGAAGAGGAGGCATTGTAACTAATGGCACAGAAATAAAAAGGAATATAAGAGACTACTATAAACAATTATACGCCAACAAATTGGATAACCTAGAAGAAAGGATACATTCTTAGAAACACACAAACTATGAAGACTGAATCAGGAAGAAACAGAAAATCTGAACATACCTATAGCTAGCTAGTAAGGAGATTGAATTAGTAATCAAAAACCTCTCAACAAAGAAAAGTCCAGGACCGGATGGCTTCACTGAATAATTCTACCAAACATTTAAAGAAGAATTAGTGTCAATCCTTCTCAAACTCTTCCAAAAAAATGAAGAGGAGGGAATACTTTCAAACTTCTTTTACAACGCCAATATTACCCTGATACCAAAGCCAGACAAAGAGACTAAAAGAAAAGAAAACTACAGACCAATATCCCTGATGAATATTGATGTAAAAATCCTCAACAAAATATTAGCTAACCAAGTTCAATAGCACATTAAAAGGATTATACACCATAACCAAGTGGCATTTATCCCTTGGATGTAAGGCTGGTTCAACATACAAACATCAATGAATGTGGGCTTCCCTGGTGGCACAGTGGTTGGGAGTCGCCTGCCGATGCAGGGGACACGGTTTCGTGCCCCGGTCCGGGAGGATCCCACATGCCGCAGAGTGGCTGGGCCCGTGAGCCATGGCCGCTGGGCCTGCACGTCTGGAGCCTGTGCTCCGCAGCGGGAGAGGCCACAACAGTGAGAGGCCTGAGTACCGCAAAAAAAAAAAAAAAAAAAAAAAAAAAATCAATGAATGTAACACATTACGTCGATAGAATAATAGACAAAATTTACATGATCACCTCAACTGATGCAGAGAAAGCATTTGACATAATTAAAAATCCTTTTTTGATGAAAACATTGAACAGACTATGAATAGAGGGAAACTACATCAACATAATAAAGGTCATACACTAAAATCCTGTATAGCTAACATCATACTCAACAGTGAAAAGCTGAAAGCTTCTCCTCTAAGATAGAAAAAGGACTAATATCCACTCTTGCCATTTCTATTCAACATAGTACTGGAAGTCCAAGCCAGAGCAATTAGGCAAGAAAAATAAATAGAAGGCATTCAAATTGGAAAAGAAGAAGTAAAATTATCTGTTTGCAGATTACATGATTTTATATGTAGAAAACCCTAAAGATTCCACAAAAAACAAAATTGTTAGAATTAATAAACTAATCCAGCAAAGTTGCAGGATATAAAACCAGCACTCAAAAATCAGTTGCATTTTTATGCAACAACAGTGAATGATCCAAAAAGAAAATTAAGGAAACAATAACATCAAAAAGAATAAAATACCCTGGAATAAACTTAACCAAGGAGATAAAAGACTTGTACACTGAAAACTACAAAACAGTGATAAAAGAAATTAAAGAAAACACAAATAAGTGGAAAGAAATCCCATGTTCATGGATTGGAAGACTTAATATTGTTAAGACGTCCATACTGCCCAGACCCATATACAGATTTGATAAAATCCCCATCAAAATCTCAATGGCATTTTTTGTAGAAAGGAAAAAATTCATAAAATACACATAGCATCTCAAAAAATCCCAAATAGCCAAAAAATCTTGAGAAAGAAGAACAAAGCTGGAGGCTGCGCACTTTCTGATTTCAAAACATATTACAAAGCTATAGTAATCAAAATTGTATAGTGCTGGCATAAATACAGACATATAGACCAGTGGAACTAAATAGAGAGCCCCCAGATAAACTCTCATGTATATGGTCAAATGATCTTTGACAAGGATACTAAGGCTACAAAATGGAAAAAGGATAATCTCTTCAATAAATGGTGTTGAGAAAACTGAATATCCACATGCAAAGGAATGAAGATGGACCCTTATCTTACACTATATACAAAAATTAAAGTCCTAAATGTAAGACCTGAAACTATAAAACTCCTAGAAGAAAACACAGGGAAAGACTTCATGACATTGAAGTAGGCAATGATTTCTTAGATATAACACCAAATGCACAAGCAACAAAAGCAAAAACAGACAAGTGGTACTACATCAAACTTTAAAACTTATGCACAGCAAAGGGTACAATTATCAGAGTAATAGGCAACCTACAGAACGGGAGAAAATATTTGCAAACCACATACTGAATAAGGGATTAATCTTCAAAATATACAAAGAACTCCTACAACCCAACAACAACAAAACAAATAACCTGATTAAAAATGGGCAAAGGACTTGAACAGGTATTTCTCCAAAGAAGATATACAAATGACCAACAAATATATGAAAAGATGCTCAATACCACTAATCTTCAAGAAAATACAAATAAAAACATGAGATATCACCTCAAAACTGTTAGGATGGCCACTATACAAACCAAACCAAACCAAACCGCAGAAAATAGTGAGTGTTGGATATGAAGAACTTGGAGTTTTTGTGCACTGTTGACGGGGTTATAAAATGGTGTATCCATTATGAAAAACAATATGGGGGTTTCACAAGAAATTAAAAATAGAACTACCATATGATCCAGCAATACCACTTCTGGGTATATATCCAAAAGAACTGAAAATAGGATCTCGAAGAGATGTTTGCACACCCACATTCATTGCAACATTATTCACAATAGCCAAGATCTGGAAGCATCCTAAATGTTCATCAACAGATGAACAGATAAAGAAAATGTGTATACACATGTAATGGAATACTATTCGGCTTTAATAAAGAAGGAAATCCTGGCATGTGCTACAACGTGGATAAACTTGAGGACATTATGCTAAGTTAAATAAGCTGGTCACAAAAAGACAAATACTGCATGATTCCACTTATACGAGGTAGCTAAAGTAATCAAACTTACAGAAACGGAAAGTAGGATGGTGGCTGCCAGGGCCTGAGGGGAGGGGAAAATAAGACTTTGCTTTTCAATGGGTATAGAATTTTAGTAATACAAGATGAAAATATTCTAGAAATCTGTTGTATAACACCATGAATGGCATGTAGTTAACAATGCTGTACTGTGCACTTAAACATTATTAAGACGGTAAATTTATGCTGTGTGTTTTTTTACAACTAAAAAACAAAAAAAAAAAATATGATGAAAGCAAGGTCCAGGATGATGGAATGACTTACCCAAGATCATGAACTAGTTAGTGCTGGGGCTAGAACGGGGGCTGGCCAAGTCCAGATCATAGGCCTTTTCTCTACACCTTGCCACCTCCTTGTGCTGATTTGTTTTACTTGTAACACCATTTCAGAGATGTGAGATGGCCTTTAGTGATGATTGCTCTAGGGGAGAATCAACTCTTTGTTGAACCATGATGCTTCTGCTTCAAATATTGCCTTATATCTTTGTGAGGCTTGCCCATCAGACTCCTATAAATGAGTTCCTGATTTTATTGCAAGCAATCACACATTAATACTGTGTTCAGCTTTTGCTGCCTCTCAATTGTGGAGCTCAGGGGCCCTTCCAAGGCAGTTAAGATTCATGATTTGCTTACTGGATGACATGACAGCTATATTATAAAGAGAAAAATGCTGAGGTCTAGAAAGGTTAAAGGGCCTATCTAACATTACAGTGTCATCCTTGAGGGGAAGACGCTTTATTTTAAGGTCAAATTATTTGAAACTTCTCCACCCCCTCCCTCACTTCAGCAGACGACGATGGTCTGTCTCATTCCCTAGCAGTGGAAAGTGATTAAAATATAGAAGTTTTAGTCCCAGCCGTACCTTTTGCCCTTGGAAATGCCCTTCCCACCACCAGCCTCTGTGAGAAAAGTATAAAGCGTTTCCTTGGTTCTAAGAACAACTTTCTGAAAATTTTCATAATTTGGGGTGACTGAGAGTCCAAGGTGAGAGGGGGCAAGGGAACCACTCCCCAGAGCGGAAATGTGGGCATGTTAAAATAAGTAGCCCCTGCAAATGGGAGTTCACAGCCAAAGGCGTCCTGCGTCCAGTCATAAGTCATGGTTTCCTGAGGGTAATTAGGGCTGCCTTCTCAGGGGCCCATTTGCCCCAAATGGGCCCCTGGGGATTGAGGCTGGGCACCCGGTCAGCCGGCCTCTTGGATCAGCTCAGGTTCTGGGTTTAGAAAGTAAGAGGCTGCCAGACACTGACCCGTCTTCCCGGAGGGTTTGCTTCCTTTCGGTGAACTTGCCTAAACTGGCTTCCAAGAAGAATGACAGGCGCGCGGCATTCTTCAATACAGACAAGCAGTGGCCGCGCGGGGTGCCGGGGAGACGGCTTCCCCAGGACCCTGCTGCCCCCGCGTGGGTGCCGCGTGGACCCCGAAGCCCCGCCTCCCAGGGGGCGTTTGCTGCTGCCCAGAGGCTCCTGGGACCCCAGCGTTTGTGGGTGTCCCTGCACCCCACCGAACCTCACGCCTTGCGTTCCTCACCCCGGGGTGGGCATGCTTGTCCCCCCCCCAGGCCTCCAGCCTGACCTGGGTCCTGAGGTTGGCACGGATTTATGACCCTGAGCTGCTTTTTTATCTCTTCGGGAAGTAAACGTTTTGGTTGGGAAGTTTTTCAATTTCCTCCTGGCTTGGACCAAACTGCTCAGATTTCCAAGGGTGAGATTTCCCTCTCCTCCTGGCTAGGAGGCTCACTTCACTGCAGACAGGCCTCTGCAAATGCTTTGAGGGTGGAGCAGACAGAAAGCCCCTCCCTGGCAGGCCTCCTCCTTTCCAAAATGTACATGAGGGGCAGGGGCATAATGACAGCCATCAACCAGCCTTCCCTAAGTGTCCCCTCCGAGTCAGTCACCAGTTCTCCTAAGCCACAATCTCCTAGGACAGGGCCGGAAACCGATGCCTTCCCCCAGTGGCCCAGGTGGTTCTGATATACCCCAAAGTTCTAGACCAACTGCTGTAGTCACTGTACAGGAGACAGAACGGGGCAAAGCAAATCTTAGTCCCCCTACTTTTAGGGGGACTAATCCTCCTGAAGCCATACAGCATCATTCGCAAGAAAAAACGATGAACCCGAGACAGTGCAACAATGCCGTGCATCGGCTTCTCACCAACAACATTGCGCCTCTTTTCTTTCTTTCTTTTTTTCCCTCCGTAAGATCCCCTCCTTCTAATCCCCATACTCACCCTCCCACGCAGTTTTCCCTCTTAGCCTGGTGCCCGACACGATGTCATTTGAAAGTCAGGGAAAGCAGTAAAGTCGGGGCATCCCTTTTATACCTTGGTGAATATCTTCCGTTTTGAAGGGCCCTTTTATCCTGAAATGCTTCACCCACTTTATATCCCAGGATAACTTCACCCACCACTGAAGTACCGCCAGCCGGCTCGGGAGGGTAAAGTGGCAGCTGTTCCTCTGTTTAGGGCAGGAAGCAAAGAAGAACATGATATTCAATTAAAACTGCAGGGGGAATTCAGCGAGACAGCAGGGTCTAATGGAGACTGATGGCCCGGGAGATGTGCCGGTCTGAGTTCTATCCCCATCTCTGCCACCAGCTCATGGGGGTGACCTTGGGCCTGTCACTAAAACGTTCTGGGCCTTCGTTTCATCTGAAAAATGGTGGTGATGATACCTGTATCCTCACAGGGATCGTTCTGAGGATTAGGGAGATTAGGAAAATACACAGGGCTCTTTTGATCCCTTCAAAGTCAGCAGCAAAGGATGGATGGATGCAGAAAGCTGTCTTAGGCTGAGTGGAATCAGCTGCCAGTTACAGGATGTGATCTGAGGTGTAATGAAAAGGCGGCCAGTGCAGAGTTACCTCGCCTACCAGCCTGAGGAGTTGCTCTGAAATCCCATTTCTGGAATGGCATGCAGAGAGCCAGGTTCAAACAGAAATGTGCCCTATAGGAGCAACAGCACATCACCTGCCTTCTCATGAGTTGGCTGGAACGGTGTGCCAGTTTCCCAGGAGAAAAAAGTGTCCTGAGTGAGTGAGGAACTTGAACAGGTCCATGTTATGGGAGCAGAGTTTAGTACAAAGAATGAGCAAAATTGGTGTCAGAACGATGGTGGTTAGGGACTTGGGGAGGGAAGTAATATTACGGAAGCTGTCTTTTTAAAACACTTGTATTCAATGTGAGGTTATCAATAACAATAAGATAGCCCTCCCAAGGTGATGTTGGCTGATGTCTGTCCTCTCTGCAAGACACTGTACATATCATTTCTTATCGATTTTTGCTCTTTGTATATAGCTCTCCTTACGTATATGTTCAGGACACCAAGAAAAAGAGTCGTTCTCCAGAAAGCATTATGACGATGATGACTGCAGTTGTGTTGGCCAGTATTATCATTTCCATGCACACGTTTGGTAGGTGTCAGGCATCACACTAGGGAGGGTGATGGAGTCCAGGTGCTTGAGTTGGATTCCCAGTTCTGTCACTTTGCTCTGGGACCCTGAGTGCTTGAGTTTTCTGAAACCCAGTTTCACTATTTGGAAAACTGGAGTAAGAGACCTACTACACAGCTCTTTCCAGAGGATCAAATGACGTGGTGCAATGTGCGAAAGGCATATGTATATGACAGAGGGCAATAAAAAGGAGAGCTGTTGTCTCAGTCAGGGTAGGCTGGGTTATGCCGCAGTAACAAATAGCCCATAACCCCAGCATTCTATGGCTTAAAGCAACAAAGGTAGATTTCTTACTCCTGCTACAGGTCTACCACAGGTCAACCTAGGGGGAACTCTGCTCATTGTAGTCACAGTAGGACACAGGCTGGTGGAACAGCCGTCAACCGCTGAGTCAGAGGGAAATAAAGAACTGCATTGGCTCTTAAAGCTTCTGCTTCTAGTTCATTAGCCCAAGAAAGTCACATGGCCCTATCGACTTCAGGTGGGTGGGGAAGTGCGATCCTACTACGCGTCAGAAGAAGAGAGATCTGGGCTCTTTATTCACAGCCCTATGGCAGGCACAGTTGCTGTTCTACAAGGCTGGATAAGATGTGGTCCCTGCCTTCAAGGAGCTTACCCAGAACTTACCTCCAGATCATGCCCCAGAGGTTCCAGAAGAGCGCACGCACCTTCCGCCCCGGATTCCCTCCCCCACCTCTGCCCCACGCCTTCTCCTGGGCTGGGCTGCACTCAGTCCCATCTCAGGAATGCCTGTGCTAAAGGCAGGTGGAACACCCACCTGCTTCCTTGGCCTCTGCCACACTGGTTGTAAAATAACCCCAAGGCCTCTCTTTCAGAGCTGGTGTCCTGCCTTTGTCCTTTACCCAGACTGCACGGTTAGGTGCCCAGGCAGCAGACCCCTCAGGACGGCCTCCCCTGGCTGCAGCTAATTGCACTGGGCTTGACTGCTGCTGGGAAGCACAGCTCTTCACCTGCCTCCAGCCCTTCCTGGGCCTGACGCCTGCTGGCCTTCCCTTGGCCCAAGCTCAGGTCTGTCAGTCTGCCTTTGGGGAAGAGGCAGGCACACCTAGGTCAGGCTTTGCCCCTCCCAACCTCCCTTAGAACCGTTTTCCTGCTCTTCTGCCAGACTGTAGACATCTCCGACATCCCCTTCTCCATCAGATTCCCGGCATGGCCTGAGATTCAGCAAAGTTTTCCCTCCTTCCTCCTGAGTCATGTCCCTTCTCCTTGACATTTCGGTTGGGACCCTGAAAGAAAATGAAAGGGTTTAATGTAATATTCTTAGTAATAACAATAAATAGCTTACCATGTGCCAGGCTCTGAGTACATAACAAATACTAACTCATTAAAGTTTCACAGCAAGCCTACAAAATCGGGATTTTTTTTATAGTCGCATTTTAGAAATGAGGTGGAAACAGGCCCAGAGAGGTGAAGTAAGTTGTCCAAGGTCACACAGCTAGTAAGTGGCAGAGCTGAGATTTTAACCCAGACAGTCTGACTGCAAAGCACATGCAAATCATCTTCCGTCACGGTAGTTATTTATACAGTGGTTGAGAGAGGTGGTTGAAGTTATGGATTGTAAGAGCCATTCACTCCCGGATGCCTTCATGAGGTATTATGAGGCTGTCACTGCCCTCTGGTGGTCATTAGAGAGTATTGCCACTCAAAGTGCGCTGACCCTAACCCGCTGGCAAAGCGTTTCACGGAGCTCAGCGTAAACTGGCAAATAAATGTGCAGCTTACATGAGGCAGTGTCATATTGACTATTTCTTTCCCTCTGGCTTGGTGTGTCTTTCCTCTTGGAGGAAAAAAAAAAAAAACAGAAGGGAGAACAAAAAGCACACAGGCAGCTCTCCACCTCTATGAGAATAAGCAGAAGAAAACCACAATTATGTAACTATCAAGTCTATGTGTTATTGTCATGGAAATTGCGATGTAGCATGGATGCCCATGAAATGTCATCCTAAACAGATGCAAAAGCACATTTTCAGTCGTTTGTAACTAAGTTAGGGTAAAATGCTCGCCTTGATTAATCAGGGTATTCTTCCACTATAGAACGCTGCATGCAAGAAGATTCTTATTTTTAAAGTTCAGCCATTTTGGATAATCTGCGTTTGAAAAGAAATCTGAAGTCATGTTTTGGTTTGATGTAGAAAGATGAAGGTGACCACGTCTGACGTGGTTGTAATCGGACAGCTTGGCCTGAGAAAGTGTTTCATTAGTTACTACAATTCAGGAGTAACCTGGCTTCTTATTAAACCCCAGCCAAGAGGACCCCTCAGACAAGGTGATCCAGTAAGTCTTCATGGGTGGGGGGGTGGGGGGAGAGGGAAAGATGACAGAGGCAAGGGATCTCCCGTCTGCAGCCACAGAAACCCCTGGTCTGGGCCTGGAGGCTTGTCCGGGAATTGCCCAGATGAAGCCCCTGGTAACAGGTGGGAGATCTGAGGAGTCACGGCCTCTGGAGGTTGGGTTTTCAGCCCCCAGATGGAGAATGCTCAGCACTGGAAGCTCTTCATTTGGCCATTTAACGTTTCCCTTCTTGAGAAGGTCAAGCAAGTTATGCGTGCACAGGACATTGGTCACACCAACAGTAAATGCCTCAGTGATCAGAAATCCTCTGTGTTTTTCATCCCCTGCTACACACTTTGCTCATATCAATGTGAAAAATTGCAAGAAAACTGCTGATAGGAAGAGTTAGTAGAACAGACCTACTTTCAGGACACATTTAGGATCTGTACTTAGCCCCAGCCACAGGTCATACCTGGATGATGAATGTTCATGTCCTGTCCTTGGGTAACGTTTCTGGCCCACGCCTACACCTTCAAATCATTGTCTCCACATGGGCCACGTGCAAATCCATTTCCTTACTGCTGCCTCTGTCCTGGGGTCCCAACTGGCATCCAGCTGCCCCGTGGCAAGCCCCATCCAGTTGTCCCCCAGGACCCCACTCAGCATGTCCAGGGTAGACCAGAGTGTCCTGTCCCTGGAGGTGCCTCCCCTCGACGTCTCGATTTCTTTCACCAGCTTCACCATCTCCCTGTGATTCCAGCTCAAAACCTGAAATTCCTCCACTTTGCTTCACGCTCCCGCGCCACCCACTGGATCTAGTCACTTGCAGAGATGGCTTCCACGTGTCCCCTTCTTCCTGCTTCCCACCCTCACTGCCCCGGATGGCACGATGCAGTGGATGAGCGCCCGTTTCAGAGTCAGTCATGGGTTCAAGTCCCAGCTCTGTTGTTTATTATATGTACGGGTGTGGACTTTTTACTTAATGTATTCAAGCCTCATTGTACAATGGAAGATAGATGATGAGCTCGGTAGGATAATATAGGTTAAACGTCTGGCATGTGGTAGGTGCTCAGCGTATGTTATTTCTCTTTCCTTCCATTCAAGCCTTGTTGTTTCTCACCAGGGATAACTTAACAGCCTCCCAGTTAGCCCTCGCTCCTTTGCTCTCCATCACTAGTATGGATTGAATACCCATTAAATGAGCTGACCACTACGAAGAGAAACATTGAACAATTCCACGGGGCCCTGCCCCCGAGAAGCTCATAGTACGACAGAGCAACTAAAATTCTCTGCTTCCAGTGACTTATTTGTACTCTTCTGCCCAATGAATCTTGCTAAAGCATAGATCACTCGTGACATTTCCCTCCTCAAGACCGTCAGCGGCTCCCCACTTCTCATCTCATGAGATATATGTTCCTTTGCCTACATTCAGGCCCTCCTTAGTTAATAAGGGCCTCACCTCCTCTCGCAGCCTAATTTCCTCCACCCCACAGACACTCCTTTCTGCAAGCAGAGCTACTTGCCAGTCCCACAATAAAGTAGATAATTGTTTGTTTGTTTGTTTTTTTAATGACTGATTATTGTAACGTCCTTCCTGTTGGGAGAAATCCCCATGACTGTGGGTCTTGGTGAGAAACAGGACTCTCTTCACACAGAAGTGGGAGCACAAGGTTCTTTTTCCCGGTCCGTGGACACTGGGATGTAGGCAAATGGTCAAGGCTTGGCCAATCCCAAACCCTCCCCAGGATTCTGAATTTTGAGGGAGTGACATGGTATCAGATGAAACACTTAAAGGTTTTAACTGAAGAGATCTTAAGGAAGAGACTATTTACAGAGGTATGGGCAGGGTTAAGGAGGTTAGGAAAACCAGCAAGAGGTGATGAGTACCAACCCCCGGGAGTGCCAACACCCTTGGGATGTACTTATAAAGGTAAATCTAGATGAAAGTTTATGTTCCCCCCAACTTTAAAAAATGTGACAGTTTTCTAATTTTATCAGCAAACATGTGAAGAATCACTTAAGAATGTATTCTCAGCTTGTCTGCCCAAGGAGGGAAGGGCATAATTTTAGTCTGTGACTTCAGAACTCAAAAGACCCGGAGGGATGGGAATGCAGGAGTGGATTAACACGTTTGATCAGCACCCATCCTCTGTGTTTGTGAAGAGGCCCCCGTTACCATGCTCTTCACCAAGACCTTTAGAAATAAGGCAGGAGGGGAGCCCCACCATCTTTGAACAGTACCTATGGGCTGGGTGTGCGAGTGGAAGGTTCTACAATTGAAACAGGGTCCCTGACTTCCGTGGGGTGGAGAGGCAGTAAGAGGGGGCTAGTGGAGGGGGCGGGGCAGAGGAGAAGCCCTTACCAGACGGAGACGAAGGGGAGGGTGTTTACCATGATAAGCAGAAGAGTTGACTTGTAATAGGAGTGATCAAACAAGCATTTTTGGTAGAGAATTCCCTGGCGGTCCAGTGGTTAGGATTTGGTGCTTTCACTGCCAGGGGCTGGGTTCAATCCCTGGTGAGGGAACCAAGATTCCGCAAGCTGCGTGGCCAAAAAAATTTAAAAAGAATTTTTGGCAGAAGTTTGCCGATTCTGAAGTTCCATGTGTATGTGTATTATCACAGCCCTATTTGCATAACTGAAAATAATTTTCAGGGCGAGAGACTGTAGATTTGCCCAATTTGGGGTGATATAAACATGTGGCCGGGGAGAAGCCACAGTGAAACACCACTGCCCTCTCAATTCCTGACTCCCTTCAGAGGCCCAAGGAGGGAGGAAAGGAGTGCCACTTTGACACAGGCAGACACTTGGACACCAGAGAGGTGTCGGGGGCGCCTGTACCTGCCCACCGCCTGCCCTTCAGCAAAGCCAACATGTCCAAGTTATTGGGAAAGAACAGCTGGGATAAATGAACTTGAAGAGCTTAATTTAACTAGTCACGGGGAAAATATGTTTTTTTTTCTTGATTTCACATTTTTGTGTCCAGCTAAAATGATCAATTCAGTGACAGAATTGAGACTTTCGGTCTATAAACACCAAAGTGACAGCATGTCCTGCTGATTCACAGTTGACCTGTTTAGCATGGGGTAATATTCCTCATACACAGAAGGGACGTGGACCTGGGAAGGTCTCACTTTATTCAGACTCAACCCATCAGATCTCAAAGAATTATAGTCTAAGAGAACTCAGGCCACAGTCTTAGAACTCTCTTTCCTATTGATGAAAAAGGAATTTCCAAAGACAGTTTACAATGGAAGACCCTCCTGCTGGCAGAATAGTGAATGAGATAGTGTGCTTGGGCAAATATTCAATGCACTCCTAACGCAAACCTGGTGGTAAAGCAAAAATCCCTGACTCAGCTAAAAACCTGAACTATTTTGATAAACTAAATTGAAAATATCTCTCTTAGGTCCTGATGCCTAAAAGTTATCCATAAAAGTCATCAAATATAATTAAATAATTTCCATATCTTGTGACCATGTGTCTGATTTGAGCTAAGCTACAATGGCAGAAAGTAATAGTAGACAGAAAAATACATGAAGGAGTTGGGTACCGTAGGAAGGACCCAGCAATAACATCTCGAGGACACAGTATGGCTTCTTCCTCCTAGTTTTCCAAAGATCTCTGAAGACCATTTACCAGGGTAACTGGGTACTTGGGAAAAACATTACTTTGACACTGACTGTAAGCTAACAGATTCTTAGAGATTAGAGAGGGGGCTTGTGGAAGCCATGTGATAAGTGACAGTTTGTCCAAATCCACCTGGGATACAGCTTAGTGAGATCCCAAGCATATTATGGTTATTCCACCAGCCCCTGGGTATATAGTTAAAATTAATATTCTAACAGTTAGAAAAATCCCAATCTGTGTAGTAAGATATCTCATGGTAAGAAGGACCCAAAGAAGATTCAAAGAGCCCTACCAAACTGGCAAAAAAAAAAAAGTAATACAAATTTCCTGGGTTAAAGGACGGAGGTATTCATATAAATTAGTGCTACTTGAAAGATCCAGGGGTGGTGATTCTCCAAAATGAGGATATTTACCTCAGAGCGATATTGCGATCATTAAATGAGTTAATACATGTGCATGGCAAACTATAATCCCTTAATAAAACTTAGCTGCTATTTCCACAATGATTAATAATTACAAACCCTATTTAAGTCTGCCTGGGGGTGTGCAGAATACACCCCGATCTTGAAGAATTACTATAGGTTATTGGAGGCTTAATCAGGGGTTACACCTAAAATGCTGTCACTACATTGATCATTTTAGTTGGACACAGGGATCCTAGAGTTTAGGTTAGAGAATGAAAAGTAAATCCCCCCCAGTATAAGAGCTTTCCACCTCAACATTCCCTTGGGGCTTCAGTGGTCTGAGGCACATCAGGATATCTCCTCCAAGGTGAAGTTTTGTCAGTGCCTTTACACCTCCTACCAAGAGGCCTTTGGCCTGAGAGGCTGGGCGGCCTGTTCCAGGTGGGTTCTGGGGCTACCAGACCAAGATGGCATTTCCCTCCTCCCGTGGATGTTCTGAAAATACACTCAAGAAACAGAGCTGCACATCACCTAGCTCTGAAAGCCAGTGGGATGGCGTTCACAGGTTCCACAGGATAGCAAACAAAGAAGCAGTTGTCAGTGGGTGAGCCCTCCTTAACAGCTATCCCTCCAGGGCTCAGTGCGGTGGGAACAGGCAGAAACACCCATCTTCCCTGGAAGGGGTTTGACAGCATATTTTACAAACGGATGTTGCCTGAGGGTCTCGCTTCTAGTTAGCGTTCATTTAGGTGCTGACCGCATTCCTCCAGGGAACCCCAAAGATCCAGTGGACACTTCCCGGTCTTCTCCCTCTGGCTCACTCCAACAATATAACTAAGCCACCAGTATTGACCTTCCTGTCTTGAGACCAACAATGTTGCAGAAAGAGGCCGTTCCACCCACCCGGCTCCCAGTGAGTGAGCAAGAAACTTTTGTCGCTTGTTCCTGCATTACTTAGCCTATGCTGACTGATACTTCCTCTTTACCAAGTGTCCCATCACCCAGAAGCAGTGTGCTCTGTGGAATGGTAAGGTGGCTTAGGCAGTAGGCAATTACAGTGCCAGTTTGGTGCGCTCTCCTGAAGGTGGAGACACCAGTCAAAACCAATGAGCATATTATGCAGTTTTTCCCACGACGTGGTTAGAGATCTGAGGAGAAGATGTAGAGCTAACCGCAAAACTTCGCCTCCCCTCTCTGAAGCTCCAGCCTCTGTTGCTGTAGAAGCTGTTTTAAGCAGGGAAAGAGGACTTCTCCCAGGGAAACCAACAAGAGCCACATGGACTTGGAAGCTGAGTATGCCACCTGGTCAGTTTGGGCTGCACGTCCTACTGGGTGAACACGCAGAAGCATCTCCGTTTCCTGGACTCTTGCCAGCTGCGGTCTGGTTGGGTCCTACTAGGGAGCACTGACTGGATATTGGAAAGTGAGCAGGGCAGAGGACACACTTGTGCTGTTTCTAGGTGCTGGAGGTATCTTTCCAGCAGATAGTAATGGACACCTCTATGCTCTGGTGGCCTTTGACAGGTGCAGCATTGCAGCGTGGAGATTTCCTGGAGCCTACAGTGGAACATGGTGCCCTCTCAGTGGTGCCAACACTAGCCACAGTGTCCCCTTGGCAAGCCAGCGTTGCCATCTGTGCTTCCCATTAGGGATGTCCCAGCACCAGCTGTGGGAACCCCGTGTTCCGGGACTGCTCCAGGTGGCAGCCCCTCTGCAGCAGTCCCGCTGGCTGCGAGACGCCCCCGGCAGCGGGGACGAGGAGCTCCTGGCTGTGGATGAAACCACCTCCTCTTCTTTGTTTCTGCAGCCGTGGGGATAGAAACTGCTTCCTTCAGCTACGTTTCTCTGCATTGCCTGGCCTCCCTGATCTTGCTTTCTTGGCCGATTCCATGTTTTTGTAAACAATTTCCTGAATGAAATCCTTAGTTAGAAATGTTCAGCTTGGTATCAGCTTTCCGGATCGGACCCCTGAACGATACACTATCCATTTTAAAAAGCACATCCCGAACACCCTCCCCTCCCTGAAGTCTTATCTGATCTCCCATCCAGCAGTAATATACAAACTATTTGCGATTATTTAATGCTTTTCAAACATCTTTTGACATTTGTGATTTTCCATCTTGTATAAAATTCACTTATTCTGTCCCACTCGATTTCCATTAGATGTAAACACACTGAAGGCAATCACCGAATTGCAGTCATTTTTTTAATCTCCTACAGCAACTAGCTCGGTACCATGAACTCAGTTGATGTTCTGAGAAAATATCAGTTGATCTGAATTGCTGTTCTAAACGGGAACCTACGATCTTATGGTATCGTCGCTCATCAAGATTCTATTGCCTTGGCTCTGCTGTCGTAGTTGTACTCATAGCAATGAGTAAATTTGGGGGTTAAAAAAGAACTGTGGTTAAATTGCAAAAAAAAAAAGAAAATTCTATCCATAATTCCCCAAACTGAAATGAAAGTATTTGTACACCCTAATTCCTGCCTTACACTCGTTCTTTCATACACTTAAAACAGTGCTTTCTGCAAACATTATCTCATTTAAACCTCACATTGATGATGAGAAATAGGAATTGATACCCTCACTTACAAACAGTACCAAAAGGCAGAGTTTGGGCTCCTACCCAAAATACTAACGCCAAAGTCCAGCATTCTTTCTTGCCTTTTGTCTGAAGTTGGGTTCTGGTAAGTCAAGGATTGGATTTCTCTAAATCTTTTTTCCCTGCTGACAAATGCCATTAGACATCCAGACGGCCATGTTTTATACAAAGGTACAAAAGAGCCGATTACCTGTGATTCCTTTTTCATAGGAAATAAATGGGAAAATGACCTTTTTATTCCTCTGGCTTAGAGAATGTGGACAACCGTGTTCTCAATTTCACAGTTCATTGCGTGAACATTTATTAGATTAGCACTTGTTTAAAAATGCACCACAGAGCCTCCCAACAGCTTGGCAGTCGCGTTTTGATTGCTTTTCAGAATTGTACTGCCTGTTCTCCCAAGACTGCGACCAAGGTTTAACGAGTTAAAACTGAAATGCCGCAGGCAGAAGTTGAATGCAATCCAGGCAAGGCTCAAGTTGTTACTTTTTCCCACCTGTTTGTTATTTGATTTTTCACTGGTGCCACTTCTTGTCTCAGGGGCTGATGTTATAGGAGCAGATCTCCTTTCTCAGAGTAACTTATGTACCCTGATAGAGAGGGGAGACTCCTTCCATCATGAGCCCCGTATTCGCCCCCAACCACCTGAAAATAGAGCCCCAGGAAGCTCATCTTGGGTTTGGCTGGAAAAGACTTGTTCTGTGGCCAAGCAATATGAGGTGCTATCTGAAGGATGCTGGGGATGGCCAGGCATAAATGTCATTCTCTACACCACAACCCTTGTCTTCCATTGTGGTTGATGCCTAAATTCCACCAACAATAAGTCATTTTTTCCTTTCCATCTGGTTCTTGAGTCCTTATTCCTGAGAAATCTATCGCGTTGATTTTGCTTCTCTCGTCATGCTCAGTCCCCCTCTCTGATCAGACAGTTTGGGCTCCAGAACCTGAACCACTCACTTGCAACCACCAACCTAATGTGGGCAAAGTGCTTAGGACACTTCCTGGCAGATAGTAAGTTCCTCCAACAATGGTAGTTATTACTGCGATTGTTTTCATTATTACTATTATTAGATTTGTTTTGTTGCCCAGATCAGCGAATCACGGTGGCTGATGTTTACTGAACACATACTATTCTAGGTATTGTTCTGGGCACTTATTTTGCTATTTCATCATTGCAACCACCCTATGAAATAGGTATTAATACCTCATTTTAAGGATGAGGAAATGGAGCCAGAGACTTAAAGCATGTTTCCCAAAGCTAAAGGGCTAGAAAGGGGCAAACCCAAAATTCAACTGTCGGCACACTTAAGAGTGGAAGAATTGAAGGGAGGGGCCGCAAGATGAGTCTAGCAGACACGTCACCTACTTCTATGAGGGCTGGGAGATAGAGCCTACCTGAAAAATACTGAAAGGAATTTGTCTAGACAAAAGGAAAAATTCAAAGGCTTGTGTCATTGAGGAGTAGTATGGGCCCTCTTTCTTCCCCAAACTTTTAGAATGGGGCACATAATATCTGGAAAAGGCTGGTGTCAACTGAAAAAAAAAAGCACAGTGTGAGAGCTGTGAGTTAAGTTTTATTTGGAGCAAAATGAGGACTTTAGGCCAAGAGACAGCATTTCAGATAGTTCTGAGAAACTGCTCCAAAGAGGTAGAGGGGAAAGTCAGTATATATGTGATTCTGGTGAAGGGGGTGTACATGCGCTCAAGTGCATACTTTTTAAAAAAAAATTTATTTATTTTTGCCGTGTTGGGTCTTCGTTTCTGTGCGAGGGCTTTCTCTAGTTGCGGCAAGCGGAGGCCACTCTTCATCACGGTGCGCGGGCCTCTCACTATCGCGGCCTCTCTTGTTGCGGAGCACAGGCTCCAGACGCGCAGGCTCAGTAGTTGTGGCACATGGGCTTAGTTGCTCCACGGCATGTGGGATCCTTCCAGACCAGGGCTCAAACCCATGTCCCCTGCATCAGTAGGCAGACTTTCAACCACAGAGCCACCAGGGAAGCCCTACAAGCACGTACTTTTTGCAGAAGGCTACTGCTAATGTCATGAAGGTTACTGCTGGTCACGAGGAGCAGACGTCACCTTGAAGGATTTTAGTGCTTTTCTAGATACGAGGAGATGCAAGAATTGGGCTCATCAAATTTTCTCCTGAGAATATGTAACTATCTGAAGGCCTGTTCTGCCAGGATTTCCCGGAGCACAGAGTGCCTCATTCCTGATCTCCAGCCTGAACTCCTTTCAGGGGGTGTTGAAGGGCAGCGGCTGCAGCAGCTCGTGATTTAATCCTTGTAGAGGTAGATGGCAAGTACCAGTTTGTAGCTGGCACTGGGAATGGCACACCTTAAGGCAGAAGATGTATTGGGAATATGGTTCTCAGCCTTCCTTTGTTCACAGCAGACATATGTGGTGGGTGACTTCCACGGGGTATGTTTAGGTTTGCGTACAACTTCTGGCCCTGACCTATAGATCTCTCTTCTACTCCTCCGCTCAGGGAAGCCCACTGGAAATTAAGTGAATTAAGTAATGCCTTTGGACCAAATAACTCTAGAGAGCATTGTTCTGGTGACCCCGGTGGGCTATCTCCAAGGGGAACCTGACCTTCCCATGCTCCCTGCAGGGTATCTGTGGGTGTAGTCATACCGACGGCTCTACCGTGAGAGTTGGCATACTTCTTGATCGAAAAACAGGAGATGGGACTTCCCTGGGATAGAAAAACGGGAGATGGGACTTCCCTGGTGGTCCAGTGGTTAAGACTCTGAGCTTCCATTGCAGGGGCCACGGGTTCGTTCCCTGGTCGCAGAACTAAGATCTCGCATGCCACACGGTGCGGCCAAAAAGTTAAGAAAAAGAAAAGAAAAGAAAAACGGGAGTGAGGGAAAGGACAGAGGTATGACTGCACAAACCCAGATCTTGCAAGCACACATCAGGCGTGGTTGAGAAGAACTTCGTCATGTCATCTCCCCAGATTTCCACCTTGGCAAACCCATGCTCTACTCCCAGACTCAGGCTGCAGAAGGAGTCCAGCCAACCGTGGGTTCTGGGTGGGGGGCTGAGGCTGGACTGACAGCCAGGAGGGCAAAGCGACTGGTGGAGCAGAATCAGTAACCATCTCTCTGGTGACCAGTCTGGCTCTTGGGTCTCCTGTGGTCCCCTTTCCCTGCTCTCCTGTCCTACCTTTCCTGTTCTCATCGCCTTCCATCTCGGCAGCCACTTCCCAGTAACAACGGTGTCGGCAGTGGAGGCCCCTGTTGCCATGTTATAACCCGCCAAGTTCCAATGTCATGTCCCAAGGTGGGGAAATTGTAACTGAAAAGGAGCACAACATGAAATATGAAAGTACATGAAATCACCAAAATGGAGTTCAGAAATTTAGTTGTGGTGCTATATTGTACATTGTGTTTGTCAAAATAAGTGTGCCCCTCTGTTAGCCCTGAGTACAGGGAATGGGGGGACCTACCCCACTCTTCTCCATCCCCAACTCCCTGGAGTTTCCAGTGAGAAATCTCTGTCCCTTTCCCTTCTGTCTGGACTTCCTTTCCAGTCCTCCCAGTTCCCTCCTGCTCTTATCACCCCGCCTCCCGTTTTTCTGTCCTGTATTCCTTCCCTCGCCTCATATTCTCATCTTGCTGCCCCTTTCCACCTCACCTCTCTCTTTTTTTTTTTTTTTTTTTTGTTTGCGGTATGCGGGCCTCTCACTGTTGTGGCCTCTCCCGTTGCGGAGCACAGGCTCCGGACGCGCAGGCTCAGCGGCCATGGCTCACGGGCCCAGCCGCTCCGCGGCATGTGGGATCTTCCCGGACCGGGGCACGAACCCGCGTCCCCTGCATCGGCAGGCGGACTCTCAACCACTGTGCCACCAGGGAAGACCTCATCTCTCTTTTAAAACTGCTACGTGATGGCAAATGACAATGACAAACCGGATATCTGACTAAAAGTGACTTCCTGCCTTCTTCTAACTCTTTTTTCCGGAGAGTTGGAATATGCGTGTAAACATTTTTCTTTTCCCACAAGGCTTGTACATTTTTAGTTGGAAATGGTTTCATGCCATGGCAAAGCTTTGATAAGCAGAAGCTATTAACTGAGTTCCTCAATTACCTATATGTTTTGCAGTGCCGTATTTTTAGGAGAAAGGTAACTGACAAGACAGCAAGCATCATGAATTTTGAAAATTTGAATTTTGAAAGGATACTCCTATATAGTAACCTATTGCCACACAAAATGATGTATAACAAATAACTGCAAAACTCAGTACGGTAAATACTTGTTGAATTCTGCTCACTCAGCTGCAAGTCAGCTGCAGGGCGGCTGATCCGGGCTGGGCCGGGGTGGGCTCCAAGCTGTAGGCTGGTTCTGTTTCTGTTCTATGAGTCTTTCCTCATCCTTGGATCAATGAAATTCTTGGAAACGTTCTTCTCATAGAAAGGACGGAAGTCCAACTGGCCAAGCCCAGTTCAAGCTTCTGTTTGCATCATATCGTATAACATCCCACTGGGCAAAGCACCTCCCTTGGCCAAGCCCAGTGTTAAGGGGTCGGGAAGGATACTTTGCTTCTAGTAGGAGGAACTGCAAAGTCACAGGATAAAGGGTCTGAGTACGGGGAAGGCTGAGGAAATGGGGCAACTGAATTCAACCTACCACTCCTGGGACAGAAGCTGCTGCATTTAAAGCCTTGAATAGCCAGCAGTTAGATGAAACCTTCACTTTGATTAAACTCTGGTGGCATAAGGAGCCCTCCTGAGGCAGAGGCAGTGGGGTGTGAAGGAAAGTGGGCACAGGAGTGTCCCTGAGACACCAGTCAGCACTCTTCTCACAAAGGATCACTTTCCAGGACACTATCTGCCTCCTTTTGTAACCTTCAGGTTGTCACTTGTCTACTTAGAGCCTCCGTGTTTAACCTGTAGAATGGGCGCAAGGGGGTAGAAAGGACAGTATGAACTGCATGAACTCTGGGTTTCCTTCACACTGAGGAGTTTGTTTTTGAAAAAAAATACTTAAAATATCTTTCCTTCCCTTGTCCCACTCTCCCAAAGCTAGATTCACCTAGCAAGACCTTAACCCAACTTTCTGCCTGTGTCACACCTAAACCCAAGCCAGCTCGTTATCCTGAAGGGAATCACACAGCAGGCTTGCCCAGCCCACCTCAAACTTAGGACCAAAAGCTCCAATGGGCTCTTATCACTACTGGGCAGTTGTTCTATAATCTCCTAATAAATGCACTTTCCAACCTTATCTCTCCTCACATTTCCAATATTTCTTCCTTGCCTCATGGTCATGGGATGACCTTACTTTATAACTTTGTAGACAATATTGAAGCAATTAAAAAAATACCTCATTTCCCCTCCAATTTCACCAGTGGACTTACAGCTGTGCTCACGCATGGCTGACAGAAGCAACCACAGCTCAGACACGTGAAGGTCACGTAACACGAGTAAGAAATAAACCCTTGTGTTCTGTTCACCACTGAGATTTTGGAGTTATTTGTTACTGCAGGATAACCTAGCGAAAGCTGACTAATATATGTTTCCTTTTAGTTTATCACACTAATACAGTGAAAGCGACTCTGTCATGGAAGAGTCCATGATCTAGAGTTAAAAGACCTCCATTTGAAATCTAGATTTGACATTGGACTCGTTACCTTGGGTATATCACTTGACATCTCAACCTCATCTTCCTTGTTTGTAAACTGGAAATAATAAAATTTCATGTTTTTAAAATTATTATTATTTTCTACTCTAACCAATAATAATAATTACTTCCACTTTTTGCTCTCTTATTATTGAGCTCTTACCAGCCACTGGGGCCAAGCACCTTCCATGGGTTTAATCTTCCCCACAATGTCATGAAGTAGGTTTATTATCCCCATTTTACAGATATAGAACTCAAGACCTTGCAATATTAAGTAATCTAGCCATGGTCACATAGCAAACAAGAGCAGATACAGGATGTTTGCTGAAGCTGAAACTATTGAACTTAGCAAGGATTTCAACTTTACAATTAGAAAAGAAAGCCCCCAAGAGGGAATTTATAAACTCCAACCCACACACTTCAGAAGTTTAGTATTTTTAAGATTCATTGTTCTTAATTAGCTTACCTAACACAACAGCATTGTGCCTAGGTGAGAACTACATTACATTTGATTGTTTCTAGATCTTTTTTTAAAAAAAGGTTTTCTTGCTTTTGGCCACAAGATGGCGCCCAAGGCCAACAAGCTCTAACAAGCTGCCCCCGTTTGACCTTAAGTCACTTCCCAGCACAACTTTGCCAGATATTCTGGCACTTTCACAACAGGCCTCACACGTTGCTGACACCAGAGGGTCCAAGCTGGAAGAACCGATCAACATCCATGGGGTTCCGGACATCTGGACACCTAGGCCAACACTGGGACTATATTTGGAATTTTTTTCCCATAAATTTGTTAACATTTTCCCAAACCAAATAAATTTACCTTGGAAACTCCCGTCATTTCCAGAAATGACACGCCTGTCTACCTCTGGCCAAGATCTATTATTACAGGTGTTACCATTTAATGCAATGAAATAGGTATTTATTGTAACAAACTTTGGAGTTTATTATTACATTAAAAGTCCCACTATACTACTCAAGCATGGCTCACGTCGCAGCACTATGGGCAAAACCTGGGGACTTACTCGAGATGCCGGATTTCAGGATCTGCTCCGGACCCACTGGGTCAGGATCTGCATTTGAATAAGATTCCCCAGTGACTTGTGGGATCCAATTTCAGGTTGAGAAGCGCACGAGAGCCTATTTGTGGTCTTCCTATAAATTTTCTTTAAAAAGTGCAGGCAGATGCAGCCGTAAGGTTCTGAGCACAGCGGGTTTTCAGCCCCCGCTGGCATGTGTGCTGGGGTTCTTGTGCTGGGGTTTAATCTGCACCAGGGGCTCTTGTGCTGGGGTTTAATCGGCACATTACACAGTGACCTTGATGATTGATTTATTGACAGTTAGATTCTGTCCTCTCTCTCTCTCCTTTCTCCTTCCCACCTTCCATTCCACTCTCTCTATGGTATCTATATCAAGGATCCATATATAATATTTGTTTAACCAGAACACAACAGGTTACCTTACAAAGGTGTCCCTGAAAAAGCATTTTTTCAATTTTCAGCTCCTTGGAATATTGGTGTCACATCCATTAGCCCTGGTAATCAAGAGCTGGTTATATTCTGAATCCTGGGATAAACATACACCCACTTACAAACTCACACTGCGAAAAGGATGAAAAAAACTGATTACGCATCTGTTTCTTCCCTACCACGTTCACATCAATCCAATACCACTTGCATATTTCTTTAAATGCTTTGGGATCTTGCTTTAAAAATAGCAACCAAATATTCCTGATGGTCTTTGCTTTAATTCTCATCTGGTCCTTCCCAAACCTTTTCTGTCTGATGCCCAGCATCTGAGGAATAAGGTGAATCCTCCTGGAAAGCTCTGGCCTGGACCAACCTTCTCGCTGCATCGTTCCAGGGGCAGTGACCTCCTTAGTTTCATATGCCACCAACAGAGTGAAGTGTTACCTAAAAGAAGAAGAGTTATCGAAGGGTAAAAAAGGGTCTAGAGGAGCACAGGTGAAGAGGCCTAGATAGATGGGGAGAGAGAAGATGGGAGGAGGAGTTGGGAGGTAGGAGGAAGGAAGAGTGAAGAAAAAGTGCCAGTGATACAAGGTAATAATTACAATTAATGATAAGTATAGCATTCCCCATCTCCTGCAGAATTAAAACCAGGGCCCAGGCTTCCCTGGTGGTGCAGTGGTTGAGAGTCCGCCTGCCGATGCAGGGGACACGGGTTCTTGCCCCGGTCCGGGAAGATCCCACATGCCACGGAGCGGCTGGGCCTGTGAGCCATGGCCGCTGAGCCTGCGGGTCTGGAGCCTGTGCTCCGCAACGGGAGAGGCCGCAGCAGTGAGAGGCCCGCGTACCGCAAAAAAAAAAAAAAAAAAAAACCCAAGGCCCATAACCTGTCCTCTTCACATTTCCTCAAACTCCGCCCGAGAATTCCCACAGTGCGATGGCCATGCCCACCTCACCTCCATCAGGGAGCACAGCCCGCAGGTTCTTGCTTCAGGGATTTTGCATTGATCTCATCTGCATTGAAACAGGCTTCCTCCAGGTATTTACCTGGCTCACTTCCTCCCTTCTGGAAGTTTTCTGCTCCACGTCTCTCCTCAGGCCCACCCTACATAAAACTTTACAAACACACCTCTCCCACCCACTCTTAATCCTGTTTTATTTTCCTTTTCAGCCTTTTTCACCTCCTGACATCTTTCATATCTGTTTCTTTCTCTGACTTGCTGTACCAGAATTTGAGATGCAAGACAGCAGGGACTTGGTTTTGCTGGCGATGGGACCTCCAGCACCGAGGACAGTGGCTGGTCACAGTCAGGGGAAGTAAATCTCTGTGCAGGTGAGCCTGTTAACGCAAGTTCTTGTGCCCAACGCGCAGTGAGGCCAAACTAACGGAAACATCAGAGTTTGGAGCAGAGAAAGGTTTATTGCAAGGCCATGCAAGGAGACGGGTGGCTCATGCCCTAAAAGCCCCGAACTCCCCGAAGGTTTCCTTAAAGCACTTTCAAAAGCCAGGCGAGGGAGGGGTTTGCAGGGTAGGTGATCAGCTTGTGCACAGTTCTCTGATTGGCTGATGGTGAGGTAGCAGGGTGGTGTCACAAGGGTTAACATTATCAGTCCTTAGGCTCCAGGAGGCCTGGGGCCATGTGCTCATGGTCATCAAGTTCTTAACATCTTCCGTTTGTCCGGGAGGGGGGAGTTTCACATCTGCAAAACAACTCAGGAAATGTGCATCAAATGCTATTATCTAGGTACTTCAGAGGAGCTAAAGCGTAGGATATGGGGGAAGACTCCATAGGGTCCTGCTCGATTAGTATTGCTTGCTGGGCACTCTTCTAAGTGCGCTATAGCAACCTGTTTCATCGTCACAACAGCCCTGTCGGGTAGGTTTTGTACTGAAGAGAAATCCGAGGCACAGAAAGGTGAGGTAACCTGCCCAAGGTTTCTTTGTTTAGGTTCTTCTCTGACTTTGCCTCGACCAGTCCTTCTCTGGTGAAGGACAAGTGTGGGCAAAGTACTGCTCCCCGGCCAAATTCAGCCCACTGTCTGTTTGTGTAAAGAAGTTTTAGGATGGCAGCAATGCCTGCTTTTGACACATTGTCTGTGTCTGTTTTTGCACTAAAATGGTAGCGTTGACTGGTGTGACAGGGGCCATGTGGCCCGCAACATATTTACTATCTGACTCCACAGAAAAAGTTTGCTGACCCATGTTCTTGAGGGTAACCTATCAGGAAAACAAAGCCAAACTCCTGGTCATCTAGTTGAATGTGGTGGTTCAATAACTGTGTTTGATCATGTCTTTTTAGGCATTCAAATGAATTGAGGGAAAAGAATTCCAATCTTGGCTTGAATAAATATGTGTTCTCATCTCTGTTCTGTTCCTAACGAGCTGTGTGATCTAAGGTCAATCATTTCATGTTCCTGGATCTGTTTTCTCACAGGTAACAACTATAATAATGATAATAGTAACAATAGCTCTTGCTAAACGCCAGGCTCTGTTCTTGGCATTTCACTATAAAATAATGCTGTTTGATATTCTGAGTTAATCATTGGGCTTCTCGTAAATATTCTGACTCTGTCCTTGCAGGCACATGGTAGAAGTGTGCTTCCACACCAACTGGGAAGTAAGTGTGGCCATGAACTTGCTTTGGTGAATGAAATGTTAGAGGAGGTGGCACATTGCAACTTCTGATCAAACTTTAATAGTCTGTGCACACATTTCTTCATTCTCTTTCCCCGTTTTTCCTTCTACCATGGCAACCAAAAATGTTTCAAGAAGTGGGTCTCAGAGTGCAGATAAGGCAGGGCAGAACCCCTGGTTGTCCCTCATGGAGCATAAGCATTCAATACACCTGGTTTGTTTTGTTTTTTTAAGCCACTGAGATTTGGAGCTGTTTGTTACTGAAGCACCAGCTAGCCTACCCTGACTAATGACACAGCCCATTACGATTCTCTTCAGGTCAAATTCTAGAGTCTTAAAAATAAAACTCCATCCTTCAATCACACTCCTGGGCATATATCCGGAGAAAAACATGGTCTGAAAGGATACATGCACCCCAATGTTCACTGCAGCAGTGTTTACAATAGCCAGGACATGGAAGCAACCTAAATGTCCATCGACAGAGGAATGGATAAAGAAGATGTGGTACCTATATACAATGGAATATTACTCAGCCATTTAAAACAATGAAATAATGCCATTTGCAGCAACGTGGATGGACCTAGAGATTGTCGTACTGAGTGAAGTAAGTCAGACAGAGAAAGAGAAGTATCATGATATCACTTACATGTGGAATCTAAAAAGAAATGATACAAATGAACTTATTTACAAAACAGAAACAGACTCACAAACTTAGAGAATGAACTCATGGTTACCAGCGGGGAAGGGTGGAGGGAAGGGATAGTTAGGGAGTTTGGGATTGACATGTACACACTGTTGTATTTAAAACAGATAGCCAACAAGGACCTACTGTGTAGCACAGGGAACTCTGCTCAGTGTTATGTGGCAGCCTGGATGGGAGGGGAGTTTGAAGGACAATGAATACCTGAATATGCATGGCTGAGTGGCTTTGCTGTGCACCTGAAACTACCACGACATTGTTAACTGGCTATACTCCAATATAAAATAAAAAGGTTTAAAAAAATTAAAAAATAGGGCTTCCCTGGTGGCGCAGTGGTTGAGAGTCCGCCTGCCGATGCAGGGGACACGGGTTCGTGCCCCGGTCCGGGAGGATCCCACGTGCCGCGGAGCGGCTGGGCCCGTGAGCCATGGCCACTGAGCCTGCGCGTCCGGAGCCTGTGCTCCACAACGGGAGAGGCCACGACAGTGAGAGGCCCGCGTACCGCAAAAAAAAAAAAAAAAAATTAAAAAATAAAACTCCTTCCTTCTCAGGGGTGGGATCTTCATTGTTTTTGTCATGGGAAGATGACTTCTCCCTGTGCTGTGGAAGAGGAGTGATAGAGGGTACAGGGGAGATGGACAAGGAACAGGAGGGGAACAAGGTTCTCTCTGAATGGAGAGGACAGCAATCCAGATTGCCCTGTTGTTATTTCAGTTATACTAGTTTTAGGCGATCTTATCCCCACATATCTGCTCTTGTGGCCACTTAAAAATTCTATCACTGCTCATTCCTTGGGTCAGATAGTAAAAGTTCTTATTAGAATATGTGTGCATGCAAATGCATGAGGGTGTGTTGTTTTAGGAAGGGTAGAGAGTTAAGTTATTAGCAATCACAATAAAAACCAATGCATCAAGTTTTATTCCCTGGAAGGTAAATGAATGTGGCCTAAGAGAGATATATTTTGAAAAGGAATGCGGGGAAAGGTTCATACATGGACATTTCCTGCAAATAGAGAACACGAAGTGGCCAGGGTTCAAGATTCCTGGGGTTGAGGGAGAACTGAAAGAGAAAAAAAGGAGGATGAGGGGGGAACAACACAAAATTGTAAGTGTCAGTCAGACCCAGGATTGGTATGAGTTTTAAGATTAAGGTTGTAAAAGAGAGAGGTGGAGCATTTTGTTATTTTTGTCAATTCAGTCTGAAAAGGATTCAACTTGGCACCAATAAAGGTGAGGGGTGGGCAACAGATATTATTTGAATTGTAAGCATGATGTGTTGTCCCCATAAGCCATTTATTTTTTTTCCCTTCCCACTTTTCATGAGAATACCTTCGGGTTGCATTCTTCAGTTTACAGTGCAGGACATCTGATGGGCACAAGAATCCTGTGGCTCATAGGGTAAACTTTCACCACATTTGGGCATTGGGTGGAGTTATTTTATCAATACAAGTTGGAGGGGTTTCGCACTCTTCTAGAATGGGCAACTAATGTCTGTTTTAAGATGAGCCACGGGCCATCTAAGGTGTAGGTGGCCTTTTGTGTGACCAGCAAAGACAAAGCAAATGTCAGCCACATTAGAGGGCCAGGTGTCTGAGCAGCGGACGAGCCACGTGCCTGTGCGAGCTGCTGCCCTGACCCCTCCCCGATAGCAGCAAATGTGCCCTGAGCACCGACCTGGGCCAGCCGACAATCCTCCTCTGAGAATGTTGGCTGCCAGGCCACATGGTGCACAGCTCCCAAGGGACCATCCACTTCTGTTAAGGGCTGCATTGGTGCTCTTCAGACAGAACGCAGCCTGAGTGTGCTCCTGGGAGTTCTACAAAGTAGTGACCTTTGTCCCTAACCTCTTATGAGCATCTCACCTCCCAGATGCCATAGATATGGACAAGCTTTTACAAGCCATGGGCCAAGTTTCCTAGGCCAACTCTTCTGGGGTCAAGGCAGGAGAGAGTGGGGTCCCTCAAGAAGCTGAGTGGGTGGGAAAAGATGGAGTGTGACCTTGCACTCATGTTGTATATAGGAGACAAAGGAGGCTCTAGGGCTAGAATGGGATAAGAGGCTTTGGAAAATGCAGGAACCCCCTCCTTCTTGAGCAAAGACAGAGGCAGGGACCCTCCTGGGAAAAGTCTCAGGAGTCAGGAACTGTATTTTGAGGTATCCAAATGAGTGGTACATGAGGTTAACATATTTCAGGAGTTTAGAGGAATGAGAAGGCTTTGTGGGCTAAATCATGTCATTCCTTCGAATATCCTCTAAATTTTTTTTTTTTTTTTACCTTTGGTATGTATTGCTTTCATAATCAGAGATGGCAATAGATACTCCCTTTTGACAAAATTAACTCGTGTGCTGAAAAAAGAGGTGGCAACGTAATATACACCATTAATCCTTTATTAATTATTTACAATTGTTTTATAATGACAATAATTATACATGCATATAATTATACATAATTATAATTTAAAAATAATTATTAAATTAATAATTAAAATAGTTAATTTATATGAATTATTGAGAATGCCAAGAACGAATGAGCATTAGCTATGGCCTGGGATGTAGTCATCTTTTTCCAGATGTGTACTGAAGGGTAGAAGGTATTTCTGGCATCTGGGCCATCAGGACACGTGAGCTTCTTGCTTCCAAAAGTTTGTCATATCATGTGAACGTCTGTGCTTGGTATATCCAACCCCTTAGTAATTATTAACTGAACTGAAAAGCACAGTTTTGCTATCCAGTAAGCCTCTGGTTTGAGGCAAGTTTTTTGTTATGGAAATTTGTTTCCCTGACCCACCAGTATTACTCTGGTGTGTTCTGGTTTGAGATTCAGAGACCTAAATGCTACCCAGGTTTCTATAGAAAGCTGACAATCTTTGCAACGTCTAGTATATGCGTTTGGAAATGTGAGCTTTCAAATTAATAAGATTTTGCCTTAGTTGTTGGAACTCATAATGCATCCCATAGCAAAGAGAAGAAGCCCCATCATGTCTGAAGCTCTGGGAAAGCGGGATTTTTAGCCCAAACTATTCTCTTGTGGGGCAGAATTTCTTTATATCATTTTACACATGAAAAATGTGAAAAAGATCTGCATTTCATGTCATTTCTTCCTTGCATTTTCCCCACCCTCCTTTCTCCCCTGTTTCTGTAGTTCCGTAATTACAGACGCTTTGTAAAGTGCTTAGAGATACGGTTTATAGGGAAGATGTCATAGAAAATGAAGTTGCCATGCGTGTGGCTCTACTATCTCAATGTGAAGCATTTTGAGCACGAGGAGACTTTTCAACAGCAAATGAAAATGAAATGAACAAAATATTTTTGATTCATTCTAATAACACTGGCGAGTGATTTCCTGTAACACCATGAGGTCAGAAAACCTTGCTTAGTTTCCTCTGCAAGATGGATCAGAAATGTAAAAAGAAATATGAAGCCTGGAATGGTAGTAACTTCCAAATCTGGAGCTAAAAGGAAACTTGAATTCATTCAACCTTTTCATAGATGAGGAAATCAATACCTATATAAGTCAAAAGCTTTGCTGAAGATTGTGCAGGCAGTGGGAGAGTCAAGCTCAGGACCCTGGTCTCTTAGTTCCCAGCCGAGTATTTGTTTCGCTAGACTATATTGCCTTGCTCTACCTGCAGCCAGGGTTTGAGGTCATACAACCTCTCTCTTCCACTAGGATCTCTTCACTGTGCTTCACTGCAGAATCAGAATTTGGGGATCATCTTGACATAAACCTTAACAGATATAGGCTTCCAATCTTTGTATGTTGCATAAAGGGCATTGGAAAAAGAAATGCCACCCTGCTGGCTAAACCCACATGATGGGAAAAATGAGGAAGAATTATGAAAAAAATGAAGACATCGGGTTGTAAGAAGTACGGATATCAAAGCTTTGATTTATGCTCATGAACATTTCCAAGCAAATTTTTCATGTTTTCAGTTCTACCTCTTCACAGACTGAAATGTGCACCCGTTGGATTCCATTTCAAAGTTAAAATTCCAATTCAGTGAAGTTAAGATGAAGATCTGAGTTGACTCTTGTTTCAGTATGACCTAAGTCTCCTATCCATGCCAACTTTTTCATTTTTTTCTTTTTTATGCATTAATGATGGCTTCTTTCCTCCTTGAAGTTTAACTCCATAAAATATCCTCTATAACTGTTCTACTTGTCACAGTCTAAACAATTCTCCAATCAAATTGTCCTGCCTAGCACAATACCTCCTCTCAGAAAGCCAAAAAAATAGTTATGGAGCAAACAAAGTGCAGCTGTGTTGAAGTTGTTTAATAGCCCGCCAATGTACAGTCCACCAATTGCACGGTGGGAGATGGGGGGTGGTCAGAGGGTGGGGGAGGGGTAGAGAGACAAGCATAGACACCCAAAGAAAGAGCAACAATTTTGATTTCAGAAACAAATTAAAGAGCACTTTTTTTTTTCCAAAAGATACTTGGGGTAAGAATGCAAATTGTGATCTAATAATATAGGCTCCAGCATCAGGACTTCCCAGGGAGAAATCTTATCTGGAAAAGTTAAGCAGGTGGATGGCTGTTTCCATGGAGATAGTTAGCTGCCTAGGGTGAAGCTCCCTGGGAGTCTTTGTGACATTCTGGGGTGTCCATTAGATGGGTGAGGGTGTCTTACCAGCCCTATAAGATCCCAAGGAGTCAATCCCATTGGCATGGCCAGACAGTCTTAACATCCTTGAAACTAGCTGCACATCATCAGAAAGTTAATTCTTTAGTGGTGGGGGGGGGGGGGGAGGGGGAAAGAAAGGAGTTTTGGTTGGGGGCAGGGGAATATGGAGCCGGCTGGTAAAAATGGCCTGAAGCTACAGAGAGTATTTTACAATAAGCCATTGATGATGAAGAATTTCAGAGCTGAGGCAGAGACGTTATTAGCCCATGGGTGGGTTGTGAGACAAAGCAGAATGGGATTATTTCAAGTGCCCCCAATACGAATAGTGTTCTGGCCTTTCATCTTCAGGCTTCTGTGGAAATGTACGCTTCCCGATTCACATGTGCAAATCAGCCAGACGTCAGAGAAAGAGATGTGTTCTCTCTCCTACTGAGTTCTGTGAAGCACTAGATGGAGGGGTGTTTTGAAATCAAACTGTAACCTTTCTTTTGGTAAGATTCACTTGCTGAAAATAACAAAAGTCTTCAAATATTGTTGAATAATGTTTCAAAATTGAATTCTTAGAGGTTTAGTCAGTCACTTATGTTCTATTTTAAGGAAACGTAAATCTTTATTTTTTTCTTCATTGCTAGAATATCTTTCCACTTTATTTGATGAGCTTTGTCCAGGTGACTCACAGATATTTGTGACACTTTTGCTGGTTTCATATTTCTGAGCCAGGCTCCATTTTATAGACCAGTTAGTTTTACCATCCGTCTCAGTAATTCTCAAATATTGGAATGTGTCAGTACCCATTGAAAGCCTGTTTTCGTTTGTTTGTTTTTTTAATTTTTTAATTGAAGTAGAGCTGATTTACAATATTGTGTAAGTTTCAGGTGTACAGCACAACAATTCTGTTATACATACATATATATATTCTTTTTCAGATTCTTTTTCCTTTTAGGTTATTACATAATATCGAGTATAGTTCCCTGTGCTAAACAGTAGGTCCTTGTTGGTTATCTATTTATATAGAGTAATGTGTATATGTTAATCCCAAACTCTTAATTTATCCCTTCCCACTCTCACTTTCCCCTTTGGTAACCATAAGTTTGCTTTCTATGTCTGTGAGTCTCTTTCTGTTTCATAAGTAAGTTGATTTGTATCTTTTTTTCTTTTAAGATTCCACATATAAACAATATCGTATGATATTTGTCTTTCTCTGTCTAGCCAGACAGAGACTTACTTTACTTGGTATGAGAGTCTCTAGGTCTATCCATGTTGCTACAGGTGACATTATTTCATTCTTTCTTATGGCTGAGTAATATTCCACTATATATATATATATATATATGCCACATCTTCTTTATCCATTCATCTGTCGATGGACATTTAGGTTGCTTCCATGTCCTGGCTATTGTAAATAGTGCTGCAGTGAACATTGGGGTGCATGTGTCTTTTCGCATTATGGTTTTCTCTGGATATATGTCCAGGAGCGGGATTGCAGGATCATATGGTAGTTCTATTTTTAGTTTTTTAAGGAACCTCCACACTGTTGTCCATAGTGGCTGCACCAATTTACATTCCCACCAGCAGTGTAGGAGGGTTCCTTTGAAAGCCTGTTAGATTGTGGCTTCTTGAGCCCTACTACCAGCGATTCTGATTCAGATGTGGGACCAAGGAACCTGCATTGTGACAAATGCTCTAGGTGATTCTGATTCTGATGCAGTTGGTCCACCAACGGCACTTTGAGAAACCCTGCCTTGCCTCCTCCCCTTCTAGTTGCTGTCCCCTTCTGCATGTCCTGCCCTCCCTCCATTTCCCACTGCCAGACAGAATTCTTTCAGGATTCATATCAAGGGGAAAGCCAGGGGCCCCAAACTTTCTCAAAGTCCATCACACATGTCATCAGCACCCAATTTCCCAATTATTCCAACTCCAATTCTTCCATCCTTTGGAATCAGTCTCTAATACCCCCTGCTCTAGAATGTCCTCTAGAAGCAGGCAAAGTGAGAGATTAGGAATAGCTTTTCTTTAGGCAAATCACAATTATCTCTTTAGCCTTTTGGTCCTTCAGCTACAAAATGAATCGGTTGGACAAGATCAATGGTTCTCAGAATTGTTTGGGAGGCAGAGTACCTATGAGCCTTTGTGGAAAGCTATAGAATACAGAACTATTCAGTTAATTCCAGGAACAATTTTACTAAAAGAAAACTTGGCCATGCAATATAAAATCACAACCATGACCACATGAGTAGCAGATTGTCTTTCCCAAAGATGGCCACACACAACTACATATCCCTTCCCATATGTTCTTTTTATAATGTGTCTGACACTCCTTTCACTGAGAAGTGAGCTCTTTGTTACCTCCCCTTGAATCTGGGCAGGAATTTGTGGCAGCTCTGGCCCACAGAATACAGTGGAAATGATATTTGTGAGCTCCAAGTCTAGGTCATAAAAAGAATATACTTCTATCTGGCACTCCCACCTCCCAGTGTACTTGTACCTGTCCCAGCCTCCATACTGTGAGGAAGCTCAACTATAACATGAGGCACTCACTCTGCCATTAAGGTAGTGGTGCCACCCAGGTGTAATGGCTGGATTAAGGGAAGGAGAATTTTTGCTCTGCCAGCATTAGGACAATCTCTTATTATCTATATCTGTGCTGCTGAGCTTAGGAGTTTTCCAATTATATGCATTTAGGGGTTTTCTATGGTAGGCTTGGTCATCACAATAAGGAGTTTTTATTTTATTCTAAGTGCAATGGGAAACTGTTGGTGGATTTCAAGAAAAGGCATGACATTATTTATGTTTTAAAAAGATAATTCTGACAGGTTCATGAAGAATGGGTTGTGTAGACAAACATGGAATCTGGCAGGCCTGTAAGAGGTTATTTTAGGAAAAAAAATATGGCGGCGTGGACAAAGGTGACAACAGTAGTGATAAAGATAAATAGATGGATTTGGGATGTGCTTTGGAAGGAGAGATGACAGGATGTCCCAGTGGATTTGTCCTGGGAAGTGGTGAGAAAATCCGGGATCTCTTAGCTTTTCGTCTTGATTACCCAGTTGGAAAATAGAGTCATTTACTGAGATGGTTAAGAAAGAGGGGGGAATACCTTTGTGTTAGGGAGATGTAGAAATCAATAGTCGTCTTTGGAGATCCTATGAGTCATCCACACAGATATATCAAGTCCAAAGAAGGATACAAGTGTGGAGTTGAGGAGAGAGGTCAAGGCTAGAAACGTAAATAGAGGCATCATCAGCACGTTGATGCTATTTAAAACCATGGGGCTGGCTGACATCAGGGAGAGAAGGGTAGCTGGGAAAATCAAGTGGGTAAAGGCAAAGCCCTGGATAATCCCTGTTTGGAGAATTGGTAGACAAGATGGCGCTGGCAAAGGAGGCTGAGAAGGAGATGCCATTGACAGGAAAACCAGGAGGGGTCAGCATGTTTGCACGTGCTTAGAGCATGCGGATGGGAATAGAGGGGAAGAAAAGGCAGAAGAAAAAGGAAATAACCACAGAAGCAAAGTCCTTGAAAAGGTGAGGGAGGAGAGATCCAAGCACAAAGGAGAGTTGGTCTCTCATAGGAACAGGGAAAGCTTTGTGGCTGACCAGAGTGCGGACACACTGTGCATGCGCAGAGGCTGCAGACTGGTAGATGTGATGTGGGAAGATGAGAGAGTTTGGCTTGAGTCACTCGCTCTAAACCCACTTGGTTTGTTTATTTGATAATCCTTTGGGAAACCTGTTTGTAAAAGTCAGCTGTTCTGGGAGAGTCGGAAGTTCCATTTGGCATTGCTCAAGGCGTTTGTATTGCAGATGAGCTCAAAGCTAAGACGCACACTGAGCAAATGGTGAGGTAGATAATGCTTATCTTTAGAAACCCTCCCTCCCCCAACTCCTTCACCTCTTCACCCCTTTGTTCAGCGCTCTCAAAGGACGTTGATAACTCAGGTCAAAAAGAAAGCATCAGGACTTCCCTGGCGATCCAGTGGTTGAGACTCCGAGCTTCCGCTGCGGGGGGCATGGGTTTGATCCCTGGTCGGGGAACTAAGATCCTGAATGCCAAGGTGTGGTCAAAAAAAAAAAAAAAGCATCAGACAAACTTCTCTACACCAAGCTATAAGGGCTGAAGTGACACCCTTCCCAGGACTGTTTGACTTTATAAAGAGAGTTCTGGGAAAAGGGAAGACAGTTCCCAACCCAAATTCCCATGGGGAAGATTTGGGGGGAGTGGCTTTTCTCCCTCGAATCTCAGTGGGGACAACAATCATAAACAATTACAGGACTAAGAGAAAAATATCAACCAAACCACTGTTTACAAATCTGATGACTGCTCACAGATGTTTTCTATTTCATCTTTCAAGGTATTTAACTGTGACATACTGTGAACCATCATGATGGGGGGAGACAATAAGGGAAGGAGGAAGGAAGAGGGAGGGAGAAGAGAGGAGGGAAAGAAAGTATATTGTTTGGCATAGTTTGTGGCTCTGTTATAATACCTCTCTAACAATCTATTTGTATATTTAGCAGCAATTCTAGTTGGAGTATCCAAGCATTGGGCTTATAAGGTGATCTAGAGCAAAATGGACTTTTTATGAAAGTTGGTTTGATGACTACCATCAGTCACCACACTAATCTTTAATAATAAAATATAAAATTTCCGTTAAAGCATTTGTATGTCATATCAGATACAAAGGAAAGAAACAGAGCTTGGCTTTTGCATAATGAGGAGAAAAGCAGAATAATTCCAACAACAACAGTAGTGATAATGGCAGTAGTAGCAGCTATGATATTGGGCATCTACTGTGTGCCCAGCACAGTGTTAAGTAATTGATATTACCCCATTTAATTATTCTTGTTTCATCTTGTTGATATTTTAAAAGCCCATACTTTCATAAAATAAGTAGCTGTAACGTTTGCAGACTTGGAAAGGTCAGGAATAAGGTGGCTCTCGAGACCTACAAAGGTAAAGGGAGGGACAGTGATCTTTAACAGTAGGATTTTGTCAAATTCAAAGAACACGTGTTCTCTGTGTTGATTTCTGCCTCAACTGTCCCTTCTCCACTCAAGTCAGAGGAAACGACACTTAGCATTTGCGTTCGCCTTTCCGCCTCAGGTCTAGATATTTCCCAGACTCTCCACGGGTGGTGAATGTTGTGGAATGAAAATAGCTTAAGGTCAACCTATCCTACTGCAGAAAGTTATCACTCAGCATAAAGCCACGCCTGGCCCCCTCACCATTAGCCAACAGGTGACACTGAGGTTTATGCTATTTTGCATGGGGTGGCTCTCTGGTGGACAGAAGTCGGCAGCAGGTGTCACACCAAGCCTGCATTTGCATCTCATCTCTGCTATTTATTAGCTGTGTTACCTTGGGCAATTTCCTTAGCCTCTCTGATGCTCAATTTCCTCATTAGTAACGTAAGGAAATCCTGCTTTCTTGTTAGGATCAAATCAGAGAGTGTATATGAGCATACAGAATTTGTAAATGGAAAAGGAACACTGAAGGAAGTGGGGCAACAAAGAAAAGGAAGGAAGGCGGGGAGAGAGAGAAGAAGAAGAAGGAGAAGGAGAAGAGGAAGAAGGAGGAGGAGGAGGAAGAGAGAGAAAGAAAGTGCTTTGAAGACTGTAAATTGTTTTGCACATATAGGAAATATTTGTTTACTGGCTAAAATGCTGAATCAATTTCAACGAAAAGAATCATAATGAATAGCTAATAGTTTTCTCTTTCTCTCCTTCATCCGCAATAGTTTCCAATATCTGCCCCACCAAAACGTTTGTAACGAGGTAAAATCATGGGTTACAACATCACCGTCTTGGGGCAATGCTAATGAGGGGAAAAAGAAAACAGTATGGAGGTTTGGGATAATTCAAAAGCTGAACAATCAGCCCCTGAATAATTGAGAGCTGCCGGCTTCTGCAGCACTGCTTCATGCTAGGAAGAGAGCTGGACACACAGCGAGGCATTGTGTACCCACACCCCCCTCGCCTGGCCCCAAACACAGGGATGAGGATTTGACCTTGACGCAAACTCCACCAAGTCCAGCACAGTCTGATCTGCCTTTGGTGCAGCAAGCTCTGTGTGTGTTCATTGTGTATACATCACACATGTTTAAAATACAAGTCTGCCGTGGTTTCTAATGACGGCAGGGAAAGTCAGGCTACCTGTCTGCATACATCACTTACCTGAAGCAGAATTAAGAAAATATTTCCACTTGATTTCCTGAAAAAGTGTCAATGGAATGATTTTTAGGCCATGAATTTAGTAACAGGCAATAGTATAATTATTAAGTGAAATCTATAATATGTATTACATATATATCATGAATCTAATTATAAATTAAATATATATAATACATCTAATTATAAATTAATATAGATTTAGAAAATAAATGAATATATAATTAAGTGAAATCTATTTAGATTTTACTGGAGTTGGTTTTGCTATCTTGACTTCTGCATAAAAATGGGTATTTAAACTCCCACAAGAATCAGTAAAATATAAAATCCCTCCAATTCTTGTATTCTTCTGGACACTACTGCAATGGAATAAATAATCCTATCAGTCAATGCTTGTGCTATGAAGGCTGTGATTTCTTTAACTCTGCAGCAGAAACCACGAGTCAGCGGGCTCATTAGTACAGGGCAGATGCCAGTACCGTTTCAGAAGCGTGTGGGCACGGAGAAATTAATGCTTTCTGAGAATAAATGGGGTCAGCAGCCACTGCTACATTTCCAAATCTTTGGCCTTTCTCCTTAGTCTGGGAATGGAATGAGGTGTTTTTCCCAGAGGTCATTCTGTCACCTCCTTCATCCCAAGGAGGTGAGAACTCAGCCCTGGGCTGGAGGTGAAGCCGGGAGCAGGCACTGGCGTGGTCCCAGATACCGGCGTGAGGCTGGACTCTTGATTTCCAGGAAGCCCAGCTCACGTTGTGTAGGGCTCCATCACTGCCTTACTCCCCGGTAATTCTCTTCTCTGCTGATTTGTCAGGTTACGGGAGAGGCAACAACTTTGGAAACAATAAAAACAAACACTTGGATTGATGTGCCACAGACTGCCTTCTGTCATGTGTAGGAACAGGGATAACTGCTGGGGGCCAAGAAGGGATAGGATATGGGGTCTATTTGAAATGGAGCAAGTGTGTTTGCTGTGGAAAGAAGTCCCCGTGGTTCTGGTGCTGGCTAAATGGGGGCTGAAATCCTAAAGCCCGGGGCAGACACCCCTGCTTAAGGACTTGACCCTGCTCCATCCACAAATATTTCTGTGATCAGAATCATGCTCTGTCCATGAATTAGCCTATAGAGAATTTCTAAACATTCAGACTATAAAAGAGTCAATGACCAAAACACACACGTTCTTTCATTGTGAGAATGAGAAGGGAGGCCTTCAGATTTAGTCTTCAAAACAGCTCAGCGCCAGTTCACTCTGTTGTGACCCTCATGTGTTATTTCTTTGAAACCATCGGGTCTTGCCAAATGCAGGGCAGGACAGCAGCATCAGAGGGAGACCTTGGCAGCACGAGGGGGACCAAGGACAATCTTGAATAAGTATCGATCAAAAGGCTGGACCTTCATCCTAGGGCTCAGATTCTTCAAAAATGGCTCCTTGGTATCTAAATTACCAAATTTGGATAAATTCTTTTTAAAAAACAGTTCATTCATATGAAATCATTTTCCTTAACATCAAAGTATCTAGAAAAGAGGCTTGTTGTTTATAGAAGTATGTTTCCTCCCCTGAACTGCACAGTAAGCACCACTTTAGGACTTTCTTCCACTGTCTTGCTTGAATCATGAAGTCGCTTGTGGCAGAGACTATGTGATCTCTCACCAAACCATTTCCATTTTCTTCCCAGGCACGTGGCTGGGGTGCGTGTCCCAGCCTCCCCTGCAGTCAGGTGCAACCATGAGACTGAGTTCCACGCAACGTGGGCAAAAGTGATGTTTGCTTCCACTGCCACCCCCAAGCCTGGTCCGTAAAACCTCCTTTGCAATCTTCCGGGCTCCCTCTTTTACTGATCACTGGCTGGAAGCAGAGGAGCCAGGAGAAGATGGGGGGTTTAACCTGGGGTCCTCAGACTCCCAAAGAGGTCTGTGGACAGAATTCAGGAGACATGAGAAGCTGAAAGGGGAATTAATATGCATCTTTATTTTCTCCAGCTAACAGACATTTAATAGTTTCTTCAATTATGAATGAAAGCAACAAACCACAGTAAAATTAATAGCATCTGTAACTTTGTCACTAATAGAAATGACAGATATTTTCATATCACATTACAGTGGTTGATGAGATCCCAAAATGCTGTGTGATCATCACCACTGTGACGTTATGGTAGTTCTTATTATAACAAGTGCCTATATCACCGTTTCTTTAATATTTTGATAACAGTATTTCAGTATTTTTGATGTTGCTATCTGAAGTCATTCACTGTATGCATTTAAAAATAATATTTAAAAATTATTATTCTGGGGTTGGTCCTTAAGCTTCACCAGACTGCCAAGTGGGTGGGTCCATGACACAAAAAAATTTGAGTTCCTGCCTTGCGGGTGGTGGGCCCATGAGATAGAAGGATCCTGGAGTCCTGAATGACTGCTTGGAGCAGACCCCTCCCCTTCTTCTACTCCCTCGCTCATTCTCCCATCAATTCACATTAACCTGTGATGTGAGAGGGAAATAAACAATTGTTTCAACAGTTAGTCTACTACCGATTTGCTTCCACAGGAAGGTAAGTAGGGAGGAAGTTAACATTCGTGCTGATGTTAACATTCTGACACTCAGGTTGGCAAGTCTCACTGGCAGGCATCCCGCTGCTGGACCTTCTCCTTTGTGATGCTCAGCGAGGGCTCCTTGGGATTCAGCAGAATGAGAGCACCTCGTTCCCCAACATTCTCAGACTGCGTTCTCCCTCGGCTGTATCCAAGTTCAGCTTGGGAAGGGACATAATGCAGCTGGTGTGGTTGCTCATAAAAGTGGCATGAAGTAGCAACTGCCTGTGTACACCACAGTTGTGTAAAAACGCTCAGCTGACCAGCTCTTTAACCAGGAGACTTAAAGCAGTGAGCCATGGAGAACTCCATAGCACTCTGTCTTTTTCCTTTCAAAATTAATATTTCTTTCACTGGGGAAGCCATTACTTCCTAAAAATATATACATTTATTTATTATTTTTCTTTATAAATTTATTTATTTTATTTATTTTCGGCTGCATTGGGTCTTTGGGCAAGCAGGGGCTACTCTTCTTTGAGGTGCCTGCGGGCTTCTCATTGATGTGGCCTCTCTTGTTGCAGAGCACTGGCTCTAGAGAACAGGCTCAGTAGTTGTGGCATGTGCGCTTAGTTGCTCCGCAGCATGTGGGATCTTCCCGGACCAGGGCTTGAACCCGTGTCCCCTGCATTGGCTGGCGGATTCTTAACCACTGCACCACAAGGGAAGCCATATATTTATTTTTTAAGTTGGTTTTAAAGCAAAAAAATTCTGATGTGTTCATCAAATTTGGTAATTAAATGAGTGAAGAGATTGTGATTACCAGTGGCCAAGCATATGCTTCTTGTTATAAGTTTAGCTGAAAATCACTTTTTCTTTCCCTTTCTTTTCCTGATTTAACAGAATATTTTCCCACAGTTCTATTTTAATGGGCTCCTAATGATGTTCTATGTATTTGCTTGTACGTTATTGGAGGGCAGTGGGTTTATAAGCTTAATGAAGTTGATGATTATAGAAGTTCAAACCAAAATCACACCTGTAACATATGCAGTTCTTTTTTAACCTCAATATACTTGTCAGTAGCTAATGCATCAATATTGTTTGACTTTTAGCCTTTTACATAGGCATATGGGCAAACAAAATACTGTAACTACATTCCTAGGTTCCCAACAGTTAAGCTTCAAGGAAGCATATGACACACTTAAAATTAGTTTTATAATTTAATTTATTGTTTGAATAGATAATGTAATGCAGACAATATCCAAACAACGTAAAAGATCATCTAGTGAAAAAGCAAGTCCTTCTCTTTCCCTTGCCTTCTAGAAACCCAATTTCTCTGAAAACTACCACTATTACCCATTTCTTATATATCTTTTCAAAGGTATTCTATGTCTATTTAAATAAACATGTATATATTTATTTTCCCACACAAATATGATATTATACTTAAATGCTTTTTTGGAACCTTTCTTTTTTAACCTAACAATATCATCCAGAAGATCTTTCCATATCAACATATAAAGGACTTTTTCCCTTTCTGTATAGTATTCCATCCATTTTAGGGATGTGCCATGTTCTGTTTAACCAGTGCCTATTAATGGACATTTATGTGGTTTCCAATCTTTTGCTCTTATAATATTGCAATGGATATATTTGCCCAGGAATGTCACTTTGCACATATGAGAGTGCCTGTCTGTTAACCAAATACCAAGGAGCAGAAGATATGAGCATTTTTATTCTGAGAGATACATAAAAGACTATGATCATACAATCATGTCTTTATAATGACCAATGTTGGACTCTTCCACTTGGGAGGAATTCTTATGATGCAAGGAGCCAGCAATTCGCTTGGCCTCTCTGGACCTTGCTGAAGGGCTAAGTAGGTACAAGAGCCTAGACCTAACAATGGTCAACCAGAAATGAATTTGCAGGACGCAGAGACATCTGGGAGCTTGGGGTGGGGCAGCTAAGACAGGGGTGAGCGGAATGGGCTAATGACATATAGAATTAAGACCACCTGGCTGAAGATGCCAGGAAATGCACAGGTTAGGGAAGGGCAGCTACCTGGAAAAGATCATTGTGCAGTTGTAGTGAAGGGGAGAGACAGAGAGAGACAGAGACAGAGACTGAACACGGAGCCTGGAGTTACAAGACCCAGCTTTGAACTCCAGCTCCACCACTTACGAGAGCTGTGTGAATCTGGGACCAATTATCAAGGCAAGGTTGTTGTGGGTGATACAGAAAGAGTGCATGTGAAAATGCTTGGTTAACAGTTTGAACTTTTTTTCTATTTACTTCATTATTTATTATTTTTTTATTGAAGTAGAGTGGATTTACAATGTTGCATTAGTTTCAGGTGTACAGCACAGTGACTCAGTTATATATATATATATATATATATATATATATATATATATGTATATGTATATGTATATATGTATTCTTTTTCAGATTCTTTTCCCTTATAGGTTATTATAAAATATTGAGCAGAGTTCCCTGTGCTATATAGTCAGTTATCTATTTGATATATAGTTGTGTGTATCTGTGAGTCCCAAACTCCTCATTTATCCCTCTCCCCCAACCCTGCACTTTCCCTTCTGGTAACCATAAGTTTGTTTTCTATGTTTGTGAGTCTCTCTGTTTTGTAAATAAGTTCATTTGTATCCTTTTTTTTAGATTCCACATATAAGCAATATCATATGATATTTGTCTTTCTCTGTCTGGCTTACTTCACTTAGTATGATCATCTCTAGGTCCATCCATGTTGCTGCAAATGGCATTATTTCTTTCTTTCTCATAGCTGAGTAATATTCCATTGCATTATATATATATATATATTTATACACACACACACCACATCTTCTTTATCCATTCATCTGTTGATGGACCTTTAGGTTGCTTCCGTGTCTTGGCTATCGTAAATAGTGCTGCTATGAACATTGGGGTGAACTTAACAAAGGTTAGTGGAATCTGAATGAATTTACGTTTCAACATGTCTAGGCACAAAGGACTACTAACTTCAGAAAGTTCATCGGGACATCAACTCCATAAGAACTGGAGCTGTGTCTGGCTTGTTCGCTGCTGTGTCTGCTGAGCCCAGAATTGTGGCCGGTGCTGAACAGGTGCCCGATGAACATTCACTGAAGGAGGGAAGTTCAGGCCATCTCTACTCCACTGAGAAAGGAAATGAACCAAAGAGAGAAGGAAATTAACCAGAGAGCCTGGTTAAGGCTGGAGATAGAGTTTTGAGAGTTACACACTCATAATTATTAGTCCTAATCATTCTTTATAAGGAAAACCTAGCAATGCAGATATTTTATGAAAATTTGTCGATTGCATAAATGAATGGATGAATGAATGAATGAACTTCAGAAAGTATTTCACGAAGTCGATGAGTTCCCCCAACCCGAGAGGAAGAAAAAGATTATTTTTATTTGAAATATTTATGTTACAGTGACTTGAACAGTTGACAAAGTTATTCTATATTTTACTTTTTTGTATGTTTAACTATTTTTTGACCTATGTTTTGCTTGGGATAAATTAACACATATGTTGTTGGCCACATATTTCTAAAGTCTGTTTTACGTCTTAATGTAGTTTATGTCTCCATATGGAAATACACAGATAAGGAGGAAATTCCTCAAACTTTCTCAATGATTAGGGTTTTTGAAATTAAATGAGGAAATTGAGGTAAATGATCTCAAATGCCCCCCTTTGGCCTAAAATTATAGAATTTTGAGAATAAAAGCACAAGGGGAGAGCAGAGGTTAAAAAAAAAAAGCCCGGGATTCCTGTGGGATAGGAATCACATTATACTTGGAGGATGATAATAAACACCTCACATTTATAGGGTGTTGACAAAGGGCCAGGCCTACATGGCTTGTTTCACTTGATCCTTCCAACCCCTATAAAACGGGTGTGGGAAATTTTGCGTGGTGTCCAGCAACTGGAAAGGAGGAGATCATTCTAAAGCAGCAAAGTTGCCAAAAATAACACGCTTTGTAAAAGTAATTGCTGCCCCAAGTCAAAGAACTGTTCCCCCCACCCTTCCCCCAGCTGAAAGGGCTATTAAATCTGGGGGTGGTCTCTCCAGCTACAAAGACACACAGAGATAATGTCACCTTTGACTCTGAGGGACAGGGTTCTGTGTGGTTACGGCTTCATGGAACAGGGCTTCTTTGCTTGCTGTATCCCTTTCTCTAGAATCAGTTCTTCCCTTAATTGGTGATACTTTCTCCTTTCTAGTTTCTACTTCTGTTGTGAACTGACCTAAGCCAATGTAGCAGCATAGCGTTCTCAGGTTCTTTTTATTTACAGTGGGTGTATATCAATGATCAGAAGTAGGTGAGGACTGCAGATCTCTGAGCCCGTCATCACACTACAGGTAATAAAAGCAAGGCTCAGACAAATTCTGCTCCCACACAATTAGTTATTATTTATAAAATGTATTTATTGACAAGCAGGCATCAAAGCATGTAACTTAATGACTTCTAGTTCTTGCCCTTTTGTATGCTCCCATTACTTCCTGTTTGAATGGCACATTTGGGGCAAATGCCGCAACATCCTAGAGTTGCAGTTCAGTTAACCTTGTCGTTATCAGGCAACCAGAATCCTCCAAGCCAGCAGTGGACTTGGGACTATTCTGGAATTCAGCCTTAGGAACCATTTTATTGTGTGAAGAGATTTATATTCTTAAACCCTGTCCATTCAAGGACAGGCAGTGTTTCTGTTTATTCTAGCCTAGTAGCTGGCAAACTTGGTGCAAAGGCCAAATCTGGTCTGTGCCTATTTTGTAAATAAAGTTGTACTGGAACACAACCATGCCAATGCATTTAGTATTGTTTATGGCTGCTTTTGGGCTATAACGGCAGAGTTGAGTGATTGTGACAAAGATGGTTTGCCCGCAAAGCCAGAAATAATTTACCATCTGACCCGTTTCAGAAAAAAAAAGTTTTCTGACCCCTGCATTAGCCAATCCACATATACTAAGCACGACTGTTTTCAGCAATGAAAACCCATTGCTAATATCCATTTTGCTAATTAGCAAAACCTCTGGTGTAGATCAGAGATAAATAGAGCTGAAGTGCTTACAGCAGCTGCTTCTGGAGTGTGGCCTTCTTATTAAATATTAGATGACACCCCCAAAGTATGCAAGTTCTACTAGGGTCATAGTAGACTCAGAGTATTTATTAAAACTAACACACGTTTATAGAACATCGTCAATTTTGAAATTTTAAAAGTAAGTTGCAGTCATCATAAGACTTTCTTTTATTGCTTCTCAAAGCTCATTTTTGTTAATGATTATGATTAAATTTTCAGGTACTCTCATATCAATATTAAGCTCAGAGTTTGAAAATTATGTTATCCAATTGGATCTCAATGCAATAGCTAAGATAGAGCAGTTTATTATCATCCCATTTTACAGAATGCAAAACCTAAGGTCCGAAAGTATATCTACTTTTCTCACAGTTGCAGAACTGATGAGTGAGGCTTGAACCTGAAGCTTTTCATTTTCCATATCTTATCGTCTCTTCTCTACACCATGATAATTTTCCAATAGCAACAATCAATTGATCTTTTTTTTTTCTTGGAGCAAACTGCAGCTAACTTCAGCCAATAGAAATATATTCTGTCTTCAGAAGAAAAAGAAAAACATTCTCAGAAACTTCTTGATTATTTTGCAAACAGACTTTGCCTCCTTTCTCCACATTGTTTATTCTTAAAGTTGTAGAGCCACCATTGGGTTGCAGGATTGGTTACTAGAGGTGGGGAGAAATTTCCCAGAGGAATCAAAGGAATGAGGGTAAATGCTTGAAAATGGATCTGTTTCAGCAACCACATAAAATGAGACCCTACAGAGTCAAAGAAGTCTTTGAAGGACCACCCGGACTTAGAAGTCTGTAACTGTAGCACAGCATAACAAGGCTCCAGGGCTAGTCATAGACTCAGACATGTTAGAAAAGGAAGAAGCTCATTATTAGGTCGACGAGTTCACTCCACCTCGCTGTACAATGCTGGGTTGTTCTCCCAGCTGTGTTGGGCTGCATGCGAAATTCATTTATTATTGATTAGCGGGGGGTTATGAGAACTGGTGTGGCATCTCCTCAGCCTTTTCTCAGCCACTCTTCCCCATGACTGTGACCTGCAATTCCCCATAATCTATTCCTTCCCACCCTATGGCATCATCTTGGTTGGATTTAAGCCCATAATTGGTGCTGGTACCTTTTGCTTCTTCTACCTGCAGGTTCTGAGTTGGAGACGGGAGAGTCTTTCCTCCAAGACCGTCCCTTCATCTACATGGGCTCTAATAGGCCTCCATCATTACCATAACTGGTGGATAAGAAAAAAGGGCAGGTATTATAGTCAGGAATAAGAATGTTAAGCTATGAGCCCAAGGAGGAAGCTAGAGGGCATCTTTCCAGACCCTAGTGTGATTGTCTGCAGGTGACTTGGATGACAAGTCATAACCATATGGATTCTAACAGCCATTGAGAACCCGCATTGGAGACTTTTAAAAACAACTTTAAAGCAACAAGTCAGTAGTGTAAAGAGACAAAAATGAGTTCAGGTGTAAGTCTACCAGTAGATAGTAAAAAAGCAGTAATGTTAGGAGAAGTCCCTGTGTGTGTGTGTGTGTGTGTGTGTGTGTGTGTGTGTGTGTTGAGAAGACTCTAGTCTCTTAAAGATAGCTTCTCATTTCTGAACTTTTGAGAATCTTCTTTGTGATTCTTCTAGTTGACTTTTTGATGATGTGTGGAAATAGCAGTGCCAATGTTGGAGCAAGAGAAGACTTTCAAATGTTTGAGTTTGAGATTAAATATTTATGATCCAGCCTAAAAAGAAGAGTGGAGGGGGAGGACAATGAAATCTTGAATACTGATTTTGGGGGAGAAGACTGATTCCTCTTTTAACGATAATTTACTTGCCACATAATACTAACTTCAGGACTATGTAGTGAATCATTCAGGATGGGTTAGGTTGTCCTGCAGAAACAAACAACCTCAAAATCTCAGTGGCTTAAAACAACCAAGGTCTATTTTTCATCCATGGAACGTACCCATTATGAGTGTTGACTTCACTCTGGAACACAGGATTACAGGATGGCTGCTCTAAGGAACAGGTCTGATCATTGTGACAGAGAATAAGACCTTTGGAAGGACTTGAATCAGCAATTAAATGCTCCAGCCCAGAGTAACGTTTGCTCACAACTCATTGGCCAGCAGTGGTCATGTGCTCCATTCAATCACAAGGGCCCAGGAAGTATAATCCTACCAAGTACCTGAAAGGCAGCTGAGAATATTTGTAAAATAGTACTAATGACTTCCACATGTCATTAAGATTGACAGGGCAAATTTTGACCTGTAGTATGTTCAAAATCACACACGTCAAATGCTTCTGGTAAGGCTGACTTTTAAAAAGCAGACACAGTATCTAGAGGATCTACCCGACGGTTCTCTGCACTTGGAGAGTAAACATGGGGATCTCCTGGAAAGTTTGCAAAACACTGATGCCTGGGTCCCACTCCAGGGATTCTAAGTTAACTAGTTTGAGGTGCAGCTTGAGCACCAGGATTTTTTAAAGCTCCCTGAAGTGATGCTAAGGTACACCCAGAGTAGAAAGTCAGTGATCTCTTCTAAGCATCAGGGCTTTACCGTGATTCTCAACTCCAATACTATCTGTCCATCTGTGTGGTCTTAAGTCAGTTAACCACTCTGGGTCTCTGTTTTATTATCTGTGGAATTAGGGGTGGAATACAATGACTTCTACAGATACTTCCAGCCTTAAAAATCTCTCCTAGACTACTGATACCTACTTATGAGGAGTTTCAGAGCTCAAGTTCATGTGTAGGTGCAGCCAAATTACTCTGTACGTTCATCTGGTTAAAGCTCCACTATCTTCGATAATGGAATAAAGGCAATAATTGGCAGGAGTCTTTACCAGGTAAGTAGCTGCGTTTTTCCAGCAAACCAGGAAGCCTGGCCAGACTTGGGGATAAAGTCATGTTATAAGAAAAGATATGGAGTTAACTTGATCTCTTGGTTATTTGTGGACTGAGGGTGAACTTCCTGCTCTAAGATGAAAAAATTGTATGACCTAAGGCTATTCAGATAAAAATAAATTTTAAGAAGCCACTTCCTTCAATTCTTCTTGCTGAAAATGAAAACGTTAAAGGTTTCACAATTTCTTCACCGTGTAATCCTATCTCAGTGCTGTCAGTGTCTTAATAGTGTATTGATTGGCTCGCACTCCTGCTATCTTTAGAGAAGCATTATAACTCTGTTGGGCCAAACATAAAAAACTACTTTTAAAGACCCTTTTAAGAGTTTTTTGATTTTTCAAAAGCTTCTTAGGGGTGTATTGAGCTTCCCTGGCAGCTGGAATTAACTCTACAATGCTCTTTCTCTATTTCTGACACAATGAATTCATCTGAAGCCGGCAGGTTATCAATGACTCACAGGCGGGAGAAGATAAGGGGGTCCTGGAGATAAATTAATGTGGTAATTAGTTACACGAACACCTGTATTTTTAGGCTCTAAGTGCTACCGTTGCATTGGAAACTCGTGATAATTATCAACAGCCGTCTTAAATATGTGAAGTTGAGTAGTATTAAGGGGTAGAAAGTGAGGAGAGAAGATAGATTGTAAAAATGAAAACTGAGTGTAAAATAGCATTAAACTATTTTTCAATTATCAAAATGCCTGAGAGCTGAAAAAAGACAAAATCTTCATTTATAGCTCTACTATATTTATTCAATGTCTGCATCTCTCTTCTTCAGTTATTAGAAAAAAGCATCAGAATAATTTTTATTGAATGCTTGGAAAAATATTTGATGATAATACACCAAAATGTTATCGCTGTGGGGGATGGTATTATGGGTGAGTCTTTTTTCTTCTTTTGGGAATCTCTGTGTTTTCACTACTTTTCTCTGTTAAGCAAAAAATTTTTTACCTTCACTCCTTCACTGTGTTTTGGGGAAAATTACTTAACCATCTTGAGCCTCGTTCTGTACCTCAAAATGAAGATAATAATAGTATCTACCTCAAAGAGTTGCGGTATTAGATTAAATCGCGTGAAATAGCTGATACTTGATCATCTTTTGACCTATGAACTTGGCAACTTGACATGGTTCAATGTAGTAGTAAACATTTAGCATTGTGCCGACAAATACTAAGCACTCAGGTAATATTCACTGTGAAAGAATGTTAAGGAAATACAGGGAGAACAAATTTAAAAATAGATAGGACATAATATGCAATTTAAAACATTACGTTTATGGAGGTATCATTTGCATATAGTATACAGTTCTAGAAAAGCTGACAAACGCATACAATTGGGTAACCACAGTCAAGATACAGAGCAATTCCATCATCCGCCCCAAAATGCATCGTGCCTCTGGTAGCCAGCCCCTCCCCCCTCCCCAGCCCCTGGCAACTGCTGGTGGTTTTCTGTCCCTATAGTTCTGCCTTTAATATGAATTTCCCCCCTGACTTGAATTAAGTAAATGTATTCATTTGCCTCCTTCCTACGCGGACAAACACTTTCAGAGGCAGAAGGGAAGTGCCGTCACTCTGGCCAGCCGCCAATGAAGTTCCTTGAGAGAAGCCACTTTTAATTTGCTCTGAAGGGTGGAGGATGCTGGGGTTCAGGGTGTGAAGGGGGCAGGGACAGGCATTTGCTGAGGCTCGACTTCCAGGAGTAGAGGTTCGTTCCTCGTGAAAGGAGGCGAGAACGTGCTCAGGCAGCCCGTTTGGGCTACTTTTCCTGGGACCCAGTGTGGTTTTGGATTCTGATTTTTCTGTTGATTGTAACATGTACACAGCTTGTCGGAGGTCTCAGGACCTAGGGGTCATTTTAAATTCCGTATCTCCAAATAGCGTTTAGCAAAGAGCCCTCTTCAGTCCGGTTCTCCTTTTAGAAAAGTGCCCAACCTGTGGGTGTAGGCGAAGCTCTCCTTTCTTGGATGCTGGGGCACTTTCATCAGGGTCAAGCTCATTGTCATGCTCTTGGAGGTATTTTTTCTTGCCCTCTTAGCATCCCTTCATGATATCACTTGGCTGCATATTATTGGCCATGGCATCCAGTTGATGATCTTTATCATCTTGAAAATAGAATGTCACTCCCCTGTGACAAGCCTGCAGTGCTCCCTTGGGCTCACAGGATGAAACCTGGCTTCCTTTGCCTGGCAAATAAACCCTTCACCATCTGACCCCACCCGGATTTAAACAGCACCATTAATCAGTTTGATTTTGGGGGTCATGTAGAGCCCAGTACCCACCACATAGAGAACCTGGAACTTTTGCAAGCATAGGTCACTTATTAGCTAGAAAACAAATTACAATAAAATTTTTTTGGTATCACAGACAGAGGCTGCTTCCCATAGTGGAAAAGTGCACCGACTTGGGAGCCCACCTGCTTTTCTTTGGACTCTGACCATTCCTCCTACTAGTCCTATGAGCTTGGGACAGTTACTTAACCCTCCATGCCTTTGTTTCCTCATCTGTGAAACTCAAAGGCTTGTGGTGAGGAAAATGGGAGTCCCTTAATGATGTCACACTCTCCCAGGATTCTCTACCTTTGCACTTGCCATTTCTGCCTTGGAACATGCCTTCTCCGCCTCTTTGAACACACAGGGAATCCATCTGGCAGCTTTATTGTACGGAAGTTGCTGGGATTGCTGTCTTCCCACCGATCTGTACCCTCCCTGAAGGAGGAATAGCACCTAGAACTTAATGAGTCTTTACTGAGTACTCAGTATTTACCGAGTGCTTATTATAGGCAAGGCATTATTTACCTTTTACATATATTAATTCGTTTATCTCCATAAAAACTCCAAGAGCTGAGTACTATCGTTTTGCCCACTTTACAGATAAGGAAACTGAGGCTATGTAATTTGTCTAACTTCACCCAGCTAGGGAGAGGTTAAGATGGATTTCAAAGAGTCTACATTTGTAATCATTGGGCTGTATCGAGAGTAGGATCAACTAACTAAATAAAAACTACAGTCCAGGGCTTCTCAAATAATTGTGTCCATGAGTCACCTGGGGACTCTGTGAAAATGCAGATTCTGATCAATAGGTCTGAAGCGGCACCGAGATTCTGACTTTCCAACAGGCTCCTATCCCGTGGACTACACTGTGAGAATCAAGGCCCTAGACGTGTGGTTCAAAGCTTTGTTTGTTGGTTTTTTTGGTCTCAGGACACTTTTACACTATTAAATATTACTGAGGACACCAAAGAGCTTTTGTTTACATGGGCTATATCTGTCGATATTTACTGTAATAAAAATTAAAAATGAGAAATTGAAAAAGTATTTTTAAAGTATTTAAGGAAACCCATTACATGTTCATAAAAATAACGCGTTTTAATGAGAAATAACTATATTTTTCAAAATAAAAGATTAGTGAGAAGAATGGCCTTGTTGCACATTGCTGCAGATCTTTTTAACGTCCAGTTTAATAGAAAAGGGCTGCATGCTCACACCTGCTTATGCAATCTATTATCATATGACGTGACATGCAGCCTCTGAAAAACCCCATTGTGTTCTCAGGAGAGAATGCAAATCAAAAAAAGCAAATGGCATCTTAATATTACAGGAATAGTTTTAACCTTACAGACCCCATGAGAAGGTCTCAGAGACCCCACCCAAGGGTCCCCAGACACTACCTTAAAAAAAACCACTGCTCTAGACCACTCTTAAGAATCCGAGAAAACTCTGAAAGTCATTATGTTCATTATGGAGTTGGACTGTTGACATTTCGTAAAATTTCTGACTTCTAAAATTCTGTGAGGATACTCTTTCTGAATCTAGATTTTGTATCTATTCCAGTTGCAGTTTTCATCCTCATCTGCATCCTCTGATGGTGCCTGGTCATAGTCTCAACACAGAGAAGACTCTCTTCAGAAAACCATCAGCCAAAAAGGTAGTACTCTCTCTCTTTTTAAAAAAATTTTATTTATTTGGCTGTGTTGGGTGTTCATTGCTGCATGTGGACTTTCTCTAGTTGCGGTGACCTGGGGCTACTCTTCATTGCGGGGTGCAGGCTTCTCATTGCGGTGGCTTCTCTTGTTGCGGAGCATGGGCTCTAGGTGCGTGGGCTTCAGTAGTTGTGGCACGCGGGCTCAGTAGTTGTGGCTCGTGGGCTCTAGAGGTCAGGCTCAGTAGCTATGGTGTACTGGCTTAGCTGCTCTGCGGCATGTGGGATCTTCCCGGACCAGGGCTCGAACCCACGTCCCCTGCATTGGCAGGCAGATTCTTAACCAGTGCGCCATCAGGGAAGTCCCGGTAGTACTCTCTCTAGATAGAATATTGATGAAGAAGAAGGTCAAGTGGAAAAACATATTTTATTGAATTCCTTAAAGATTTTTAAAAATCACTTTAGAATAGATCATCCTAAACTAATGTATTAAATGACTTAAAGCTAGTAGGATTTTATGCTATATACATTTACTACATTTATCTTTAGTTTTTTTGTTCACACATGGTTTCACAATTTTTAAAATAAAAGAGGTAAACTGAAATCATTTGATATGCTTAAATATCGTATACCCACTTCTTGTCCCTAATTTTTAATACCTTACTCTTATGCCTGGATTTCCAAGTTTATACCAGGTGTTCTCAGGAGAACATTTGAGTAGGTTCCTGGGCTCTTTGATTTGCACTCCCCTTTGAGCTCTGAAATGTTTCCTTAGCACATTTGCTTCTCCGCTGGGTCTGTATCAACTGACTCCTCTAACTGTATGTCGAAGGAGTTATGCCCATTGGTAAATCTGTTCATCATATGTTAGGGCAAGGAAAATAGGACCCTGTGAGTTCAAGCCTTCAGGCTGTCTCTGGAAGAATATCTCCTCAAGCCTTGATGCTCTCAATTCAGAGAATCATAGGATGAGGAGGGATCTTCAAGGTCATCTAGACCCTTGCTACTCAAGGGTCAAGGCACAGGCACCACCTGGGAACTTGTTAGAAATGCAGAGTCTCAGGAGCCACTCAGACCTACTGAATCAGAATCTTCATTGTAACAAGATCCCAAGATATGAAGTGTGCATGTGAGTGTTTAAGAAGTGCGACTCCAGACCAGCCCCCCACCCAGTGGAGAAATCCTATCTGCAGCGTCTTCCCCTGGGGCTGCCCCTCAGTGCTCATAAGTCTTTACCTTCAGGCTTTGGGATACAGATCAGTGATTCTAGATCAATGATTCCCAAGTTTGATTGCACATTAAAATCACTTGGGGATCTTTTAAAAATTCCTATGTTGAGGCCTCATCTCTGACTAATAAAATCTGAACCTCTGGCATTGGAATTTTATGAAGTTCCCACAACACTCTAAATGTGTAACCACGTATGGACCATTGATCAAGCGCTATCCGTTTGCATCTTAAGCCATTTACTTCATTCCTTGCTTTAATTTTCTGTGAAAATGCACATATCCCCTCATTTTGCCTGGAAATAGTTTTTTTTTTTAATCAGCATAAATAATTTATTGCCAACATTTTCATACCATACACTTGTAGGCTTGACAATTCACACAGCAGTATTCTAGGATGGAGGAACCAGGAGTTAGGGAATGAGAAGAAAGTATATGATGGGATGTTAGGTTGCTGAGGGGCAGACTTCATGCCTAGTTCTTGGTCATGACCAGTTCTTGGCCAGCTAAGCTGCCTTGGGCAGGAAGGGGCTAGGTCAGGCCAAGAAGGGGAAGTTCTCCTTTGGCCAGCGCACTTCAGTTTTCCAGCCTTTCCTCTTGCTTCTGCATTTGTGGTTCTCTGGGGTGAGGGAGGTGTCAGGAAGCAAGAACCTCTACAGCTGTTGGGTAAGTGGGCTCCATCAGCTGAACATGGGGGGCCCAGTCTAGTCCTTGGCCTGATGCGTCTAAGAGAAATTTTGCTAATGTCATAGTCTTGCTGGCCTCAAACGTGGCCGGATGTTTATCTCCACTCAATAATCCTCTTGAGTAATAAGCACTTTTGTTTGTGACATGACTGTTTAAGAAACTGAAAGCTGCATTTTTTTTCAAGATTACGGGAGAATGATTTTGTTGACGTTTATTAGCTTTTAAATTATCTAGTTTTATTTTAATAGTGCTGCATTAGACTAATTGTTGCTTGGAAATATATAAATCTTGTTAACAGTAATTCTGAACAGACTAAATACATGATCAAGTCAAAAGTTTGAGGACTAGGGAGAGAGTGTTATTTTAAAAGGAAATCCAAATTACTACCCGTAGTCATTTTAATTTACTATTAATAAAAATATAACACCAAGTGAACTCAATAATAAATAAGTTTGGAAGTTCTAACATTCTAGAGTCTAATGTGCATCATTCACATATTAAAATAAAATTTAGAAAATGTACAGCTTACAAACTTTCCTTTTTACATATGTGTTTTGAAAACTAAATAATAGTCAAATTAATTTGGATGTTCGAGGAGGAAATGCCATCACGTCTTCTCCCCCCTCCCATCCCTGCTTACCTAGGCTTCAAATCTGGATAAACATATTCAAGTGTTGCTTAATCACGAATGTGACATATTAGACAGATTTATAGATACGTGAGGGATTTAAAATTTTGATTATTCTTAGTTCTTTAAACATCCCAATAAGTAATCTTAGAGATAACATTAATGTTTACTCTGTAGACTAAGCAAGTATTGTAGGAACAGAAGATTGTGTTTTGGGTGCCTGAAAAGTACAGAGAATTTTAGAGTATTTCTGTTCTCCATTAAGGAACATGTAGTTTGGCTTCCCCAAAAAATGTGAGAGACGAAGATGGAGAACATTTTAAGAAGGATATTTTTTCTTTCTTTTTTTTTTTTTTTTTGCGGTATGTGGGCCTCTCACTGTTGTGGCCTCTCCCGTTGCGGAGCACAGGCACCGGACGCGCAGGCTCGGCGGCCATGGCCCACGGGCCCAGCCGCTCCGCGGCACGCGGGATCCTCCCGGACCGGGGCACAAACCCGTGCCCCCCCCCGCCTCGGTAGGCGGACTCTTAACCACTGCGCCACCAGGGAAGCCCAGGATATTTTTTCTAAGTATAATTCTTGTCTTCTATTACTGTAACATTTGTATTTATTATGTTTTTAATGAAGTCTCAATTTTGGTACATATTTTCTACTTTCCTCACTGGCTTACATTTTCATTTCAATAATACTTTATTTTTGGACTTCCCTGATGGCGCAGTGGTTAAGAATCCGCCTGCCAATGTAGGGTATACGGGTTCGATCCCTGGTCCGGGAAGATCTCACATGCCGTGGAGCAGCTAAGCCCGTACACCACAACTACTGAGCCTGTGCTCTAGAGCCCGTGAGCCACATCTACAGAGCCCGTGTGCCACAACTGCTGAAGCCCGAGCACCTGGAGCCCGTGCTCCGTAACAAGAGAAGCCACTGCAATGAGAAACCCGCGCACTGCAATGAACAGTAGCCCCTGCTCGCCGCAACTAGAGAAAGCCCACGCACAGCAACGAAGACCCAACGCAGCCAAAAATATAAATAAATAAATTTATTTTTTTAAAAAACTAATGCTTTATTTTTACATTTGAATACATATAAATTGAAACTGAAGCTAACAATTTACTTTGTCTATTCTATTTTCAATTAAAATATTTGGGAAAGGGCTTCCCTGGTGGCGCAGTGGTTGAGAGTCCGCCTGCCGATGCAGGGGACATGGGTTCGTGCCCCGGTCTGGGAAGATCCCACATGCTGCGGAGCGGCTGGGCCCGTGAGCCATGGCCGCCGAGCCTGCGCGTCCAGAGCCTGTGCTCCGCAACGGGAGAGGCCACAACAGTGAGAGGCCCGCGTACCGCAAAAAACAAAAACAAAAGAAAAATATTTGGGAAAATTTCCGTGTAGTGACTACTTTATAATATTGTTTAAAAACTGAAAAAATCCCAATCATCCCCCAAATAAATATTTTACATATATTTAGATTTCTTAAAGAAGGGCACACCTGTAAAGAGCCACCTATTTGAACTGGTAGTTTTGTTTATCTACTTGACTGGTTGTTAATATGTTAAATTGTTAAAATTTGAAGTCGTGCTATCAAACTTGTGAGCTAACTCTGTGGGCTTTCGGGAACATGTGAGAATGCTCTTCCCATTCTCTGTATCTTCCACTTCGTTTCCTTGACTTCTGGGTTTCTTCTTTGTCCTAATTTCCTTACATATAGCTCTCTACTTTTGGGACGGGCCCAGGTATATACCTACATGGGTGGGGATCCATGGGGACACTTTCTTACATATTCAAAGTCATTGTATTGCTACTGTCTGATTTTCACCTCAGTAAAAGTGAATAGCTTGAATTGTGTGTTATTATTATTGTTGTGTCAACTAAACCCATGATTATAAATAGAGCCTAGAACCACAGAACAATTAAAGCCATCCCTCTCTGTTCACCACACAAATACTTTCAGGACTGCCTTCTTCATGCGAGTCAACATCTCCACATTCTCCAACTGCTTCTTGGGTTTTTTTTTTCCATCATCTGGACTCAGCAACCACTTTGGTCTATTCCTTTAGCTCAGACACCAGAGCCATGGCAGCATTTCCCAGGATAAGCCATTGGGATCTGGACATAATTGAGGAGGGTGTGCCTGGGGCCATTATGCCCAAACGTGGATTCAAGAATGTCCCAGTGGGGAAAGATCTTGTGCGCCATTCAGTTCAGCCCAGGAAACTGATGTCAGGGAGGCAATGTGACTCATCCAGGGAATATAATAAGTAATAAGCAAGGAAGGAAACAGGGAACATGGAAAGCACGCATACTGGATCAATTAAGAGGCACCAAGGCTGAAGGAAAATACGAATGGGCCTCAGTGTTCCCAGGAGCAGAGAGGACTGATTGGCGTGCTACCAGTGGTAGTTGTATCCCATGTGTATCTTTATTTGTTTTGATGGCTCAGCTATTATTCCTTCCCTGGAGAATCCCTATCTACTATATCATTATCTTTTGGGAGATAGCTTTCATTGTCCCAAAATACACAACTTGATTTTCCATTATTTCCAGTTTACATGGAAAGTATCTGGATCAAAGCTTTATCTTTGGTCTGAGTCTTGTTTGCCATCCCAGCAGTAATTCACTAGTGCTTCTGGAACTTAACTCTGGAGAGGACTTAGCCTGTCTCTGTGATAAATGTGAGAGTGATGGAACGAAATAAAGCCAACATTTAGTGAGTGCCAAGGGTATGGTAGGTATAGTGCACTGGCTTATCCCATCTGATGGGCACAGCCTTTAAAGTAGGTGTTACATCCCATTATACAGGGCAGGAAACCAAGGCTAATTTCTCCCTCATCCTTCACCATTGATCTTTTTTTTTTCCTGTACGCGGGCCTCTCACTGTTGTGGCCGCTCCCATTGCAGAGCACAGGCTCCGGACGCACAAGCTCAGCGGCCATGGCTCACGGGCCCAGCCGCTCCGCGGCACGTGGGATCTTCCCAGACCGGGGCACGAACCCGTGTCCCCTGCATCGGCAGGCGGACTCTCAACAACTGCGCCACCAGGGAAGCCCTGATCTTTCTTTATATCAACAATTAACAAACAATTAATTAAAAACATGGATCTAAGCCATCCCTCTTATATTTTTGGATTTTCCTTTGAAGCTGTCCCATTCCTCTTTCCTTCCAGCAGCCCTGCTATCCTGACAGGCTACACGACTTCTTCTCTTGCTTAAACCTTTTCCTTTCACACCTCTCCTCCCTGGGGGCTGGGTACAAGCCAAGTCTCCTCTCACTTAGCTATTTTGCACCTCCTTGACACCTCCCACTTGGTGACATCAGACTGGATCTTCAGATTTCCCAGTCCTCTCCTCATTTCCTCCTTTAAGAAACATCCAAACACAGATATAACCAAACTCAGATGGAAAACTTGGCCTTTTGCTTCCTTCCACAGGTTTTCTCTTGGCATCAGAAAATCCGGGTTTTCTGGTTATTTAATGCACTGTCATTAAATAACCCCGAAACTGAGCCAGCATTCCTCTGCTTCCTACACCCACCTCCCCACACTGGTCTCCCCTGCCCCTCCTTTCTCACACCTCCCCATTTCCTCTGTCTGGATGGACTGGATATGGCCTGCTTGGAAACTGTGAATCTGCGTCCCGAGCCTTCTCAGAGGCTTTTGTCCTGCCGTCTTTCTTTCTTTCTTCCTTTCTTCCTTCCTTCCTTCCTTTCTTTCTTTCTCTCTTTCTTCCTTCCTTCCTTCCTTCCTTTCTCTCTCTCTCTCTCTCTCCCCCCTTCTTTCTTTCTTTCTTTTAGCAAGACCCTGCTTTCCAACTTCAAAGTTTTTCTGAGAATAAACTTTTTGCAAGAGTTCTTGCTGTTTTTAAGTAGTGACATCTGTCTATCCTGGGAAAAATAAAGAGGTTCTTCCACGGATGCTGAGACTGTGAGCCCCAGGACTAGCGAAGACATCCTCTCATCCAACACCGTCATTTGATAGAAGAGAAAAATAAGGTCTAAAGAGGTTGATTGAATCACTAATGTCCCATTGACTGTTCGCGACAGGGCTAGAGCCAGAGGGCAGGTCTCCTGACCTCTAGTCCACCGAGATTTTCTTGAGATTGTGTCATTTCACAAACAAGCCCTGCATTTTGAAGTTGCATGCCGGCTCTTGAAATAGATGCCCGATAGTATGCTGAGCAGTTGCCCGTGAGCAATGCGGGGCTCCCGCATTTTGCTGTGTTGTGTGTGGTTCACAGGTCACTGGAGACCCCAACATCGTCAACGTTCTGCGGGGTTCCCTGCATTTCCAGGAAGACGGTAGCTCCTGCTCTCTCTTTCTGGCAGCACCAGACAGAATCACATGATCTGTGAGGTCTGCCTTTCATGCCCCCTCCTCTTTGAAGGGACTGCCTGTCTCAAACTTCTCTCCTTCTAAGATGTCTGGGGCCTGTGTCTCTTCTCTTGGTTTCTCAGTCCCTACCATTCCTCCTGTCCCACCAGATACTCCACCTAGGCTGGATTCATACTTTCTTTTTAACCTCAACAAAGACATTCCTATGATTAAAAATATAAGTAGTAAAAACATCATCCCAGACCCCTCCGTCCCCTTCCCACACTCAGTTAACACTTGCACTCTGTTCTGCATCTTGCTTTGTCCACTTTGTCCACAAGTTTGGGAATACCAGGTGATATACCTTGGTAATTCCAGTTCTGTCCCTGGTGAATCCTATTATGTATATAAGCATGCTTTAAACACTCATGATGCTGAGTGCTGTATTTTATAGTATATGATTACATAACTTATTATTTGAAATACAGGGTCTTCCTCTCCTGACACACCAACAGCATGTTGCACTCTTACCTGGTGCTTCCTTTTCTCTGCTTTGTGCGCAACTGTCTTCTCTCAACAAAACTGTGGTCTTCTTGAGCGCAGAAGAAAGACATTGTTGTCCTTTCTTTCCTGTGGTCATTCTGTTCTCAGCACAGAGCCTTGCACATAATGGGATCACATCTTAATTAATGCTTGTTTCATACTGAGGAAGGAGAGTGTTTACACTTTTTGCTGATCTATTGTTATTTGTGTATTCTAATTAAAAGTGAGTGGGAGGTTTGAACTCTCCTCATTCTTCTTCTTCAAAAATATATACATCTAGGGGCTTCCCTGGTGGCGCAGTGGTTGAGAGTCCGCCTGCCGATGCAGGGGACACGGGTTCGCGCCCCGGTCCGGGAAGATCCCACATGCCGCGAAGCGGCTGGGCCCCCCCCAAAAAAAAAAATATATATATATACACACATCTAGAGATGAAGCATGAGGAGGGATTACTGGGGGTGCTGGTCATGCTCTAGTTCTTGGTATGGATGGTAGTTATACATGTGTGGTCACTTTGATATATCTCATCAATTGGCACAGTTCTTATTTGTATACTTTTCTTCATATGTTGTATGTCTATTAAAACATGTAATATGTATGTGTATAAGATATAGTTCTAGGTTGATAAGATACTGTGGTTGTGAGAGTTTGTGGAAATAGTCATGCTTGTGTATTGCTTGTGGGAGCGTAAATTGTATAATGCCCTTGGGAGGAAATTTGGCCAAACTATCATAATGAAAAGATGCTTACCCTTTGGCTGGGCAATGGCTAGCCTAGAGATGTACCCTACAGTCTATTATAGCATGTGCAAACTGTTACACATTCAAGATCATTCACTTGTCTATAATAATGAAACTGGAAACAACAGAAGGAAGAACAAACAGATTGTTGTACATCCTACTATAAAATATTATTCAGCAGTTAGTAAAAGGCAGGCAGGTCTGTTACTGCTGATTTGGAAGCATCTTCGGGTTAAAAACTGTGTACAAGATGCTCCTGTTTGTGTTACGTATGTGTATATATATCTGCTTGTATGTTCATAGACTATCTCTAGAAGGATACACAAGAAACTGATAATAGTCGTTGCTTCTGAGACAGGAAGGGGTAAAAGGAAACTTATTTTTCACTATACACTCTGCTTGATGCACGTTTCAAATTTTATAGTACATGTAACCTATTGAAAAAATTAATTAAATCCAAAGCTGCTTCTTTGCAGCTGACTTTTCTTCATTCTCATTTACGGACTTCCTAAACATTCTAGAATTGGTAAGTTTGGCTTTACTTTCTTCCAGCAGCCTCCAAAACCATTCCATGGAGCAAAGATCATACTTTTCTTCCACGATATTGAGCAAAGCAGGCAGGTCACTCTTCTGCTGGTGACCTTATTAACTGAATTTAGACCTCAAGTGAATTTGAACAGATTTTTGTTTTTTTTTTTAATGAAACATTCAAAGCCTCTTTACCCTCTTTAGTTCCTCTCCTCCCAGAAGGCAGGAAGAGAGTGAAAGACAAGTGTTCCATTTGTCTTTAATCAGATTTACAAGTGCCGTAAACTGGCTGTCAAACTAGAAGAAGAGAAAACCTTGGGGGATGTGGTTTGACTAGCAAAGGAAGGGAATAAGTCGGGTCTAACATGTGCCCTAGATTTGTAACAAGTAGAGCTCAAGAAGTAAGGTTTTATCTCGATAGCCTGAGAATCCAGAGCGTTTTGGAAGCCCTCAAAAGTAAAATATAACAATATAATCAAAGGTAATCCTTGCAAAGAAGAAACAAAGGGGCCTCTGAAGGAGCCAAGCCAGCTTCCAACTTGCCCATGGCCGTCTGCAGAAGATGGAAGGGAGGCCCGGGGCCGGGGATGAGGAGGTGGTATGGGTGCTTGCTGAGGATATCAGCAAGAAGGCTGAAACTCAAGCTTGCAAAATTCGCCATGGACAGTTTGTACAGGTCTTTGAAAAGGCACATTCAGAGCAAAAATGGCTTGGGTTAGACGTTGCTGTTTTATTAGATAATAAAGAGAAAGCAAACCCTGAAACTTAGCGAGGATTTCGTCCGGCCCCTTCATTTTGCCAAGATGCACTGTAGGCAGAGCCTACTATTAAACCCCCAGATCTCACGATTCTTGGTCCACTGCTGTGTCTGCTCTCCACCTGTCTTCTTAAAAGTCTGGACTCTGGAACCAGACCACCTGGACAGAGCTCTGGCTCTCAGGAGCTGCATGCTTTGGGGCAGGTTACCTAATTTTACATGCTTCAGTTTCCTCATCTGTCAAATGGGGATAATGCTGATAACAGTAAGTACCTGGTATGGTTGTTAGTGGGATTATAAAGCTCTTCAAAGAGGGTCGGGTACATGGGAGGTGTGTCAATTCTAGCCATAATATTAATGGTTAGTATTACTTCCAATTTCTACAGCAGGGAGAATCATTTTTAAGTGGGAAAGACCACAACACCAACATGGGAGGTGTCTTCATGGTAATAGTTAACTTGGTTCCGGGTGCCACCTGAGGTCTGATATAAGAAATCCCTTTCTCGTAAAAAGAGCTGTCCAACTTCTGGGCTGGCGGTAAGGTAGATGCCCTTTGTCACAGGTGGAGTTCAAGCCAAGGATGTAGAAGGCAGATTCCTGTGTAGAATGGAGGCGGGGCCAAGATGACCTCTAGGGGCTCTGATCTTAAGGGTCTAGGATTCTGCTACCTTTGAGACTAGTAGCCTTGGGGACAGTCACGTGGCCCGTCTCCTGGACATGGGTTTGTTATCAACTTGGAAGTGAAGAGCACAGTTTGTAAGACTTTTCTCCTCCAGCTCCGTGTAAAAGGACAAGCTCTGGTGTGACATCTCAGACTTCCAAAGACTCATGACTTTGAATTTCTTTATGGAGAGCTGCACACCCGAGGATGCCAACACAGAAGGGAACATATTCTTAGATCCGGCTCAGTACAAACCCTCTAGCCAGGGGGGATACTTCATTCCTAAAAGAGGAGTAGAAATGTTTGGGGGGTGGGGGGGAGGGAGATACATTGGTCAACATTGTTCCCTCCGGGTCCCCAAACCCAGGTTAACAATGAAGGGCCAGGACGCCAGGAGCCTCTGCCACGCTGCCAGGTGGGGCCGGGCCAGCACGAAGTCCCGCGGGCCAGCGACCTCGGCTCCCTCTGCGGGGTACTTCCTAGGGCCTTTGATGTTTCCCCAGGAACTGGCAAGGGTTGCGTTTCCCTCAAGGTTTATTCCCTCTTGGTTTATTTATTGTATCTGCCTTCTCGTCTCGCTGGCTTGAAGATCAGCACGCAGGTGTGCAACGGGACTTAAGTCCCCGGGTCTCCTCTACCAGCGCCACCTGGAAACCCGGCAACAGGCGCATTTTACTGAGTTCTCTGGCAGCAAATCCGGAGAGGAAGGGGTCTTTTTCGGGCCAGCTAGCCGATCTGGGAACCCTGGTCCCAGGATCAGTGGCCAGGACTCCCCGTCGGCCTCCAGCCCCAGCCCGGCCGGCGCGCGCCCCCTCCCAGCCGGGTCTTCTCGGTCTGCCAGGGGGCTCGAGCTCGCTTCCTTTCCCCCCCCCGCAAAGCCAGGCTTAACCCAGAGCTTCATCTCCTCCCCTGGACGGTCTCAAGTTGCCTTCCTCTGCCCGGAGGGCACCACACTTCCCCGTGCCGGGCCCTAATCTCCACCCGGCCTTTCCAACAGAGTGGCAGGCTTCAGCTCTCCATCTGCGCGCCTTAAATCCCATTTATCTTCTTAGCGCCTGTGTCCTGGCCGGCCCCGCCCCCTCTTCCTCCTACGCCCCCTCCCCCTCCACCCCCCCCCCCCAAATCACAGACCCTCTCCTCCTCCCTCTGCTATCCCCCTTACTCCTAGTGCGGTGGACCGGCTAGAGCAAGCTTTGGAGGTGTTGGGTAAAGTACCCGAGGAAGGTGGAAGCGACCTAGAGGGGCGCGGCCGGAGGAGAGTATACCAGGGGAGGGGGAGGCGCCGCAAGATATCAGGGTCAGGACCAAGGCAGAGGGTCCTGGACTCGCAGTCACCTAAATCCTGCCCTGCGTCTCTAGCGGTTGAAGTCGGCCCCTCCTAGCGCCCCAATCTAGGTCACCAGCCGGGAAGGGCTGAGCTGGGGGTCGCTAGAGGGGTGATGCGCGGGCTCTCTGCCCTAGAGGTGGGCGAAGAGTAAATTGTCTCAGGGCCTGCCCCTCTCACTTCCACTAGATTGTAATTCCATCCCTGGGTCGGTCGAGCCTCCCTCCCTCTCTCCCGCGGCCAGCCAGTCCCTCCCCGTCGGCTTCCCCTCGCCGCCCCCATCCCCGCCCTCCCCCCCGCCCCGCCCGAAAAGCCCTGCTGCTCGAAGCCCGCTTCACTCCCGCACGCGGACCTCCCGGCTGCTGTCCTGCCTCCGTGGACTCCTCCGTGGTTCCTGGTCCAGCTCCCTCAGCCCTTCGCCTCCTCACCTCGGTCAGGGGATCCGCGGGGGCCGCGTCTCCCGACGTATCTCAGGAGACGCCCTTTTCCTGTGCGCCCAGGACTTGGTGAAACTTCTCAGGCGCCCGCGGTGAAATGGATTTAACCCAAGGCGTCTTGCTCCGGCTCTTGCTCCTGGCTTCCAGCCTCGGACCCGGCGCTGTGCCGCTCAGAGCAGCTCACAGAAAACCAGGTAATGCGCTCGGTGCTCCCGGGAGCATCACGTCCGGAGCGCCCAGGTCCCCGTCTCTAGCGAGGACCCAAAGCGGGCAACGCACCGCCTCTCTCACCCCTGACCAGCGGCACTTAACTGGGTTCTTCTCTGCCCAGAGCCGAGAAAAGACGCCAGCCTCGCCCTCCCCCTCCCAGGACAGGCGGTTCCAGGGATATTTGTTTGTTAAAAGAATGATCTATTTTCCAGACACAGTAGAGGTGGAGGGCTCTGTATTTGACCACAGAGAGCTGAGAGTTGGGGCAGCGATCACGCTGTCTCAATTACAAGGATTGCAACTGTGCAAGAAAAGTCAAACAGCTCCTCCTGTGTCTCTAAACAGCTTATTGAATTCACATTGTTCAGAGCCCAGCGATTTCCTGTTAAGTGTCTGAAGATTTGCCTGGTGTACCCTATGCCCATCTCCAGTCCTTCCCACGCACTATGTAGGGATGTGGCCTCTGCTGTTAGGATCCTCTTCCACTCTGGGGTCCTTTTCTCAGAAAGGAGCACCCAACGGGTTAATTTTTACCGTGATTTGAGCTCCTGTCTTTGCTCTGCGATTTAAACAAAGATGTACAGCGTTGTGGGCTATTACAGTGAACTGCTGAGAACTCGAAACACACTAACTTGCGTTTTCTCTAGTTACACAGGTAGAAAGTCTTACTGTGTTTTTGCCTCCTTTGGTTTGGCCTGTGTGGTGAGATTATTCAAAGTAGAACATTCTAAGCAAGAAAGTTCTAAACATTGTTTCTCGGATAATGATTTTTAATTCCTCTTTGCTGAGACTATATTTAGAATTCTGAAAAATCTGTTTTTTCTTAGTTTACTTTGCAAGCGGGGTTGTCTTATGGTAGTAATTACATCGTATGAACGACGGAAAACAATATAACTATTTGAATGCAGTCTGCAAAACTTTGCAGAAAGCACAGTTTGTCTTCACAAATAATGTTGCCGTTAGAAAGAGACAAACAGGGGAAATTTATCAGAGGGCAAAGAAAATCATCCTGGCAGGTTCCCATATGGCTGCTTAAATATTTTCGCTGCTCCAGGATCTCTCCACTTGGAAATATGACTTGTTGCCTTTCTGCTCTGGAAGATGCCTTCACTCTTCAAGCTGTATCTATTATCACCTGCGCCTTGCTACCTGCCTTGAAATTTATAATTGTTATTATAATCTGAAGCACACTTAAATTGTGAGCTATTTTAGTCCCACTGATCATTCACTTAGGAGAAAATAGCAGCAGTCCCAGGTGATATTATATTAAATTGTTTCTTTCCTACGTGCACGCAGACACACATCTTCAAGGATTTCAATGAAGGGCTTCTTTCTAACTTTCCTCCTTAAGATACCCACACGTGATCATCTGCATTCTGTGGGTTTATTTACATAAAACCATCCCGTCACAATTTTTGAACAATGCATTGTTATACCTGTATTTCTTAAGCGTGAGCAGTGTATGTAGTGTTCTTTTAAGGATAGATTTCAATTCGTTTAAGCAGAATTTTTTTAAAAAGTATTTCACAAAAGCCTGCTGTGTAAAAACTGCTCGTATGGTTCACCGTATTTCCTTTCTTATTTTCTGTAGTTCCTCTCCTACAGATACTTCCTACCTGGTTCATCCAGGGTTTCATTCTGTTATTCATGCCATGAATATGCCATGTTGGTCTCTTTGGTTTTATTTGAAGCATAGATAGGGTTTTGATAGTGGAAACTCTACATTTTAAATATTTTAGCACATTAAATATATCAAATTTGAGGTAAAAGGAGTGTTTGGACTAGGTTCAGCCTAGGAGAGTTTTTCATTACTTTATAATTTTATCCAGACACTGGCTCTCAGGTTGGAAGGCTGCTCAGAAGAAAATGACAGCTACTTCATAAACTTTGGGGGCAAATATCCTCCTGGGCTCATTTACAACCCTTGGAAAGATTAGTTTTTGATCGGGAGAATTGGTCCAGATTAAAGACTGAATGTGCCCCACTTGGCTCTGATGTGAACGGCCGCCAGCTGATTTATAATCTTCCCCAGACACCAGCAGATCTTGCTAGTATCCATACAGGAGTTTCTTTGTACCTTGTTTCCTCAATAGAAATTGATTCGTGTGCAGTACTTTGAAGGTGGCATGGCTACCCCTAAGGTGTACTGCAAGAGTCCTGTTTTTTTTGGATGACCCTGTCTTTCTCCTCACCCTCCCTAAATCTCCCTTTGACAAGTTCGGCTTTGTTGGAGAAGTCTTGGATTCAACATCCACCTGAAAATTTCCCATCCCCATCTACTTCTGGTGAGAAAAAACCAAGCAGCAGCTTCAATTATGAGTCTCATTTGGGTCCAACATAGACAACTTTTCCCTCCACCAAGATAGCTACTCCTCTGTCCCTGAGTGTTAATAAAGAAAGCTCTGCGTTTGCTGAGACTCACAAGAAAGAACAGTTCGCAAGTTAAGTCAAATTAAATAATAATGAGCATTAATTAATTGCTTTCTACACTGTCCTAAGAACTTGACACATACTGATTTATTTAATCAACCCAACAGGTCTGTGAGATGGGTATTATTATTACCCCTGTTTAACTGAAGAGGAAATTGTGGCTTAGAGAAATTAAATATCTCACCCAGGGTCACCCAACTAGTGAGAGCCTGGATGGGAATGCAGGCTCTGATACCCAGGAGCAGAAAGGAGTCCTTAGCTGCCCGGTTAGGAGAGGTGTGCAACCCCTCAGGGAGGGCGTCTTCCCCCTGGATGAATGGGGGGGGCTCCCAAATTCGAATCACAGACCTGGCAGGAAGTGAAACACCCTATTGTACAGCTGGGCTGAGCATGACCAAGGGACTTGCCCAAGTTAATATCAGAAGCTCAGCTGGACTAGTACCCAGACCCCCTTGAGTGGTTTCCAGTTCTTCCCTTACCCAGAGTCTCACCAGGACATGCAGGGAGGACTGTTGTGCCTCTGATGTAGGGCAGGGGGGAGGGAAAAGGAAATCCAGACACATCTGCTGGGACCAGCATGTGTCAAGCCACGTGTGTTCCCACAGGCAGATTGCTAACTTAACGGTGTTAGAGCTTAACTCTCTGGCACAGAGAGAGGGGCTGGAGGGCTGCCTGAGGGCCCTGCCTTTCCTCTGCCTTTCCGGCTGCCTGAGTTCCCAGGGTCAGTGGGACAAGGTCAGGTCAGGGTTCAGAATTCAAGGTTTTCCCCTGGAGGACTGGAGATCCGTAGTCATTTTGCGGGGGGAGATGCAGGTCTGTAATCTTTTCCTTTCCACTTTTCCCTCAGTGTTTCTCTATCTGAAAAAGTGGATTAAAACAAAGATCCAGGGAAACTCAGAAAGAAAAAAAAACAAAAGACTGGAGGGGCAGAGCAGAGTTAGCGCAAGGGCAATGTGCCTTGTCGGTTGCTGGTGCGCTGACATGCGCCTCTAGGTGGTTTCTGCTGCTACTAGTGTGAGGCTGAATGGCTAAATGGTCAAGAAAAGGTCAGGGCTCATCCTCTTCTACTTCCCCCACCCACCCAGGATAACCTGAAATTCACAAGAGATTGGTTATGTCCTCACTCAAAGCTCTCACCCAAGTCCCTTTCCCAAAGCATGTAATCTGGGGGGGCTCAGCTCTTCCGGATGTCACCCCTTCCTTTCCAACCAACCCTACTCCTCCACAAGGCTCATCCAGATTGTCTTGTTTCTTGATGAAAACTGGAGCGACAAACACCCTAAGAGGGATTATATATATTTCTCCCCAGCACCTAACTACTAGTGTCCAATGCAGTTCTGGCACCATAGCAGAAATATTTCCCTCTGATCCTTCCTTCCATCAGCCCTCCTACCCTCCCATTTGTTTCCACATCATACCTCATCCCTATAAAGAAGCCCCTGCCTCTCTTTCTGTTTCTCTTTCCTTTGATCCTCTATGAGGTAAAGGGACACAGAGAGGTCATGGTCAGGAGTAAATGTGTGTAACATGAGGCAGTACTTTTTTCTCAGAATTCTTTCTCATGGGAGAGTGACTTGACCAGAAAGGAATTGAGTGGTGTTTCGCTTTTTGGTTTTATTTTTGTTTTTGCTTTTTGTTGCTTCCCTGAGCCCAGGGCTTTAATAACCTTAGAATTCTTTGGGGAGTAGCTGTCCATCTGTTCACGGGTTACTGTAGCTCAAAAGTGGTCCAGTGAACCAGAGCTAGATTTCTGGAAAACAGGGACTCAGGTGTCTGAGGTGGAGGTGGGATCTCAACTCCTGCAGTGTTATCCTCGGGAGCTCCTGTCTTCTCCTACCTGACCCACTAGGCAAGCAGGACTGTATTTCTCCCAGCGGACTACATGAGTGACGTGATATCTCGATTGCAACAGAGAATCTTTTGAGCTGGTCAAGACCCTTGCCACTTGTTTTGGTCACAGCAAGTTGCAGGTATTAGAAGTGCACCTGCTATTTCAGGGATAAAAAAGGGAAAGGGTGAGGAGATGCTGCAGAGACTAAATAGCAGTTTGTAGGAGAAACCCCCCCAAACCCATCTTTGATTGCATTGGTTGTGAACCGTCGTTCTGAAGAAGGACCCCAAAGTGTGCTTCAGCCTCCTGAAATGAGCTGGAAGACATTTGCTTCCTTGAAGAGTCCCGATCTCATGGGATGGGGGTCTGGGCCTGGGGGCAGAGAGAGACTCAGGTGAAAATCAAATCAAATTGCTGCCAGCAGAGGGCGCAGTTTCCAGAGCTGGCACAGAGCGGATCTCAGACTTCTGATCCAGGCGAGTCACCGCTGAACTTCTATGTGGATAAGAATTCTTGGAGTGCATCCCAGACATCTGCTTTTTTAAACAAGAACCTCAGGTCACTTGGTGCATGTGGTTCACAGTCCACACTTAGGGACGTGACGGAGGAGAACTTGGGCTCCTAGCATAGCCTCCCTGCCTCCACCCCAGGTACTCTCCGGTACCCCGACAGCCTCCACTTCGACAGCAAGCATCTGTATTACAGCCAAAACAACCCCAGTGTTTAGATTCTCTGCCGGGTTTCCGAAGGTTGGATTCGGGACTTGAGATCCTCTGAAGGCCCATGACGGACATCTCTTCTGGGCAGGTCGTCCTTCTACTCACCCTCTTTCCCAGTAACCCCGTCATTGAGAGATGGCTGCACACGGCAGGACACCCTTCAGTAGCATCAACAAAGAAGGCAGGCTGTATATGACCAGCCCCTGCCCCTCATTTCCCCCAGGCCCATTCCATCCCCGCTCCCACGCAGCTCCTTCTTTCAGGCAGGCTTCTCCTGGCCGAGCCGGAAGGCTTGGGTGAAAGCACAGACTCTGCTATTCGACAACTTTGGGTTCAAGTTCTGACACTTCTTTTTTATTATTATTATTAGTTCCTTGGTGACATAGGGCTAGTTATATTAGCTCTGTAAACCTGGGTTTCCTTGTCTGTAAAAATAGGATAAGGAAAGAACCTACCATTTAAGGATTAAATGAGGTAATACATATACCAGGGCATTAAAAAAGGATTAGAAGCCTGAAGCTTGAAGGCAATGTTTATGAAGTTGGGATTGTTTACTCTGGAAGGGGGTGTGGGTGGGAGAAGAATGTGTGTATTTCCAGGCATCAGAATAATTAACATAGACACTTATGAGTTCATGTACTTTTTTTTTTTTTTTTCCGCGGTACGCGGGCCTCTCACTGTTGTGGCCTCTCCCGTTGCGGAGCACAGGCTCCGGATGCGCAGACTCAGCGGCCATGGCTCACGGGCCCAGCCGTTCCGCGGCATGTGGGACCTTCCCGGACCGGGCCACGAACCTGTGTCCCCCGCATCTGCCAGGCGGACTCTCAACCACTGCGCCACCGGGGAAGCCCGAGTTCATGTACTTTTATCCTTTCTTGTACATGTTAATGTATGATTGGTAGCATAATTCTAATTTTACTGAGTTGTACAAATTTTTAGGTAAACTGACAAATCAGAAAGACTCTTTGGTCAACCACATGCCTTGATTTGGGGTTTGGAAATGTGGCTGTGAGGTTTGTGGTCTTGCTGGAGTAGATTCTTTTGAGAAACAGTATACCCAAGGGTGGTGGACAATTTTTTCTGGTAATTGTCATGTGGAGGTTTTGTTCCTGAAAGAGAATCATCCAGGCTGACATGTGACTGGGAGTCTGTGAAAATCTCCATGAAGCTAGAGAGCTAAGAAAGGGTCAGGGTCTGCTCATTAATCATCAGTTTGGAGTAATTTATGAGCCACTACCAGTGACATAGAAAGATAGAGACTGGGCTCCATTGGCTCTTCCTTTTCTTATTAATGATTCGTGCACTTCCAGAGCTGTAAAAAAAAACCCCACTTACCCCAGATAACCCCACCAGCTTATTTTAAGAATCAAAGGAAATAAAGCAGACTAGTGCTTTGAAAGAACCGAAGTGTTACACAAAGATGGGATGTTACTAACTAATAATACTCACACTATTATTATTACTTTAACCAACCAGACCCACCAAGGACACACTTTCTGAAGCTTTGATCTCTTTTCCAGTCTCTTCTTCCCCATCCCCGTAAAGACACTTGAAGATTCTTTCTCTGTCTGACTCTGCAAATCCTGAGCAATTTAAATCTTAACACTTGTGTTTGCTGACAGGGCACCCAAAATCCCGAATCAGATTTAATGCAGTGTTAATGCTATTTATTTCTCTTGATGCAACAAGTTGATATTAGCCAGTTAATGGTTTACATTGTGCAAAAGGAGTTGTATCAGCAGGCACTTTTCTGTAGCATCTGGGCAGTTGGAAACATAATACTTAAATACAACCTGAGTTTAAAGCCTTCCTTGGACAGATGGCTAATTTTATTGATCTAATGTTACACTTAGGAATAGGTTCCATGATCCTTTGCTGGTAATTCTTAGAGTGAGCAGAGACGTAAATAAACTGGATGAGGGCTGTGAATTAGACGCTTGTTTGCTTGTAATTTATTTTTTAAATACTTCAGTATAAACAGTCATGGTGTGAATTACTTTAATCTCTACCCTAAGGGTGCTTAATTAACATTTGAAGTAATCCAGGATAGAAGGTACCGCTCTGGCATAAGAGTTTACATCTTTTTTTAATGTCTTGGTGGCTGTGTCATACCAGTGGTTAAATATTTTGAATTCAGCTCTGTGCTGCCAGGAGGCTACACTCCAGGGCTGGTTCGTTACCACTTGAAGAACTTTACTATAATGTCTACTCTCAAAGGTGGCTGGGCAGATATTTCAAGTGATGCTATCAAAAATCCAGCCTAGAGGGTTTGTTAATTAGCACAAACAAATTACGTTAGAAATAATGTTTTCATTGGTGAAATATGTGATTGGCTAGAAAGATTGTACATGCCCCTCTATTTTTGCATGGACAGAGAGTAACAATTCAGGAAGCCCAAGAGTCAAGCTGCTTTGGCGTCGGGCCAGAGCTCCATTCAATCCTGTGTCTTCCTCACCTAACAGTAGATTCCTTTGCCTCATCGGTCTGGATGATTTGTTGATCCTGCCGTTAGAACCCTGATGCATCTGCCTCAGCAAGGTGCTTGCAGCTGTAACAAACAACCCTAAATCTCAGTGGCTTGACATAAGATTTATTTTTCATTTACTCCAAGTCCAAAGTGATCGTTTCTTGTTGGGCAGCTCTCCTGGGCTGCCCTTCTCCAAAGGGTGACTTGAAAATCCTGAGTCACTCTGTCTTTAATACCTTCATCTTGTAATGCCACCATCTTTATTTTTTATTTTAATTAAAATAATTTTTTATTTTTGGCTGCATTGGGTCTTTATTGCTGCACGCAGGCTTTCTCTAGTTGCAGTGAGTGGGGGCTACTCTTCATTGCGGTGCACGGGCTTCTCATTGCAGTGGCTTCTCTTGTCGTGGAGCACGGTCTCTAGGCACGCGGGCTTCAGTAGTTGCAGCATGTGGACTCAGTAGTTGCGGCACGCAGGCTCTGGGGCATGCAGGCTCAGTGGTTGTGGTGCACAGGCTTAGTTGCATGGGCTTAGATCTTCCCAGACCAGGGATCAAACCCATGTTCCCTGAATTGGCAGACTGATTCTTAACCACTGAGCCACCAGGGAAGTTCCCCCCATCTTTAAAATGGGCCTCCAAGGTCTCATGGAAGGTAAAAAGAAAGAAGGCTTGTGTGGGAGATGTTTATGTGTCGGGCCAGAACGCGGTCACAGGGCCTCAACCTAACTGCAAGGAGGTCGGGAAATGTAGTTCAGCTGTGTACACAGCAAGACAAGGACCAGACATGGCGGATTGTCTCTCATGCAGCACTTTGGAGTTCCTAAAAGAACAAACAGGGATGTTACAAGAGTAAGTTATTTGAGAATTTTTGCAACTTCCTGCCCATCCATTTTTCCTCTATGTGGCAGAATTTGGCCTAGAATTTGCTTTCATTGTAGTGTACAACGTGGCTGAAAAGCAGATAGTTACCGCCTATCTTAACTTGTTGGAGGCTACCGTGATTTAATAAAAGATCCTAAAAACCAGGCAGCCAAATTGACTTACATCAGTTTGCAGTAGGGTCCAAAAATAGGTATATGTTTACGTGACTACATGCTGTTTGTTGCTACATATTTCCTACATTTTACAAAAAGTAAAATAAATCCCTTTTAAAAGATAAAATAACTACTCAGTGGGTTAGAGTGAATTTCGAAGGAACGTCAACTAGAACTTCAGTTTTTACCAGTTTTCTAGAAGTTCCTTCTATTTGTATCCCATAACAAAAAGGAGTATTCGTGGTAGAATAATTTATTCAGTGAGAGATGCATCTTACAATATAAAAATCGTTTTTTAGTCACCACAGCCTGCTTTGATGGGGATGAAGATGATCCCCCCAAAATAAATTGATATGTTTTGTTGAACCACTGCACTTTTCAAAGCACTTTTAGAGAAATGATCTCGTTTGATCTTGTAACCCTTGCCCCACTGGGAAGTCAAGAGCTGATGACTTAGCAAAGAGGAAACAGGCACAGCCAGGACATGAACCCAGGTTGTCAACCCGTAACCCCTGACGCTTCCCATCAATCCAGAGATTTTCTTGCAGCTGATGGATAAGAGCATGATCGCTGTGATGGCCCTGAGTCTAGCTCTGCAGCCAGGAGGGACCTTGCCAACAAGACTCACCCACGTTTTACTTGCAGAGGCTCCATGCCTGTCACAGGACACTCTGTAGAATGAACTGGTACTGCTTTCAGTCATATTCCTGACTGGTTGGTGTGTGTTTTGCAGAATACGTGATGACTGAGGGGCTGTTTGCAAATGAGAAGCAGCTGTAGTGGCTGGAGGATCGCTCCAGAATCCTCCCAGTGTTTCCTATAGAAGATCCTTTTGGGGTCTCAGATACACGCAGGATACTCAGCCTGGCTTTGTTGTTCCTCCCAGCGTCCCATTCCTCCACTATTTAGCCATCTTCTTTAGTGGAAATAATATTTGCTACACCTTCAATGGGAGTATTTCAAGGTTTATCATTCAAGTCTCAAGGCTTTCTGGTAGTTTCTTCAGCATCTTTTTGATGTTCTAGGAGTTCCTAATGGCTGTAGTTAAACAAGTAAATCATTAGGTTGGAAAAAGAGGCCTTCCTTTGATAGCTATTTTAGAGTAATTGATGGACTTTGGCCACAACCTACACACATAACACACATCCCTGAAGCTTGGAGGAGTTGTAACAAGAATCCAATCAAACAGACATGGGTTTGAATCCTAGTTTTAAAATTGATGGCCGCCTGATCCCAGACAGAGTATTTAATCTCTTTATACCTTAGATTTCTACCTACCACAAGGGTTTTATCTGATGAATCAGTGAAATAATATGATGACTGGAAATGCAGCTAGGAAAGTACTTAAACATTTGGTACATAACGGGCACTCCAAAGTTAGTCCATATTAACTAGGTTCTTTTTGATTTATAGAGTTTATGTAGTGGTAGAGATGGTAGTTTTCCCGTATTTGATATAACCACAAATATTGACAACATTGACACAAATGTATAATTGAGCTTAGGCTCCCATGAAAATGGAATTGAAAGGAATTTCATTTCCTTAATCTCATATTATAGATTCTTCAAGTTTATATCATCAAATGATGACTTTTGGTGTCTAGATCAGTCATAAAGTTCATTTTATTGATAAAAGATCTGGAACCAGCATATAGTTTAATAAAAATAGCTCACATCCCTTTTGGCCTTTGTATAAAACCAAGAAGAAAGATCCTGTATCAAGATTCTATATAGCTACTATAGTAGCGATAGATTTTCATGTATCAGCTATATGCTTCTGTACCCCAAAAGAGGTTATTTGCAGTTGGAATATAGAGAAAATTTTCCTTAGCTACCTTCTTTACTGTGGTATTAGCTAACAAGTATAAAAGATGCTGTTTCTATGATATCTGCTCTCTCCCCATTTTGAGTCAGCCATACTCTCTGCTAGAATACTCTTTCTAAAATGCAGTTCTAATCCTGTCACTCTTGGGTTTAATATTCCTTTCTGGCTCTTTACTGCCTTCTGAATTCTAAAGCTGAGCATCCCAGGTCTATTAGAGTATGGCCTCCACTTCCTTTTCCTGTCTTCTCACTGAATACATAATCTGTATTCCAACCAAGCTCGATTATGTGCTCTTCCACAGCCCTCCTCTTTGCTTCCCAGTGGTGGACCTGTCCAGTTGATCCATCCCCTTGGAACATCCTTCCCTCATCTCTGCCCAAGGAAATGCAGTGACCCTTCCAAGCATGGCTCAGTGCCGTTCTGTGAGATCTTCACGTACTCTCCCAGCCAGAAGCCCTTACGCTTTTCTTCCATTTTGTCTTGTATTATGTTTTTGATGTACTGACCCATGCCTTGTCTTAGATTTGTAACTTGTGAAGGAAAGCCCTGTGATGTCTTCACCTGTATGTCCCCTCCAGTGCCTGCTGGAGTGTCTTGCATTCAGCTTGTCTTTCCCAGACAGCTATGCAGTGGAAAACGATGGCCTCGTTTGGGGCAAATACTTTTTAACGTGGTGTGATTAATTTGATCGTGTTCCCAGCTCCCAAATTCACTTCCTTCCTCCCTCATGATACAGAAAAGGTGTCATTTCTCTGTGCCAACATTTCTTCTCAACCTGAGAAGACATTTGAAAACCCACACTGCAGTGTGATTTAGAGAAGGAAATGGCCCAGGAGTCAGTCTGTAGCAGTATATAATTTAAATCCTACCTCCATGCTGCCAGGGGCTATTGGAATTGTGGGTTTTTAAGGAGCGTCTGATCAAGTCCACACTGTGAAATATGTCATTTTCAATACCCAGAGAAGAGGTAGAGTTTGAAGTAACATGTGGGGTTGCCTTAGACCTGCTTTTTATCATGTTTTGGAAGGTTAAGAAGCAAAGGCAATAATGCTGTTTACTCATACATCAAAAGATAGCGGGGGAGGACGAGTTAAAACAGTCCAGTGTTCAGTTCCCCTCCTTCTTCCAGTTGTCTTTGAAAGCAAAGGAACATGAGATGTGTGTGGGAATGGCATTGGCGGTATGATAGAAAACGTCAGGTTGCAGGGGAAGGGATAAAGCCAGTCCATCTCTCATAACGAGATCTGACTGTGAGGTTGGGAGGAAAACAGTACTCAACAGTCTTCTTCAGTTTTATTGTGCTGACCCTGGCTTACTTACGAAGATCAATTCTTTAATCCCTGGAAAGTAAAGCAGCCAAAAGATAGAGTGTTTGCAAAGGTTCTTCTGGTCTTTGTTTTGTAAGGACTGTCATACCTGATAAAATGTATGCTCCTGGGAGGCCCAATTGAAAGCAACCAATTGATTGACCCATTCACCAATTAATTTCTTGATATATACATACACATACATATATATATGTATGAAAAATAAACTGCATTGTAGTAGAATTAAAAATGAACAAAGTAAATGATATGATGCTGAAGCATTTAAGGGGAAGTAATGTCTGAAATTTACTTTGAAATACATCAAAAATCAGATTCACTGATGGAGACAGGGATAGATTGTTGACATATGTGTGATAAAAGAAGTATAGTAAAATGTTTACGGTAGCATCCATGTGGTGATTATACACATGTTCATTCTAAAACTCTTTCACTTTTCTGTAGTGTTTGATTATTTTCATAATAAAGTGATGGAAAAGATGAACTAAGTATTAAGGAAACAAATGAAATGACTACAAAGTTTTTCCCACACAGAGTGAGGGTCCAACATGCTCTGCTCTGCACCCAGATAACGATGGGTTTTCTACTTTCGTCCTGCTCTTCCCTCCACATTTCCTCTCTGCTCTTCTCTGCCCTGCTCCTTGCTGCCCGGGGCTGGCCTTACTGCATCACTCAGGCTGCTTTGCCCTTTGGCTTTTTTGGGTTCAGCTAACGAGAGGCACCAGAAGGAGATCAGAGGAGAGCAGCAGAGAGACCCTGGTGTACGTCTTGCCTGATTCCACCCTGCTTTGGTACTGCTTTCCTGGCAGCAGTTGTATTTCTTTAAAACTGCATCTCCTGGCTGTCCTTGGCTTCCAACTCTGGCTGGCGCCAGGAGCAGTATTTTCTCCTCTTGTACTTTCTGCCCTGGGTACCGGCAGCATTTCACTGCTGCTGGTCTCTGGGTGTATCCACAGCCCTAGTTTTTTCTCAGAGGTGTTCATACCTCTGTAAGTTATCTTTTAATTACAATCTTTTTAGATTAAGTAAATTCTTCTTCCTGCTGGGACCCTAATTGCTACCTTTGGTACCACTGCTTTGTGATAATATGCTCTGTTTCTACTATTTTCCTCCTTAGGTGTAACCATGAGGTTTTGATTTGTGTTTAGCTTGCCTTCAGAACTCTCTGAGGATCAGGTCTGATTTAGCTTAAGGATGCCTGCTGTAAATTCATGAAGTAACTGCAAGAGCAATAGAAACCTTGATCTTTTGAGAATGAGCTTGTCCTCTGGGCCCAAATCTGCTGGCTTCTTGGCTAAGAGCACATTGAGATTGACCTATTCATTGCTGTGTGGTATTGAGAAATGATTGCAGTGATGTCCAGGGTTCCTAATAGAAATTCTAGGAACTCAGAGGTTTCTGGAACACATATGAAATGAATGGAAGATAATTCTTCATCTCTTGAGAAAGCCCCCTGAACCCAAATTAACCTCTTACAACTCCAGGGAATTTGACCTAAAGGGGAAGACCACGGCGAGCTTGGACTTTCTCCCACTTCTGTTAGGTTTGTTGCTAGTTTTTATGATGATGATATTTTTTTCAACTCTGTTCTGATTTCTTGGCTATAAATATCTTGTACCTGATATTCTACAGATCAATGCTTATTATTCAAACTTTAAAGAATTAATTAGGCAACACCTATTGTCTTCCTTTGGATTTCCCAGGAACAGACCATAGGATAAAGATTTGAATTAAAATAAGTTATATGAAAGGTGAAACAAAACAAAACAGAACAAAAAAAAAAGAGTGGGAAAGTGAGACAGGGAGTCCACTGAAAAGGCAGTCAATGAAGGTTTTCTCATCAAGTGGGTTAACACTGTGATGATTAGAGCTTATACTCATGGGAGAAACTCTAGAAAATGGTAGAGAACACATAGCACAGAGTTTTCCTACATGAGGGGTGAGAGAGCTGGGGTATTTACATCAATTCCATCTGTCACCAGGGGAGGGCTGCTTCGGGGATGGGTGTTAATTTCCTGACACTTCTGGCCTTGCCAGGCTTATGGGTAGAGCAGTTTTCTATGTCTTCTGAGAAAATTCTTAGGCCAAAAGGTGCAAAGATTGGTAGCTAGAAGTGGGTTGGCCAGCTCTGAAGTGGTGAAGCCTGAGGGATTATGGTGGGTACTGACAGTTCTTCTACACCCATAATTGACGAATTATATTTGGAAACTCAAGACTGAATGTCATTTACCATTTTGATGGACAACCTTGCTCCCTCCCCTGCCCCCACAAGGAGTTTATATATTATGAGAAGAAGGGGAAAGATGTTTGGATATTCCAAGGAATTCGAGTTCTTAGTCTCAACCTATATCAAGATTTTCAGGGGAAAAACTTTATATTGCAGTACAAAATGGACTTTTGATTAAACCAGCTCTCCAGTTGGAGATATTCAGGAAGGGTGACTGTTTGGGTTTTAGATTCAAGAACTACCATCACCACCAACCACCCTCTACCCCCCCAGTTAAAAGCTTTATTCATTTGTGCTAATTGAGAAGGCCAGCAGAAACTGGAGTCTTCATTGCTTATGGTGATGCTCTGTTATTTAGAACTTGAGTTTAGGTTGTTGATTGTTACAGTGGGGAAGAACCCACATTTACATTTAAAGGCATGCCTTGTGCCTTCACAAAGCAGTAGTGACAGCTAACATTTATATAGTGCTTGCTATGTGCCAAGCACTGGTAACAGCACAGTCTCCTAAGGCTGGCGTCATAGAATCCAAAAATTTTAGCACTAGAAGGGACCTTAGGGGTAGCTGTCTAAACCTATATGGCTTAGTGAAGGTAAGTCACTTGCCTGGGGTCATGAATCTTGTTAGTAGCAAAATCAGCACCAGGACCCAAGCCTTCTGACCCCTGACCTAGTGCTCTGTCTACTAGACCCACCACCCCTATGACCATGGGGTAGGTAAAGACTCATGTTCTATTTTCATTGACTATCTCTTTCTTTTTGAACTTGGTCTTGCTTGTATGTTTAGAGGTAATGAACCCTTAGCCCAGGCTTCTGTGACAATGCCATGCCTGGAGAAACAAATGATCTATGAAAAGGCAGCCCAAGCTACCTTCTCAGCTCAGCTCCTTGTTTGCTCCAAAATACAGGGTCTGTGAGAAGCACCATCTTCTAAGCCACAGAGACCCACAGGTAGACAGACAGTGGTATTAGGGCAGAGAAAAGAGTACATTTATATAGGATCAAAATTCCCATCTGAAATTATTTCCACAGCATGATTTTAAGTGAATCCTTCTAAGAGGCACCGTTGAAGGGGAAATTGAGGGGAAATTTGTGTCATAAGACAGTGTCAGTGGCTTAGTTAATCACTTGGCTTGCTTCTCATTGTTGGGGATAACCTTGAGGAATTAATCCACTATGGCAAAGTTCCAGGACATTTTTTAAAAACACAATTAGAGTCATTCTTTGTCAAGACTGACTTGTACAGAGTTGATCCTTTAGGGCTGAGGTTAGCAAACTTTTTCTGAAAAGGGCCAGATAATGAATATGTTATTTATTTCATTTGTATTTATTGGGTCTGTATTGCAACTACTCAGCTCTGCCATTGTAAAGCAAAAATAGCCAAGGGCAATATGTAAATAAATTTACATATGTTTCAATAAGGCTGTTTCAATACAACTTTATTTACAAAACAGGCAGAGGGCCACATTTTGCCAGAACCCTAGTCAGCCAAAGCCTTGAGATGGTGCACGTCACCAGGCCTGCTGCTTTCTTTTGTTTGCTGCCTCTATGGTGTCTGTATTCATTATTAACATTATTGATAACCTTTTTTTTCCTGATGAAAGTTTCTTGTGTCGTGGCAAATAGCTTGATTCAATTCCCAAACACAACAAAGATGGGGGTGTTACAGCAAGTCCAGGGGAGTTAGCCTTAGACAGATGTGAGGTCATGCCTCAAGCTCTCCATTTGATATAGGTAATGGGCCATATATGACTATGTCCAAAATACACACACATAGAAAGCATTGTAGACTTGAGCCATATCTTAGAACCCCCATTCTGCTCATATTTTAAAGTAATGACAATAACTCTGTCTTAAAGGAAAAATAAGGGAGTTCCCTGGCGGTCCAGCGGTTAAGACTCCTCGCTTCCACCGCAAGGGGTACTGGTTCGATCCCTGGTCAGGGAACTAAGATTCCCACATGCCTCGAAGTTGTTATCAAGAGTAACTATTCTCAGGGCTTCCCTGGTGGCGCAGTGGTTGGGAGTCCGCCTGCCGGTGCAGGGGGCGCGGGTTCGTGCCCTGGTCCGGGAGGGTCCCGCGTGCCGCGGAGCGGCTGGGCCCGTGGGCCGTGGCCGCTGGGCCTGCGCGTCTGGAGCCTGTGCTCCGCGGCGGGAGAGGCCACAACGGCGGGAGGCCCAAGTACCTCAAAAAAAAAAAAAAAAAAAAAAAAAGAGTAACTATTCTCATATAATTATGATAGAAACTCTCCTATCCGCTCCAATTTGGATTGGTCAGTTAATTGGAAGAGTCAGTTAAGGGGACAATTTAAATATAGATACATTTTATTTTCAGTTGAGAGATAGTAGTGGGAGATTTATTTGACAATGCTTGGATGTAAGGATAATGCTTCTGCTTCTTCTTCTTTTTTTTTTTTTTTAACATGGGCCCACTGATTGGAGTTCTTAGTCATGCAGCAATAGGGCATTATCTGAGTATAGCAAGCTTCCAGATTTTTCAGTCTTTTAGAGTAGCTGCAGTTGTTGCTTAGAAAACACCTTTATTGAGTTATCCCAAAGCAGTCAACCTAGTTTTTACAGAAACAATTTTTTCTTGTTATATTTGTATTTCATCCATTTACAGAATGGAAGGCCATGTAATTAAAATAACAACCAGGAACAATGCAACTGACCCTTGGTAGGCATACCACTCAGCTGTGGGGGTGAGTGGATGCCCAAGGGCCACACAGAGAGTGGAGCCCTGCCAGCGCAAGCCTTCCAGGGCACTGGGGCCATCAGTATCAAGGACACTTGAGAGGAATCTAGGATGTTGGTTAATACAGGAAGTAAGTAGGACTTGCTTTTGTTCACAGTACTTTAAAAAGTTGTTTCATTTGGGTTTGTTAAGACAAGTTTCCTGCTCACTTGTTCAAACTCGTATTTTGCACAGGCAATTTCTTTGCAGTAGGCTGTACACAAGCTTCTGCCAAACCCTGATGAAATTGTCAACTAACTTGGCTTTGGTGGAGTTCAAATCAATGAAATGCTTTTCAGTGAGTTGAGTACCCTTCATCCGTGAACCTGTGTCTTCTCTAATGACACATGTATGTTAAAAAAAAAAATACGGTCATTAGTAAACTATTTCAGAATTAAAAAACCTTAAAGACTCATACAGCTTTACTACATGCCAAGTATTATTTCAAGTACTTAGAAATAATATACTTTTATTCCTCTTAACATCCCTTAGATGTAGATCTTATCTCATGACCATCTTGCAGATGAAGAAACAGGCAGAAATTTGAGTGACAGAGCTGGGCTTTCTTCTTAGTCATTTCTTTCTGCCTCTCCAGAGCTGAAGGTGCCTGCAGAGGATGGGTTGGAAACTTGACCCAAATGAGAACTCTGACAGCCAGATCTTTTGCATCTTATAGTTCTCTCCAATAAGCACAAATGATGGGGTTGTCAGCCAAGTGTATCATGAGGTATCAGCCCAGGGGTGGGGTGTAAGGTAAGCACAACTTCCCAAATCTCCAATTCCGCAAGGAAGACACATTTGACTTGGTGGCCAAGTCAAGAGGAGGTCTTGCCAGGTCATGAGAAGCCCTGAGTAGGAGCTGACAAAGCCTCTTTAATCCTCGGCCAAAGACCCTGAAACTCCAGCATACTTAGCTTTTATGGATATAAAATTGCTGTTTGAAAGCTAGATCACTGGACTGAATATCTGAGTGCAGGGTACTGTGTCACCAGCACCATCTTGCTATGTGTGACCCAAATTTATAAAATCGTGAGCAGGCATCACTCCTGAACTGTAACTTGGCACCTATGAAATGATGACCAACATATGAACATGCTCAGACAGTCAGGTCTGATGTAAATAGACCAAGAAGGGGTTGAACACAGCAGGCCTGGCCAGAGCCTACCACAGAGATCAGGCAAATTAAGGACTCCACCAATATATTAAGTGGTTTTCATTGCCGTCAGACAAGAAGTATCTATGAAGGCAACGATAGAAATATAGGAGACTGACAGATTATGATGAGAGTTCTTATGTGTATGGTGTTCAGAGTTGGCAAAACTCTTGTCTATATCATTAGCATTGCTACTGGTGATAGATTTTGGAGTCAGATAGAGCTGTTTTACAATCCTGCCTCTTAGACTTGTGACTTTAGGTCAAGATCCTTAATTTTTCTGAAGGTCAGTTTTTGTTTCATGTGTGAAATGTGAATAAATCCTTTACCTTTTGGAGTTTCATGAGTTAAAGCCTATAATGCCTGTGAAGTGCCTAGCACAGAGCCTAGTTTGTAGTAGGTTTAATGATCTCCTTTATACATCTCTTTACACAGAAAGAGTCACAGGAGTGGCAGGACCTGACCCTATATCTTCTGATTCTTAGGTCAGTCGTCCTTGTCCTCAATCACATGTTCTCTAGAAGCAGGCACATTTCTGGTTAATGAACTGTAAGGCAAAGGATCGATCCAGTCAGAATGGGCACCCAACTGATAGAAGAAAATGAATCAGTGCTCTGAGTTGAGACACAGAAGTGAGTATCATTCATCCGCTGAGTGGGGCGGGGGGAGCAATGACAAATGAACGTGCTTTTGCCAGTCACTTACTCATGATTACATATTCATTTATTTATTCAGCAATTGTTTATTTAGCAAGGACCATATGCCAGGTATTGTGCTAACTGCTGGGAATAAAGTGAATAAGAAATATAGTCATTTCTCTAAAACTCATTAACGCTCTGCGGAATTCCAAAGGTATAATGATTCCTGTTGGAAATAGAAATAACTTAGTCTGTAATTTAACTGTATTAGATTTAAATCGTCTGATTAAAGATTACAGAACTAATTATAAAGCTGAAAGATACATTATGAACTTCTTTTTCAGTATAATTTCTTAATATATACCATTATTAATTTATTTTTACATAAATGGAAATTCAGTGCACACGTTAGATGGTCTAGAGATTTAAAAAGAAACTGTTAAAGATAAAAGGTCTTAAGTATATGGTAAGGCTGTTTTATTGTATTACTCAATTTTCTTGACATTTTCTAGGACTTTTAGTATAATTAGTAAAATAGCTGTAACTTCTGAGGTTACGAAAGAAAGACGGTCATTTTGAAAATTGGAAAATGAAAAAAACATATTGCTGGGAAAGAAAGGACCTCCACTTTAATATTATTTATTTTCATCTTCTGGTCAAATAGAAAGCCCTTATTTTGCAATTGAACTTTAACTAGGAAAACTAAATAATTTCATAAAATTTTATCAAAGAGTCTGATTGAGGAGTCCATATTTAAGGTTGAGAGTGGAGTTTTCAATTCCTGAGACTTTGGTCCACAAGTTGAGAAAATATAGGGCTCCTATCAGTTCTTGGAGAGAAGTGGTAGTTTTTGGTTACAGAATAAAGCTTAGGGCAACCTAAATGCTAATTTTTCATGTGGTAAAACATTCTCAACTATAAGAAGGAAAAAGATGACAAGCATTTGCTTTATTTTCCTTACAAGTTACATAATTCTGTTGTCTAGACAATATTACATTAACCATATTGTTGAGTAACCCCTCCTCTGGTTGTGTAGACCAGATGTGTGTTATTTCTTCAATACTGGGGCAGTTTTAAGGGGTAGGAAGAGTACTGGGTTATAAGCCAAGAGCCCTGAGTACAAGCCATCCCATCATTATGTCCTATAATTGGGTCCATGATCACCACACATTATTATGAGGGAAATACTAGGGAAACCCTTTGTTGCTTACCCGTTATTAACCCCCAATTCCTGCCTTCTGTGGAGAGGGGGCATAGGAAGTCTTCTTTTGACAGTACTGTATAAAGTAGAACGTCTTTAAACTCATGTCTTATACCAAACCAGCCTCTCCAAGATCCACCCTTCCTCTAGACTTGCCTTTTTCTTTTAAGATACCATCTTCCAGTTTTCCAAGCTTGAATCCCAGGAGTCATCTTTAAGTCCTTTTCTCTTCTCCCCTACTTGCTGATTTGTCTTCCTTGGAAATTGCCCTTTTATTTCCCTCCCTCCACATTCCAGTTTCTAGATCTTAGTTCAAACTCTTCTTACTAGAGGCTTACCATAGACTCCTAACTAACCTGCCTTCTGTCGTTCTGCCTCCTTGCCATCTATATCAGTCAGGGTGAGCTAGGTTATGCTACAGTGACAAACAATTAGAAAATCTCAGTGGCTTAAAACAAAATTTACCTGTGGTTTATGTTACCTGGTTATCATAGATTCTAGGGGTTGACTTCCATTGCCTCTTTACTCAATGACCCCAGCTCCACTCTTTAGAATTTCATCAGTTTTCCAAGGAGAAGGGGGTGTTGGATGATCTTACTCTGACAATTAAATGTTCTGTCCCAGAAGTGACACACTAACTTCCGCTCACAGCCATTGGCCAGAACTAGTCACATGGCGGACATGTGGAGTCCACTCACGTGCTTGCCACAAGTGGAGAAATGGATATTGAGGCGCACTAGGGGGCTGCACTGTTCCATCCTACAGTGAAGGCCAGAATCCTCCACTAAAGACCAAGTCCTCCAATGAAGGCCATTGGAGTTTCTGCAAAGCACCCCTTTACCTAAAACCTTTCAGCCGTTCCCACTCTATCAGATGACCTAGAATTCATGGATCTCTAACGTGTATTGAACAACCAATAGTTCTCAAGCCTTTGCTATGTCAGGTACCCTGCTATGTTCTTTAATCCATTATCTTATCTATCTCTTACAACAAATGTTCAAAGTAGGCTTTATTATCCCCATATGACAGATGAAGAAACTGAGACTTAAAGAATGTCCTAGTTTGGGTTTCTCCGAAATCCGACCACGTGGCAAGGACTTGGACACCAGAAAGCCCAGTGAGGGAGGGGGCTTGTGATAACAGCAAGAGAGGCGTGTCAATAATGGAACAATGAGCGGGTTACCACAGGGGGCAGCTGCAGACCCTCTGAGAGACTGCAGAGCAGGGCTCTACACCGCGGGCCAAGGAACTCCTATACGTCATTGCTTGAGGGCTGCTCTTCAGATGTGAACTCCCCAGCACCTTTGCCCTACCCTACCCGCAGGCCAAGCACATGCTGTCAGCCTTCTGCAGATGCAAGCAGGTTGCCAGTTTTCTGGAACAGTGTTGATTCCCTGAGGGGATATGGGCATTGGCAGCTTCTGCTACAGAGAGGTGAATCTACTTGCCCAAGGAATACAGTGAATAAGATTTAAATCCAAATACTCTTGTCCCCCACACGACCTGTCCACACGGACCTGTCTGTCCACGGTGTCCGCACGGACCTCTCACTATTTACTAACACTGGAGGTGGATCCGGGCTCCAGCCAAAAATGTATCACTGACCACTCTCCAAGCACTCTTGTCCTTTTTCTTTCTATCCCTGGGTTCATACCATTTCTTTTTTTTTTTTTAATAAATTTATTTTACGTATTTTTATTTTTGGCTGCGTTGGGTCTTTGTTGCTGCACGCGGGCTTTCTCTAGTTGCGGCGAGTGGCTACTACTCTTCGTTGCGGTGCACGGGCTTCTCATTGCGGTGGCTTCTCTTGTTGCGGAGCACAGGCTCTAGGTGTGCAGGCTTCAGTAGTCGTGGCTCGTGGGTTCTAGAGCGCAGCCTCAGTAGTTGTGGCGCACGGGCTTAGTTGCTCCACGGCATGTGGGATCTTCCCAGACCAGGGCTCGAACCTGTGTCCCCTGCATTGGCAGGCAGATTCTTAACAACTGCACTGCTAGGGAAATCTCATACCATTTCTTCTGCTGGGAATTCTCTCTGTTCCGTGCCTCCTATTTAAGTTCTATCCATATTCTCTGCTCAGCTCAAACGGTGCCTTCTCCGTGAAGCCTTATTTGATCATCAGAAATCCTGCTCTCCCCTCTCAGCCCTACTGTGGTCAGTTTCTCTCTTCTAGCACTTCCCCTGTCCTTGCTTGCGTGGCAGAGATGCATGGACAGGTCTCTCTCTGGATTAGACTGTAGGCTCCTTGAGGGCATGAATCCTATTTTATTCAGTTGCTTCGAACACTTGGTGGAATAAGGTAGATAAATATAACTGTACATGTGCGCACGTCCACATGCACATTCATTTCACATTCAGTCCAGGTTGGCTGAATTTGCCAAACGTCACACTGAAGTCTGGACTCCGGGAGGAGGTGGTTTTCTGCTTTCCTGCTTAATGTGCCACCATCAGCTTCTCTACTCACCTGACTTCCAGCCCCTGTGTTGCCACTTGCCGTGTCCGCTCCGGAGAGGGACAGGCGAACGAGCTGACCGATGAGGACACAGCGGCCTCCAGCAGTTTGTACACGTCATGTCTGGGGGATGCGTACTTGTCATTATTCCCATTTGAAATGGCAGCGGAATGAAGATGCTTTGCCTAGTTCAGGTGACATGACCAGGAGAGTGTAATTAACCTTCAGGGGACACACCGTACCACCATAAACTATATGCCAAGAGTTTCTAGTGGTTGGGAGGCAACAAAAACCTTCAGCTTTGCGTGTTCAGAACTTGGTTTACCTGCAGTCTCGGTGGTGCGGTGAAGAAGGGAATTCCACCAGGCTCTCCCTGGCTTCCAAAGAGACACTCTCCTGTTGCTGAAGATCACCTTTCAGATTTCCATTGCCCACCGGAGCTCCATGACAAGAAATAACAGCAGAATAGATGGCCCTGGCCTCCACGGTGTTGCTGTTCCGCGAGCTTTTCTCATATGGCAATCCCAACCCCTCCTTGGGAATACTGCTGTTCATTTTTGAAACGCTGAGCCCAAGGAGGCACTTTGGCCACAGGTGGTAATTCATTCTAAACAAAGATAGATGACCTGTCTCATCTTCCCCCCCGCCCCCAATTATGGAAACAGATTATATTCTTAGTCAAATCCTTTTTGAAAAAACTATATAATAACTTGCCTTAACAACTTCCTGCACAGAAAATTCTTAATTATGCAGTGGACCAAAAAAAAAAAAAAAAAGGCATTTTCTTTTATCTGTTCTGAACGAGTTGCCTTTCAATTTCATTGACTGCCCCTTTGTTCTTATAGGTCTAAGCGTTTGTTTGAAGAATGGCTTTGTCGTGTTTCCTTTGACTGTCTCCATGGCCTAAATAAAAAGTCTACCAGAAAAACACTGAAAAAATCAGCTTCTTAGTTGTGAGTCTCTTGCAAGAGCCCACAACCTAAAAGTTTGCTTTTATCTTTCAGATTCTGAAATCCATCCCATTTATAAATCGCTCATGTCCCCCCATTTGCTGTTTGACACTAACCAAGTACCCACAGTCAGTGAGTTAATCATTATTCCTGTATCACGACCAGAAAGATTCCAGATGCACAAAGGGGACAGTGCTCACATGTATATGTATAGGCAATTTAAGTCCACTTTGCAAAGGTATGTGTTGATATTAGGAGAATTTTGTATATGTATATGTAAGCAGATTGGCCGGGGCTGGGAGGGCGGGCAGTGATTAATCAAGGTGAACTTTCTGGAGGAGTCAATGTCTGTGCCAGTGTTGGAAGGAAAGGGCATAATTCCATAGCGAGTCATATAAACACTTATTATTATTATACTTGGTGAGATAGTTGATATTTTCACAGAGAACCATTAACAATTGTTAAAAGTAAATCAATTCCTGCTCTCCGTCTACCCCTCTCTCTATGGAACATACAACAGAGATTTGCCCTTGTGAAAAACTGCTCTGTTGGAAAGCTCCTTTCCTGTGTTCTGTTTGTTTTTAGGTTGCAGCTTTTATTTCTGCCTTTAAGCCTCTGACTCCATATGTTTTTCATTTCCACTCAGAGGAGTTAGGACTGCTGTTGACTGAGAATGTCTAGTCTAATAAGGCTTTTTATTTTTGACCTTTTAATTTGTCTAGTGTTTCAAACTACGAAGACCCTTTGCTTTCTAATCTAGGCTGGTTTGTAGTTGTCCTCGTAGGTGGTATGGTGGGAAGAACATGGGGTTTGAAGGCAGAAGACCTTGGTTTGAGTCCCAGTCTCAGCTGTGTGGCTTTAGACAAGACCTTCAACCTCTCTGAACTTCTGTTTCCTTGTTTGCAAAGTAAATTAAATAAGGAGGACAATACTTATTGGCCCCAGAATGACAGTAAGGATTACAGTTAGTCACATACATTACGTAAATTTAAATGTGTTATTTTAAATGATCAGTGCTATAATTGTGCAGGCACTGAACGGAGACTGGGCTGCCAAGAATTTCCCCTTTAAGGTCTTCTTCCATTCCTGAAACACTTTAACTGTAAACAGTTACTCACACCGAAAGCATATTTTTCCTTAGCAGTTGCCCCTTGTCAGTCCCCAAAAGTGTCTTCTTCACATGTGGTTCCTCAAGATGTAAGTGGTGGAGTTATAGGTTTTATGGGGTTATTTCCTAATGTTAGTGCATCATGTCAAAATTGCACAAGAAGCCAACATTATTCTTGAAAGTCTTTATTATTATTCATAAAGTACAGTATATAAGCTTTGATGTCTACACATGTGACTCTCGTTTAGGGAGCCATTTGTAGGAAAAGTATTTCTCTGTAAGCATTCTGTGGGGTTGATACCCACACTGGGAGATGCATGTGGAAATTGATACCTATTAAGGAAAAGTAGATTACAGACCCCCATCTCACACTCACTCCATGTGCTCACTCATTAGGAACGCTTTATATTGATGTTTCTTTCTTTTTCTTTATTACTCCATCTGTCAGTTATTACTGGATAGCAAGCCACTCCCAAACTCAATGATTTATAAGAGCTGTTATGTATTCTCACTCATGTCTCTGCAGGTTGGCTGGCGTCAGACTGATCTTGGATGAACCCAGCCAGGTAGTGGTGTTTCAGGGTGCAGGTTTTTCTGGGCTTGATGCGTTGTAACAGTTTAGGTTCAGGTCCACCCCACGTAGGTCTTATGTCGATTCTGGTTGAAGGGGTTGTCATGGCAATGACAGAGGCACAAGAGGCAAGCCCAGGACTTCCCTGGTGGCGCAGTGGTTAAGAACCTGCCTGCCAGCGCAGGGGACATGGGTTCGAACCCTGGTCCGGGAAGATCCCACATGCCGTGGAGCAGCTAAGCCCGTGAGCCACAACTACTGAGCCTGTGCTCTAGAACCCGCGAGCCACGACTACTGAAGCCTGCGTGCCTAGAGCCCGTGCTCCGCAACAAGAGAAGCCACCGCAATGAGAAGACCGCGCACCACAACGAAGAGTAGCCCCCGCTCGTTGCAACTAGAGAAAGCCCCAACAAAGACCCAACGCAGCAACAATGGCCATTGTAAAAAAAGCAGCAAGACCCAATGCAACCAAAAGTAAATAAATAAATAAATGTATTAAAAAAGAAAAGCAAGGAGTATTGGAAAAAAAATAGAGGCAAGACCAAGGGCACAGAACGTATCAAACCTTTTATGGCATCATGTCTGCTAACACTCATTGGTCACATACTGCTAAGCTTAATGACGAGGAGCAAGGAAGTAGATACACACTGCTTATCCTGAAACCAAAGCAAAGCATATGGCCATGCCCAGTGTCACAGGGGCGGGGAAATATACTCTTTCCATGTTGGAGCATGGGGAGGTTACATATTTTTTGTCAATAATCTAATAGTCCTACTGCCAAGTACGTACGTTGAATTCCTATACACAAGATACATATGTGTGGTGCAACTCTACGGTATAAACATGGAAGTTCCAATGCCCCTCTACAATGGCCATCCTGAAATGACACATAGAGGATGATTCTCCCATACAGAACCATTTCCATTGTTAAAAAAAGATAAGATAGGCTATAGATTTTACAGGTTTGTCTTGGGTCTATCTATAATTCTACCATCCTGCTCCCTTTCTAAAAAGTATATCTACCTTGATTTATTTTTAAAAAAGCAAATCATTCTTAAACTTTGGTACTTTAGGTATGATTAGTCGTTAATTGCTTACAATAAAGCTCATACTGATGACAGCATGCCGTGACTAAGAACCACAGGTAGATTCCAGATATCCACACTAACCAGCATGTGTGGGTAGTTTATAACAAAAGAATGTCCGTGGAACATTGTAGTGATCTGGGCTTTTTTGATGGACTTGAAAAGGGAAGCATGTTTGTGCTAGTAATCAAGACAGAGAGAGGACCATGTTTGATCTTTGAATAAGTGGGTGTTTTAACATAATATACTTGAAAATTTAAAAAATATATATGGCTAATGAATAATACATAGATGGACAAACTGTCTAATAAGGATGACCAAATAGGACATCCCTTCTCTTCTTTCAGGTGTATGTTAGAAGAGTCCCAATAACTCAACACATGGAAAAGGTTAGAAAAGAATCCTTTACAAATAAGAATTTAATTGATTTTTTTAAAAATTTATGCTGGAACTGAGAGGGGGATCCTGATTTGAACTTGGTAAGTAATATAACTGTATACCTTTCTACATTCCTGAAGTGCACCCAAACAATAAATAAGATTATGATGATAGTTACCAGACAACTAGTGAAGGCTACCTTACACATTTCTAGTAGGAAAAAAAAAAGCCTATGTAAAGCAGAATGTAATCCATTGCTAAGCCAACCTCCTTTTTCAACTGTTAATGGGTTGAAAGACCACATAGCTTTACACTACCTACATTGCGAAGGCAGTATCACAGTTTAGGTAGTTCAAGTAGCAATTCTGAAATGTGGAGGAATACTTGTTATATATTTCGCGATTGTGCTATTTAAACTGCAAAATACAATTAGAAGCAAGAATAATTGTTCTGATTTTTGTTTCCAAGAATAATTGTTAAGATACTTTGAGGAGTTTAACAAGTCTACTTCTGGCTAAACACAACACTCCTAGACGTGCAATTCTTTTTTTTTTTTTAACATCTTTATAGGAGTATAATTGCTTTACAATGGTGTGTTAGTTTCTGCTTTATAACAAAGTGAATCAGCTATACATATACATATATCCCCATATCCCCTCCCTCTTGCGTCTCCCTCCCACCCTCCCTATCCCACCCCTCTAGGTGATCACAAAGCACCAAGCCCTGTGCTATGCGGCTGCTTCCCACTAGCTATCTATTTTATGTTTGGTAGTGTATATATGTCCGTGCCACTCTCTCACTTCGTCCCAGCTTACCCTTACCCTTCCCTGTGTCCTCAAGTCCATTCTCTACATCTGCGTCTTTATTCCTGTCCTGCCCCTAGGTTCTTCAGAACCATTTTTTTTTAGATTTCATATATATGTGTTAGCACACGGTATTTGTTTCTCTCTTTCTGACTTACTTCACTCTGTATGACAGACTCTAGGTCCATCCACCTCACTACAAATAACTCAATTTCGTTTCTTTTTATGTCTGAGTAATATTCCATTATATATATGTGCCACATCTTCTTTATCCATTCATCCGATGATGGACACTTAGGTTGCTTCCATGTCCTGGCTATTGTAAATAGTGCTGCAATGAACATTGTGGTACATGCTTCTTTTTGAATTTTAGTTTTCTCAGGGTATATGCCCAGAAGTGGGATTGCATGGTGGTATGGTAGTTCTATTTTTAGTTTTTAAAGGAAACTCCATACAGTTCTCCATAGCGGCTATAATCAATTTACATTCCCACCAACAGTGCAAGAGGGTTCCTTTTTCTCCACACCCTCTCCAGCATTTATTGTTTGTAGATTTTTTGATGATGGCCATTCTGACTGGTGTGAGGTGATACCTCATTGCAGTTTTGATTTGCATTTCTCTAATGATTAGTGATGTTGAGCATCTTTTCATGTATTTGTTGGCAATCTGTATGTCTTCTTTGGAGAAATGTCTATTTAGGTCTTCTGCCCATTTTGGGGTTGGGTTGTTTGTTTTCTTGATATTGAACTGCATGAGCTGCATGTAAATTTTGAAGATTAATCTTTGTCAGTTGCTTCGTTTGCAAATATTTTCTCCCATTCTGAGGGTTGTCTTTCATCTTGTTTATAGTTTCCTTTGCTGTGCAAAAGATTTTAAGTTTCATTAGGTCCCATTTGTTTATTTTTGTTTTTATTTCCATTTCTCTAGGAGGTGGGTTAAAAAGGATCTTTCTGTGATTTATGTCCTAGAGTGTTCTGCCTATGTTTTCTTCTAAGAGTTTTATCGTGTCTGGCCTTACATTTAGGTCTTTAATCCATTTTGTGTTTATTTTTGTATATGGTTTTAGGGAGTGTTCTAAATTCATACTTTTACATGTAGCTGTCCAGTTTTCCCAGCACCACTTATTGAAGAGGCTGTCTTTTCTCCATTGTATATTTTGTATATTTTTGCCTCCTTTGTCAAAGATAAGGTGACCATATGTGCGTGGGTTTATCTCTGGGCTTTCTTTCCTGTTCCATTGATCTTTGTGCCAGTACCATACTCTCTTGATTACTGTAGCTTTGTAGTATAGTCTGAAGTCAGGGAGCCTGATTCCTCCAGCTTCGTTTTTCATTCTCAAAATTGCTTTGGCTATTCGGGGTATTTTGTGTTTCCATATAAATTGTGAGATTTTTTTGTTCTAGTTCTGTGAAAAATGCCACTGGTAGTTTGATAGGGATTGCACTGAATCTGTAGATTGATTTGGGTAGTATAACCATTTTCACAATATTGATTCTTCCAATCTGAGAACATGGTATATCTCTCCATCTGTTGGTATCATCTTTAATGTCTTTCCTCAGTGTCTTATAGTTTTCTACATACTGGTCTTTTGTCTCCTTAGGTAGGTTTATTCCTAGGTATTTTATTCTTTTTGTTGCAGTGGTAAATGTGAGCATTTCCTTAATTTCTCTTTCAGATTTTTCATCATTAGTGCATAGGAATGCAAGAGATATCTGTGCATTAATTTTGTATTCTGTAACTTTACCAAATTCATTGATTAGCTCTAGTAGTTTTCTGGTGGCATCTTTAGGGCTCTGTATGTATAGTATCATGTCATCTGCAAACAGTGACAGTTGTTACCTCTTCTTTTCCAATTTGGATTCCTTTTATTTTTTTTTCTTCTCTGATTGCTGTGGCTAGGACTTCCAAAACTATGCTGAATAATAGTGATGAGAGTGGACACCCTTGTCTTCTTCCTGATCTTAGAGGAAATGCTTTCAGTTTTTCACCATTGAGCATGATGTTTGCTGTGGGTTTGTCGTATATGGCCTTTATTATGTTGAGGTAGGTTCCCTCATTTTGTTTATCTTACTGTGTTTGGGGTCTCCTTTTTGCAGGCTGCAGGTTCGTAGTTCCCATTGTTTTTGGTGTCTGTCCCCAGTGGCTAAGGTTAGTTCAGTGGGTTGTGTAGGCTTCCTGGTGGAGGGGACTAGTGCCTGTGTTCTGGTGGATGAGGCTGGATCTTGTCTTTCTGGTGGGCAGGTCCATGTCTGGTGGTGTGTTTTGGGGTGTCTGTGGACTTATTATGATTTTAGGCAGCCTCTCTACTAATGGGTGGGGTTGTGTTCCTGTCTTGCTAGTTGTTTGGCATAGGGTGTCCAGCACTGTAGCTTGCTGGTCATTGAGTGAAGCTGGGTGCTGGTGTTGAGATGGAGATCTCTGGGAGATTTTCGCCGTTTGATATTATGTGGAGCTGGGAGGTCTCTTGTGGACCAGTGTCCTGAAGTTGGCTCTCCCACCTCAGAGGCACAACAGTGACTCCTGGCTGCAGCACCAAGAGCCTTTCATCCACATGGCTCAGAATAAAAGGGAGAAAAAGTAGAAAGAAAGAATTAGTAAAAGTAGAAAGAAAGGAAGGAAGGAAGGAAGGAAGGAAGAAGGAAAGAAGGAAAGAAAGAAAGGAATGAGGGAAGGAAGGAAAAAAGAAAGAAAGAAGATAAAGTAAAATAAAATAAAGTAAAATATAATAAAGTTATTAAAATAAAAAAATAATTATTAAGAAAAAAATTTAAAAAACAAAAACAGATGGATAGAACCCTAGGACAAATGGTGGAAGCAAAGCTATACAGCATAAATCTTGCTCTCAAAGTCCACCTCCTCAATTTGGGATGATTCGTCTTCTATTCAGGTATTCCACAGATGCAGGGTACATCAAGTTGATTGTGGAGCTTTAATCCGCTGCTTCTGAGGCTGCTGGGCGAGATTTCCCTTTCTCTTCTTTGTTCTCACCGCTCCCGGGGCTCAGCTTTCGATTTGGCCCAGCCTGTGCGTGTAGGTCGCTGGAGGGCGTCTGTTCTTCGCTCAGATAGGACGGGGTTAAAGGAGCAGCTGCTTCGGGGGCTCTGGCTCACTCAGGCCAGTGGGAGGGAGGGGCACGGAGTGCGGGGCGAGCCTGTGGCAGCAGACGCCGGCGTGACGTCGCAGCAGCCTGAGGCGCGCCGTGCGTTCTCCCGGGGCAGTTGTCCCTGGATCCCGGGACCCTGGCAGTGGTGGGCTGCACAGGCTCCCCGGAAGCGGGGTGTGGATAGTGACCCGTGCTCGCACACAGGCTTCTTGGTGGCGGCAGCAGCAGCCTTAGCGTCTCATGCCCGTCTCTGGGGTCCGTGCTTTTAGCCGCAGCTCGCGCCAGTCTCTGGAACTCCTTTAAGAAGCGCTCTTAATCCCCTCTCCTCGCGCACCAGGAAACAAAGAGGGAAGAAAAAGTTTCTTGCCTCTTCGGCAGGTGCAGACTTTTCCCCGGACTCCCTCCCAGCTAGCCGTGGTGCACTAACCCCTTCAGGCTGTGTTCACGCCACCAACCCCAGTCCTCTCCCTGCGCTCCGACCGAAGCCCGAGCCTCAACTCCCTGCCCCGCCCGCCCTGGCGGGTGAACAGACAAGCCTCTCGGGCTGGTGAGTGTCGGTCGGCCCTGATCCTCTGTGCGGGAATCTCTCCGCTTTGCCCTCCGCACCCCCGTCGCTGCGCTCTCGAGGTAGGTTCCCTCTATGCCAACTTTCTGAAGAGTTTTTATCATAAATTAGTGTTGAATTTTGTCAAAAGCTTTTTCTGAATCTATTGAGGTGATCATATGGTTTTTCTCCTTTAATTTGTTAATATGGTGTATCACATTGATTGTTTTGCATATATTGAAGATTCCTTGCATCCCTGGGATAAATCCTACTTGATCATGGTGTATGATCCTTTTAATGTGTTGTTGGATTCTGTTTGCTAGTATTTTGTTGAGGATTTTTGCATCGACGTTCATCAGTGGTATTGGTCTGTAATTTTCTTTTTTTTGTGACATCTTTGTCTGGTTTTGGTACCAGGGTGATGGTGGCCTCGTAGAATGAGTTTGGGAGCGTTCCTGCCTCTGCAACTTTTTGGAAGAGTTTGAGAAGGATGGTGTTAGCTCTTCTGTAAATGTTTGTAGAATTTACCTGTGAAGCCATCTGGTCCTGGACTTTTGTTTGTTGGAGGATTTTAATCACAGTTTCAATTTCATTATTTGTGATTGGTCTGTTCATATTTTCTATTTCTTCCTGGTTCAGTCTTGGAAGGTTATACCTTTCTAAGAATTTGTCCATTTCTTCCAGGTTGTCCATTTTATTGCCATAGAGTTGCTTGTAGTAATCTCTTAGGATGCTTTGTATTTCTGCGGTGTCTGTTGTAACTTCTCCTTTTTCATTTCTAATTTTATTGATTTGAGTCCTCTCCCTCTTTTTCTTGGAGTCTGGCTAATGGTTTATCAATTTTGTTTATCTTCTCAAAGAACCAGCTTTTAGTTTTATTGATCTCTGCTATTGTTTTCTTTGTTTCTATTTCATTTATTTCTGCTCTGATCTTTATGATTTCTTTCCTTCTGCTAACTTTGGGTTTTGTTTGTTCTTCTTTCTCTAGTTTTTTTAGGTGTAAGGTTAGATTGTTTATTTGAGATTTTTCTTGTTTCTTGAGTTAGACTTGTTTTGCTATAAACTTCCCTCTTAGAACTGCTTTTGCTGCATCCCATAGGCTTTGGGTCATCGTGTTTTCATTGTCATTTGTCTCTAGGTATTTTTTGATTTCCTCTTTGATTTCTTCAGTGATCTCTTGGTTATTTAGTAACGTATTGTTTAGCCTCTATGTTTTTTACGTTTTTTTCCCTGTAATTGATTTCTAATCTCATCACGTTGTGGTCAGAAAAGATGCTTGATATAATTTCAATTTTCTTAAATTTACGGAGGCTTGGTTTGTGACCCAAGATGTGATCTATCCTGTAGAATGTTCCATGCACACTTGAGAAGAAAGTGTAATCTGTTGTTTTGGGGTGGAATGTCCTATAAATATCAATTAAATGTATCTGGTCTATTGTGTCATTTAAAGCTTGTGTTTCCTTATTAATTTTCTGTTTGGATCATCTGTCCATTGGTGTACGTGAGGTGTTAAAGTCCCCCACTATTATTGTGTTACTGTTGATTTCCTCTTTTATAGCTGTTAGCAGTTGCCTTAAGTATTGAGGTCCTCCTATATTGGGTGCATATATATTTATAATTGTTATATCTTCTTCTTGGATTGATCCCTTGATCATTATGTAGTGTCCTTCATGTCTCTTGTAACATTCTTTATTTTAAAATCTATTTTATCTGATATGAGTATTGCTACTCCAGCTTCCTTTCGATTTCCTTTTGCATGGAATAACTTTTTCCATCCCCTCACTTTCAGTCTGTATGTGTCCCTAGGTCTGAAATGGGTCTCTTGTAGACAGCGTATTATATGGGTTTTGTTTTTGTATCCATTCAGCGAGCCTGTGTCTTTTGGTTGGAGCATTTAATCCATTCATGTTTATGTTCCTATTGCCATTTTCTTAATTGTTTTGGGTTCGTTTTTGTAGGTCCTTTTCTTCTCTTGTGTTTCCCACTTAGAGAAGTTCCTTTAGCATTTGTTGTAGAGCTGGTTTGGTGATGCTGAATTCTCTTAGCTTTTGCTTGTCTGTAAAGCTTTTGATTTCTCCTTCGAATCTGAATGAGATCCTTGCAGTGTAGCATAATCTTGGTTGTGGGTTCTTCCCTTTCATCACTATAAATATATCATGCCAGTCCCTTCTGGCTTGTAGATCTTCTGCTGAGAAATCAGCTGTTAACCTTATGGGATTTCCTTTGTATATTATTTTTTGTTTTTCCCTTGTTGCTTTCAATAATTTTTCTTTGTCTTTAATTTTTGTCAGTTTGATTACTGTGTGTCTTGGCATGTTTCTCCTTGTGTTTTTCCTGCCTGGGACTCTCTGTGCTTCCTGGACTTGGGTGGCTATTTCCTTTCCCATGTTAGGGAAGTTTTCAACTATAATCTCTTCAAATATTTCCTCAGGTTCTTTCTCTCTTCTCCTTCTGGGGCCCCTATTATATGAATGGTCTTGCGTTTAATGTTGTCCCAGAGGTCTCTTAGGCTGTCTTCATTTCTTTTCAATCTTTTTTCTTTATTCTGTTCCGCATCAGTGAATTGCACCATTCTGTCTTCCAGGTCACTTATCCGTTTTTCTGCCTCAGTTATTCTGCTATTGATTCCTTCTAGTGTATTTTTCATTTCAGTTATTGTATTGTTCATCTCTGTTTGCTTGTTCTTTAATTCTTCTAGGTCTTTGTTAAACATTTGTTGAATCTTCTCAATCTTTGTCTCCATTCTTTTTCTGAGGTCCTGGATCATCTTCACCATCATTATTCTGAATTCTTTTTCTGGAAGGTTGCCTATCTCCACTTCATGTAGTTGTTTTTCTGGGGTTTTATCTTGTTCCTTCATCTGGTACATAGCCCTCTGCCTTTTCATCTTGTCTACCTATCTGCGAATGTGCTTTTTGTTCCACAGGCTGCAGGATTGTAGTTCTTCTTGCTTCTGCTGTCTGCCCTCTGGTGGATGAGGCTATCTAAGAGGCTTGTTCAAGTTTACTGGTGGTAGGGACTGGTGGTGGGTAGAGCTGGGTGTTGCTCTGGTGGGCAGAGCTCAGTAAAACTTTAATCTGCTTGTCTGCTGATGGCTGGGCCTGGGTTCCCTCCTTGTTGGTTGTTTGGCCTGAGGCAACCCAACACTGAGCCTTCCTGGGCTCTTTGGTGCGGCTAATGGCTGACTGTGATAGGGCTCACACCAAGGAGTACTTCCCAGAACTTCTGCTGCCAGTGTCCTTATCCTCACAGTGAGACACAGCCACCCCCCGTCTCTGAAGGAGACCCTCCAACACTAGCATGTAGGTCTGGTTCAGTATTCTATGGAGTCACTGCTCCTTCCCCTGGGTCCCGACGTACACACTACATTGTGTGTGCCCGCCAAGAGTGGAGTCTTTGTTTCCTCCAGTCCTGTCGAAGTCCTACAATCAAATCCTGCTAGCTTTCAAAGTCTGATTCTCTAGGAATTCCTCCTCCCGTTGCTGGACCCCCAGGTTGGGAAGCCTGTCCTGGGGCTCACAACCTTCACTCCAGTGGGTGGACTTCTGTGGTATAATTGTTCTCCAGTTTGTGAGTCACCCACCCAGCAGTTATCGGATTTGATTTTATTGTGATTGCGCCCCTCCTACCATCTCATTGTGGCTTCTCCTTTGTCTTTGGAGGTAGGGTATCTCTTTTGGTGAGTTCCAGTGTCTTCCTCTTGATGATTGTTCAGCAGTTAGTTGTGATCCTGGTGCTCTCACAAGAGGGAGCACGTCCTTCTACTCCGCCATCTTGATCCAATCTCCTTTTTCATTTTTTTCTCATCTGATCTTTATGATTTCTTTCCTTCTGCTAACTTTGGGGATTTTTTTGTTCTTCTTTTTGTTCTTGTTTTTTTGTTCTTCTTTCTCTAATTGCTTTAGGTGTAAGATTAGGTTGTTTATTTGAGGTGTTTCTTGTTTCTTGAGGTAAGATTGTATTGCTATAAACTTCCCTCTTAGAACTGCTTTTCTGCATCCCATAGGTTTTGGGTCATCGTGTTTTAACTGTCATTTGTTTCTAGGTACTTTTTGATTTCCTCTTTGATTTCTTCAGTGATCTCTTGGTTATTTAGTAGTGTATTGTTTAACCTATATGTGTTCGTATTTTTTACATAATTTTTCCTGTAATTGATATCTAGTCTCATAGCGTTATGGTCAGAAAAGATACTTAATGTGATTTCAATTTTCTTAAATTTCCCAAGGCTTGATTTGTGACCCAAGATATGATCTATCCTGGAGAATGTTCTATGAGCGCTTGAGAAGAAAGTGTCTTCTGTTGTTTTTGGATGGAATGTCCTATAAATATCAATTAAGCCCATCTTGTTTAATGTGTCATTTAAAGCTTGTGTTTCCTTATTTATTTTCGTTTTGGATGATCTGTCCATTGGTGAAAGTGGGGTGTTAAAGTCCCCTACTATGATTTTGTTACTGTCGATTTCCCCTTTTATGGCTGTTAGCGTTTGCCTTATGTATTGAGGTGCTCCTGTGTTCGGTGCATAAATGTCTACAATTGTTATATCTTCTTCTTGGATCGATCCCTTGATCATTATTTAGTGTCCTTCTTTGTCTCTTGTAATAGTCTTTATTTTAAAGTCTATTTTGTCTGATATGACAATTGCTACTCCAGCTTTCTTTTGTTTTCCATTTGCATGGAATATATTTTTCCATCCCCTCACTTTCATTCTGTATGTGTTATTAGGTTTGAAGTGGGTCTCTTGCAAATAGCACATATATGGGTCTTGTTTTTGTATCCATTCAGCCAGTCTATGTCTTCTGGTTGGAGCATTTAATCCACTTACATTTAAGGTAATTATTGATATGTATGTTCCTATTACCATTTTCTTAATTGTTTTGGGTTTGGTTTTGTAGGTCTTTTCCTTCTCTTGTGTTTCCTGCCTTGAGAAGTTCCTTTAGCATTTGTTGGAAAGCTGGGTCGTGTAGGCTTCCTAATGGAGGTAACTAGTGCCTGTGTTCTGGTGGATGAGGCTGGATCTTGTCTTTCTGGTGGGCAGGACTGTGTTCGGTGGTGTGTTTTGGTGTGTCTGAACTTATTATGATTTTAGGCAGCCTCTCTGCTAATGGGTGGGGTTGTGTTCCTGTCTTGCCAGTTTTTTGGTATAGGGTGTCCAGCACCGTAGCCTGCTGGTCGTTGATTGGAGCTGGGTCTTAGCGTTGAGATGGAGATCTCTAGGAGAGCTTTCTACATTTGATATTACATGGGGCTGGGAGGTCTCTGGTGGACCAATGTCTTGAACTCAGCTCTCCCACCTCAGAAGCTTAGGCCTGACACCTGGCTGGAGTACCAAGACCCTGTCAGCCACATGGCCAGGTACGTGGGGAGTTTCTTGCCTTTTGGGAAGTCTGAGGTCTTCTGCTAGCATTCAGTAGGTGTTCTGTAGGAGTTGTTCCACGTGTAGATGTATTTCTGATGTATTTGTGGGGAGGAAGGTGATCTCCACGTCTTACTCCTCTGCCATCTTGAAGGTCCCCCAGGGTGGTTAGTTTTTATGGGCTGCGTAATTTCATAGGCTAGTGAGTAGGAGGATTATTCCAACTAATTTGCGGAAGAGGTGAGATTTCCAGGAATTGGGCTGCCCCCCAAGTTTTGACCTTGTGTGGTGGCCCTGGAACTGTCATGGTGCCTATGCGTGTGTCATTTAGATGCTATTGTATTACGATGAGCACATAATGAGGCTCAAGGTCTACTGAAGGTTGAACCTTCTGCCATCTTGGGCCTAGTTGGTTCTAACCAGTTTTGTCTTGTCCTATGGCTGTGTCATTCTTTTAGAGGTTGTGCCCTGCTCCCTTCCCTCCTATTTCACTTCCATACCCTCTTTGGAAAGATGACCATGTTTCCTGCAGCAGATCCCTGCTGCTTAGGGTATCTGTATCTCTATCTGAGGTCTATGTTTTTAGACCTCAGATTGGGAATGACCCACAGGTCTCAGTGGGTCTCTGACCTAGAGCAAATGTCCTCTGGTCTCAACCAGAGATCTAGTGATGGAGATGTGACCCATTCTTGCCACCATGATTTCCTTTTTCTAGCAGTCCTTGTGGTAACTGGGGTACCTGGGAGAGCAAATTCAGGTGTGTGGCTAATTTGGGGGTGTTAGTACAGTTTGATAGGAGGCTGAACTAAGGTAACGGCAGTAGCACTAGAAGGAAGATGTGGATTTATTCAGTCAGTCATGTAGTCAATCAGACAGCTAATATTTCTGTAATGCCTATTATGTTCTAGAGACTACTATAGGTGCCGAGGATAAAGGATGACCACAAAAGGCCTGGCCCTCATGGAGCTTACATTCTATGGTCTATTGGGGGCAGCATGGTGGGTGGTGTTGTATCTTGATAAAGATGCTCCCAGATTTTTGGACTGTGGGGAACGTGGGAGAGGAGATTTGCAGACTGAATATGGTTTTAATCTAGAACATTTGAAGTTTGAGGTGTCTCTGAGCCATCAAGGCTGAGACGCTTAGATATCCAGGGCTTACTTGAAAAGATACACTGGGCAGGCGCTTGGAGATACTGTGGGAATGGATGAGACCACCTGGAAGAATGGGACTCACAGTAGGGCTCAGCCAGGGGCAGGTGTACATCAGGACCACCTGGGGAGCTTCTTCAGACTCTGGGCATCAGTGTCCTTGACCCAGACATTTAGAGATTTTGAAATACCCCATATGGGCATCCTCCCTAAACTACCACCATTGAGATGTCCTCTAAGGGGAATGTGATTACATTGAAGCAACAAAAAGGGTTGAGAGTTACTGGTACAACCTGAGAGGAGGCCAGCGTCCAACTGAAAGCCTCGACAGCTTCGTGAAATTTGGAAGTACCTGTGAGAAGCTCCAAAGCTGCTGGCTAGGGGCTGAACAGATAAGGCTTTAGTGTCAGTTTTTTCACTAGCTGCTGAGATCTCACACGGCGCTTAGCTGCTCTGAGTTTTAATTTCGCCATCATTAAAATCAGAGGGTAGGCCAAAGCAGTGGTTCTCACCCTGTGGTTTAGGAACTAGCAGCTCCAGCATCCCCCAGGAGCACGTTAGAAACGCACATTCTTGGGCCCCATCTCTTACCTCCTTAATCAGAAATTCCAGGCAGGGCCAGCAATCTGTCACTCCAGCCTGTCAGGTGATTCGGATGCTCCCAAACGTCAGAGAACCGCCGGACGAGATGAATTCGGAACTCCCTTCTAGCTTCAAATCTTCTGCTCTGTACTCTTGTCCAGACGCTTTGGTCAAGTTTCACAGTCTAAGTCTCTTTGTCCCTCTCCCCTGTTAAATGACCTTAGCATTTAATCATTGTTAATAATGAATCATTGTAAAATGATTTAAATGATTTCTGCTTGTGGTGGGGAGGATACGCACATGTGTGTGTGTATGCCTGTGTGTGCACGCGTGTGCACGTGTGTGTGGCAACAGGAGGCTGGCGAGTGGAGACTCAGCCTTCCTGCTTGCTTTTTCGGATGATGTGGTCAGAGTGAGCCTGCCCCGGTGAAAGCAAAGAGTCACAAGGTGTGGTCGCGCACAGTAGGCGCTCAGAGGCTGGTTTGGGCCTTAACCCTCTGTCACACACCTGGAGTTAGGGGAGAGCGGGGCCTCGAAGTCCACCGTCTAATGGTTACTCCAGTAGGTTGCCAGCTCCAGCTCTCTGGTGCTGCCGCTGTCTCCAGCGTCCTTCTCCATTTCTGGCATGTGCGCTTTATTTGCCTTGCTGACCGTGACCAGGAGCTGCTGTTAGAGGCTCTCAGCTAGATTTCCCTTCGCTGGAAGTCCGCAGCTGGGCCGGAAGGACTCCTCTGCAAGATCCCCTCACAACCCAGCTGAGCCCAGTTTATGAAGCTGCGTGATGCTCGAGCTGGGCCTGCCCCCGATGCTAGTGCCTCTAGAGCAAGAGTTCAAATGGACACCTACCTACCACCTGTAAAAACTTACGATTCATTCACAAAATAAACAGTTAGTTGCAAGATTTTCTCTCCTTCCGCCTTGACAAATATACTTTCATAATGACCTGGAAGACCAGGTTCAAGTTTAGATTTCTCAGCCTCCCTGAATTTCCACTTTGAAAGAGGCCCTGTGGACAGGACTGGTCCCTGAGGCCCGGTCTGCTGCCCTGCTTGCTCTGCCCCTCCCTGGAGGCTGCGCCTGTGCACACACGTGGGCACCGCAACCAACAACCCAGCTCCGTCCGCTGGCCGTCCTGGCACACAGCGACCCACTGGTCACCCCATCACTGAGGGTGCACACACCGGCAGCACAGGTCCCCCTCAGGACAGACCGAGGGCAGAGACCACTGCGGACCAGGACGCAGGCTCAGGACTCTCCAGGCAGGGAACCCAGGGTCTTGTGTGCTCAGGGAGTGGTCCACGAGCGGAGGGGCCCCAGGCTCTTCTAGGCATGTCCTCCTGGCCTGGGACACACACTCCAGCCAAGGGGCATGGTGTGGCCAAAGGGGGATCCAAACTGGGTCTTCTAAATCAGGGCCCACGTTTGTCTGGGTCTAATTGTGCCAGGAACCGCTCTGAGTGATTCTCTTCTCTGTCCCCTTTAGAGTTCTGTGGATGCTTCCCCACGTGCTATGCAGGGAAGTATGAATGTCAGAGTAGGAGGGACGTTAGAAATCATAGAATCCAGCCCATTGGTGAGCAGACGAGTAAATCGAGGCACTGCACGAGGGTGGATGACATTCTGGAAAGATGCATTACTCCCTGGAATTGTACTCTGGAGTGGTGGATTGTGGAATTGCGTGCTGGAACGGTGGATTTCAGAGGGAAGTATGATTGTGATGTGGACCATAAACCCCCCACTAAAAGAAGCCGGGAGGGCTCTGCAAGACATTTCATGCTGCCCCTCAGTGTCTGAGAATTTCCTGAATCCCTAGGTCACTAGAACAAATACTGTTCTGTGTCTTAAACCCACATTTTTACTACTGCCTTGAAGGCATCACCTTGAAAGTGGCTCTAGTGGCAGATTCTGGTTACATATTCATAGTGCTGCTTTAGTAATATTAGTTGGAGCAAGCTTCAAAAAGATGGAAATAAGGTTTTTTTCCTGTTCAGAATTTCCTGATTATTTTTAGTTAGTCTGGGCATTTTCCATTGCATCAGTGAATATAACTCTGTTCGTTCCATGAAAATCAAATAACTAAAAAGCGAGCAATATATTTCTGTCACAGATGACATTTTTGTTTGCATTTTGGAGTGTTTTTATGAATTGGATTACAAAACTAATTGAATCGGAGATGAATTTTACATAGGAAGTTGAAGTATTTTATGAAATAAAATTACTGTAAGAAATTGACTTAATCATTCAGAAGTTTCTAATGCAAAAACACGGTTTTGAAAACCCTCCAAAGAAGAAAGCCCAAGAAGACAGCTCCCTCATGGCAAAGAAACTCACTTGTTATTTATTTATCTCTTAAGAAGTATGGCTTTTAGCTTATCAGAACACAGCTTCGGGATGGAGTGTATAAATGCATTATACTAGTTTTAAATGCTACAGTTCTTCAAAACTAGTTTTTTATTGCGTAATATATAATCCGACATTCTAACCATAGTTGCTGAAATATGAGTTATTTTTGAACTTAACTGCTTAAATCTTGTTTAGTCCACGTGTAAGTGGCCTACCACTTTGATTTTTTTTTAATGTTGAGGAAGCACTAATACGTTTTTATATCATAATAGATAAAAATCCCAGAAGACCTCAGTGTTATAACTATTATAAACATTTTTTTGCCTCTTTAAGAGTTTTTAGAGAGAGTAACTTGGGCTCGACTTGCCCTGTCAAATGACTGGACTTTCTCCTGATGACTCAGGGGTTGTAGACATGTGAGGAAAGTCTCTTTAGTTTCACTCCTCATCTTTCATTCCCTAGCTGGAAGAGACTGAGAGAAATGGTTTGCTTGGTTCATTCCGGTTGGGACTACACTCCGATGTCTCTTTATCTCCAAAGCTGATACCAGGCCAAGCCTCAGACTTCCCAGCTGGTTTCTCTGGGCTTTCCAGGTCTGCCACCACCTGTCTGGAATCTGTCTCCAGCTCAGAGGGGGCCCTACTGGGTGGTTTGCTCCTGCCTTCAGCTTGCCCGCTCTATAGATACTCCAATAATCATACAATGTCTGTATAAATACTGTGCTTGCCCTGCAAATACAGCTTCAGATGGCCCCCAGCTGGAGACCTGCCTTTCCTTCAAGGACACCCCAGACAAACACACAAAGAGAAGAATGCTGTGCTCGCGATGCAAATATGCCGTAAGACAAGGCCTCTGATGCTTCTTCCGAGGAGGGTGCAGGCTGAGGGAACTGTGGGAGGGAAACCATATCCCTTAGAATCTGGAAAGGCCAGAGAAACCTTGGGGGAAGTCTTGACAAATGGCAAATAAGTTCCATTGCGAGCACAGCTCTGAACAGTTGGTGGCGCTGCTCCAGGCCCTGGGTTGAGGAGGTTTCCGAGGCCTCCATGAATAGGAGAGAATGGACTTCCATGTGATCAATTTGATGCCGAGGGTGACTTCCAGGTTTCTGGACGTCATGGTGGATGATGATACCATTTACCAGAACAGGGATTACTGGAGGGGCTCAGGTTAAAGAGAAAGATGATGAATTCACTTTTGACCTGTTGAATTTGAGAGGCCCGTGTGACATCTGGGTCCACTTGGCAGTTGGGTACATAGACCTGCCCTCTGGAAGAGAGGGCCGGGCTGGGGAAATGGAATGGGGCGGGGGGACGGGGGAGCCCACCAGCATATATGCGGTAATGACTGGCAGGGATGAGAGCACCCAGGAAGAGAGTGTAGTGGAGCTGAGAAGAGGACGTTTGGCAGAATCACCAAGAACACAAACTTTAAGGGGTTGAGAGAAGATCATCTCTTCTTTGTTACTACTCACTATCTCTATCTCCTGCCCCGTTGTTAAGATCTTACATCAGTAGACTCTAGACCTCAGTTTCTTCATCTGTAGAGCGGGAATAATGTCTCCTTCCTCTATCCCATACTCTTATGAGGATCAGTTGATTTCTGGTGACACGTGGTGGGTTGAACAAACATATTTACTACCGGTCCCTAAAAACCCCCACTAAAATGCTTGTCAGCTGGGGCAAAGAGCGTTAACCAGCAGGACAAAAGGATCAGCAGATGGCAGTGATGAAATTTTGGAAACTGAAATGCCCATGGACAAGTGGCAATGTATTTAGAAACCAAAGAATGACGGTTGCTAAGCCAGCAGTGAGGGGAAGACCAGAAGCTGGCTAATACTTGAATAGTGCTTTAAAATACACAAAAGTTTTCTTCTCTCTCTCTCTCTCTCATTCTCTCTCTCTTTTTTCTCAGATCTCTTTTTCTCTTTAAAGGAATAAATCTTCAAGTAGAAAAGATACTGATACATTGTATGAATAAACCAGTTTATCCCTTCCTTTACCGGTGGACAATTATTTCCAGTAAAAATATTAAATAAGAAATGTGCAGATAAAATCAGAGTACACAAACTCACATGGGGATAGGACATGTAACACCAAATGGTTGTTACCTCTGGAAGAGAGGAATGGAGAATGGCGTTTCAGCTATATTTTATCCCGTCCCCCAACATACATACATTTATTTATTTCCAGCTTTATTGAGATATAATTGACATATAACATTGTGTAAGTTTAAGGTGTACAGTGTGGTGATTTGATACGTAGAGAAATGATTACCACAGTAAGGTTAGTTGACACATCCATCACTCACATAGTTAGCATTTTTGTGTGTGTGTGGTGAGAACATTTAAAATTTACTGTCTTAGCAACTTTCAGGTACTATTAACTATAGTCATCTTGCTGTACCTTAGAGCTCCAGAACTTACTTATTCAATTTATAACTGAAACTTTGTATGCTTTGACCACCTTCACCCACTCTCCCTGCCCACCCCCTCTACCGTTTCACCTTCTCCCACCTCTGGCAACCACCAATCTACTCTCTGTTTTTTATTATGTTTGGCTTTTTTTGTATTTCACATATAAGTGATATAATATGGTATTTGCTTTTCTCTGTCTGACTTATTTCACTTAGTATAATGCCCTTAAGTTTCACCCATGTCATCACAAATGGCAGGATTTCCTTTTTCATGGTTGAATAATATTCCATTTTATGTATATGTGTGTATATATCTATATCTACCACATATTCTTTATTCATCCATCAATGGACACTTAGTTGTTTCCACATCTTGGCTATTGTTAATAGTGCTGCAATGAACATGGGAGTACAGATATCTCTTTAAGATCTTGTTTTCATTTCCTTCAGATAAAGATAACTGCCCAGAAGTGGGATAGCTGGATCACATAGTAGTTCTATTTTTAATTATTTGAGTAACCTCCAGACTGTTCTCTGTAGTGGCTGTACCAATTAACATTCCCACCAACAGTGCACAAAGGTTCCCTTTTCTCCACATCCTGGCCAATCCCTGTTATTTCTTGTCTTTTTGATAATAGCCATTCTCGCAGGTGTGAGGTGATACTTCCTTGTGCTTTTGATTTGCATTTCCCTGATTTGTGATGTTGAGCACCTTTTCATGTATCTGTTGGCTATTTATTTGTACATCTTCTTTGGAAAGATGTCTATTCATGTTCTTTGTCCATTTTTTAATCATATTATTTGGTTTTTTGCTATTGAGTTGTATGACTTCCTTATATACTTTGAATATTAACCTCTTATCAAATATATGGTTTGTAAAAGTTTTGTCCTATTTTATTTCTTTTTAAAAAAGATTTGAAAATTCACATAATAATAATAATTATAGCATTACATGTTAATTATTTTGAGAAAGGGAAAAGAAAATCTTCCAATCAGTATTCAAGGACACCTGAATGAGTATACTATAAAGGCAGCATGCTCAGAGCACTGGCTTCCCCACCAGCTCTAGTCTAGAATCTTCATGAAGATGTGAGGCCAGGACCATGGTCATGACCCCATCTCTCCTCCCCTATACATCGTGAGATCTGGCTGGGCCATCCTCTAGGCCTTCATGTCCTGTGAGGCCCCGTGTTGATGCCCCCTTGGGACATAATTGTGAGATGTAATTTAGAATCAGAACTGTCGAGAATTGAGGGCATAGGGAACAAAAAATTGGGGGAAATACTGTTCTAGATTATGGCCAGCCTCCAAAGTAGGGCGGAGCAAGAGAGTGCCTGTTCTGTGTGCTTTATAATATCAGGTCCCCCCGTTAGTGCTTCAGTCACTGTTGATTGACAAATCTGTGTGGCACTGTTTTCGGCAGCAATAGCCTCTTTCCTGGACACCTTCATTTTACTGTGATAGTTGACTTGTGATACGGGCATATTATTTTATGCAGGTACATTACCTTTGGTTAAGAGCTAGTAAATCTGCTTCATTAATTACAAACTATTTTTAACCTTACTGTTAGATTGAGAGACAGACAACAACCATGAGACGACGCAGCATCCCCTAAACCGCCTGGTGTAAACTAGTACAAACGCTTCATGAAGCGTTATTTTGTAGATTTCCTTTAGTTCTGAAGGAGCCTGGTCATACAGGCGCCCATGCAACATTTGGTCTTTGAATATAAAAATACTTTCCCAGGCAATGTTTTCAAATTATGAAAAATAATATAATAACAATCTGTAAAGCTTACTAAATAGAAGAAAACAGGAAAAAATCATCCTTAATCTCAACTACTTTAATGTAACCATTAGCCTTTTACTCTTGCCTTCCAGTTATTTTGCAAATGAGTATTTCGTATGACTCTAATAACAGTATTGATGGTAATTGGGTATACTTTTTATTTAACACTACATCCTAATTGTTGCTACAGAGTGATACAAGCCTCATTCTTAAACTTTTAATTTTGAGATTAATTTAGATTTATAGAGTTGCAAAAATAATAGAATTCCTGTCTTTTACCCAGTTTCTCCTCATGTTAACATATAACTGTGGTACATTTGTCGAATCTAAAAGATTAACTAGTGCTAGTACTAACTAGTAATAGTACAATATTATCAAATAAACTACTGACTATTTGGATTTCGCTCATTTTCCCACTATGTCCTTTCCCTGTTCCAGATCCTAAGAAACCGTAACGTGTTTAGTCACATCTCATTTTTGATGTTTGTATAACAGTCCATCTTGGTCATGTACTATTATTAACTTGACTTTTGCCCTGTTTCTAAATATTTAGATTGCTTATGGTCTTTCCATATCACAAGTGATCCTCTGAAGAACATCTTCATGCCAGCAGCCTTCTCTTCTTTTAAGATTCTTTCCTCACGACAGACTGTAATCCCACCTCAGAGAGTCCAAGGGAAGGAACGTACTTGTGGCTCCGGATATTACTGCATTTTGCCAAGTTGTCTTCCACAATGCCTGCGCGCATTTACTCTGCCATAAGTAATTTTCTGAGACATTTATGTACTCTTGTCAGCATCAGTTACTATCACTTAAACATTTTTGGCTAATTTAATAGGTGAAAATGACATCTCAATTTTAAGAAGTTGTATTTATTTGATAACTAGCAAATTTGAATATTTTGCCATGTGTGTTTATCAGCTATATTTTCTCTTATGGGAGTTGTCCCTTCATATTTTATTTGTGTATATTTTATAAACATATTCAGGGCCTGAACGTTTTTTCTCAGTATGTATGAGTTTTATAATAAAGGGATCCCTTGGCCTGCATTTTGCTGCAACAATTATTTACCTTTTGATCTGTTGTTTTTATTTTTTCTTTTGTAATCTTTGAAGAGCATAATGAAGTTTTATGACATGGATCCATCACTTTTGATTTATTTTCTTTAGCACATTTTTTTTTTGCGGTACGCGGGCCTCTCACTGCCGCGGCCTCTCCCGTTGCGGAGCACAGGCCCCGGACGCGCAGGCCCAGAGGCCATGGCTCACGGGCCCAGCTGCTCCGCGGCACGTGGGATCCTCCCGGACCAGGGCACGAAGCCATGCCCCCTGCAGTGGCAGGCGGACTCCCAACCACTGCGCCACCAGGGAAGCCCTCTTTAGCACTTTTAAGCTTACAAAGGTTTATCTTCAAAAAAAAAGTATCCGATTTTAAAATTCAATTCTTTTAGATAATTTGATTTCCCATCTTTAACCATTTGATTCATCTGAGATAGTTTTGGTGTTTGGCCCAAATGTCTGACCTGGCTACCTCTCACTCACCAGCTGCCGACGACCACACCTCCTACACCAGCAGCAGTCACAGCTGCCTTTGTGATCCTAGATGAGTGGATGACACGCACCCCTCCCCTGCGCTGCCCAAGGCAGAATCCTTGGAGCTTTCGCGACTCTCATTCATCACCCCACCCACATCTACTCAACCGTGGAGCTCTGTTATGTGGTGCTTCCCCCGACTCTTTGAGGAAGAGTGTATACTGCTCCCTCTGCTTGAGACACTTCTCCATCCCCACTTTGTTGCATTCTTATTAGTCCGCCAGGTGGAGTCAGGTGTGTCCTTGCTGTGTGCCACCAAAGTGCTCCATCCTTCCCTTTATGTTCCTCGCACCCAATTGTAATGTCCTGCTAACTTGTTGGTGGTCCCCTGTGTCTCTTCATTATTAAGGTAGCCTCACCGACTAAGCCAGTGCCTGATACATATAGGAGCTCAATAAATATAGGTGTTAGGTGTGTGAACGATTGAATAAATGAAAGAGTATGCCGATAAAAATAGAAGTCATATCTAGCTGTGTTCCCGCAGGGCTTGATTAGAATACTTTCTTAGAGAATATGAACATAAAGGGGATAGTGTATTAGAATTCAGACTTTTCATGGTACCAGCATGTCACGGATACTGTGGATTGGCTTGTCCAACATCCATCTTACCCTCCTTTTAGGTGTCATGACTGTAATGCAAAGGCTGGAGAAATAAAAACATTTCCCAGACTGCCTTGCAGTCAGTATTCTGGAGGTAAATTAGGTCCCGCCAATTAGATGCACTCTTAGGACTTACAGAAGGCAGGAATGGGAGGGAGGCCACTTTCCGGCTGCTGTCTCTCCTGCCAAGCAAGGCCATCCAGACATGACAACTCATCATTCCAAGGTTCACCACCACTTTCGCGTGTGTCTGGAGGCAATTGTAATGGTAAGAATGGCAGGATCAAGTGTGAAGGCTGGGGTTTCTTGGTTTTGAATCACTGCAATAGCGAATTAGCTAGTTATCATCTATCTACCTATTATCTCTCTCTCTTTCTCACCTATTTATTTACATATTTATAAAATAGAGCTAATGGAGACTCCTGAATTCCAGTCCCCTAGTCTTTCCACCAATTTTGTAACCATGTTTCTGCTTAAAATACCTAGAGAGTTTTCTGTACTGAACAGATCCACAAGGGATACAAGGACTGGTTTCCCACTAACTGACCCAAGTAGCCCAACTTGATAAGTTGTAATTTTTCCCAAAATGAAGAGAGTAGTGTTACTCCTAGGACCTAGGATGAGTTTGTGCTTATTGGTTATTCTGTGGTCTGTGAGGGTTCTGTAAATCATTTCCACTATCTTTTCCCCCATTCCCAGCTTCCTTTGAGATTTTGATAGCATAGACCCCCACTCAGCAATAAAACTGCCCAGTAATAAATAATTATACAGCTGGACCCAAATGTAAAACTACACAGGAAAAAGTATAGGTAAATGACTCAGATCTTTGAACATATTAAGTGCCCTTTTAAATCAGTGGGGGAAAAAAAAATAACGCAATTGAAAAATGTACAAAACACATGAAGGGAGGAAGAAAAATAGCCAAAGAAGATATTAAAATATTCCTCTTTCTTTCTTATCAAAGTAGCAACGATTTTAAAGTAATACTCAGATCTGGGGAAGATGTGTTCCTTATACTGGGCATTCTCATACACCTCCATAAGCTTCTAAATTGGTTAATTTTCTAGATGTAAGTTTGGTTATATTTATAAAAATCTTTAAAACATTCATTCTCTGGATCAACAGTTTTCAGCCGGAGTCAGTTTTGCCTGCCGTGGGGCATTTGACAATGTCTGGAGATGTTGTTGGTTTCCACAACTACAGTTGGTGGGTGCTACTAGCATCTAGTGGGCAGAGACCAGGGATGCGACTCAACATCATCCTACAATGCACAGGACAGCCCGCATGAAAAAATATACAGCCCGAAATGTCAGTAGAGTGGAGGTTGAGAAATTCTGTCTTAGACACAAAAATTCTGCTTTGAGAATTTACCCAAATGAAAAAATTGAATGTACTTCAAGATTCATTTATTAAATCCTTTTTGGAGAGCAAAAAGTCAGTAGCTATTAAAAATTAAGATGCATATACTCATAATTTTTAATAGATATCCATCCTAGAAATGCTCGGACTTTTGTGCATGAAAAGGCACACACACAGATGTTCTTCTCAGCCTTATTTTTAACAGTGAAATTTTGGAAACAACCTAAATGTCAATGACTGGAGTAGCAGTTAATGTCCGTGCATGCTCTGCATAGCAGAGTATTTGGCCATCCCACTGCCCACTACTCTTTTCCTATGATCCTGTCCTCCTTTGGGAAACTCCTGTACAGTGGATAGGCTTGGTGGAAGAACTATTTCCGGGACTCCATTCATCCTGTCCGTTTACAGTTTGGAAACCAGAAAAAACTGATCTTTCCTCTCTGATCCTTTGGTCACATGACATGTTTGTCACATGACATAAGTTTGGCCAATCAGATGGAACTTTAAATCTTGAACCAAGGCAGAGCCAGAGAACAGTTGAAGATCAAATCCCTGAGTCACAGCACTGGTGGCAGTGGTAGGTGTCTATGGCCGTTACTGCCGATTGATGACACTGAACCTCTGTTACTTGGTCCACCAGAAAGGCCTTCGATTTTGTTATTGAACATATTGGTGGTGGAAGGCCCCAGCAGTAGCCCAGTAAATAGACACATTAGATCTCTGTGAATTGCAAACAGAGTATCCCAACTGATATGCTGGAGAATTATACACAGTCACTAAAAAGAAAGATCATCAGGACATATTAGTAAGTGGAAAATCAAACTGAAGAACACTCGTTCACTGAAGGAACGTTTATTGAGCTCTTCCATTTATTAGTCTCTGTGCTCTGAACAGGACATACCTAGTTGCGGCCCTCATGGAGCATTATTTAAAATAGCAAAATGTCAGAAATAAATTGTGTCTAACAATAGTGGAATGAGATACACTATAAATTATGGCCCAGGCATTATATGGAAGAGCTAACAGCCATTAAAAATAAGAATAATTATTTTGATTAGTAAATACGTACTATCAGTTTATATATATATTAATATTTATATATATACACTATATATACTAAGTCAAATAAGAATATTTATGAATATATATTGAATATATATAATATAAATATTATATGTAATGAACACAATAAACAATTAAAATTATATATACGTTATATAAACATATGTTTGTGTGTGTGTGTGTGTGTGTGTATATATATATATATATATATTTCAAAAAATTCCATGTAACCAAAAGGAGGTATGCTATATAAAAATGTTGGCAGGACTCATTTTTGAATGATGGAATTTTTTGTTTTTGTTTTCTAAATTTTGAAATCTGCGTATGTTGTTTTTATAAACATAAAGTTTATTGTTTATAACCATAAAATTATTTAAGGTAAGAATACAGTAAAACATTTGAAATTTCCTAACCCCATTTTATACTAAACCGCATTTTTGAAATATTCAGCAATAAGAATATACGAGCTATATAAACAGAATCTATATAACATATCTATAAAACATATATGTTACTGAGTAAACCAAAAAAAATTCACTATCTTGCTTTAATACATTCCAAGCACCTTGGTCTATGCTGCCCTGAATCTCCCTTTGCTGGTCCTTGAGGTATTAGGAGTTACAGAAGGGACTGTGGGCGATAGCTGGGCTGATTTCCCTCCCATTGCAGGTTTGGGAGGGGGTCAGTAGAGGTCTGGTGAGGTCAGCTGCCACAGGTGTGGCCTCCTGGAGAGATGTCTGCATTTCTGGCCTGTGAAATCATCTTTAAGTGTGCTCTCCATCTGTAAGCACACACTCTTATATCTCGTGTCAAGTGTACTCAAGGTGGGATGTGTAACACCATCTCTTTTCTTTTGGCGCAGGCAAGGTGGGGCCGCCTCTTGATATCACGCTAGAGGCGCTGAACTGTACAGCTTTCAGCATCCGGTGGAAGATGCCAAGGCACCCTGGGAGCCCCATCATGGGGTACACTGTGAGTACCTGGGCACGGGGATTTCTGTAGTGGGTATGCTGGGGTAACTGTTCCTCCTCCCCATCTCCTGTATACGGCCTCCTGATACCAGCCCTCCCGTGTGGGGCTTCATTCTCCCTCCGTGAAACCAGAGATGTTTCCCTTTAAGGGCATTTGTAAGTGCCCTGAAAGTCAGTTGGCTCTACTGAGTCCTTGCCCTGTTCCGGGATGGGAAGATATAAACTCAGTAGAAGACATGCTTCCTGATCTCCAACTGCCCACAGTTAAATTTGGAGACTAAAGCAGAAACATGGGAAACAATAGAGAGTCACTGTCCTATTTTGTCAATAGGACAAAATAATGTAAAATCTGAATGAAAGTGACCGGGTGGACAGGCAAAGTGGAGAAGGGAACAGAGAATGCATTCCTACCTCCGAGAGTTTACAAATGGACCCTTTTTCAGTTTACCAAAATGTTTTCTTTGAACAGTGTTTTTAAAAATGAGTCAACTTTTAGAAGTTAGGATTGGGATTGATGTACATCCACTAATATGTATAAAATGGATAACTAATAAGAACCTGCTGTATACAAAAATAAATAAAACAAAATTCAAAAATTCCAAAAAAAAAAAAAGAAAGAAGTTAGGAGATTTCAGATAATTACTTGAAAGGCTGAAATCTCTGGGCCTATCCAGAGAGCTGGCCACCCCAGGCTCACCTTCCTATGGGGCGCTAAGCCTGCTGGAGCTGAGCTGCCCACCGGGATGTAAACCCCCCATAAGACCCCAGACCCACCATTCCCTCCTGTCTCCCCTTCACCAAAGGAGAGAAGCCATGTATCATGACCCTTGTCCTGTTGTCATCTTAAAGTAGAGAAATGGATTTCTAGACTCAGGTAGAATCAAAAGTGGGAAAATGAAAGATTACCTGAGAGAATCATGGTTTCGGGGAAAATACTAGGCGCCGGGTCCAGCCCTCTCCATTCCACTTTACTCCGTGTCTTCCTCTGGGTCTCTGCAGGCTTAGGAGTTTGCAACCCTGGCCAGGTATGTCTGATGTTTGCTGACAAGGAAGTAGTGTGAGAGAGGTGAGGCAGCGCGCCTCAGGACCCGCTGTGGTTGTGAGTACAGTTCGAACCACAGGCCCTTGGTCTGGTGGAGAAGTGCTGGCCCCGCTCTCACCCGGATGTCTGCATCTTTTCCAGGTCTTTTACTCTGAGGTCGGCGTAGATAAATCCCTGCAGGAGCGGTCCCACGGTGTGCCACTCGGCCTGGATACCCTGACCACGGTGAGTAGCTCCACCCTGGAAGCCTCCTAAAAGCACATCCCTGGTTGACATTTCATTGATATTCGGAAGGATTTCTAATTTGGTGTGTATATGTGCTGATGAATGTATAATAATAATAATAATAGCAACAACAATGAAAACTAATGTTTGTATAGTCCTTTGGAATTTAGAACGTCTTTCGTGGCCATAAACCCATCACGTGCATGTGTATCTCCAGAAAGGCAGCCATATGAGGAAAGCTTCCAGAAAGGCAGCTTCCATGCTGGACTCAGCCCGCCCCATTTATCCTGCGAGAAAACAGCTATCTTACAGCTGTTTTCTCCCCTTCTTTTCTCCATAAAATTCAATGCTGATTTTTTTTGAAATCCCAATAAAGCTTTATAAATAAATATGACACATTTGTATCTTCTCAGCTCCCTGGAGACACAATGCAGAAGGTGTAATTGGAAATGTATATTCAAACGGTGCAAGTTGTTTATTTTTCTTCCCCAGCCGGCATCCTGTCCTTCCACTAACCAGTTGCTGGCTCTTCATCTATTTCTTTTCTGTTTCCTGTCAAGGTCTCTTGGGGTGAATTTCTCTGCCTTAGGAATATTCTGTTTTCTTTTCTTTCGCTCTCCGCCTCCTTCCCCGTTCTACTACAATTATTCTACAGGCTAGAGCCTTTCTAATTGCTCTACAAGGAGTTAGCATCAGTGCCCAGAATACCACAGCTACAATGGTGGTGGAGGAAGAGGTGGTGTTTGTAACTCCTATTTAGTAAATGCCTGCGGGGCGCAGCATCTAGAAGCGTATTTGTCATCCGTGATGAGTAGCTGTCACTTCCTGAGAGTCTGTTACCTGCCAGGCACTCTCCCTCATGCTTTTACATTTGTTCTTCCATTTCGTCTTCACGACTATACTGTGACCTCATTTTCCTGACAAGGATGCTGAGACTCAGAGAGGTGAAGTAACGTTCTTCAAACCGTACGTTAGCAAGTAACGGTTGACTGTAAGCCCAGGGGAGACTGAATTCTGGGTCCCGCTCTGGCTATTTTTACCAAAGCTCTCATGACTCAAAGAAGAGATGCACGTGTTGGGCTTATTTGTATTTTGCATGGTGCTTTTATTCTCAGACTTCTGCTTGAGTACCCCTCATTTGCCTCAGGAGCGCTCAGCCCCAGCCTCTGTGGTTTAGTCTATCCTGAGGTGGGGAGATCGGGTTGGCTGCACCTAGGCCACCACCGGTTGGGGTGCCATCTCCCCTTGACGGCACTGGAACTTTCAGCGAGCCCCTGGACCCCACCGTGGGGCTGACGTCATCCCTAGCGGCGTTCCCGGCTGCCCAGCCTCCTGTCCTGCAGTGAGTGTGGCTCACGCACAGCCTGTGCAGAGAGGGCACGGTGCTGGTGACAGGGGTCCTGGACCCCGCACGGTGCCTCTGAAATCAAGATCCTGCCCCGTTACATGAACCCGGGCCCGACAGCCTGGCATTTCTGGGAAGGCCACTGCAGTGCAAACAGAAAGCAGAGGCCAGGAAGGGAGACAGGCACCCTGGGCTTCCAGACCTCCTTCCTCCACTTGCAGGTTGGGTAACTTTGGCCAAAGCTACTTAAACTGTCTAAACCTCAACTTTCTCCCATGGAGGGGGTGTAATAATTATACTGTTGTGAGTGGCAAATAAAATTGTGCATGTAAAAGGCTTTAGTAAAAAGTAAGAAGCCATGTAGATGTTAGTTGTTATTCCTGATGACTGTTGCCTTTATGTTCAACATATTCTCTCCATTAACTACACCGAGGTGTTAGAATATGCTAGCAAATTACAGCATTTGATTACCTTGCCGACTTCAACAAACTTGCATGGTTGCTACTCTCCACCCAGCACGAGATAACACACTGTCGCTGTTCTTGGGCAGCTTTTGGTCTCGTTGAGAAAACCACATTTACATTGATAAAACAATTAGAGAGCAACATGAGACCGGATGTCATTTACATGCAACTTACTAGACAGACTGAGGTTTTGAAGATGGAGAGCTTAGTATAGGAACAAGTGGTCAAGAGGTAAAAGTGGGGGCTGAGAATTGAAGCAGGGGCAGTTTCTGGAAAGGCAGAGGAGAGAGAGGGTCATTCAAGTCGAAAGGAATGGTTTGAAGCGAGGGAATGAACACATATGTGTGTGTACATGCTCGTGGGCTTGTGTGTTTGGGCAGAGGGGCAGGGGAGGTGCAGAATACAGAGCATGGAGAGAGGAAATGATGACTAGACATAAAGGCAGCAAGTCAGGAAGGGGGAGGGGAGCGGTCTGGTACAGCAGAGGGGGCTCTGGATTTAGATGACTCGCATTCAGATTCCTGTATGACGACAAACCAGCTGGGTAACCTTACTGGGTCTCAGTTTCCTCATCGACAAAACAGGAACCGGAAAAGGAGCTATAGCACGTATAGCGTATCTGTGGTTCCCAGCCTGTGTGCTTCAGGGCTCTGCAGCAAACTCACAGGGGCCTTGTGGAATATTTGAACTTTGCACGGGGAACAGAAACATCTGTGTAAATTACTACTACCAAATCTTTTGGGTATAACTATTGAATAACTGGAACCGTTAGGGATTTTTTCTAGATTAGAGGTGCTGTAAAATAATACTGCGATACTAATGGTGCCATGAACAGAGAAAGTTTGGGAACCTCTGTACTCCATCACATCATCCTGTAGCATCCTACAGACCTCAATCTGTCTAGTAAGTTGCATGTAAATGACATCTGGTCTCATGTTGCTCTCTAATTGTTTTATCAGTGTAAATGTGGTTTTCCCAATAAGACCAAAAGCTGCCCAAGAACAGCAGCTTTTAATGTTGTGGGCATTAAACAAGATCATTGTAGAACCCTCAGCACCACATGCGGCACAGAATAAGAACTGAGTGAGTGTTCAAGAGAAATCACATTGCCAAGGTGTGTGTTTGCTGCCCTTGGCTGTACGTGGTGGAAGGGCAGCTACTCTACGAGTTCATTTTAGTTCCTGCAACCTTTCCTTTCCTTTTCATATTGTTTTGTTTTTTCTCCTCTCCAGGGACGATTGGATCATCAGATGATTTTTGTAAGTATGCTTTCGAAAAGTTAAACCCTTGCCCCAACCCTGGATTCAGGGGGTCTCTTTTCATCAAAATGTTGATTTTTCTGCGTCTCCCTTGCTGATTAAGGCCCACGGAGAGTGCTTGGTTCTAGTGGAAGCAGCAGTCGTGGAGCATACCGGGTGAACTTTTAATCATTTAGAAAGAAACTGTTTTATCTCACATGGTAGAGTAAGGTTAAGAGCAACGTTTTGTTTGTTTGTTTGTTTGTTTTACTTTCGAAAGGAATTTTGTTTTTGTGTGAAATCCAGATTTCTTTTTTCTCATCATACATTTTCTTTCTTGCTAGGTGTTTTTCTTTTTTTTTTTAACATCTTTATTGGGGTATAATTGCTTTACAATGGTGTGTTAGTTTCTGCTTTATAACAAAGTGAATCATTTATACATATTCAAAAAGAGTCATGTACCAGAATGTTCATTGCAGCTCTATTTACAATAGCCCGGAGATGGAAACAGCCTAAGTGCCCATCATCGGATGAATGGATAAAGAAGATGTGGCACATATATACAATGGAATATTACTCAGCCATAAAAAGAAATGAAATTGAGCTATTTGTAAAGAGCAACGTTTTTAAAGGTTGAAGTAATTTAAGTTCTGTTCCAAGACGAGGTGAAAAAGGTTGAAAAGGAGAGAAAATATTTCAACTAGCAAGCCCCAGTGTGAGGGGAGCTCCTTCACCCGCTTTTCCTTCTTCTTTCCTCACTGCCTCTAACAATCTTAGACCTTCTCAATGAGACAAAACCGGTCACCTAAACGTGGTTGATTGACTTTCTGGAAGAATGCCGAACAGAGGATTGGTTCTGTTCAACTGAAGAAATGACCAAAATAACCTGGTGGATTATGTGGAATCCTGATGCACTCTTTGACAGTCTGCCTATATAAAGGCTTCTGATTTGATTAGCATTTGACACTTAACCTTTTCTTAGAAGAACAACCAGCAGGTTTCATCCCGGAAAAATAAACAGTAAAACAAATCAGGACAATTTGGTGATGTTTTAGAGTTAGAAATAGAAATGGATGCTTAAACTGGTGGTCTTCAACACTTTTTGATCATGCATACCGTCAGTTAAAAAATATTTGAACATATACCAATATACGTATATGTATGTATTTGTAAATTATACATCTGCTACTCTCTCTATATATGTGTACATTATAAAATCCCACAGCATTGTAAAGGAGGAGATAAAATAGAAGTAGAAAGTTCTTATGTTTTCTTCCAGCATCTCAGTAGGCTGCCTTGCTCTCTCAGGGGGATGCACCACCGCCCTGCTTTGGAGTCCACTGGTCTGGCTGACCCACAATAGTGATTCTATTTGGGTCTTATCCAGGGTTAAGGGATAAAGCAGACAGGAATCATGAGACTTGCATCTAGTCCCAGCTCTGTCACTAGAGCAAGGGTAACTGTGGGCAAGGTCACTGAACCCCCTTGAACCTCTCTTGGACTATAAAATGAAGAGGCCAATTAGTAATGGTTGCCAACTGGGGGATTCTTTGTTCCCTGTGGGCATATGGAAATAGGTGTGGGCTTTCTAGTGAACAAGCTTCAGGGATTCTGACTCTCCTGCAATATGCAGGGTAGATCCGTACGAGGAAGATTTGTCCAGCCCCAATGCTGCCCCTCTTGCAAAACCCTGGAAAATACTCTGTTTCTGTGACCACTCAGGGAATGGAAATCCCTCCACTCTGGCCTGCACAGCCTTCCTCTGGACCTTTGGAAGAAGGCTGTTTGGAAGATAACCCTTTTCTATTTCCCTGTGCCTTCCATCTAATGATGCTAAATATTCCCAACTTCTACACAGACTTAACTTATAGAGTCAACTGTGAAGTTGAACCCAAGGTTACTAGCTGCCAGTGAAGGTTATTTTAGAAGAATTGTAGAATTTCCATGTTGAAACTTTGGCCCAGAGAAGTTAAGTGGCATCCCCAAAACCACACAGCTCTTTGGCTCTAGAGTCTGGGTCTCCTGGCTCCTAGTCCAGTGCCGTCCCAGTTCATGCCTCCTCTTAGCTGTGCTCACTGGATGCCCTCCCGGTGTAGGGGCTACTTGTCCAGACTAGTGAACAAGACAACATACAGCTTCATTTCTGGAAACAAACCACCTGGGTTTCCAGCAGTAGGAGAAAAGTGCAGCATGGAAGCAGGTAAAGGTGAGGTTTGATTCAAGGTCAGAGATTTAAGTTCAGAGCCATTCAGCACGGTTTCATCATGGCAAAGTGAACAGGGATTCAGTTAAGAATAGTCCATTCTTTTCAGGGGCTCCTCTTACATAGCTGTCCAGGTTGTTTTTGAACATTGGGTCTAACATGAATTAGAATGAAAGTTTAGCAGTCCCCAAACTCCACATAACAGTGATCCTAACAAGATGTGCATTCTTGTTCTGTCATGTAATGGTCTGGATATAACCAGTTCAGGGCTCTTCTGGTGGCTTCCTTGTGCCAGGATTCTTCCATCTCATTTCTTTGCCAACCCCTCTGGCCTGCCTCTCCATCACCCAAAATAGCTTACTGCCTCATCCACATTCCAGCCAAAAGATGAGGAAAAGGGGAAAGGGAACATATCATTTACTATCGAAGGGATAATTCAGAAATTGCCCTCAGCGTTTTTGCTCACATCCTATTGGACAGAATTTAGTCACATGGTCATATCTAGATGCAAGGGAGGCTGGGAAATGTAGTCTTTGAGTGGCCATGGTCCAACTGAAATGTACAGGGGTTCTATTACAAGAAAGGAGAGAATGGATACTAGGGGCAGAGAGTCATTCCTATCACAGACTGTGAATGGAGGGAATAGATCTGGTGCAGTAGACACAGAAAAGGCAGTTGGACATCTGAAAAACAAGGTGCTAGCCTGAGGATTAGATGTACTCCGTCTTGAGTCAGGCAATTGGAAGCATATTAAGTCATGCATTTTATCAGTGAAACCAGACCCATTCTTGCCCCGCCTAGAGTGTAGTTATATAAACTTTCTGGGTCCAGTTTCATCATCTATAAAATGAGGAGGATAAGACTGACATCTCAGAGCTGTTGTGAGAATTAAAGTGGCACTGGTACACAAGGATTTTATAAATTCCAAAATGGAGTATAAGTTATGATTATATTATGATTATACGATCATAAGATAAAAGTTGGTTGTTTCTGGTAGTCTGTGAGGGAGGCAAGTGTCCTGGGGAATAGCTCACTTGGTTGTAAAGTTGTTGGAACTTTCTTCCTGGGCTCAGTGAACTAACCAACTCGTCTTGCTTTTATCTTCTACAAATATAAATTTTCTGATCACATGACAGCCACTGGTGGTGTTAAAAGACAAAGGAGGCAACCTTTGGAAGGGGTTTTGTATTTCAGAAAGGGACACAAAGTAGGGTTATCTTGCAGCAATGCACCCAACTTTGCTCCCTGCCCCCCGCAAAAAGTATGGAAGGGGCCAGAGGAGACTGTGGAATTCACTCTGGCTTCTACCCCAAGAAAGCAATTTCTCTGACTTTGTTTCTCACCATCTTGTGCAGAAATAGGTCCAAGAGAGATAAATATTTTGACTCATTTTCAAACTTCCACAAGGTAAAAAAAAACACTTTTTCTACTTTGAAAAGGGTATTTTTAGCATCTTATCTGGTTTGATGAAGGCTGAAGTAGTGGCCATAAGACATTTAAGGACAGAAATAGAAAGACTTGTGGAATTGTGCAGCATTTTACTAAAAAATTCAAGGGTTATCACAAGTCACACTATTCTGAGAGATTCCATTTGGAAGGAGAGATATTGGAGGAAGAAGTGACAGTTAAATCATTGAATCCAACTCCTCTTTTTATGACCCCAACTACTCAGTCCCCTTGACCCTTGCTCTCTTATGCTAATCTACCAGCCTGTCAGCTCAGGAAAAGACACCAGAAAAGACTGGAAATAGTTAGCTTCTGGGAGGGTGACCCTCCACCTCTCAGAATATACCTGGGCTAAAGGTAGCACTGATCTTCAAACAAAAAGATTAGTTGTTTTTTAATCCACATTAAGAACTTCTACAAGTGTAGTTGCCCTTGGTTTTCAGTGATCACTTTTAAATTGCAGATACATAAATTTCCATGTTTATAGATAAAATAATTATCTGGTCTTCAGTGTTTATGATAAGAATTTTTTATTTAAATATTATTTAATATTTTTCATTCATGTATTATCCAATTAGAACTTGGTCCCTGGACTCAAACAAAGCAGGATTCAAATCCCCACTTTGCCGCTTAATAAATATACAGCCTTGAGCAGATCATTCACTTTTCAGAGATTCAGTTTTCTCCTCTGGAAGTGAAAATAAGAGTGACACCTACCTCATAGGCCTGATGGAAGGCTCAGGCTACATATGTTCCTGGAACAGAGAAAACACTCAATAAGTGGTAACTAATGGTAGCTGTATTTGGTATTGGTGCATATCTAATATCTACAGTAATCTATGAAACCACACCACTACCCCTGTACTTCATACAGTGTAATGACATCACAGGAGGAACGATTCTACAGCAAAGGCTGTGAGAGCATTGGGTTGGTTTGAAAGTGTGATTCCGCTTCCTTGGGAAAAACCTGGGAGGGGCAGTTGGGAGAGGAGGGAAACAGGAGTCTTGTATACACCTGGGGCCCCCAGCCTCCTAACCACCCAACTTGAAATGAAACCAGGAGACAGATGGTGGAACTAGGATGCACAGATGGAGAGTATTAGAGCAGGGGTGAGGATGGGGGACAGGGAGCTGTGAAAGCAGGACCATATGTTCAGCAGAGACCCCTTGTGCAGTTATATGTAGGATGCAGTCAGGCGGAGAGAGAAGGAAGGGAAAATTGGAGACAGACACTCTCTTGGAGGCTGTAGAAATGGCCCAAGTAAGGATTCAAGGGAAGCAGAAGAAGGGAACAGGTCTGAAAGGCATGTGGAGGTGGCTGGAGGGAGGTGGGTAAGAGGCAGTCAGTCTTGTCCCTGGGGTTACTAACCGGGGTCTGGGGCAGAGATACAGATGCTGTTAATCAAGTTGGAGGGGTCAGTAGGAGAAGTTGGTTCTCGATGAGGTCATCTGTTTATATCCTACATCTTGGTTTGATTTTTTTCATTCACTCAGTAGTTCATTTATTCATTCATCAAAAAGCACTGCTTGAGCATTTGCTACATGTCGGATAATGCTAAGCTTTGGGATGCCAGAGGAATAAGAACTTGCTTCCTGCCCTCAAGCAGGTGGGGAGAAGATGACCAGTAAACAGACAATTACAGTATAAGGCGAGTGTTGCTATGATTGAGGTACACCAAGGATGCCAGGGAAGCATAGAGGAGGGACGCCTAACAGACTGGGGGCTAGGGGGTCAGAGAAATGAGGTAATGTCTTAGCTGAACTGAGTCATGAAGGATGAGCAGGGGTGAGCCAGGCAGGAGCAGGGAGAAGGACATTCCATGGAGAGGGAGCAGCCAGTTCAAAGGCCCAGAGGCAAGGAATTGAATGGCATAAATGTGAGCCCTGCCAAGTCCTTAAGTATGACTGGAATGTAGAATGTAAGGAAGGGAGGTGGCGTGAGATGATGCTGGAAGGATAAACAGGGGGATGCAAAGATGCCATTGTAAGTGGAAGTGACATGATCAGATTTGGGTTCAGGAAAATAACTTAGCAGTGTGGAGTACGGATTGGATGTGCAGGAAGTATTGGTGGCCAAGAGAGTCAGAGCCATTGTCATCATTAGGAGGACTTGGACTTAAATGGCTGTGAGGATAAAACGACATAAACAGATTCAAGTGATACGAAAGAGTATTGGTAACTGATTGAATGGTGGTTAGGGAGGAGGGGTGGTGAACATAGAGAGGGGAGTGTTGAGAATTTCTGGTTTAGGTAATGAGAGAGAGAACACAAAGGGTGAAGCGCTTTTTCATTTTGTTTTTGGTAGTCAGAATAGGGATGGTTAGTTGAGCTTTGGTTATGTTGAACTTGAGTTGCATGGTAGTTGCTGGGTAGAGAAGTTCAAGAGGCAGTCACAAACCCATGTCTGGAGATCAAGAGGCAGGTTAGAGCTGGAGATGGTGGGAGATGTCATTCAAAGGTGCCAGAAGCTAAGGGAGTGGTAGATGAGCTTACCTAAGCAAGGCTACAGAGTGAGAGGAGATGGTGAGGGGTGAGCTTCTGGGAAAGACCAACACCTAAGGGGCCAGCAGAGAATGGGAAGTGGGTGGAGGATACTTGGAAGGAGCAACAAGAGAAGTAGAAGGAGACATGGAGGAGAAGTCACAGTTTCCAAGGAAACCAAGGGATTTCAGAAGCAAGGGTGGGCAACAGTATTGAAAGCTGCAAATAGTCAGGTAAAGATGGAGACATTCCCACTGGGTGGACTGCAGAGTTGTTGTGGTGACTTTGGTAGGAACATCTCAGTTGTTTGCAGTGAGGAGAGGCCAGACAGGAGCAAGTTGAGGAGTGAATAGGAGGTGAGAAGGTAGAGACAACTTCTTTAAGAAGGTTGCATCTCTGGAGAGGGGCACATGCACGGTGGGGAATAATTGATTGTCTAAGATAAGAGAGACTTGAGCACAGTAAATACTTAGGGAAGCATCAGGTAGATAAAGGAGAGGTTGGAGATACAGGAGAAAGAGAGGAGGGTAGACAGATGGAGTTCAGAGGCCAGGAGGTGAACCAAGCCCTAGACCAGTGGTTCACAAACCTGGCTGCCCATATCAGCATCACCTGGGGAACTTAAACTGACACCCAGGCTCTGCCCCCCAGAGGTTCTGATTTAAGTGGTCTGGAGTGGAATCTAGCCCTGGTATTTTTTTTAGATCTTCGAGTGATTCTACCGTGTTTTCAGGGTTAAGAACTACTGTAGTAAGTATTCAATAACTATTTGTTGAATCTTTTTAAAAGTTTTGTCGATCAGTTGATTAGTTCTCCTTAGCAACAGTGAATGTTTAATCATTTGCAGAGGATGTTGTGAAGAAATATAAGACAGGATACATGCTTTCAAGTGGCTTGCGATTCCATGGGAGAAATAGTAATACTTTTTAATATGTATAAGTGCTACTTCAGTGGCACAACACTTGGTAGGGTAATATCAGTTCTGTGTGGTCAGCTGTCGAGGGGAAGATTTTGGCCTCGGAGAAGGTGGAACCTACGTAAGTGGAGAAAAACAAGGGTTTCACACGCCTAAGACAATAATCATTACAATCCTGTTTCCTGAGGACATCCTTGGTGTCAGCTACTTTACATACATTATCCCAAATGTTGTAACTATGCAAGATAGTTATACATCATCCCCATTTTACAGAGGAAGAAACTAAGGCTCAGGGAATTTAATATCAAGGCCATAGCTAGCAATAAGTGGCAGAGTCAGAATTCAAGCCCAGGACTGACTGATTCCAAAGTCAGTATCCTTTCCACTACAGTGTACTGGGACCAGGGGCACCAGGCTCCCACTTACTATTTGGTACTGTAGTCTCAAGATGGGGCAAGTCATCTTCAGCTGGGACTTTTTGGTCTAGGCTGTTTGTGCAGGTGAAGTTCACACACACTTCCATCGTCAGTCCTAGTGGTTCTCAATGTGGGCGTTGATGAAATCACCAGCAGCCTCACTTGGGAACTTTTTAGGAATGCAAATTTTCAGACCCCTTCCCAGATTTACTGAATCTGAAACTTTGCAGGCCAGGCTTAGCAATTTGTTCTAAGAAGCCCTCCTGGTGATTCTGAGGCAGTTTAAAATTTGAGAACCAAAGTCTGAGTCCCTACTTTGTGGATATAAATCAAGAACCTCAATTTGCTGTCGTGGCTAGTCCCTGAGCATCTGTGATATGCCAATGGAAAGAAAGAACTGGGGGATTCTAACCCTGGAAAAGATTGTTACCTGAATTCCAGCAGCCTAGTACTCTCACTGAAGAACTCAGATGCTATGAGCGACATGAGTCCCAGTCCTATGACAGTGCATTGATTCCAATAAAGGATAATTCATTAGTCTTGGGAAATATGTCATGGTGTTTTCCTCTTTGCAAATTAAAAAACTTGGCCAATCCTAGAGAAAACAAAACAATCTCCCAAGCAAATTTCACAGGGGCCTCAAGATGCAACCCTCATGAGATTGTCTGGTTTGCCTCAAAAGAACTTCTGATCATTGACACATTTCCTGTTTGGTCATTGACAGGAGGAAGTGATCGGAGATTTGAAACCGGGCACTGAATACCGAGTAAGCGTGGCAGCTTACAGCCAGACTGGCAAAGGGCGGCTGAGCTCTCCTCGGCACATTACCACTTTGCTCCAAGGTAAAATCCGTTCAATTCATTAATAAGAAGAAAGTGATGGGTGCTATTCATTCATTCCTTCATTCAGTATATCAGTGAGGACCTACTGTGTACCAGGCACTGTGCTATGCTAGGCTCTGGGAATTCAGTGGTGAACAAAAACAGGCACAGCCCCTGCCCTCTCAGAACTGAGTGGCGTGGGTCAGGACATTATCTAACTAACGTGTGGCCGCGGATAGTGAGAAGTACTTCCCATGGCGCTGTAAGATCTTCCGTTGTAAGATCCGATATAGGGGTTCGATAAGGACTCCCTGAGGACATGACTGCTAAGTGGGAATTAAGTAAGTGGGAGTTAAGAAGGCGAGGAAGGGGAGTGCGAGAAGAGATCTTAGCGGCCAGCGGAACCCAACAAAGGCTCATTGAGGTGGTCTGCGCTGGACACTGGGGGACAAAAGTGGCTTGAAGACATCGTTGCTCATAGGAGCTCCTTGTGGAGGGAGAGGCACATGGTAGGCAGGTAGATCCAGTGCATCCGAGGTCCGCCCAGCTGGCTCTGGAAGCACTCAGAAGGAGCGCGTTCTCCACCCCAAGGCTCAGGGAGCGTTTCAGAAAGAACCATATCTTTGGCCCGGTGTTTGAAACCTGCATAGGGTTTTGCTTAGGAAGAGAAGGCAGAAAAAATACTTCCGGCCGAAGCAATAAAGAAAGGCTGGGAAATGTGAAAGTCTAGATATGAAAATAGTAACAGCAGTTACCTTGGGGTGATAGGATCATTCTACATCTTTACCCATGAGGCTTTTTCCAACTGTCCTACCATTGATATGTATTCTGATGATAGGGGGTAGGAAGGGTACACAAAAGAATTGAAAGTAAGTGACAGTAACGCTAAGCATTTAATTTTCCTTGTAGGTAAACATCAATTCCGACATGCTAACAGAGGTTCTAAAGGGTACACATCATTGTGTGTCCTGGGGTCCATAGTCTGGACACGATGTAGTTGTATTTCCAGCCTGGGGTGCTTGAGGAGAAGGGAAGACCAGCTCTCATTGACAAACCTTCCATGAATCCAGTTGTGATTTTGTGTGTGTGTGTTTGTTTGGTTTGGAGGGTGAGGCAGTTCTGAACAGAGGTGTTTAGGCTGTAGAAAGCACACGTTTTTTTATACATGAAACCTCTCCAGCAGCGAAGACCACAGCCAACTCTAGTTGTTCGCTGTCCTGCCTAGATTCCTGCCTGCTTCCAGGAGCACCTCAGCAGCTGCACGTCACTGTGGTTTCTGATTCCGAGGTGGCCCTATCTTGGAAACCTGGAGAGAGTGAAGGAAGCTCCCCTATTCAGTACTATTCTGTGGAATTCATCAGGTAAGTTAGTGGGTCACATTCAGAAGCCAAACGTACTGACCTCAGTCATTCCAAACACGATAGAAGACTCCACCGCCTGTGAATTTAAGAGACGACAAAGAGGCCTATATTTATACTCTGCCTTGGGCCAGCACCTGTCCCCAGCCCTCTTTGATGGTGGGTCATCTGGTTAACCTGTCTGTACCCACCTGACCTCTTCCCCACTTCCCCGCCACAGTCACACTGTCCTAGGCTCTGAAAACTCCAGAGGGACCCACTGCCAGCCTGCCTGCATTTCAAGCTCAAAACTTGCCTCCCTGGCTTTGAAACATGATGTCTGAAGTATATATTTGATGGTGACGTTTCTCGAGGGAGAGGAAAAAAAACCTTTAAAAACACGTGCAATGCATTGTTGCCTTTGCATCCATATCGCCGTGGGGAAAGTTTCTTGTTTTGGTTTCAGCTTTTTTCTCTTGTCTACCTCTCCAGCTCTCATAGTCAGCTTATCAGCGGCAGAAGAGTGATTAGAAGTTCTTCTAAGAACTTACAGATGTAAAAACCTGGATTCTCAATGCTGCTGTGTAATTTTAAGCAAGAACAAAACCAAAAAAACACCCACCCAACCAATGAGCAAAAGTTATTCCCCAGCTAGGGCTCTTCCTCTGAACTCTAGTTGCAGTTGACTTTTGAATCGAAGCACCTAGCTGATGAAACGACATTGTTCTCTACATTAAAGGTGATTGGGTTTGTCTGAGGCCGGTTGCTTCATGGATTCGTAAAGCCTTGCTCAGCACCTCATTCCTAGGCTCTCTGAAGCTGAGGCAAAGGATTCTGCCATGATTTCATTAGGTCTGCTTCTGTTTCTTGACTTCCTAGCCTATTTTTTGGTAGTAGATATTTGTTTCTTCAGAGAAGTACTGCACTGAGTCTCTTTAATGCTTGAGTACAGAGCTTGTTTCAGGCAGGACTTACTGAATTGCAAGTGGCAGGATCTTGAAAGAAGATGAGACCGTAATGTATTGGCCCCTATGAGTGTCAAGTCCTGTGACGACTCTAAATTTGGGGAAGACCAGTTCTGTATCGCATCCGCAGTCTGTCTCCATCCATCTCTGTGCTCTGCTCCCCCCTTTATTGGCTTTAGTTTCAGGCTTTTCCAGTATGGTGGCAAGATGGCCACCAGGCACTGAAGGCTTGCTGTCTACTAGCTCAGCTCCCCACTGGAAAGGAGTGGCTCTTTCTCAGGGGACACAGTAGAGTCTCAGTATTCATTCTAGCTGGCCAGGCTCTGGTCCCTCTTCATTCGCTGAGCCAATCACTGCGGCCAAGGAGAAGAGTACACTGACTGGGCAGATACGCGTCATATTCTGAGCTCTGGAACTAAAGACTGGTGGGTCATTCAGGCCTGAAGTACACAGACTGAGAGTTCAAGAGGGTTGGTTCCTCAAAGCGAAGTTGTGCAATTAATGGAAAAGGGAGGAGCAGATGCTGGGAAAATTAAAAAATAAATAAATAAAAGATGCCCCCGGCCAAGCTCCAGACCAATGCCCTTCAGTGAGGATAATCTACAATCCTTTGTTGAACAAATTTGGTAGGCAAAGCCTGGAATGTGTCTGGAGTAGAAAAGATTCTAAGCCTGGTTCCAAAAGTAGTTAAACTGCAACAGTGGAAAGTCCTAAAACTTCAGCTTTCTCATCTGTAAAACTTGGAGTGAAACTTAACATTTCTAATTTACTTGTCTAACATCAGCAAAGCAAAATGTAGTACTTTAAAATTTTGAAAACTGGGCAGTGTTTTTCATAGTAGCCCAGCAGGTCATCTGTGTGACCCTCAGCAAAGATGACGGTTATCATTTACTATTTTATTTTATTATTATTTAATTTTATTTATTTATTTATTTTTCGGTATGCGGACCTCTCACTGTTGGGGCCTCTCCCGTTGCGGAGCACAGGCTCCGGACGCGCAGGCTCAGCGGCCATGGCTCACGGGCCCAGCCGCTCCACGGCATGTGGGATCTTCCCGGACCGGGGCACGAACCTGTGTCCCCTGCATCGGCAGGCGGACTCTCAACCACTGCACCACCAGGGAAGCCCTACTATTTTATTTCTTAACATCTTTATTGGAGTATAATTGCTTTATAGTAGTGTGTTAGTTTCTGCTTTATAACAAAGTGAATCATTAATTTTGTGGTAAAACATGTATTTCTTTCTTAAACTTCAGTCTGGCATATTGGCAAAAGGTGGAAATTGCAGTTTCTTAACCTGTGTGTACAACTGAAAGTAGAAAATGAGATGGATTTAGAGCCAGAACTGGAAGGGAGTGCTTGCTGCTTCCTCTACTGCCAGCAGGGGGCCCTGTGCAAGTCACTTCACCTCTGTAGTCTCAGTGCCTCACATAGTTTAGGGTCCCCAAAAGGAGAGCGTTTTACAAGAACTTGGGTGCAAGTAGTTTATTTTATTTGGAAGCAGGAATGAGAAGGTTGGGTGAGGGATGGAGGACATATGACTGTGTGTTACAGAAGTCACTTCTGCAGGCAATGGGGGCCTCTGTAGGGGCTTAATTCTATGGAGATCTCTCTGGAGCACACAGAATTCCTCTCTAATTTGCCTATCAAAAAGGCAAGAGCAATTTCTCTAATGATTAATGATGTTGAGCATTCTTTCATGTGTTTGTTGGCAATCTGTATATCTTCTTTGGAGAAATATCTATTTAGGTCTTCTGCCCATTTTTGGATTGGGTTGTTTGTTTTTTTGTTATTGAGCTGCATGAGCTGCTTGTAAATTTTGGAGATTAATCCTTTGTCAGTTGCTTCATTTGCAAATATTTTCTCCCATTCTGAGTGTTGTCTTTTGGTCTTGTTTGCAAATCAAAACTACAATGAGCTATCATCTCACACCAGTCAGAATGGCCATCATCAAAAAATCTAGAAACAATAAATGCTGGAGAGCGTGTGGAGAAAAGGGAACACTCTTGCACTGCTGGTGGGAATGTGAATTGGTTCAGCCACTATGGAGAACAGTATGGAGGTTCCTTAAAAAACTACAAATAGAACTACCATATGACCCAGCAATCCCACTACTGGGCATATACCCTGAGAAAACCAAAATTCAAAAAGAGTCATGTACCAAAATGTTCATTGCAGCTCTATTTACAATAGCCCGGAGATGGAAACAACCTAAGTGCCCATCATCGGATGAATGGATAAAGAAGATGTGGCACATATATACAATGGAATATTACTCAGCCATAAAAAGAAACGAAATTGAGCTATTTGTAATGAGGTGGATAGACCTAGAGTCTGTCATACAGAGTGAAGTAAGTCAGAAAGAGAAAGACAAATACCGTATGCTAACACATATATATGGAATTTAGGGAAAAAAATGTCATGAAGAACCTAGGGGTAAGACAGGAATAAAGACACAGACCTACTGGAGAACGGACTTGAGGATATGGGGAGGGGGAAGGGTATGCTGTGACAAAGTGAGAGAGAGGCACGGACATATATACACTAACAAACGTAAGGTAGATCGCTAGTGGGAAGCAGCCGCATAGCACAGGGAGATCAGCTCGGTGCTTTGTGACCACCTGGAGGGGTGGGATAGGGAGGGTGGGAGGGAGGGAGACGCAAGAGGGAAGACATATGGGAACATATGTATATGTATAACTGATTCACTTTGTTATAAAGCAGAAACTAACACACCATTGTAAAGCAATTATACCCCGATAAAGATGTTTAAAAAAAAAAAAAAAAGGCAAGAGCCATTTACGCGCTGGCTTCTGTCCTCTTTTTGTTGATTGAACGTTTCCCCCCGAGGTACAACTTCCCACCCTTCTAGGCTCTGCTGGCCCTTGGATTAAGGAGGCAGGTCCAGGGAAGAAGGAGGAGTGTTGTGAGCACGGCATGTGCTTGAGGTTCGATGCTGGTCTTGCGAGGCAAGTTGAGCTCACATGAAACTCTCCACATGACAGCCGCAGCTGAAATCAGAACTGGGAGAAGGGGAGGTGACACAGGCCCCAGAGGCATTGACGACAATGTCCTTACAATGCAAAATATGGGTGATAACTTCTTGCAGCCTTATAGCGTGTCCTCATTAGGAGGATCAAGTGAAATCACATATGAGAAACAGCTTTCTACAAAGCTCTTTTGACATGTACATGTCAAAAACCAAGCTAAGGAAAAGGAGGTATATGTGGGTGTTATGTACCTACATTTAACAATTTTAATTCTTCTCCAACAAAAACACATCTTAACATTCAAACCTCTAACATTTGAGGGGCTCAGACCCCAAATTCTTATGTATAAATATTTTAAAAGTATATACCATTTTAACAAACTGTTAAATATTTGTTATATCTGTTTATCTTAACAAATATACCTCTACAGTGTCCTGGAGACATTGTAGATGTCTTCATATTTAGAACTCTTGGATATCTTGGTGTTCCAAATGGAACATGGTAGCATAAGGAAAGCCAGCTCCTGGCTCCAGCCCCTATACTAGGAATTCTGCTCCTGCTATCTCTTCCAGAATATGTAACCTCGGTCAAGTTATTTAATCTCAAGACCTCCATTTCCTCATCTGTAACATCAAGTTCATGTGACCCTCATAGCAGGGTTATTGTTCATAGCCTTCATAAAGTGTTTATACATAGTAGACATTCAATAGCTGTTTATTTCCTTCCCTCCCTACCACTCTTGCCCCTTTACAAAGAAAGAAATTGGGACTCAATTGCTTAAGTTGCTTTGCCAAGGTAAAATGACTGGTTAGGGACAAAATTAAAATTAGAACTGAACTCTCTCGACTTCCAGCCCGGTGCTCTTTCTACAAAACCCCATGTCCCCTTCATGTCTGTGACCGACCTTCAGAGATGGAATGCTGGACTCCGCCCACCTGGAGAGCTGCTGGCTGGGGAAACGGGAAGCCTCATCTTAGGCTGCTGTTGGCTGTTACTCCAGAAAGGAAGCTCTCGCAGCATTTAATGTTTGGCTGCAAAATAAATCCCCACATTCGTTTGTAAACATCTCAGAGTCTATCCCATTTCAGTTGAGAGCCTGAGGATATGTGTTTAAAGAGAGCTTTCCTGGGCTCTAAATCAGAAACTGCAGTCAGTGTGAAAAGCTTTGGGGGCCTACAGTTATCTATTTTTCCCAGAGAGGACTGTTTAATGTTTAACATTGAATTCTTTTTGCCCAGATGCCTACTGTGTACACAAACACCTGTGACAGGTCTCTGGGTGAGCCAAAAGTGTCTTTTCCTATCCCAGAGGCAGGCCTTTGACAGGCCAAGGCTAGGAAATTGTAGAAATCAGTGTATTGCCAGAAGTTCTCCTCAGATTTCACCCACCTGAATGTGAAGTTTTTGTCTGAGTTCTGTCACTGGAGGATGAGGTTCCAGTCCTCTGTCTTGGTAGGTGCTTATTCATCAGTTGCCCTTATTCAGTGAGGATGATGGTGTCAAAGGCGTTGTTGGGAAATAGTCTCAGAAAGCTTTTAAGGAAATATGTAACTGGCTAATAAGAGATTAACCTGAAAAATTACACTAGACCAGGGTGTGGGGTACTGACTGCTTACTCGCTAGTGTTGTTCATATTTTGGGTGGACATTCCATGTGTTTGTGATGCTGTCTTAGGTCATGGGCTTAGGACTAAGCAAATTTTTGTTCTTCTTCCAGCTTCTGCCTCCTGTAAAATGGAGGATGCCCACAGGGTGAGCACCTTGAAAGGGTGCTCTCAGTGATTGTATCAGAGAGGAGACTTGGTCTCTGGCTCAGGCAGGATGAGAGTAATCTTCATAATGTCTCCCGAAGTTGGCCTGGGGACTATTCATCAACTTCCTTATTTACAGTAGATTTAAAATTTTTAATCAGTGTAGAAAAGATTTGAAGAGGCAAATTCTAAGTAAGCCTGCAAGCTGTAACATATTTCGCAATGTTTTTAAAACTTTTTCTTCCTGCTTTTCTAAAACAGAAAAAACATACATTCGAAGTAGGAAGAATATATATGTATATATTTTTTGCCTGCTGTTGGGTCTTCGTTGCTGCACGCGGGCTTTCTCTAGGTGTGGCGAGCGGGGGCTACTCTTTGGTCCACGGGCTTCTCATTGTGGTGGCTTCTCTTGTTGCAGAGCACGGGCTCCAGGTGCGTGGGCTTCAGTAGTTGTGGCACGTGGGCTCAGTAGTTGTGGCTTGCGGGCTCTAGAGCGCAGGCTCAGTAGTTGTGGCACACCAGCTTAGTTGCTCCGCGGCATGTGGGATCTTCTCGGACCAGGGCTCGAACCCGTGTCCCCTGCATTGGCAGGCGGATTCTTAACCACTGCGCCACCAGGGAAGTCCCAGGAAGAATATTTTATTTCTAAAGTGATACTGGAAATTTCTTTGTGGGCAACAATCTTAGTGTTCATTAAAATAAGAACCAAGCATAAATATAGCTACCTATGTTTTAAAATATTTTGTCTATAAATATCTGAGAAACTTTCCTCCTTCTGCCTAAGAATTTCCCCAGGGTAAGTGCTTTTCTCATAAGTGAAAAATATATACTATGATGGCAATGAAAACCCGAAGACCTGGACACACAGTCCTTACCAGTAATGTTTCCATTGGGGTGCTGTGTTCCATATATGCTATCTATCAGGTTGGTTAAAGGTGAAAATAGTTCTCATTCAACTTACCTATACAGTTGAGTCCCCTGCACATGAATGAGTTCCGTTCTGAGAGCACATTTGTTAAGTCCAATTTGTTCGTAAGTCCAACAAAGTTATCCTAGGTACCCAACTAACACAATCAGCTATATAGTACTGTACTGTAATAGGTTTATGATACTTTTCACACAAAGAATACATAAAAAACAAACACAAGAAATGAATAAAACGTTTCTTAATCTTACAGTACAGTACCTTGAAAAGTCCAGTAGTACCAGCTATATCACTGCTGCCTTAACGCTTGCTTCCGGACATCCTGGGCTTGAAATAAAGATACTGTACTACTGTCTCTATACAGTACTGTACGGTTAAGTACACAAAAGCACAACCACTTGCAGAGGATGCACGCATGTGACAATGTACTCCAGACACATGAACTAACTGACATGATTGGACAAGCGAATGCACGTTCGCATCTTTGAAAGTTCCCAACTTGAAGGTTCGTATGTAAGGGACTTACTGTAGCTTTTCTGTAGGTGTAACCTGATTGGTTAAAACTGCTTCAGAGTTTTGTAGTGTCAGTTGTTGGAAAGGGCAGATTAAAGCTTTCAGTGGCAATTTTTAATAAAAAGTCCACCAAGGCTAATTTTGGGTGCATGTGAAAGTTCAAAATATTTCTGTGTGTTTTAGGGATAGGTCAAGAAATGATCTCTAAATCTCAGCCCAAGACACTAATACTAAAAATACGAAAGAGCAATGCTTCCTTTCTTTTCCCTTTCACACCTTTCTGCCTAAATAATTCCCTGGTCCCTTGCAGATGCCTTCCATAATAAGACTTGCAAAATTCATCTTCACGCAGAGCTGCTTTTAAGCTGATTGCAATGTCTACGTATTGGTTTTACTTGAGAATCTCAAGGTCTTGCACACCTGGGTGGTGCATTGAAATTATTATTTCAAAATAATTTTGAAAATTATTTTACAAATTGATATTTTTGTCAAAAGTCATCTGTCTTTCCATCCCATCATCAGCCTACAAGTAACAAATGAATTTAATTAGTTTCCTCCTAAGAAGTGACCCTGCAAAGGCTGTTACTGACATGAAGATCAAGTGTGGGATTCAGAGCGGAAGCTGAACGGATTATGGATTTTCCTTGAACAGTTTTAAGGGATGATGTGATATGACTTATGGTCAAGGGCACAGGCTATGAAAGTTAAAGAAGTGTTTCATTCAGAATCGAGACTTACAGTCCAATGCTTGGTATCGTCTCTCAGGTTTAAGTTTGTCCAAATGTGGAATCAGAAGACACAGCTCTGAGCTGGCCTCTAACCCTGGGGACAAATGGCTTGATTCCAGTTTTAAGCTTCCTTACATATGAAATAAGGCTGGACTGCTTGACCTCTAAAATCTGGTGGCTCTGATTTTCTGTCCTCGTGACAAAGGTGAGGAAGTATAGGTGGTTTACTACACAGGGCTCTGGACCTGTCTTCCTGGCCCAACCCTTGCCTCCACCACTTTTAAACCATAAGGTTTTAGTTGCATTATTTAACTTCTCTGTGCCTCAGACAGAAGAATGGGGATAACGATTTACTTACCTCATCGAGTTGTTGTGAGATAAAGCGAGTTGATGCACACGAAATGCACAGAATAGCACCTGTTATACAGTAAATGCTCAATCAATGCAAACTGTTCTTATTAAGGCTTTTATGATAGGTCTTTCCTGCTTTCCTTTATAGCCATGTTCTTTCTTGGCTAAAGGTCTTTATGCTTGCTATACTCTGCCAGGATATATCTTCTACTTCTTTACCTAGTTAACTCTTGGTCATCCTTCAGTTCCCCTGCTTAAGTACCACTTCCTCCAGGAAGCCTGCCCTGAACCCTGCCCACCACCTCAGACTAGGTTAGGTACACCTGCGACACTTACTAGCAACACTCAGCACACTTGTAGTTCATTACTTGTTCGAAGTCTGTCCTCCGTGCCGGGACATGAGGGCAACGTCTTGACTAGCTCCCTTCTGTGGAATATGGCACCTACATGAAGTAAACATAGCACGTGTCAAGTAGGTGCTGGAGAACATTTGGATACAGGCAGTCATGTGATTGCATCCAGAGAGTGACAGCTAGCTGCCCCCTTGCGCAAGATCCTTGACCTCTCTGAGCCTTACTTCCCTTGGCTGGAAAGTAGGGATGATAATCGTGGATACCTCGGGAGGGTTGTGAAGAGAAATAGATGTCTGTACAGTACTTAGAAGAGTGGCTTATGGAAGAATATTTTTAAGTGTCAGTTCTTTTCCTTACCCTGAGCCCCATGGTAATGGAAACGTATTGCCCTACTAGTCACAGGAGATAGAATGAATCCTTTACCGCTAATTTCCAAGGCCACAGCAGTAACCAATATCATTCCTTACAAACTGCAGAAATAAAAGGCAGACAGAATCCAACCTGGATCTGCAAGCACGTCCCCTTTCCTTCCCCCCGACCCAAAGTTACTTATTGCTTTTGTTTTCTCATCATAAAAGGGATAGTGGTATGTGGTAACGCTTCAGATAATACCCAATGTGTAAGACTAACTTGAAAGCTACCCTTGTGGTTTTATTTCGTATTGAATGATAACTTGTGTTTCGGAGCCCTTCATACCTGCAAGTGAATTGCCAACTTTTTTCATAGCGTTTTACTAGAACTTATAGCAATAAATGGGCAAATGGCTGCAATATTTAACAGTGATGTAGCCCTGTGTTGGTTTTCCTGCCGCCCAAAATTATAGAGCTTGATACAGTTAAAGAATCGTTCTTATACAATTAATCAATTTTGAGGAGAATGGGAAAAAACAGCAACAAAAATCTCCCTTTCTTTTCAAGAAATTGTTTAGGAAGTTGTGCCAATTAAGTATAAGCCTTCCTTACGGCCAACAATAGAATTAGAAATAAGCAAGAGTGGGCTTGTTTGGGTGTCAGCTGACATTGCATATTAACAAGTGGTGTTTTGTGAAAAATTCCTTTTTCTTACCTTTAGTTTCCAAATTGAAAACCTCAGAACCACTTTCCAGAGTGGTATGTAGTCCCAGAAATTCTGGTAGCCATCCAGTTCCTCCATTCAGGCTCAAATGGAAGGGCGATTCTGAATGTTTTTGCAGAAGTTTGACCTACAGTTCTGCAAATTGATCCCTTAAAGCTTCAGTCCCTCCTACCGTGAGCTTTCCTGATGTAATATCCCTGGTCAGACTGATGGGAGTTGACACAAATTGAATTCTTGTGTACCCGTGTTGGGAGCCATTTGTAAACTGTAAATGAAAGTGTGCTCTCCAGTTGCCCCATCAGGGACAAATTGCTAGCTGAGCTTATCATTACCCCATTCTATCCATCTGCTTGTCATTTGGTTGGGTGGAACCAATTCATTAATAAAGAAATACGGCTGGAAGCTGCAGGTCAAATAATACATCTTTCTTTTTTTTTTTTTCTTAACTGTGATTACTTAGTGCTTTTGGACTGCCTCTGCAATTCATTTTAGTATAGAGCAAATCCTGCATAACACCAAGTCTGTAAAATTGAGAGAAACTCGGAGGCCTTTCTGAGCATGAGGTTTTCTTTCACTCCTGGCGTATTTACCCTGGATAACTATGGGATCTTAAAGCAGGGTGCTTACCCTGCAGTCTGTGGATCCCCAAGGGGCTCATGGATGGAAGGCGAGGGGTCCCTGAACTTCGTTGGACAAAAATTACGCTCTTAGTTTTACCGACTGAAATGTAATGTTTTCTTCAAATATGAATGTAATCAACGAACTGCAGTGGCATTAGCAATTCCTGTGACTTTGTCACTATTAGAATCACAGATATGTTCTTATCCCATTACAATTGTTGCACATATCTCAAAATACCAGTTATGGTTATCACTACTATGAAATTATTAAATCCATTGCTAAGTATTGTTATTTAATGTGTTAATGAAGAAGTATGTATATTAATATATCATAATTTTTTATTGTTTTCATAATTGTTTCTAGTATAACTGGTTTCCTTTGTGATCCTATGCATTTTATGCATTTAAAAATATTATTCCAAGAAGGGATTCACAGATTTCCGCAGACTGTCAAAGTAGCACAAACAAGGTTAAAGACTGTTGTCTTAAACAGTTTTTTTTTTTTTTTTTTTGTCTGCATTGGATCTTCATTGCTGCGCGCACGCTTTCTCTAGTTGTGGCAAGCAGGGCCTACTCTTCATTGCGGTGCGCAGGCTTCTCATTGTGGTGGCTTCTCTTGTTGCGGAGCACTGGCTCTAGGCGTGTGGGCTTCAGTAGTTGTGGCACGCGGGCTCAGTAGTTGTGGCGCACGGGCTTATTTGCTCTGCAGCATGTGGGATCTTCCCGGACCAGGGCTCGAACCCTTGTCCCCTGCATTGGCAGGTGGATTCTTAACCACTGTGCCACCAGGGAAGTCCAAGACTGTTGTCTTAGACCAGGGGTTGGCAAATTTTTCTGCAGGGTCAGGTAGTAAATATTTTATGCTTTGCCAGCTATGTGGTCTTTTTCTCAACTATTGAGCTCTGCCCTTGTAGCAGGAAAGCAGCCTAGACAATACCTAAACAAACAGTTGTGGTTGTGTCTCAATAAAACTTTATTTACAAAAACTGGCAGGCAGCTGAAGTTTGCTACCTGCTGGTTTAGGGCATTGTGTTATTGCTAACGTCTAAGTTTGAAGATATTTGAATTCAGCTCAATTCACCCTTTACTGGATACTTACTATGTGCATGCATTCACCCAAACATGTATGTATTGAGTATCTTCCATGTGCAAAGCATGTGCAAGAGATTTCGGGGTGAATCAGCTATTGCCTCTGCTTGGACAGTCCAGTGGGGAATGCAGGTGAGCAGAGTCCAGAGCTGTGAGTGTTGCGGGCAGGGGTGGGGGCCAGGGGCCTAGAGGAACACAGCCTTGACATCTAACCCAGTTTTGAAGGAATCTGGGAAGGCTTCTTACAGGAACTAAGGAGGACATATCAGCAATAACCAGGCACAAGGGGAGGGAGGAAGCAGTGTGAAAAGGCTCAGGCCACAAGAAGCTGCTCAAGCAGTGGCTTGGAGGCAAAAAGGAGGTGTTCTTGGACTTGCTTAGAAGCCTGGAGCTCTGTGTAGTGAGAGATAAGGTTGGGTAGGTAAGCAAGGTTTGGAGCAGGAAAGCCTTTATAAAGGATCTCCTTTTGTCCTGACAGGAATAGGGAGCTATGGGAAGGGTTAAGCAGAAAAGGAATTGATAGTATTTGCATTTTGAAAGATCATGCAGACATTCCAAGGAGCATGGAAATGAATAAGACAATCAGCATGTTAATGCGCTCACAGCCTAGTAGGGAAGACAGAAATATACAATTCCATTAGAAGGTGGTATATTCAGTGTAATGGTAGAATCAGATTTAAGCGGTAGGAGGACCCAGAGAAGAATCTTTTCAATTCTGTGTCTGAAATGATGCTTAGAAGGAATAACATGAAGGAAAATATTGAAGGAAGGAGCCTCCAAATAATCCAAGGTCCTCCAGAAAACATTAAACCATGGAATGCTAGGTCCCATACCGAGGGAGGGAGGACGCACATATCTCTGGTTGTACTGTAATTAGGCTTTTGGTCCCCTCCATCTCAGGCCTATAGAGTGGCCTCCACTGTCAAGGCCATTGGGATGTTCTGTGGATCCCCAAGAGGGCTGTTTTCTGCTCCAACGAGTTCCTCTCTCAGAAGTATTTTCTTAGCCGGATTTAACCATTCCTAGCCCAGTTTCCTAGTTCATGTCTGTAACGTGCTTGAATATCACTCCCCACCTCAGCTTGAACTTTCTAGAGAAGGGGTTCTCAGCCCGTGGGCTCATTAGAAGGTAAAGAAATCTGCTGAGGGGGTCCTGACCAACAGGTGTTCAAAAGTAAAATGAAACAGAAAAGAAAGTATCAGAAGGCATCACACGTAATAAAAATAAGAATTATTTCGTGAAACTCGTGTTTCAGCTATGTGTGCGTATTTGTGGTGTGTACCGGGTCACAGTGTTCGACGTATGTCTTATCGTGGCTCATTCACAAATGTTGAAACACAGTGCTCTAGAGAGTGATGTATCTAGAGCATACTTGGAGTTTCACAGGCTGCATTTCCACTTTATGAACATTTGTCTGTAAGTCATACATTTGTCTTCATGGCTGAAAAAATCTGTTTTCTTTATTCTTGGAGTTCTAGAGTTGGAAGCACCCTCTAAGGTATTCTAGAAGGAAAACCTCTTGTCCAGTGTTTTTCAAATTATGGGTCACAACACTTCAGTGGGTGGTGAAATCAATTTAGTGGGTTCTTATCAGAATTTTTAAAAAAAGAAGAAAAGAAAGGAAAAGAAGAGGAAATAGCAAAGGGAATAACGTAGTATGGATAAGTATTTTTTCTTGAAACTTTTCTTTCAGTTTTGTACTCACATGTGAGCCATATACGTATAGTATACATATATGAATAGGTATATTGGGTTGCTATACAAAAATGTATTTCCTACTGTGAGTTGAGTGAAGTCCAACCTTCTTACTGTGTTCAGGAAGTAGCTGGTTACATTTCTGATGGATGGCTACCCAACCTCTGCTTCAAGACAGCTGCTGATGCAGAGCTCAGCCCTTTCGTGCAGTTGGCTTTGTTGTCAACCATTCCTAATTACCATCAAAGGGTCTTCTTTATAACGCACTGCCATTGGCTTCCCTGTAAGGAGCCATTGGGCCTCCTAGTCCGATATGGAAAACACAGAAGGCATCGTCCCCATCTTCATTTGACTGTCTATCTCCTATCTAACGACACTGGCATATGTTCACTATATCCTCTCTACCCCAAGCCAATCCATACCAGCCCTTTGAACTCTGCCTCAAGTGGAGATGGGTCTAGAGCACTTCTGCCAAGTGATCAACCTAGAAAACCACTTTTTCCTAGGATATGGACACTAGGCCTTTTCCACAGCAGGTAGTCCAGAGGATTCATATTGAGTTTGTGATCAATGCCCCCTGCCTTCCCCATAGATCTTTGCCACACCAGGTTTTCTCTGCTTTATTTCTATGCCATCAGCTTTTTAAAAAACCTAATATAAGATTTTACATTTATCATTTGAGTTGGCTTTGCCCTTGTGTTTCTGCACACGGAGGTCATTTTGACTTTTTATTCTGTCATGAATGTCTTGTGAGGTCACGTCCCAAGCAACTATTTGCATTTCCTAAAGTTCTTCTTTTTCAGATAGTTTGTTAGTGTATATAAATGGAACTGACTTTTGTATTTTTTTTGTATCTTGCAACTTTATTGAATTTGTTCATTAGTTCTAACAGTTTTGGGGTGGCGTGTTTAAGGTTTTCTATATGTGATACCATGTCATCTGCAAACACAGACAATTTAAGTTCCTCCTTTCCAATTTGGATGGTGTTTATTTCCTTTTCTTGTGTAATTGCCCTGGCCAGGACTTCTAGTAGTAGGTTTCTTAGAAGTGGTCAGAGTGGGCACATTTGTTTACCCTTGTTCCTGATATTAGAAGAAAATTTTTCAGCTTTTCACTGTTGAGTGCTAGCTGTGGGCTCGTCATATATGGCCTTTATTATGTTGAGGTAAATTCCTTCTATACCTAATTTGTTGAGAGTTTTTATCGTGAAGGGATGTGGAATTCTGTCAAATGCTTTTTCTGCATTTATTGAGACGGTCCTCTGGTTTTTTTCTTTTATTTTGTTAATGTGGTGTATCAGATTTATCGATTTGACTATGTTGCATCCCAGGGATAAATTCCACCTGATCACGTAAGATCATTTTAATGTGCTGTTGAATTTGGTTTGCTAGTATTTTTTCTATTTCTGTGAAAAATGCCATTGGAATTTTAATAGGGATTGCATTGAATATGTAGATTGCTTTGGGTAATATGGACATTTTAACCACACCTCGAAGGTATCACCTACAATTTCTACTTACAGTTTTTTCAAGTTAAAAATCTAAAGTCACTTGCAAAGTTATCTGACTACAAACTCATTCTAGAATTTTATAATCTTCTTTTCACTCTTTTACAGTTGGCTTGCTTTCACTTAGTTCAAAGGCAATTATGTTTTAGTGGTTCAGCTTTACCAAGTCTTTCAAAACCATTAAACATAGCTATCACTTATATTTTTTACTCATATTCACTAGTTTATATAATATGGCATTAAATAACATAATTACAATAACAAACATGAAAGTCATAAATAAATTTAGAAATAAACACAATGGACTCTTGATAAGCCAACAGCTGAATTAGTAGGAACTAATGAGGATCATTGGTTAATCTAACAAACTGGTAGAGGCTGACAAGGAAAGCTTTGACTGTGTGATATGCAGAGGTACTGTATATTCATTTACCTACTTACTTATGGCTAATGTTTTTATATATTATACCCATCTTTTATATAGGTTAATTGATCATTCATGTTAGGAACCCATATTATTTATGCTCTTTGGATATTCCACACTATATTTTACATGTAGTTGGTGCTTAATTTATCCACATTCATACATAGAGCTAATGCTGCACTCATCTCTTCTCCACCCAGAGATGCCCTATTCCTCTTCAGTTATCACAACTCAAATATATTTGAAATCTAGCTTAAATTCTTCCTGGTCTCATATACGTTCCCCAGGATGCCAGTTCACATTGACCTGTTCAGATATGGCTCTTGAAATATGCAACTTTGCACTGGCTTCCTAATGGTCCTTAGATATATTATCTGCCAATTAGATTATAAATTCCCTGAGAATGGAATTGTGTTTATAGTTCCTTAGAGCCTCCCAGAATATAACTTCTGTGATGGATTCATGGTTGAAATCATTAATCACTTGCCAACTGAATAGCCCAAGGCAGTCACCTACTGGGTTTGATGGTACCAAGAAAAATGATTGTCCACTAAGGGTGAACTTGGCCATAGTTGAGGTGATCAAAATGCCACAAGAAAGGGAAGAAAACAGAAAAATATACCACCCTGTGGTATTATGACTTTGGATAAATTATTTTCCTTCAGTGTCCACGTGGGTAGAATGAGAGAATGGACTAGACAGTGACTCTAAAAGTTTTGGGATCATGATTATCTTTGAGAATCTGATAAGAAGCTGAGGACGCTTTTCTTAGGAAAATGAAGTTCACACATAGAATCTTGCACGTAATTTCTGAGAGCCCTCAGACACTTGGACCAAACAATCTCTAAGACTCCTGATAACCAGGCTGGATGCTAATACTGCCAGTGGTAATGCTTCCTCCCACCAAAATGAACCAGTGGGTGTTTTGATTACTTGAATCAGCTAACTGGGTTTTGAACAGTCACTGCTGACCGAATTGTATCTGTCCCACCTGAACTCCCCCACCCAACCACCTTCCAAAGGTGTCCTACTGACCTTCTGAGATATAGGATGCACAACCCAACCCTATCCCACTACTTGGAAAAGTTTTTAAGAGCCTGCCCTACCGGTGGCTGCCCGTCTTTACCTGGGACGGCTGCACTTTCTTAGGCTGCTTCTTCCCCTCTAGGCTTTTCCTGGTTGGGGAAATTGGGAGGCTAGTGTTGCTATGGTGATTTGACTGGCAACTTTGTAGTTAGGATGATTTTCTTTAGTGAAAAAAGATAAAGTTATTGTTTGAGGCTGAACTAAGACAATGCTTTTGCCTGATTATCTCTCTCTCAACCTTGCCTTTGCACTTTTGTACCTCAAGAGACTCTAAAAACATTTAAATGCAAAACCCATGACAAAATCAGGGGCAAAATGTTAAAGGTTTTGGACTGGTATTCAATCTACATGAGCTTTCCTCTCTCACTGTATATAATGTAATTAAATGTTAATGATGTCAATCTCTTATTCGCTGAAAGCTTTCTTTCTTGCATTAAATGAGCAAATAGAAAATAATCTCTTTTTTTGTGGGGGATGGGAAGCTGTAATTTTTTACATGAAAATTGTTGCAGATATTTGCAGGTAGCCCTGGGTAGACAGTGGCACATTCTGAGAGCAGTGACAGGTCCTTTCCTCTATAAATGCCACAAGAGAAACTTAGCAAAGGATAACAGGAGAGTTTTATCTACAGATCATATCTTTCCTGACTTTACTGTTAGGCATCCCTGTGGCTTTCCTCTGTGAAGTGATTTTGTTCTAATTTCAGTTTGTAAATGTGTTTCCTTCCACTCACGAGGTTTTCTCTTTGATGACAAAGTTAGTTTACATGAGAAATCCATCTTTAGGGAAAGGATACCGAGAAAGAGAAAGGAGCCCTACATCCTACAGTGGACATGCTTGTGACCTCTGCTTCTCCAAACACATGAATTCTTGTGAGATATGGGCCCCATAAACTCCTCATCAGCACGGTGAGCCCAAGGAAGCATCTTTTGCTGGGCTTAAGGACTCCATCTAGCTTTCAACAATTCTTGCTAATGAAAAACTAGAAGAGCACATATTAGAGAAATCTGTGTACCATCCAGGCATCTCCTTTTAACAAAATGAGTCTTTACCTCCTTGCCTATTAAGTTGTTCGTAAAGGGCAAACATCAATATTTTTTGCTTCCTGCCTTCCTCTAAATATCTGTGAGCAGAGGGGTTTAACAATAGAAGAGCGGAGAGGTTGGTTGGGGAGCAAACTGAAAGATGGAGAATCTCCTAATCCCTATCACCCCAATTTTTCATTCAGCATCAAGGATCTTCTTAATCTGATCTTCCCCCATCAACCCAAGTTGGTCTCACCATTTATCAGCTGTGTGACCTCAGGCAAGTTACTTACCCATTCTGTGCCTTAATTTCCTCTTCAAAGAAATGGGGGGGGGTGTTTAATATTAGTATCTACTGTATAGAGTAATTGTGAGAAGTAAATGAGTTAAACTATTAGAACAATGCTTGATACGCATTGAAGAACATGATAAATGATAGCTATTATTAGTTATTAACAAAACCTCTCCACTCCAGTTAGGCCATTTGCCTAACTGGAGGCCATTGTCCCCCAGCCACGCACAAACATTCCTAAACTTCATTTTGTAGTTCTTATTACCTGGAAAGCTCTCCTTTCTCCCTCCAACTAGGAAGTCCATATAGAACAGCACTGGCCAATAGTAAATGCAAGCCTCTATGAAATTTTAAGTTTTTTGATAGGGGTATTTAAAGGGTAGTAAGAAACAAGTGAAATTAATTTCAATAAGAAGTATTTTTAACTCACTGAATCCAACATATCATCATTTCAACATGTAATCAATATAAATATTAATATTTTACACTTAAAAAAAATCCATCGTACACTTTACACTCACAGCACATCCCAACTCAGACAAGCCGCATTTCAAGTACTGACTAGCCACGTGCGCTAGTGCTGCTGCATTGCAGCTCATGGGTGTAGAGTGAGCAGGTGGCCAGGGGTTGGCTGCCAGCTCTGTGAGGTGGGTACATCCCTCACATAATGGCTAATCCATGCTGAGCGTGTACAGTGTGATGCTGGTACCGAACCAAACTTGGGTCTGCTTGCCGGAGCGCAGGAAAGCCGACCTCCTGACACCGGGTTGTGGTGGAGGAAAGTGCAGCGTTCATTGCGGGGCACCAAGCATGGAGTCCAGGTAGCTAGTGCTTAAAAGATCCGAACTCCCCGAAGGCTTTCAGGGAGAGGTTTTTAAAGGCATAAGGGAAGGGGATTGTGGATGTGTGATCAGCTCATGGACACTCCTCTGATTGGTTGGTGGTGAGATAATCGTGAGTCAATATCATCAACCTTCTGGTTCCAACCAGAACCATGTGTCTCTGAGCAGCAGACAGTTAACTTCTTCCACCTGGTGGGTGTTTCAGTTTCTGCAAAACAGCTCAAAAGATGTGGCTCAGAATATTATCTATAGCCCTTGAGGAGGCACTAAAGGTCCTTGACTTTGTTGAATGGCTAAACTATTATTATTTTGTCTTGTTTGACGTTATTTTTTCCTTTCTGCACTTTCTCATTTTTCTGATTAAATTTATTCTTTGACTAAAGTTTTTCTACAGGCAAAAGGCAGGCTGAGGACATTGGGAAGAGGGGGCTCCTGTTCTGGGAGGGCCCCATAGGGTCCTGCTCAGTTACATTGCCAGGCACTGTGCTGGGATACAGAACTGATT